>NC_053465.1:5591604-6275759 GCF_015227805.2 Hirundo rustica
ATATTTCAGGAGAGAATATGATATATTAATTTACTTAGACAAATAACTTTATTTAGAACGAGCCGCTCTCATGTTTGTTTATATAAAGCAATAGGAGAAGAAATAGAAGAGATTTTATGTGGAAAGAAACAGCTGGAAGATACTAATTTATGGGGGGAGGAAATCCTCACAAACCGTAATGCTTCTGTGCAGTGAGAGTTGGGAGCTGGGAACCTTCTCTGCGCATTTGGGGGGTCGGGAGCTGCAGCACGGGGCCGTGCCCTCACTGGGACCACCGCTCCCATCCCGCGCATCCCAACCCGCTTCCTTCCTCCCGGCACTTCTGCATCCCCGCGCTGTGCTGGCGGAGGGATGCTGGCGGTGCTCGGCCCCTCGTTCCCCATCCCGCCGGCCGCTGCAGCGCAGCCACGGGGCCGCAGTTCGGGGCGGGCGCACTCCGGGATGCTCAGCCCTGCCCCGCCCGCATGCGGCCCGAATCCCAATCGGGCAGCAGGGAGGGGGCTGCCCGCGGCCGGCACCCCGCTTTGGGCCAGCCCACGGGCCGGGACACGGCAGGAAGGGGGAATCCCAGGCCGGGCATTTTGGGGGGCTTGGAAAAACCGCACCGGGAAAAGGTGGGGAGGAGCAGCCGCGAGTAGAGCACGTGGGAGCGGTGATGGCATTTGGAAGCGGGGATCTTCGGAGGCGGTGGGATTGGGAGTGGGGATGTTTGGAAGCAGGGCGTGTTTGGAAGAGGGAGTGTTCGGAAGCGGGGATATTTCCATGCCTGCCGGCCCGGCCCATTGTTAAGGTAATTCCCAGCACAGAATGGAACCTGCTGCGCGCCCCGGCCGCTTCCCGAGTAACGCGGAGCCGGACCGGGGACGAGGATGGCGCTGCCCGCTCGGGACTGCCCCGGCGGCTGTGCTCCAGCCCCGGCGGCGGGACGGCCCCACAGAGCCGGGCTGGGACTCTCCGGTCCCCCCGGGCTCTCCCTGTCCCCCTCTGTCCCCCTCTGTCCCCCTCTGTCCCCCCGGTGTCCCCCCGGTGTCCCCGAGCCGCCGTTCCGCCCGCGCCGTTACCGCGGCAACCGCGGCGGCTGCAGGGGCGAGCGGTGCCGGCAGGGGGCAGCACCTGCACGGGGCGGCGGCAGCGGGAAACGGGAACGGGAACGGGGACAGGGATAGGGATAGGGATAGGGACAGGGACAGGGACAGGGACAGGGATAGGGATAGGGATAGGGATAGGGATAGGGATAGGGATAGGGATAGGGACAGGGATAGGGACAGGGATAGGGACAGGGATAGGGACAGGGACAGGGATAGGGATAGGGATAGGGATAGGGATAGGGACAGGGACAGGGACAGGGACAGGGATAGGGATAGGGACAGGGATAGGGACAGGGATAGGGATAGGGATAGGGATAGGGACAGGGATAGGGATAGGGATAGGGATAGGGACAGGGACAGGGATAGGGACAGGGAGAGGGACAGGGATAGGGACAGGGACAGGGACAGGGACAGGGACAGGAATAGGGACAGGGATAGGGATAGGGACAGGGATAGGGACAGGGATAGGAAGGGACAGGGATAGGGATAGGGATAGGGATAGGGATAGGGACAGGGACAGGGACAGGGACAGAGATAGGGACAGGGATAGGGATAGGGATAGGGACAGGGATAGGGATAGGGACAGGGACAGGGACAGGGACAGGGAGAGGGACAGGGACAGGGACAGGGATAGGGATAGGGATAGGGATAGGGACAGGGACAGGGACAGGGACAGGGATAGGGATAGGGACGGGGACGGGGACGGGGACGGGGACGGGGACGGGGACGGGGACGGGGACAGGGATAGGGATAGGGACAGGGACAGGGACAGGGACAGGGACAGGGATAGGGACAGGGACAGGGACAGGGATAGGGATAGGGACAGGGATAGGGACAGGGACAGGGACAGGGACAGGGACAGGGATAGGGACAGGGACAGGGACAGGGACAGGGATAGGGACAGGGATAGGGACAGGGATAGGGATAGGAATCGGATATATGTGGGGTAGGAATGGGGTGGGGGTGGAATAAGAACAGGATGAGGGGAGGATAGGGATGGCATAGATATGGGATGGATACGAGATAGGGATGGGATGAGTCTGCGATGGATGCAGGATTGGGATTGGGATGGGATGGGATGGGATGGGATGGGATGGGATGGGATGGGATGGGATGGGATGGGATGGATGTGGGCAGGGTGCAGCACCCCCTGCTTCAATGCCAGAGATGCATCTCTTCCCAGCACCCAGCTTCCCGTCCCAGCTGCCCTGTGCAGGAATCGCCCTGCAGGCTCCTGGCAGCTCCATTGCAGCACATCCAACTCTGCCATGCCAGGGCAGGGGATGCTCTGTCCCACGGCAGGGTCAGCTCGGTGTCTCTGCATGCCGTGGTCATGGCAGTGGAGGGATCATCATTTGGGGCTGGCTGATGCATTTTGCAGTGTTATCCATGCAGCAGAACGGGGGTTGTGGACAGTAGCAGGATGCCTAAATCGTGTTCAAGATTTCTAAAACCATCCTGAGTCACTGACTTGGCAGGATGTGATGATGCAATTTGCTTCTCATCGTTTCTGAACTTTCTTTTCCATTTTGATTTTGAACTTCTAGCTCAAGCACCACTGCTTTGATTTAGGCACAGATACATCTATCATGGGAAGCTCACAGAAAAATGAGTGTCCCCCTTCTCTGTCCCTCTGCCCAGTTAAAGGAATGGCTACATCTGCGGTCAGCACAAATCAAGTAAATACCGTGAGTTACTCAAGGATATTCCTAGGTAAATTGGATTTTGGTTAACTCACATTTTATTAATGAAATATGGCTAAGAGCTAAGGGAAATCACAGTAAACATCTACATCCTTAAAGCAGACTGGTACAGCACCCTTAATGCTCTACAAACAGCACTTCTTTAATGCAAAGAAGTATTGTGATATCAAAAAGATGAGGAAAATGGCTGATAAGGCACCCAGACCTCTGTGCCATTTTTTAAAATCAAATTGCCAGACAGTCTCACTAAGGTGCTGTGTCATGTCTCAAAATTATAGGATTCCCACAACCACAAACCTCCTGAAGCCCTTAATGTTATTTAGCGTGTGCTGGTGCTGCAGGAGTTAACCAGTGGAGAGGGTGGAATCTGCATAGGGCTGATGTGGGAAAAAAAAATAAAAATGAACTGCAGCCTAGCTGAGTCTGAGTGGGATTTGGGGAATGGCATTTCTGAAGGGAAACCTGTCCTAGATTGGAGCTGCCATGCTGTGGAAGGGGCATCTCGCTGGAGGCTGCTGAAGCTCTAATTCACACCTAAAAACATCCCTCCACGAGACACAGGTTATTTATCACTTCCCATCTTGGTGCTTTCCCCCCTCAGTGGTGCAGAAGGGTGATGGGTGCTGATACCCTGTCCTGGCCATCACAGCACAACGACCTGACCTTGTGTGGAGCCACACACCCCAAAGCTACACCAAAGCTGAAATAATTCACTCAAGATGAGCCTTTCCCCACTGTATTATCATTGTTTTTTTTAATTGAATATTTTTATTGAATATTTTTACACGTGGCGTATGGGAGCTGCAGCCAGCCTCAGTCTGTTCTGTGCAGTTTTTCCTATAAAAGAAGTTCCACGTGATTGATCCTTTCCCTTGCTCCAGAATCTATTTCCCACAGGGGTGGATGTGCGCTGGGAGCCATCCTGCCTTCCTCCCCTGATTCAGGGGGGCCTCGAGATGCCTGAGCATCCTCTGAATACCTCTGAGGTGATGAAGTCATGCAGGTGCATTTCTGTCCCCCTCCCTGGGACAGCTCAGTGCCGTGTTCACGCTGTTCCAATGACACCCAGAGCCGTTACAGCCTTCCCTGCTGTGCCTGTGGATGTGTCTGTCCGTGGATTTCCATGTGCACACACCCAAATATGGTGTTTTTTGGAAAGGCGGTGTCACAGTGCCATGATGCTTTGCATTAAGTTGTCATTCCCATTAATGCCTCCCTAATCCCAGTGTCTCGGTGAAGAGTGATCGCACCACACTTGGGCTTCAGAAAAGCCATGGAGCTCTTTTCCCTGATTCCTGGTTTTATTCTCCTTACGTGGGTGCAGCATTTTAAGGCAGGTTGCAGCTCAGTAACCTTTTGATTGTCTAACCATTTCCTTGCATTGTGGCAACACACAACTTTCACAGCACAAACAAGTCAAAGGAATAGATGGATTTCCCGGCTATGAAATAAGTAAAGCAGAAGATTGAATTAAGTTTCATTTCCCTGCCTGGTTCAGCAGCTCTCTCTTGCTCTATTACATTTCCTAACTTGCCTCCGCAATCTCTTCCCCAGTTCTGTGACTGCCTGAGCAGGTGATGATCTTGGGTTTCCTCTGCACTTGAAATCCTGGCCCAACCCTTTTACACAGGGCCAAATGCTGCTCTCAGTTCCCTGGGGTTAATCCAGAGTAAATCCCTGGGATTAACGGGAATTAACCCTGTGCTGGCTGAGCGCTGTGTGCAGCCCTGACTGGTGGCATTGCTCAGGGTCTACTGGCATCTGTGTCCTTGCCAGGAGGCACAGGTTGGGTAAAGAGATGCTCAATAAATCAACAAACCACCCCACACTCCACAAGCAATGGCAGGGCAACCACCTCCCAATGGAGGAGATCCACCCAAAATCACCCAAAGTCATCCTTCTTAGCAAAATCATCTCTTCTTCCCACTCTCACATCTTTCCTCCCTCTCTGCTTGCCCTGAGAGTTTTGCTGCACAGTTTATCAGGATTTATTTTATTTTCATTCTCTCTGGTTTCCTCCCTAGGAGCACATGACATCCAGAATGGGGGTTTGGGGAGCTGTGCCCATCCCATGCAGGGTATTCCCTGCCCTCCCCTGCCCTCCTTGGGCTGGGGGCACACGGTTTTGTTCCAGTGCTTTTCTCTGGGAGCATGAGTGAAATATTCAGGGCCACTGTTTGACCAAGCCCAGGCTGAAAGCCTGTAGGGGATTGGTTTTTCTACCTGCTGGGTGTTTTCTTGACCTGAAGTGAACAAGAGGAGGTTCTGCCTCCATGGGACCCAGGCAAGGGCTCGTCCTTCCTCTGACTCTGCATTTTCCCGAAACTCTTTTCACGTCCACCATCCTCTGAGGATGCTGTGGCTCCAGCTGGGTGCGGAGGGCACAAAGTGTGGGGTGAGGATGACTCTGGTCCTGCCAGCCCTGGATACTGGGGGGCTTTGGGCTCTCTCACCCTCTGCCCTGTGCACATCCTGCCGATCTGCTTCCCTCTGTTCGCATCCCTACCCCGTCAGGCATGACCTGGAGAGAATCCCTTCATCCCTCCCCGTGCGCAGCGGAGGGAGAAGCGCTCACCTCTCTCTCCCCAAAGCCCCCTCTGCCTTCTCCACCTCCGTTCCACCCTCACCAGCAGAACCCTTCCCCCTGGCACGGGAGGCTGCTGGAAAAAGAGAGCAGCCAGCCCCAAAGACGTGTCATTGTGCTAAGCGCTTTCAAACCTCGCAGGATGTCACTGTGTCACAATTTCGGTTCATTAGGTGGCGCAGGGAAGACGCCGTGACATCAAAGCGCTCCTTTTCCCCGGAGAAACGGGAGCAGCTCTTTTGATCTCAGCCCCCGGTATCCCCCCCAGATTAATATTTACTTGTACAACCCAAACCTGCGGGGACCCTGCGCTTGATTCCGCCGTATGTTCTGGGGCGCCTTTCCTTGCTTCCCCGCTTTTCTTGGGGAGGTGGTTTCTCGGCGGTGGGAGGAGCCACCAGTCATTTTTGGATGTTTATTTATTTCCCTGCTACCCTCTGCTCCTCGGGCACAGCGGGGGAGGGCACCCAGCCTATTTCGTGTCAACCAGTTGCTTTGAAGCTTGCCACAATCAAACGCTTTTTATTTTGGGGAACCCGGGCCAGCTGTTTGTTTGCTTCCCTGCCTTGTATTGATTCAAGGAGATAATCCCCCAGGCCCCACGTGCTGAATCTGTGAGCTGCTAAGGTTGCATGAGATATCGGAACAGTCCCTCTGCCCCTGGACTGCTGGGATATTTATGGCTGGAAGCAGAGGTTTAGAGCATAATGCTCATTTTCGGGGCAGCACAGGACGCAGACGTGTGGCTCAGAGCACAGACTGCTGGGGAATTTCGTGGGGATATTGTAGCTCTAATTCGGTGACAAAAAAAGTGGCCCTGTGCTCTGTATTGTCAGAATATTTGGATATAATTTGGTTCCTAGTGAGCCATTAGGATTTGTAACATCAGGCTTCAGCCACTGGCAGCATCCGAGCAAGAGCGGTGGATGCTCCCTGGGAATCCAAAATGCAGGGCAGGAATCCAGGATGGGGAAAAACTCAGCACGAGTGTGAAACCCCAACCTCTCCTCCCCAAAAAAAGAGGGACCAAACCTCCAAGCCAATTTGAGCAGGATCTGGCTCTTGCTGCGTTAGCAGCTGACAAAATGGAGTGGAAATGAATTCAATTCAGAGACATCTAATTTAATGAGAGACTCTCTAAGAATAATTTTGCCGCAGATGCTTAAAGTGATTTCAACTTGAAAAGCAGGAAAGACAGACGAGATGATAGAAAATGACTACGGAATTTATACCTTCCCCTCCTTGCTTTAAGCCCTGCACATCCTGTGCGTGTCCTGGCATGAAAGCTGGAGAAAACCTTGTGCAAGCAAAGCGGTTTCTCCTGGTTTTATTGCCCTGACACAGAGAGGGGGCCACTGAAGTGTGCACAGCCACCTGTCCTGCACCCACAGGGACCAGTCAGGGGGCAAAACATGCGGGCTTTTTAATGAATTTTTTTAGTGATGTTTTAAATGCTGCTTGCAGAGGCAATATTTAAATGGTGTGCTCTGGATATCAGTCATTCACACTGTCCTGGGGAGCTCTAGATGATACTTCTGTGCCCTACGTGCTGTTTGAGAAGGCAGATCTCAAAAGTCCTGACACAGAGACTGTTGCTGATAACAACACATGACCACTATTCTTTCTACTTGTCTTTTTTTTTTTTTTTTTTTTTTTTTTTTTTTTCTCCTGCATTTTTCCTTCCTGCTGTTTAGGGGGTTTAAACAGCCTTGATTTTCTGTGGCTGACAACACACCCCATATGCTATTTATCTTGTCAGAACTCTCTCCCTCTGCCCTCAGCTCCCATTTTGTTCTCATTAATAGTGATTATGAAAAATGGGGCTAAATACTTACTTTCATATGATTTATCCAAATGTTGAACTGCGTAATTGGAGAAGCTAAGACATTATCCCTTCAGATTCTGTCAAGACTCAATTTCTGCATTCGATTTAATTTTGAGACTCATGACCCTTAGCAGTACATGTATTTATTGCCTTTATGGTGGCTCAGCTGTACAATATATCTATCAATCAGAAGCAGGAAGCTGCATATTATTTATAAGGATTTCAATAGTCAGTGTTTTTTAAGAACACTTGTCCTCAGCACGCAGTTATTAACACAGGGCCCCTAGATACAACAATTTTGAAAGTCAGCTGGAAGGAATGCCCTTATAATGAAGATATTTAATAACTGGCATCAGGCTCTGATTTTCCTTTTGATGACAGAAGCGACGCATGCGCAAAGGCAGGGGAGCGCTTTGTGCTGCAGAAACCTCTCCTGCCCCTTCCAGGGCCTGAGCCCTTCTGCTTCCCACTGGAAATGGCTCAAGTCTAAAAGGCACTGGTGCACAGACATCTCACATTTGGTGCTGCCTCCCTGAGCTCCCTTGTTATTTCCTGTGCACACACACACACGGTGCTTACAGGAGCCATGGTGCTGCCTCACAGTGATTTGGTGCACCTCTCTCCCTTTCCTAATCCATCATTTCCACGCCTGCTTTTCACAAATCACTTTTGGCCCTGATGGCAGCTGAATGCAAATGCTTCTCTGCACCAAGAGCCTCCATCCTGTGGATTGTCAACTCGGGTTGAATCCGAATCTCCTCAAGGCTTCGGAGCTGCTGCGAAGCATCAAAGCACCACAGAAACTCAACCCCACCATTGCCAACACCATCACCCCCCTTCCCAAATCAACCCTGACACAGAGCTGAAATTGTTAATAAAACGAGTAGTCAAGCTGCTAATATTTGCAGGCACAAATCTGGATTAAAAAAAGATGATAGGGCAACCATCAGGGAGTATAGTTAATGTACAAAACAATTCCTGTAGTCAGATGCTTAAGTAAGAGCCATAGTGGTAACAAAGGCTTTACAGTACAGAGCAGCAGTGTACAATACAGAGGAGATTTTATTTGTGATGCCAGGATGGAAAAAAAACAACCTCTAAGAGGAAGCTGAGGCATTTTCACCAAAATTTCCCCAGCAGCTGTGCACAACCTCACCAAAGTTTCCCAAGCATGAAACCTTCTAACACACATTTGCACACACACATATATCTACACACAAATACAGCTTTAACTTCGTGTCACTTGTTGTAGAAATTAGTATGATCTTTTAAAGCACACTTATTTGCTGCCAGCTAGCTCCTGTCCGTGGTCATCTCTCTTTTAAATACTATATATATATGATAGTAGAAATTTCAGATCTACAATAGTAGCAGTTTCAGATCCTAGCAGCAGCAATCAGCCAGGAGAGCTTTGGTTTAAGTGTGCCTTTTAAACAAAAGCTTCCCAGTCCCATTTTTGATAAGGATCTGACTGCTAATCATTTATTTTGCAGCCAGCCAGAGTCTTGGGTGCAGCTCTTCCCTTCTTGTGAGACTCTTGCAGGGAACATTAAGAACATTGATTTTTGTTTTTAGACTCGTAACACCACAGTGATTTCCCCCCACTATATTTTCTCCAGCATTTGGTGGGTTTTGCTCTGCTTTAATTGCTACAAAGCTCTCTTGTTTTCTGTTGTCAGCCCTAAATCCGTGCCCTGTTCTCTGCCACAAGGCAGTGGTTGGGGCATTTTATTGTCTCTTTAATCCCAAATCTTCTGCTGTGCATCTTCCTCTGCAAGCAGGAAAAGCTGCCTGGAGTACCCCAAAACACAGAGAAAAACCATCAAAGATATAGAGAAAAAGCATCAAATATATAAAGAAAAGGGGTGGCTGAGACATCCTGGTTAAATATCTGTGGAGCAGGAGCTGTTTGCTGGGAGAGGGGAGCTGGAAGGAATTTTTCTGGCTTTAGTTTAAGAATGAATATGAGAATGGTAGCACCTAAAACAGCTTAACTGCAGTGCCTTGGGTTTATTCAGAATATTTCTGTCTATGCAGCCAATATTGTCACCAATATTGTTTTTATTAAATCTCTCATTTTAGATATCCCAATTTTCTATTAATGAAATATTTTCCCCTGTAGTAAACATTTTTTTTTAATGTGTACAAGATATTTTAGTGTTTTCCCTCCCTTCAATTTCAAAAAGTTAAGAAAAAGTTAAAATTCAAAATACTTTTATCAACTTTAATAAAAACATCACTTTCGTTTTGGGCTTATGCTATGATCTGCATATTAGTAGAACTCAAAGCCAGCAAAGTTAAATCTCCATTTAAATAAATGAAGAGATTGATCTACTTTGTCATTCCTTCTGGTTGGATTGTACAAGGAGAAAAGACAATAACAATACTCAGGTCATCAAACACTTTACATTAAAACTTGATTTCACATTTTTCTGAATTCTAACTACTTTTAACACAAATTTTAAACAGGAAAAAAATGGACTAATTTTTAAGAATAAGAGCAATGAAAATCAGGAAGCTATGTCCCGTAAATAACTGGTTTTGGAGCCTGTCTTATAGCACTTTCTGGGGATTTCCCCCTCACACTGGGATTTACAAAGGGCTGTGTCCTCTTCCCCATGAACTTTGCATTTATCCATTTCTCTAGGGCTCTCTGGCTCCTGCAGGAAATCTCTTTAATGCTGGGAATCCTGAGGTTAACTAGCTACAATTGATATTTATTCATTAAAAGCATTGGCTGGTCTGGGGGCTGAGCAAGGTTGGGTTTCTCATCCAAGAGATCCAAGGGTTCACCTGGGAGAACAAAATCAGCTGAGCCCAAAGGGTTTCTCATCCATCCCCGGGTGCATCACCAGGTCCTCTTTGCTGCAGCAGGGATGCAGGAAACCTCATCCCCTCATCCCAGTGTCCTTCCCTGCACTGACCAGCAAGTCCTGCTTGTTATTATTAAGAGTTTTTTTATGAATTCTATCGCTTGCCTTTTTCACGGCCAGGCAGTCACCTGTCAGCATCAATTATGGGAGTTAATATTGACGTCCCCTTAAAAGAGGTTTAAATATTAAAGTGAAAAGGGACTTGCTCTGGGCTTCGTCTCCTTGTGGTGCTCGTCAATAAAACCTGAACTTGCAGGAGAGTTGTCACAGTGATTTTTTGTGTCTGGCGCTGACGCGATGCCCGGGCGGCAAATGTTGCCGGAATTTTTCAAATGAGCAAACTGCACTTATTAATTATGGTAATAATGATGACTCCACAGAGCTGCTCCGAGGGGAACAAAAGCTGAAACTTGCTCCTTGCAAAAGGGGCAGCACAGGAGCTGTTGCCTTTGTTGTTTTTAGAGGATTTAATGCAGGAAAAAATCTTCTGCTTCTGGGGAAAAACCATTCACACACACAAACCCAGACCCTCAATATGCATATCTTTATTTTAACCACCATGGTTTTTATTGATTTTCCCTACAATTACGCAGTGCTGTATTTATTTGCAGCAGGGCTCTGCTGTGCCATATATTAAACCTCCCTTCCTCCAGTGGTGGCTCTTTAGAAAAATGCTTCTGATTTCCCCTCAGAGTATGAGGTCAATAGGCCATAACTTATGATTTTGAACCTATAGCCAGACCTAATTTATGGATCATTTCTGGTTTCTTGTGTTTAACTCTTTCTGGGAGAGGGTTTCATCAGAGATAGGGAGCAGATCCATGAGCACAGCTGAGATCCAGACCTACGGACTGTAGGAAAGCTCAGGGCAATGCTAGAGCTAATTCAGACAAGCTTCTCTATAAATTATGCATAGTTCTTCTGAAAAATGTTTGTATTTCCTAGTATAGCTCTAGATTGTCTCACTAAAACAAGGGCAATATTGTTAAGAAAGCCACTTTCATTAGAAATTAATTTTCATTCGCTAAGCACAGAATGCATTTAATTCTCAAATTTTATTTATCGGGCTAATATTGACAAAATATGGATTCGCTTCCCTGACTCCACAACTTTGGCAATATTTGCCGTGGGCGTAAGGCGAAGGTTTTACATTAGAATATGTAAACATTAAAAAGAAATAATCTGCTGCTCCCTGGCAGGGTGAGGTTTGCATCGCCCAGCGTGCGCTGGGACGTCGGGAGGATGCTGCAGCGGGCAGGATCACAAAGGGGCGGCTGCACTGGGGCTCACACGCTGTTTGCTCTGGCTCCAGCTGCTTCAGGGGGCTCAGGAAAGGGCTGCTCCCCAACTCCAGCGGCTTTTGGATGGTGCACAGAGAAATCTGGGTGTGCAAACGGGCCCGGAGCAGGCTGCCGGTGCAGAGGGGAGCTGTCCAGGCTGGGGCTGTGGCACGCTGCACGCATCAGTTCGCTTTTGACTTAACTGCCTGAGCAGCTCCTGGGAGCGGGCCCCTTGTGCCTCCCACCACCAAAACCATCTGCTAGAGCTGTGCCTGGAATCACCCGGTCCTCTGGAGGCAGCGGGGAGGAAGGGAAGAAAAAAAAAAAAGAAAAAAAGACAAAGTGAAATTCTTCCCTGGAAAGAAGTAAATAATTTTAAAAAAGAAAGATTTAACCCTTTTGATCCCTAATGAAATTTTTATATATATTTTTTTTTGCAGCCCCAGCGCAGGTCAGGCAGGGGCTGGGTTGGATCCATCCTTCAAGAGCTCGCTGATGGTACCGGGTGCCCGGAGGTTTGCCAGGTGCCTGGAGGGAGTGTGGAACGTGCCAGGGAACAAATAAATGGTGGAGTCAAAAGCTCCTGATGAGGGTCGGATGTGAAGCCGTGCCAGGCGCACTCTGCAGCCCCGGCTGCGTCAGCACCGAGCTTGCCACGATAACCCTCAGCTCTGCGCAGCCAGGCACGTGGGATCTCTGGAAACACGGCAGGAAAAATGCCGTGGGAGGGAGCGAGCTCCTCCTGCCATCCCCGGCTGCACACTTGCAGCGAGCGTGCCAGCGCTCACCACCCCTGCGGCAGCGCCCGGGCACCGCGGGCTGACTCGGAAACCAACCCGCGGCCTTTAGTTCTGGATTTACGGCTGCTGCTGATCCTCAGCTAACCTTTTGCCATTATAGCGCCTGAATGCAACTTTGGGGATTAATAAACGGGGAAAGTCGAGACCTTAACTGTCAGGAGTATAGTAGACGTGCCCGGCACTAAAACCAACAGCCGTAAACCGCGGAGTTCTCCTCAGCCAGAGGAAAAGCAGATTCCCGGTGGATAAGGGTTAACAGCACGCAGCCACAGTGCCAAGGGACTCCAGCGCCTGCCTTGCAGGAGCCCAAGGAGTTAAACCCTCCAAACCTCCTCGTGCATTTTATGTCACAACTCCCCCCTTTTTTTTCTCTGTGTGTGTGTGTGTGTGTGACCAAGCCAAGTTCTTTTTTAGCTCTACCCTTTTGAAAACTGCTGGTTACAGATAAATTAAAATGCCAGAGCTGAAATTGCCCACGTTGGCCCCTAAGGGAGCCTGCGCTGTCATCTTTCATTAGATGCTGATGGACCAAAAGCCCAAGGCAAAGTGAAAGCTGGTTCCTAAGAAAGGCCTGGGAGCCAGGAGCTGCATCTCTCTGCTGTAATCTTGCGTCTCTGTCCTTTTAAGTTTAAGCTGAGCAATGCTTTCTTGGACATGTCTGTTTTCATACTGCAAATTTCAGTCTTAAAATCAACAGCAAATATGAACAGAGTAATCCACAGAGTCCTAAATTGTCAAGACAAGCCAGTGCATTTTCTCAGAGCAATCTGATGGTTTTGTCTGGTGTCAGCCCTTACATCCTCCAGCGCAGATGATATGTTTGGATGGTTTAATAAAGAGCTGTTTAGAAATGTGACTGTTATTCTTAAAAAAAAAAACAAAACAAAACAAAAAACCAAAACAAAACAAAACACCCAAAAAACAATCACAGAATCTTGCGGTAACAAAAGTGGGATTTTCCCCATGCTTCTCCCATCGCTCTGCAGGAGGAGTGGTGTCTTGGTGGGCTTTGTGAGGTGCAACACAGAGGTGACATGGTCTAGTCTAGAAAAAAATCAAATTCTGATTTTATGCCTACACAAGGAGCTTAATAAACCATAAAGGCCGGTGGCTTTCCAGCAACCTTTCACTTTGTGTTTGCGTTAGAGATGTGCCATGACTTAGGAGAATGGGGCTTGTCCTGGGTGTGCACAGGCACTGGGCTCTGGGCAGGAGCCTCTGAAAGGAGCAACAGCCAAAATCCAATCCCTTCTGAGCAGCACAGACTGCATTTTCGTCTGTGCCCAAAGGACAAAACTTCCTCATCTCCCCAGGGGCAGTGAATGGCTGAGGAGGCTCTTGGACATCACCCCTGTGCTACATTATCCCTACAAAATCCTGGTGAGGAAATCAAGCTGGGAAGCCACACTGGGACGCCCGGCTGCTGTTACCTTTGCATGGCCACCACAAAGTTCAATAGCAGGTGGCTGAATGTGGCGTCTTTCAAGGCATGCAGAAGTGTTGAAAGCCTGGAGAAGCCAGCCCAGTTGGTTTTGCTCATCTGTCGCTCTAGGCAGTGAAATAATTTACTCCATTTCTGTCCACCTTTTTCCTTTTATTTGTATTGAGTTAGGATGGGGAAACGAGCCGCCTTAGATGTTGCTTACTTTCCTGGAGTCAGCAAGGCTTTAGTTTCCAGACCATTATATCTCTGTGCTCCTAACCTCAGTGGGCTTTCATTCTTTTCCTAGCTGCCCCTGAATTAATTTTTATTCTGTGTATACAACACAAAGCAAACATCAACCCAGCAAAGTCCAGCTTTTCTCTCTGCGGCAGGCAGGACACTTCACTGCGTGACACCCACAGCTGATTGAGTGGAGGAAACCGGACTCAAAGTAAAGAAAACTGCAAAATACGTTGTTCTGAAAGTTACTGGGCAAGGCCGTGGGGAATGAGTTTCC
Organism: Hirundo rustica; assembly: GCF_015227805.2. Classification (NCBI taxonomy): domain Eukaryota; kingdom Metazoa; phylum Chordata; class Aves; order Passeriformes; family Hirundinidae; genus Hirundo; species Hirundo rustica. Next base: position 5,605,698 of record NC_053465.1, read on the forward strand.
ATTGCTCCAGGGGAGGCGACAATAATGAGCTGCACTTAGCAAAAGTAAATACCTGAGACAGCTCCTTGGAGGTGCCCAGGGCTGGGGCTGTTGCGCCGAGTCAGCGCTGTGAGCTGGACCCCTCGAGGTTGTGAAGAGAGGAGGAAAGTTTTGGCTTTATTTCTGGGGAGTTTCTGCTATGTGTGAGTGCCTCGGTGCAAGACATTGTGCTAGGGATGGCGTGAGAGATCTTAGCAAGGACAAATATCACTGCAATGCAATAATTTGGCATTTAAATGATAAATTTTCTTTCTGCTCTGCAAACTTCCTTCCAATACACAATGAGAAAGGTCCTTCCACGGGATTCATGAACAGCACTGCCACTGCTCTGCCTGCCCAATTTCACTCCTTCTCACTTTTTAAATAAATGTACACTCATATGCTGCAGATCAAGCCTGTTGCCATTTTGGATAAAGCAGGGGGTTAATTTCAGATGCATGATCCAAAGAAAATCAGAAGAGTGAAAAGAAGCAGATCAGACTTTGAGTCCCATTATGGTCACTTCTCCTGACTCTGGATGATTTTCATCTCCATCTGGAGGGGTGGTGGAGTGTGTGATTACACCCAGCAAGCCTCTGGGATGCCCAGCAAGGATTCAGCCCCATTTCTTTGCCCGGATCCTCTCCCCCTCCAGCATCCACTCTAGATGGAAAAGCCATGGAAGGAAAGCAGCCAAGCCTCCCGCAGTTTCCAACAGGAGCCTGGGAGCAGCCACCAGGCAGTGATGGTCCTGACAGGGTGCACGTCAGGGTGCAGAGCTGGGTGCTCTAAAGAACCTTCTTTGGCCGTGGAGCAAAACTGTGGGGTTGCCAGAAGGGCAAATTTAGTCTAAAATCAGAAACGCCGTTTAGTTTCCTGACTTATGGAAGAGGGTAATCACACTCCCTTTACATGGGTATCATGCCGTTTAATTAGTAAATGATTAATTTGCTAATGATCTCCCTGGCATGGAAAGCGCTACTGAACAGCTTCTTTTCCCAGCCATGGCAATCTGTGGCAGAAGGGAGGTACATCTGCACCTTCCCAGGCACGTTTGGTTACTCCCTCATTCCTCCGCTGCTCTGCCCACATCTGTGCGCTGGGTAGAGGCAGCTCTGGGACCCCATTCCTTCAGCACCTCTGCAATGAGGCAGGAAAGATTTTGTGAGCTGAGCCACACCATTTCTCTCCAGCAGGCAAAAAGAAATGTTTTCTCAGAGCTGGGCAAGGGCTGGGAACTGAGGATCAGCTCTTCTGGCAGCCCCCGTTGTGCCTTGCTCAGAGCCACCTGCAGAAGAGACACGTTTGCAGGGCAAACTCACACATAAAACATGTTGTTCTGCTCTGTAAACACTCAAATGTCTCAAATTCTGTTTTATTCACAGTTTCAGCAAACGAGATTATCAGTGAAAAGAGAAGGAAGCAGAAGTGAATTGCAGCCTTGCTTAGGAAAAGGGAGAGAGACTCATTTAAGCCAATTTCTCCAATCAAGAAGAAAGGCTGTTTGAAAAACAGATCAAAACCAGAGTGGTTTCCTTGTAGAAGGAGTTTATCAGAACAGCATTTTACATAAAAAGGGCTTGAGATGGACCTTGAGAAGGCTGGGGCTGATCCTCGGAGCAGTTTGCAGCTTTGCAGCACACGCTGCAGCAATCCCACGCCCTGGTGTGGCTGTTTCTCCACGTTCCTCCGGCTCCCAAGGGGTTGTTTTGCCCCGGACACAGATGAGAAGCCCCAGAAGGGCTCCCCTTTTCCTGACCCTGCTCCAAAGATTCTCTGACCAAGATGAATCTGTTCCCTGGCGTCTGGGAGCACCCCAGGTCTGAAGCAGAGGGTTCATGTCTGTCCTCTGCTCTGGGTCCTGCCCTTTTAATGCTTGTGAGCAGCTTATCTGCCTTTCCTTATCTCAATTCTTTCCTTCCTTCCTCAGGATTCCCTCCTTGCCCTCACCTTTCTGCCATCCTTTTCCCCAGCCCAGCTAAGCCTCCCTTAGAGGGGTGCCCCTTTTGAGGGGCTGCCCCTTTTACAGCTTTTTGCCTGAAGCCACATAATCCCAAGCAAGTGGGTTTTTTTGAGGGCTCTTGGCGTTTAAAAGCTCCAGTTTGGGAGTTAAATGGGGAAGTATAACTGTAACATTAGTATTGTGGCACTGGGAAAAAACCAACTGCCAATGTGAGCAGAACTGGACCCCTCACATCCTGAGTGGCTTCATGTTCCTCAGGAAAGCTTGGCACAAAAATACACTGCCTTTTGTGTGCAAAGCTGTGCACTCAGCCCTGCAAACTGGTGAGATTGGCTTAGAAATAATGATGTTTTAAAATAGACTAAAATGCATTTTGGGCAACTTTCATCTGCTCCTTGGCTTTGGAGTGGTTTTCAGTTTGGCCCTGGGGACCACTTCAATCCCATTTCCAAGTTCTTCTCCGTACCCTGAAGGGCCAGACATCTACTTGAAGAAATCAAATCAAATCTGAGATTGCCTGAAACCCCACAAAAATACAGATACTTTTAAAACCAAACGAAATCTTCACTCCAAATGGAAGCTGGGTCCAGCCTGACAACAAAAATCACAAGTTGGCACTGCAGCCCTCCTATCGAGGCATCCTGGCTGATTAGTGCTGCTGCCTCATTAACATGCATACCGTAATCTCATTTGCTCCAGGACTGCTTTGATGTTAATTCCAGCATTTTGGTGCAGTGTGGTGCTGCACTCTGTGTTTCCAGGCTAGCATTCCTCTCTTCTGCAGCTCAAGCCTTTTCTTTTTTGTGAGTCTGTCCTTCCTGTGGCTACTAAAGCACTGGCCACCTTCATCCTTCCCAGCCCTGTGGCTTTGCCCCCCACTTTCCAGCCCGGCCCCATACTGGCTGTGCTCTGCTTTCCATAGAATTTTCCCTCTCTGTAATTTTCCAGCCATTCTTTCATATATTTTTTTAAAAGTAAGAGCACCTTTTCCCCAACCCCTGTAACTCTTAGATAGGATGTTCAACCCTGAAAGTTGTCCAGTTTGGGAACAAGAAGCCATTAAATGCACTGAACAGTAAATCCCATTAAATACACTGAGTAGTAAATCCCACTTACTCCAATGAGAGAATAAATGCACAGGTGCAGGAGGGACAAGGGCATAAGCAGATGTCCAGTGAGGTGGGGGACCAAAGTTTAATGGTCATCACAGGGAGCTGAGCCTGGCTCAAAAGAGCCAAACATGCTGCCAGATTTGTCTGGGGCTGGGGCTGGAGTAGAGGTTTTTTTCAGAGCAAGATGGAGACTTCACCTCTCCACAAAATCAATCATTTTCACATTTCTCCAATGTGGATGCCAGATATCCCGGGTATTTACGATGGTGAGGGCTCAGAGCTGCCTCAAAACATGGGCAGGGCCAGGAAAGCGAGGCTGCTTTATTGTCTGGGAGATCAATGACTTTAATAATTAGCATCTTACTTACACATGATTTCTATACTCAATTTGAATCTTAATTAGAGATGGAGAGGGGGATTTAGAAACCCTGATGCAGATCACGAGTGTCTCCCGCCTCCTTGGAGGAGGAGACCCTGTGGTGAGACCAGTGACAAACCTGCTGCAGCATCAGGGACCTCACCCTGCTGCTTTCTGGGGAACACCTGGTCCCTCTGGGGAGGACCTTGGAGCTGGAGGGTCCCAGAACCGAGTCCTGTACACTGAGAGAGCCCCAAAGCACAGCTCCAGCCTGCAAAGGGGAGCACACCACGGCTTCAGGCTGAGCCTGAGGGTGCTGCTCAAAGCCAGAGCTGCCCCAGACGGGGGCTGATGATCCTACTCCGTGCCCCAGCATCTGCCCAAAGTGCTCAGCGGCTGCAAAAATCCGCTGCGGTTTAGGGCCAAGAGAGGGATGGAGGGGCTGTCAGTGCAGGCAGGCGGCTTTAAACCTCAGCCTACATGTCTTTACACAGGGACATGCATGAAAAAAATGCGAGGCATTTGAAGCCCACCATTTTAATTAAACTGATTTAACATCCGAGCTCGTGAGGGGCGCGGGGCTGGCGAGCACAAAGGAGCTGCACAATCACTTTGGCTCCATTGTTGACGGGCTTTTGCTCTCTGTTTGTACAATAACCTATTGAACTTTTCCAGACTGTAATTCAATACAGAATAGATCCTTGCAGGAGGCTTTTTTGGCAGGGAGCGCTGAAGGCCTTGAATCAATTTCACTTTTCCAGCGTGGTTGTTTAATGTATTGATACCAGCTGGAGGGAAAAAAAAAAAAAAAAAAAAAAAAAGAAAAAGAAAAATAAAAAAGGAATCAATGTTACTTTTATTTGTCCTGAGCTGAAGCCTTTTGGTTCTGTTCTTTGTGACACTGATACCATGCAGCGTGTGGCTATTGTCCCACCTTTGCCGGGAAAAGCAAAGGCTGTTAACGCGAAACAAGGCGGGTTTTTTGTCCGTAATACTTCCCGCTTTTGCAAAGGCTTGAAAGGTTTCGTAGGAAGAGAAACGTCCAGCAACACGCCGCTGCATGGCTCAGCTGGTTGTTCTAGAGATGCTGAGACAACGCTGCGGAGTGCTGGGATGTGGGTGCGTGGCCAAGGCAGGGCTCCAGGTCAGGCAGCACCCGTGGGCGCACGCCTGGAGCTGAGCACGGAGCCGGGGCTCTGCCAGCCGGGGCTCTGCCAGCTCCTCTTTGAGAACCTGCTCGAAAAACAGCCCAGAGACCTCCTGCCACGCTCCGGCAGATCCCCCGGATCAGCCCTGTGAGGGATCTGTGCTGCACTGCCGGCGGAACACCTTCGCCCTGCGCGTCCCGGGCAGCATCCCAGGAGTGTCTGCGCGGCCTTGGAGCGAGTGCCAGAGGAGAGGAGGGCTCTGGCTGAGCCGGGGCGGGCTGGCAGCACGCTGCAGCCCCTCAGCACCCTTGCGGGCAGCGGGATGAGGGGTGGGCAGGAGCTGGGGGATGCCCACGGTTCGGGTTACGCGGCGGGAGCGCGCAGGACGCGGAGCAGGGGACGCGCAGCGCTCCAGAAGCGCTCCCAAAAGACGGGGCTGTTAATTGTTGCTTAAACAATGAAGCTGTTTCAGATCGCCTGGGGTGAAGCGGCGGCGGTGGAAGGTGTCTCACTGTCAGAGTGAGAAGTGGTGTCCTTGGGGCCTGTCCTTACTGGGAAACTTCTGCTGGGAGTGTGAAAGAAAGCTGTGGGGTGCGCCGGGGCCACTGGTGTGACCTGTGAGAACCTGGGAGAGAAACCAGAGAATCCAGCCCGAAGTGAGCCCGCAGAGGGAAAACAAATCCCTCTTGGGCTGAGCCAATTTTCCAGACGAAACCTAGCAGGACTGGGATGGGTTAGATCTCTCTGGATTGCCAGGTATCCCTGTTGGGCACTGTGCCTGTTCCAGCCCTAGAAGAGGAACTTTCCCAGCCTTGCTCCCATCTCAGCCCTCCCCAGTCCACGCTTCCTGCGAGGCTCTGGCCTCCATCCCCTGTGGCACTGATGTCCATGCACCAACAGAAGATGTCACATATGAACACACATGGAGAGAGCGGGGATGTGCTTGGTGACCATTGCCAGTTTTCCTGGGAAAAGGAAAGGCTGGATTTCACAAACCCTCAGTGATGTTAGAGCACAAATCCCACTGATTGACACTGTGTTTCTCTGTTAGGATTTACCCCAGATGAAGAGGAGGCTGATACTGCAGCAGTTAACTTTGGGAAACAGGAGGAGTGTTTTGAACAGTTTCACTTGCTGAAGATCTGCCCTAAGGAGTTAATCTTGGGTTTAAAAGGCAGATGCTGGAGAGCAGCTTTTTGCCCTGCAAGTCACTGAGGTAGAGAGGGTAAAACACATCCCTAAAATAAATCTGTGTGCATGGCAAGGTGTCTGCTCCTCTCCCTAGAAATTCAAGCTGTCTGATATTACTGCAGCGAGTCCTGAACGAACAGGACTGCGAAACGCAGTCACTGCTTATAATGAAGTGCTGCAGTGTAAACCCGATCTTCATTTAGAGCAATTTCTGAAAGACAAAGAGAAATCCACCTGACGAGGTGTCGCTGAACCGCGCGGTGTACCTCCAAATCAAAGCACCACCTCCCGAAACTTAGCTGGGAAGGGGAAATAACTGGCAGGGGAGCGGCTGAGCAGGCGGAGGCCGCCTCGCAGGAGCATCCCTGGGCAGGATGGGGCCGGGGAGGATGGAAAGTGAGGAGCAGCACGGCCCCCCCCGGCTCACTCTGCCGCGCACACGCGATGCGCGCCTGACCCTCAGCATCCCCTCGCTCCCCTCGCTCCCCCCTCGGCTTATAAATCAGAGCAGAATTAATTCAGGCGCCGCGTTTTATTTGATAAACGTCAAAATATGTAAATACCGGGCTCTCTTCCTACAGTCGCTAAAACAAATGGAAAACACATTTATTAGCATAGAGATGAGTTTAATCAAATCAGCGGCGAGTACAAATTAGCCACAGGAAACGTAATGAGCTGGGAATTAATTAGCAGCATAATGGTAATAACTTTGCCTGCTGATTACCTTGCGGCCATGGCTCTCCCCCAGGGCTTTCCATGGGTTCTCCAACAGCTGATCTTTTCTGTTGCAGGAGCCCCTGAACTGGAACAGCACGGCCAGCAGCTCCCGTGCAACAGACTGGAGGAGGGGAGGGAGACCGAGGCAGGCAGGGAGGGAGGGAGGGAGGGGGAAGAAAAGCCGTGTGAAAGATGTGAAAGATCCACCGCCTGCACCTTCCCCAGAGGCGAGGCCGCTCCTGCGCTCCGCGGAACGTCCCGCCGGGCTGAGCGCTCCCTGCGCGGGGCGGGGATGCCCGCATGGGTGATGGGCTGCGTGTGGTACCCGGGTCACCTTCCCCACCGCAGTGTTCCCTCCTGGCCGAGCACACGGCACATTTCGGAGCAGCCTCCTGCACCCAGGGTGTGTTATTCCAGCGCATCCTGCTGCGGGGCGGGGTGGTGCTGGGTCTGACTTGTCCGAAAATAAATACGCAGGCGGTTCCGGAGAGAGGCTGAAGTTGCCTTGGGAAGGGCAGGAGCAGGCTGACCCCGGAGACTCAGCTGGCTGTTTTGAGGAGCTGATGTTGCATGAGAAAGGGACAATTGGTGCTCCAGGGGCTTTGTAAAGTGCTGGGCTTGTAAATTAACTGTTTGACACCAGCAGTGATGGAGAACCGTGCGGGGCTGGGGATGCATGGAAGGAAGGGGCAGTTTCTCTTGATTTATTTGTATTCCTTCTGCAATGCCTCTCCTCCTAACACCTGAGCGGTCCAAAATAACTTGCACAGAGCCTTTCAGTGCTGGAGCTAAAAGCACTTCATAAGCCTTAATGAATCAAGCTGTGCAACAGCCCTGCGAGGAGTTATTATTCCCAGTGGTTAAGGGAAAAATGCTCCTGTTTGGGGGCCTCCATTTAGATGCTCCAGTCCATCCTCATGCACCTTCACACAGCAGCCTCCCAGGGAAATGACTGAGTCAAAACTGGAGAAGTTAAAAAAATAAAGTTAAGTTTTAAAAAAAAAATAGCCAGGCCACATAGTGAGGCACCCTAACGGGGATATGTGAGGGAATTAACTGAGCATCTCAGTTCAAAATGTAATGCAAAGTGATTTCTGGAAATTCTTTGGATGCTGGAAGGTGGGAATCCTGCTTCCAGGTGGCTGGTACCTGCAGAGTCGCTGTCTTGTCCTTAAGCAGAAAGAAGCTTCAGATCTCATCTTTGAAGCTGGGAGATCCAAGTAAAATCCATAATTGACCTCTGGGTGCAAAATTAAGCAACTGGGCATACAAATCCCTGCTTGGACGCCCAAGATAAAGTTTTCCAAAATCCTCTATATTGCTTTTCCAAGACTTCTGAGAATAGGCATTCACCATTGCCTTTAATTGCAATATTAAGTCATTGCTTTTACCAACATCTCCCTAACAGATCTGGTGGAACCTGCCCATGCCAACAGTGCTGATGGCAATGACTCACCTCAGCAAGCTGACTGGGAGAAGAATTTGACAGTTGTCCCTGGAAAACCTCACAGGTCCCTCCAAAACCAAGCCAGAGGAGAGCAAACGAGTCCTGCTGCACTCTGGATCAGACCTGCTTTCCATGCAGGAACTGAAATGGATATTTAAAACTCCCAAGATAGGGCAATAAACTGAAATTCAGTCTCCATGGGATGTTTGGTGATGCGTGAACTTTTGTGGGACAGTTTGCTCCTTCTGGAGAAGCAGAGAACTTCAACAGAGCGACTCTTTAGAGCCCAAGTTGCAGAGGTGCGTGGAGAAGGGGTTTTTTGCACAGACGCTCCCAGCATTTTTTCAGAATTCCTCCTTTCAGGATGCAGTGCTGACTGCCCTGTTAGAGGCTGGGCTCAGCCTTCCTGCTGCAGGTTGGGTTTGTACCCAAAGCTTTCCAAGCCTGGTGGGCACTGTGGGCTGTGCAAGAGCTGCCACCCACTCTCAAAGTCCATCTCTGGGACGCTCCTCTCTGAAGATCCCACCCTGCAGAGTCAGGGCAACCTGGGCCTGACCTCAGATGAAAGTTGTATGGCTTCAGTTAAAGATGCTTCATTTTTTTTTTTTTTTTTTTTTTTGCTCCTTTTATCGCCTCTGATCTTTCTTTTTTTCCAAGGGAGCATGTGTAAGTTGACACAATAGATTAAACCATGAGTCTCAGTTGAAGAATCCCGTGTTTTATTATCAGGGATAAATAATATCTCCCCCAGAGGAAAATGAGAGAACACAAGGTCACCCAGCATGCCCAGAGAGGAGCCTGAATAGAAGCTGTAAGTTGCTCCAGCCTCCTGTGCAGCCTGAGCTTCGTTCTGAAGGCAGAGGGGTTTATTCTTCAAAGTACCACTTTCCTTTGCTACCTGCAGACAAATAGGTTGCTCTAAGATGCATTCCACGAGCTGATTTTTGATTCATGAAAGCCTGAACCAACACTGATCATAAGAGAATCGACAGTGATCATAAAATATGAAAGGTTTTTAAGAAGGACTCTACATCATACTGAGGTCTGCAGCAGGATTTCTGCTTCACAGCCAGAGGGACCAAATGCATCCCTGGTTTATTGATGGAAATGTGGAAGTGAAAGCAGTGAAAGCAGAATTTTGCCCCTGTATATTCAAGGCTACCTAATGCCACAAAAGCTTTTAGGGAATCTACCACTTTAAGCATAAACACGAAACAATTTTGTTCTCATGCAATTTTCTTGCCAATTCTTTTTCTTAAAAATCTGTACGGCTGTCATATAAAATATGCCTGGGTTTGTTCTAATTTAGATTACGCATATTTGTCCTCAGTGAGTGATTGATTAAGTGCTCTGATCTTGACTGCTATGTTAGCAGCAGGGTATCTGCGCAAGAGGATTGGGAAGCTCATTGGATAAACGGCAGAGATGAAATCTTAGCTGTTACAGATCTGGGTTTCCTGTTCACAGCCAAGGCAAATGCTGTCTTCTGTGCAATAACAAACATGCTTTGTAATGTGTTCCAGGACAGGGCTGAGCCTGACTTTGTTTCCTCATGGAGGGGCTTTAAGCTGTCACAATACCGTGGCACCAAACTCTTGGTGTCACAGCTCTCACTGCAAAGAGGGTGTCTCCGAGTTCACTGGATCAGTTGTGATTTACGCTGATGTAACTCAAAACAAAATGTGTCTCACTGACATCTGCCGAGCTGCTCAGATAAAACCAACACATAAGCAGAATCAGGATAAAAATAAGATCTCTCTGTGCAACTGAGCTCATTCAAAGCAGCAAGCATGGCTTAGCAGGGCTGACCAAAATGGAAAACCTCCTTCAGGGGTTAGTTACCCTGTCAATCTCACTTTACTATCACTGACCCTGAGCTGGAGCAAATACATTGCTGCCCGCAGGAGCTGGGAGATGCTTTCTCGCTTATTTGTGTAATCTTAGGTTCTGCACCTCTTACAGGAAATGATGTCAATTTATGTTTTATCATCTTTTAATTTGTTTGTGTTTGTGAGCTAGAATGGAGACAAGGTACCTGAAAACACCAACTTGAAAAATAAATCTGTTTTATTTTTCTTCAGTGCATCTTCATTTCTACACTGGTCTATTCCGTTGTCTTTGCAACACCATAGCACTGAATGGTGTGGTAACAAAACAGGCAATTATGAAAAGAAAGGAGGATTTTTTTCTCTCCTTTTCTCTTTCTGAATCATTTCTCTGACCTTCTTGGAGGTGTAGAGAAAGCTTCCAAGACCATCAGAATAAATAGGTTGTTTACTGTGATGCTTTCAGCCTTGGGGAGAAAAAAAGAAAAGAAGATAAAGAATAAAGAAAAGAAAATCCTTATACCCACTGTCTTCCAAAAGGAGACAGATGAGGTGTGAACTCTAGAGAAAATATTCCAGATTCCGAGCCTGACGCTGTCACAATAAAGCAGAACAAAACAGAAGAAAACCAAACAAACGGGCTGTGACCCCAGGGGGACTCAGCACCCTCCTTCTTATCATGGACTTTGGGGGGAAAAGATGGGCACATTGCAGAAATACCAAAACAAGGGGATCCATCTTGGAAAAACCCCTCTGCCCCAGCCTGATTTCCCGTGATTAGGGTATCATGTTTGGCGTTGTCTGCACTGATTTGCTCGGGCAGCATCTCCCGTGACTCCCAGCGATCCCGGCCGCCGAAGCCAGAGCCCTTTCCTAGGAAAACCATGGCCTGCAGCCACGGAGGGAAGCGCTAAGCCGTGTTAATGATGCTGTGTTATCATCAGGCCCTAATGCTGCCTGGGATGGATGTCACTGCTGTGTACGCTCCCGCAGATCAGCTGGTAATTACACTTGGATCCAGAGTAATTACGCTGAGACTCGCGCTCTGTTTTAGGAGACAGAAATAACCGCGCACTCGCCTGGTCCCACACGTAGCACTTGTGATGTAATTTAATAGCCAGCTCCTAACACGAGAGTAAAGAGGCATTTCTCTCATATTCGTGCCCTTTTAAATTAAACATTGGTGTTTTTCCCCCGTGAAAGGAGCGCTGTGCCACCGCTCTCCTTTTCCCACTCAAGCGCCCTCCTCTTTTCCTGACAAAATGAAACACACCGAAGGAAAATAAATATTTATGAGCTCCTCCTGGGGTGTGATTGTTTTGATGCAGGTCTTGCTTTGGCTTCACTCTCTGACCCATTTAAAATTTCGTCAGGGAAAAGCCGTCCCTCTGAAGGCTGGAGGAAGATGAGGGGTTTGGATGAGTTCTGTGGTCTGCGGGTGAGGAGCGGAAGGACCAATCTCCCTTTTGGAGCTTTTGCAGGTCACACCTGCCAGTGTGCTTCCTCTTTAACCTCCCATCATCGGGCACCTGGACAGCTGTAGCGCTGCATTAAGCACCTATTTTTGAGGAGGAGCTCAGAGGCAAGGGAGGCAGCCTGGGGCCCACCTGCAGAGAGAACCTTCCCCGTCTGCAGTTCTGTCTCCCAACCATCCATCAGCAAGGCACGAAGCCTTTTTCTTACGTAGAATCTTCTCCCGCATTTCCAAACAAGCCAAGGCTCTGCAAATATTCTCCTCCCTTCAGGGTGAGGAGCTTGCTTTGGTTGGGAGAAGAAAGAGTTTGCTGTGATCTCTTTCTTTTGGCAGTCTGGGTAATCATTGCTCATAATAATGCCATCCCAGATGTTGAAACATCTCCTGTATTAATTTTACCCAGAAGATAATTTCCCTTAGAAATCATGTGCAAATCCCCTGTTCTAATTTAAGAATTAATTCAGTACACTAAATCTTAGCACTTCATCCTGGAAATGTTTTGCAGTGTCTGTTAACCCTTTGCAACTGCAGCAACCAGCCCAAATGCAGGATGTAGAGATGTAAGTAAGCCTGTCTCTCATATCAAGCTCTTTTTGAGGCCAGCACCCAATATTTTCAAGCCTGAACCCCCAGAGACTGCTTGAATGACTTCCTTCTCCCCAGAGAATTGCAAACATAAATTAATTTGCTGTTGCAAGAATGGGGGGCAGATACAGCAGTGCTCCCAGACCCCCCACTGCAGCGGTGCCTGGGACTGTGACCCACCCACCATCAGGGCTTTGACAGATGCTAGGAATGAAATTAGGATGATTCCACATTTAACAAGACATGGAGGAAAAAGAGGAGCTGAATGGTTTGGCTGAACCTGTGTAAGAATTGTATGGGAGAGCTGGGAACACACCACACTCCGCCCGAGGCGTGGATGTGGGTCAGTGGTACCTGAGCATCCCCTGCTTCCTGGGAGGGCTCAGGCACACAAAAGTTCACACCAGTTCTACTGCACAAAAGTTCTGCTGGTGTGACCTGCTTCATGCCTTTGCTGGGCTTTCTTAATTTAATTTATAAAGGAAACTGTGTCAGACTCCAGACTGGGCATTCCCCTGCCCTTCCACTTTGGGACAATCTTAAAGTATCACAGCCTTTGAACTGAAAGTCTTTGACTTTGAAAAGAGTAAAGAAAATAAAGAGGCCAATTCTCTGAATTTCCCTCAGCTATGTGAGGTCAGAGTACAGTCCAGCACACCTTTTGTGGAGCAGGACGTGCCAAAAAAAGATCTTCTGACTCCGAGAAGAACAGTATGACTTTGTTCCATGCCAGTGGTGATCCCCAGCTAACTGCTCCATGCATCCTGAGGTCACACCTGGGATCCCACTGGTTTTACTGGGGGTGGTTGTGTTTGCACAAGCAGCACCTCGTGCCCTTTGCAGAGCAGAGGGCCAGCCAAGGACCTGCTCCAAAGAGGATTTGTTTGGAATCAGCTTTGATAATTAACATAAGGTGATAATAGGTGATTAGTGCCGGGATATTTCAGCACCTCCACCACCACCTCCTAAACCCCTAGATGCTTTACTGAGACTGTGCAGCAGCTTGGCCTCTGAGGAGAGGAATGATGCTATCCCCAAAAAGAATCCTTTCTCTTCCATTTCAATAAAATAGACTGGGGAAATATTGCTGTGTCCCTCTGGTCCTCAATCAAAGGGGGCTGCATTTTTGCCACCCTGAATTTCAGCACGCTGACAGCTGCAGGATGGATCTGCTGGCCCAGCAGCCCAAGCTCGTTTGTTGGTTATTATTCTTCCTGATGAGTTCACTTGGGGGATCTGCTCCTTGAATGCAAAGCTCACAGGTCAGGACAAATGGAAAATGCACTACATGTGACAGGCTGTGAGTCCCAGAAATGTGTTCAGATATGTCCATAGGCAGTGGGATAAAGCTGTTCCTTTATCTCACAGTTGCTGTTGGAATTTCCTTCTAGAAATCTGTTTTTTGCATCAGCAATTGCTATTTGTAGTGAAATACTGGAGTTTCCTGTATTCATTATGTGTTGAAATATAACAAGCTAAAATCATAACTTTGTTCTAATTTTGGTTAGTGGGGGACATGACAAAAAAGACCCAATATCAGATCTGAAGTATTTAGAAAGCCTTTCTATAAAAAAAAACCCACAGGACTTGAAGTGTTGTCCTGATGGGAAAGCTAGCTGCAGTTTTCCAGCAAAAATTTTTCTGCAGCAATTCAGGATCCTGATCCCAAAAAAGAGCGATTTGTGGAGTCTGGGGCCCTGATCCTGCACAGAACATGTACTGGCTGGTCCTGTGGGAGTTTTCTTCTTTCTTCCGCAAGGGAGAGACAGAGTTTAGTGTTATTTCATGAATTGTCACAAGACAAGACACAGTTATTCTCACCCAACCCACTGATCTTTCTAGAAGACTTTATATATCATTTGTTTTGCTGTTTTCATTTGCTTTGCTGCTCTCCTGAGCTGCAGGGTACTACAGTCTCATCCAGGGTGTTTTATATTCGTCTTTGAAGGAGCAGAGCTGTGTTTGCAGACACATTTTGCAGCTCAGATCAACGTGCACAAGTTGTGGTCCCACCAAGAGTTTCCCAAATGTGTAGGATGTAGGAAGCTGATGTGTGGGTGAGTTGATATAATCAAGGCTGGAGTGGGCAGAAGTTCACTGTTAGTTTGAGGGCCTGGGACAGGTCCTGGTGTCTGCTGGAGGCGGGAGCAGAGGTCCTGTGAAGTTTGTTGGCAGCAGGAAGGAAGGAAATATCTCAGCAATAAACGATGCCGGCTTTCAGGACAGAACACTCCGCCCTGGCACCTCTTTTCCCCAGGACCCAGCTCCCAAGCTCATTGTTTGAGCTGAGGACGGTGAGCTTTGATACAACGGAGCATTTCCTTTTCCCTCCCTTCATTTCCCCTCCCACAGGGAAAAAACTTGGGTTTAAAGTCTGCTCTTGTTTGATAATTTCCCTTAACTACCAGCTAAATAATACATGACCCATAGTGCTGACTGATGACTCCCTCTCCTGACCCTGTTTTATTTTATTGCTTGGCTCGGGCCAGTTCCTTCAAGTCCTGAATCATCAGAACAGAGACCTTGAGGTATTCCAGGCAAATCAATCCCTGGCCCATTGACATATTGCTTTAGCTAACCAACCATACAACTTCGCTTTTCCCTGATAATTTCTCAATTAATTGCTTTTCAGCTCTCATTCGTTACAAGGTCAGGCTGTGACTGGACTTGTACATTCCCATCTCTGATAAACTCTCCTGGTCCCCTAATCAGCCACGACTGGGATTTTAGTTCCATTAACTTATTCATCATCCAGACATTTTCATCTTGGGGAGCTTGACTTTTGATTGTATCAGGAGTATCTTCAATTATTTAAGAGGATTTAAAATTGCCTTCTTACCTAAAGGGAAAACGCATTTGGAGCCCTGAAAATTGATCATATTGGACCAGTGTCTTTTGGATGTTCATATGTGCAAGCCCATGTTAAAAGACAAGATCCTGCATGGCCAGAGCAGAAGAATTTGCTGCTGGTGAACATGTGTGTGCATGAGGCTGACTCTATTAAGATGTCAGCTATAGGGGAATGACAGTGTGCTGACGACTGGTGGCTTACTAATGCTACATCACGTCTGAGATTCTGTTCCATGATGTCAAACATTGATTCAGTTTCCGTGGGAAGTTATGCAAATGCCAGAGCCCTTCAATGAGGTCTGAGACTGAAATTGGAAGCAAAAAAAGAACCAAAAAACAAATAATAATAATAATAATAATAATAATAATAATAATAATAATAATAATAAAAGCTTCCCCTCTCTTGGCGAGAAATCTTTTTAGAAAATTTTGAAGGGAGCTGCTCCAGGACGAGGATGAATTTTGAACGTGTCCCAAAAGGCACAAGTGTTTATAGGACCTCTCTTCAGCTCTGGTGAGAGATGGGAGCCAAATCCTTCTCTTCTGCTGCAACCTTCTGTCTGGGGCTGTGCTTCATCTTTGCAGCAGCTGGTCCAGTCCAAGGCAACAACCCACCAGTGCTACCTTCCACAATTTATTCATTTTACAGAAGCAGCAGGCCATGTTACACAACCCCAGCTCTTCTCCACGCCCCTCTTCCCACAGTTTATACCCAGGCAGAGCTCCTGAGAGTCTGCAACCTTCTCCCAAGAGCGAAACTGTGGCAAACCCAGACAAACTTGCGTCAGCTGGGACATGGTGAATTTCTGAGCACAGTGGTGGGACCAAGGAGTCTGGAATCCCACCTTGCTCTTTGTCCCAGGCTCTGTGACTTTTCCTTTGACTGAAACCCACCTTCTGAGGATGGCCCTGGGGAGCTGTTTCAGATAATCTGAGTGCTTCAGGCTCTGAAGAGTATCCACAGAGAGAGGTCAAACTGTATTGACAGGCTCTCTAGGAAGAAAATCTAGTTTAATATTGGCAAGACAAGGCTGCTGCATATTTAACAGGAGCCTCTTCTTCCAGGAAAAATGCTCTTTCAGTTCCCTCTTTCCCTCTCTGCTGAACATGGGTGGTAGATTTTATCACCCATGATTTCATTGCAGGCCACAGAATGATGGATTTTTCTGGCAGAACCCTATGCTCACACGTTTGAGTGCAAATTTTCTTTTTCACTTAAAAAGAAAAGCCCACATTATCACTGAGAAGGGCTTAAAAAAAGACTAAGAGCACAGAAAATTGAAAAAAAAAAAAACAAACCCCGAAACAACCCTGCACCAAAAGGCAGTGCCTTGTGATGAAGGAAAGTGCAACAGCAACAGCAGTATGGACTGTGGGGTGTTCCTTTGCTTGTTTCCCCCCCCAAATTGCAATAACTCACCCAGCCCACTGGGAGAAAAGTGCCCTTTCTTGGTGCATCAGCAAGGAGGACTTTTCCATGGTCTCTGTCTCTTCCTGTCAATGATGTACCAGAAGGCACCAACACTTGGAGGACGTGAAGAAACGTACAGTTCTTTCCCCGCCTGTTGCTAGGATTCACAGCTCTACCCCACCACTTTCTGGGGCTTCAGCTCCTATTTTGGCTGTAAGAAAAAAGAAAGGAACCTTGTTGCTTCCAGGCTTTCTGCATAAGGCTTGAGCAGCTCCAATGCCAACCCTTATAATATTGCTACAGTCAGACATAAAATCTTAATGCACAATAGTGCCTTGAATCTTACATTCTTCTGAAAAAGGTGAGTCCCCAGTAGTAAATGAAATATTAAACATTATTAAATATGAAACAGCTAAACCTGGATTCCATTAAAATGAATCTTTCATGGTTTTCCTGGTTTCTTTTCCCAGTTCCCTTTTTTTTCTTTTTCCCCAGGGAGCGCAGTGATCTCGTGAGCTTTCATGTGTCCTTTTAAAGACAGAAAAATCACAGGTAATTTAAGTCTATTCTACTCAGATTTATTTTTGCTGGAAAACAAATCAAGGCAGTGAAACTCTTGCTTGGTCGCATCTCTCTGACTGAAGTATTCAGCAGTCGATATCAAAGGCTCACCTAAAGTCACTCTGGTAATGCCTGCTGACATGTGCCACCTATTTAGAAATCCTGTGCCCTGTTACACACTCTGCTTTCATTTAGAGTGGCTTTAATCTTCCAGCATGTACTAAAAAAAAAACCAAAAACCCCACACTTATTACATAGGATGCATTTTGAGCTAGTTTTGCTGCTCCTGCAGGTTTTCTGGGTGTTAAGCTGTGTCTGAGTTGAGTGCCCACATGGGAGCTGGCAGCTGGGCATCAAAGGGAATGTCTGAGAGAAAAAACTTGGGATTTTACAGAACCTCCCTTAAACTGGCTGATGAGACACCCTTGACTGAGGGTACGACTGCCCTGATAGCACAGCACAGTCAACAGGATGAGCCAGGACTGAATATTCCCACTGTATGTCATGACTGAAGTATTTGCACCTCAAAATTCATAAATATATGGCAATCTGGTGCTGGAACAAACCAAAGGTGTGTCCTTCTTATGACATACCTTTATGTCTTTGCATTCAGATCTTAAGCTCTTTCTGTGATTATTAACTTGTGTATTTGGACAGGACTGGTAGAAATTTTCGGAAGAGGATGGGAAGAAGGGCTCTTGGCCTTGCTGAGAGGCTCCCAGAGCCTGGATCTGTGTGAGAGCACTCCCTGGTTCTGGCTGGGAGACTGCTGAATCAGGCTGGGTCTGGTGGGAGGTTGCATCTTCAGCACACACCTTAATTCTTGACTTGCTGCTGCAAAACATGCATGAATTAATCTGCAGACACATTTCTGGACTGGAAGGCAATAAGTACTAAGAAAGACAAGTTAAAATGGCAAAGAAGGTAGAAATCCATTAATTATTCATGACTACTGTTCCATTTTGTGCAAAAAGCCTTTCTGCACTGCTTTCTATTTTGCTTTGCTTGGGTCACTTCTGAGGCTCAGCAAAGCAGATCTACATGGGCTCCCCTCCTCAGGACCTCGTGCTGACAGTTCCCTCACATCCAGCTGGGTTTTGCTGAATTCAGCAAAGTGTGATCCTGCAGCAAGGCGAGAAAATCCACGCTCTGCCCCGGTTCAGAGCGTGCCGTTTTCAGATTTCTTAAAAAAGACACAAAAAGAGTAAATTGTACAGGGTTATTTTCTGTATTTAAACACAAATGTTTGTTTTTTCCTGTGGTTCTACTTCAGCTGAGATGGCAAGAGCATCCCACCAGCATGGCCTTCTGGCAGCTTGAGCAGAAGCATACGCTCTTGCTCTGGTTTTGTGAGGGCTTTTCATGCCTTTTTCTGGCCTGACACCCTTGGAATGGAGAGCAGCGGATCCCAACCGTGTTATTTATTTATTTTAATGAACTGCCTTTGGCCAGCTCGGGTTTTCCCCACAAAGATTTCAGATTGCCTCAGAGCACCAGGAAACACGCTGCAAACTGCTCGGAAGCTGAGACACGAACATGTCAAATAAGTGATCCACATGAGAGCAGATGTGACATTTAGCAATCATCTCTCTCGGACAAAATGGGGCATTGCTGTCACTTTAAGTAAATCTCAGTCAAATTTCTGGCATTTTACCATAGAGGAAGAAGAAGCATAATAGTAAATTTCTCTTTTAAAAATATAAAAGACCAACCTTGGGAAAAAAAATATGGTTGCCACAATTTAAGGTGCTATACCTCATCCTGGCTCGGCCAGCCATTTCCTGGCTGTTGATATCAATATGTCACTCCTAATGTTTACTGATGTTCATTTTATAAATGACTTTTCCTCGCTGTCAGAGTATCTGTCACCAGCTTCTCTTCCCCCTCTTTGCCTCTCATCCCCTTTAATAAAGATTAATATCTCTGAGGTTAAGTAAAAAGATCACATACCATGTAAATCACACCATAGGTCTGATATTTAAAAAAAGATGAACACGTAATTGCTGAGATTATGTGAGCAAATTGGGTAATTCCTGGCCTAAATGAACAGAGTTGGCTTTTGTGGGATCAGTTAATCTAAGTGCACATTCAGATAAAGTGTATTTTGTGCAGGCATTTGAGCTTCTGAAGGTTCCCCCATTGAAAAACTGCAGACATCGGGAGCAAAAATTGTTGAGTTTAACTTCTACAGCTTCTCTGAAGTTTCAATATGTTTAAAAGACATGCAGAATGGGGATTCTATAAAAATGTGGCATTCTGGCTTTCCATATTTATGGCCCACCAGTGACTTCTATATTAAACTGTTTCAGTCTATGAGTCCAAACAAGATTTTTCAACCTGTCACTCCTGCAGCTCAGCCTGGTGCATGAAATGCTAAACATGCTCTGGCTGCTTTGTACATCTTCCTTGACAAACACCTGGAGTAACGATTCCAGAACGAATATTTAGGCAGCAATTTTATGGATGAAGCACAAACCAGTCATTTTGGCTTTGCAGTGCTAAGAGTTGTGAACGTGCACTTGGCTTTTAAACTGCAAGATGCAGCCTGGAAGAGACAGTGAAGGAGAGGATGGACCCTTCCTATAAGCTATGGTCCAAGTTAGGTTTGCCTGGCCAAGAACTGCAGGATCATACCTAGGTACCAAAACCTACAAGATCAGACTAGAACAGCTGCTTTAGAGGTCAAACTTAGGTTTATTTTTCTGACCACTGTCCTTGCTGTGCATGTAAGACAGTCCTGTGGGGAAGGGTGGAAGATGCAGATTCCTGGTCTGGTTTAGACACTTTCCTTCACACTTCCCAGCCAGGGTCCATGGGTCAGGTCAACTTCAAATGGGACTTCAGCCCTTCTTCCTGATCTATTGGAAGATCTATTGATCTTCCCTTTTTGGCACTCCAGCTTTGGTGTTAGAGCTCTCTGATACCCACAGTAGTAATTCTGTGTATCCTCAGAATTTCCAGCAGTTCTGGTGTGGTCAAGCCACTCACTTTGTGGTTTGTACATCTGACCCATTTGGAACTTGCACACAAAGGCTTTTCCACCCTCTTCCAGGCACTGGAATTTCTCTGAAAGTGGAGAAAGAGCACAGGACCTGGAGATCCAGGTCTTGTGCTATCTGGGAGGCCCCACACACGTCTTTGTGTGAGGCAGCATCTCCCTCTCAGGACTGTGAGTGTTCTGCATTTTGCATGGTTAAGTGTAGCAGTGACCTGGCTCCTCTCCATCCTGCCTCTTCAAGAAGCATCCCTGGAAATGGAGAAAATCCTAAGGACATGCTGGAGCAGGAATGGAACATGAAAAGAGTTGTGGCTTTGACAAAGACATTCCTTTAGGAATGGAGTATTTTGGCTCTGTTTTGTGCTTTATCCAGAAGCAGTTTGACATAAATTGTTGGATTTAACCCCTAAACTCTGAGTAAAACCCTCCCCCAGGTGTCAAAGGCAACATCCCTGTCAGTGCCCAAACTACAGCCTCCTCTTTGAGCAGGAACTTTTGCTGTGTTGTGAACTCCAGCTCAGGGATAACTGCAGTTCCTGAATCTGCAGGGAGGGGACAGTTTGAGAGGCAGATCTCATGTAAAGGGCACTGATGGTGTTCTTTTGTTTCACACAAAACCTTCCAACTATTCGCAAGTTACAAAAAAAAAAAAAAAAAAAAAAAAAAGTTGGTACCAAAAGCCAGTTCCTAAAGGGAGAATTGTGTGTGTTATTCCTTTCCAGTGCACCAACAAAACTATTGTGCTCAGAACATGACTCTGAAACTGCCTTTTGTTGTATTTTGTATGAAGTAGGATTTTCTATCTGCAATAACCCCTGGGTGATTTTATTTCTAGGAACTAGATTATTTCACAATAAAGGAAAAGAGCCTCCAATCATTTTTGCAAGCGAAGAAAAACCCCCTCTAATCATTCCAAGAATATTATAATATATCCTAAAACAAACTTAGTTTTCACTCACATGATTGATGTGTGCACTATTTTACTGTACAACACTGTTTTTCTTACACAGAATTGTTTCTTTCAACTATAGCTAACTTGATTCTCTGTGTAGCAGGATCTGAGGCAGTAAACCATGAAGAAATTTTACACTGCAGACTGCAGCAAGCAGAGGTCTCTCTAGTGAAGGCATTATTTTACAAAATGATGGATGTGTATATTTATTTGCTCTGTGACTTCCATGTCAGGTTTGTCATATTTCCTCAAATTACTAGTTAAACCGAGGTTTTGAGTTTTGTTTTGTTTTTGTTTCTGCTGAAGCCTGCAGGCTCAATATACCTTATAAAAATCAAGCTGTAATTTATCTGCTCCATAGATCATGTGTAACAATAATCACTCTGGAGTCTGTGCCGGGTTCGGATGTCTGGCTTTGTTGGAAGAGATGTATGAAGTGAACAAAAAGCTTCCTGATTTTCATACTCTGCAATAAACCTGAAATATGGGGAGAAGTGAAACATGTATTTAAATTAAACCGAGGAATGATGACAAAGAAGGAGCACAGAGAAATACACGCACACACAGCCACATATTTTGCAATGACACAGTATTATTCCCCTTACCAGATGGACCTCTACAAGTTCTGCACACCCCACGTCGCAGGCATTCAGCAATCAAAGCAGTGAAAAAATCTGCACCCTGGACTTGGGCTCCCCAGAACGGTGAATTGTTAACTTGCATTTTGCAGGGAGAAAAACCTTTGCCCAGACAAAAACATGGAGACCCCCAAAAGGGTTCACATTCACAAGCACTGCCTGCAATGTTTAAGTGCTGCTTAACACTAAATACACTGCTCAGTGTTACTGCTTGTTTCACATATCTATGGGTAATTTTGAAAGGGCCACAAGAAAACCTCAGAATCTTTTACTAGCTGTTTGCAAAAATAATAATAATGGGCTAAAATGATTAGCTGACCAATCTAACCTGCATACAAATGGAAAACTCACGGAAGATTATTGTAGCTTTAATCCCCTTCATGCCCACACTCACCTCTGGGGAAAAAAACCAGGGAATAATCTTAATACATGACAATATTTTTTATTGCCTGGGGTGGGCAGTTCCTCCCACAGCCGAAGTGCCTTTTGCAAGGCGTTTCTCTCCTAGTTTTGTTTGTCACAACGCCGAAAGGATACGTGATTCATGTTGCAGTTCACCACGCGGAGACGCGGAGCAGGCGCATCCCTCGTCACCACATGGGTTAATCAGCAGCCAGGGCCCCCAAGGAAGCCAAGCACTTGGAAAAGATTTCTGGTCCATTGGCTGTAGGAACACAGAGCTGCAGAGAGGCCCTGGCACGAAGAAGAGATTGCAATTTTAAAATGAATTAATTCTCCGCTATGAACTTCGTCGCAGGGCTGCAGCCGAGCGCTGGTGGTGGAGGGGGGGCTCCTCCTCTGCTCCCCAGATAATGCCATGCCTGGGACTGGATGGATAAAGCACATCCCGGGAGGCACTTCCAAAAGCTCAAGGTCTGTTTAGTCTGCAGGCTGAGTTGCAGGGCAAATCTGCCTCCAGCTCCCCAAAGTCTCTCTTGCCTTTTTTTTTTTTTTTTTTCCTATTATTTAAAAAAAACCAAAAAAAAAAAAAAAAACCAACCCCAAAAAAACCAAACAAACAAACAAACAAACAAAAAAAACAAAAAAACCCCCCACCACCTAAATTGCAGTGGCACCATCATTAAGAGATACAACAGAAGCCTGGAAGAAGAGATCAGCACATACCAGAGTGACAGGGAAGGGGAAAAAATAGACAACATCAGTGCAATGTACCATTAAAAGTATGGAGTGACAGATGACAGTTGGTCTGTGATGGGGTGATTCAGCTAAATGGTAAACAGAAGGGCGAATTCTGATCCCGCTTATGCCAACATAAACCTTGGGCTGCAGAGGAGCTGCTTCGCGTCTCTAGGACCAGAGTGGAGCCCATAAAAGCTGTGACTCAGCCAGATAATCTCTGACAACTGTTAGCACCGTGGTAAATATGGCAACGTGGCAGGCTGCAAGAGGGGCTAAAAAAAGTTTCGCTGCCACACTTCCAAAACGAAATGTTTCAGGGGTTTTTTATCTCGAAACGATGTCTAAAATCTCGGTAGCAGGAATATGGGTGATTGAGAAATATTGAGATAAAACATGTTGGGGTTTTTTTGGTTTTTTTTTTCAAGTTGGATGAAATATTTTGATTGAGGCCGAATTAATGAGGTTGCTGAGCCAATGGGGTGAAAAGTCAGTTATCCCCATAAATTCCAGTCCCTCCGGAGTGGACCTGCTGGACACTTTGCACAACCATTAATGGCGATGCGGTGGACAGACACTAACTCATGTCTGCATGAGATAGACGAGGAAAAGCTTTTAAAAGGAGGTATTTGCTAAGAGACTGTTTAACATTTGTTTTTGCTTCAAAAACACATTTTCAAAGAGAGGATTCCATCCAAAGCATATGTTCCCTCCCTGTGTGGGCAGGCGTGCAAACACTAACGTGGGACCAAGCAAACTGCAGAGGAGAGCATGGAAGCCAAAGCTAAAACTCTCCCATCTTGCTGCTGAGGCTCCCTTGTGATAAATCTTCTGCTCTGTGATATTGGCACTGAGAAAGGGATGGACTGGGCCTGTCCTGTCCCCTGGGTGTCTGAAGCCCCTTGTCCCTTCGCCCGTTGGCACCACCTGGCACAGAGTTGTTTGCCTTTGGTAAATGACAATGTGAAAACTATCGGGATGTGAACCTGAGCCGTATTGCTCTTCTGATAAAGAGAATAAATTCCCTTTTTTTCTTTCCATGGTTTCACTTTGTGAGGTACTGGTACTTCAGCTTCAGTCTGCACGGTGCCTAATTTCACCAGCAAGCTACTGTGGTATCTGCAGAACTACAAATAAGCTATTTGTCATGGAAAATATTGTATTTTTCACATTGTAGGTGGCTTGGAAGGTAGCTCTGCCCAGAGATACGAAGATCTGAAACCCAGCATCCTTGGTGGGAAAGGCCATGAGAAGGGACTGTCTCGTGGGGAGGCTTCCATGGCAGTTGCATCACCCTCCAAGGCTTTAGGAAATTTAGGATCAATCAGTGCCATTTAAAGATTTGGGGTAAAGTTTTCTGTATGAAGCAGAATTGCTTCCTCCTGTGAGCCCAACTCGAGGCAGCAGTGAAAATGGGTCTAGAAGATAAAGCTCTGCACCTTATATAGGAAAGCTACCAAAAATATATGGATTGTGGAATTACTCTTTGCTGAGAAGGGAATTCAGATTTTATTCCTCCTATTGCGTTTTATTTCTTGTGTCATTACAGAATACACAAGCAGATTATTCCCCAGCCACAAAAACAGTTGCAGCGAGATGCTGCAGTTGAAAAGAACAAAACAGGCAACAGTTCAACATTCTCAGTTAAGATCATTATGATGCTATTAATGGATATTAATTTCTGTTTATTTTACAAATATTAGGAAACTGGTTTTCAAATTCACACCTCACCAAATGCTTTACAACAATGATTTGTTTCATTAATTTTATCAGCTTGCATGCCTAGTTTTTTTATGGCAGGTTCTTTGCTGAGAGACATTAATCTGTGATGGAGCATCCTAAGAGCCTGTGCAGAGGATCCAAGCTGATAAATGTTGGTGTACATGCTGCCCACCACTGTCAGTTTTTCAATTTGCAGTGTAGTTGGGGCACATAATAAATTTCTGGGGATTTTATTTTTATTTTACAGAAGCCTTGAAATTTTTCTGTGCGTATTTTCTCGCTGTTTTAAAATACATATGAACCCTCAGCAACCAAATGTCAAATTCTGTGTGATATGGGTTAGGTAATAAACCCTATGGTATTATTTTTAGAATACCTATAAAAATAACTAACACAGTTTAAAGTCATGTCTAAGTTAAATATTCAGCGAAGAATTGGTTTTTAGCTGAATTTAGTATCCACTATTTCTGAGTTTCACACTAATAAATATAAAATGCTAATGGAGAGTGAACAGGAAAATATTCCGCATACGCTAAATTGACCTTACATTCAAAATGCAAAAATACTTGTGCCACGTGGTTGGGAAAAATAAAGTGGGTTAGTGCTTACACCTGGATGATAAAGAGAGCAGTGCACACATCCTCATTTAAAATATTTCCCTCACATTCTCAAGCTTTACAAAATGTCGTTGCTTTCTCTGTAATGGTAAGAACAGAGAGCGGCAGCCAACGCTGAATTCTATTTCTGATTCAGACCCAGATTCATTCTCCCTGCCCGTTGCTGGAGGAGGTTGTGCAGCTGAGTGTGGCAGTGTTACCCCAGTGCCCACGACAGGGAATGTGGGTGGCCCAGGTGGCCCAAGGGAGCAGAGTCAGGAGCCTCCAGTGCCACCAGCTCCTCTCCAGTCGTGTCTGGCACATAGATCATGCAACTCTCGTGGGCCAGCAGTTTTACAGCCCTTGATCGGAGGGTTGCACACATCCTTACACCTCCCAGGTGATGAACTCCTCCCCAGAAGGAGCAGGAGGCAGGGCTGGAGGTCTGCATAACCCTCCTCCAGGTAAGGGCAAGCCCAAGCGGGGGTTTTACAGGTTGAGCTGAATCCCAAGAGGGTTTTTCTCTGCTCTTCCCTGTCAGTCTGCTGTGAATGCTCCCCTGGATGCTGAATTCCTCTGCTGGAAGCTGGAGATGGAGCTGAAACTCAGGGGTTGGGACTGGACCTGCTGTCACTGCTCTGAGTCTGAGCCACCAGGGGTGGATCAGTGCAGGAATGGCAGTGGGGAAACACCACAACCACAAATGGATGCTGCTGCATCCCCTCCCCTCCCCCCCAGTCCCTGGGATGAATATCTTTATCCCTTTCAACATAACTCAAAACCAGTGAAGTCAATAGAAAAACCAGTTAACCAGACCCTGACTCAGCCCTTGGTTCGTTTAAACTCCAGTGCTGTGGACTTAACCCATGACATTTCAGTTTACCTTCATGTCTTCCCCCAGAGTAGACAGAAAATCCTGTTTTTCATATTTGTTTCCCTGGACCTTGGCCAGCTGTATAGAGGTCAAATACGTCAAGCTGGGTCTAAACCACAGCAAAAAAATGAGCTGCATTTCAACCTTTTTCCCCAGCAGAGTGACAATATAATTCATGTTTATATTCCTGCCTTCGCCACCGTCCTGCTGTTTGACCTTGGCAAAGTCACTTCATCTTTTTGGACCTTCATTTCTCCTCCAGCTTGCTCCTTTTGTCTTTAGACTTACATGGGGCAGAAATAGAGAAACAGACAGATATCTGGGGCAAAATGTGGCTTACACGGTGCACTGGCATTACTACAGCGAAGCGCTTCCACCCCCTGGACTTGAGGTCCAGGCAGAAGATTTGGAGAATAGTATCAGCATGGATTCCAAGCATGGGATAAACATAAAGCAGTGTGCTGTCCCCATGCATGCCGTGGGTTTTCAGCATTCCCACCCAAATTAGCAGGCAGCTCTCTGGTGCAGAGCAGCACTGTGCCCAACAGTTCTGCCATGCAGCAGGAAAAGCCGGTTCAGATAAGACCAGGAGCTGAGCAAACGTGAAATGCTTTCATTTGAGTGAAGCTCCCCTTTTAATGGAGAGATGTTTGGCTGTCTTCAGATCTAATTTCAGGATCCAAACACCCCAATTTCCCCGTAAGAATGTGTTCAAACATTGCTTGACTGCTATTCTCCTTTGCTGCAGAGCTGGGAAATCATCTCAACTGATGAGGAGTCATTATAAATTTGACAATTTGCCCCTTTTCTTCCAAAACCCAATTCTGCAGAGCATTCATTTCAGCCCACACTGACTCTCATCCAAAGCCTTCCCTGCTGCTCGAAAGAAACCTGAGATTTCCCAACTGCAGGATTAAACCCATCCTCGCCCCCTCCAAACAAACAAACAAATAACAAAGGAGGGAAGAAATTATCTCGACAGTAGGGAGAGGAAGGTAAAGAGCTTATATGCTAATCATTAGCAGAAAAAAAACCCCAAACAACCCAAATGAAGTCAGAAGGGAAGAAAAGAAGATATAGAGGGGGAATATGGACATTGGAAAGGAAAAAAAAAGGCAAGAGCAGGAGATACAAAGTGCTCCTGCCTGGAGTGGTGTTTGTCTGCTGTGTGAGAGTGGCCAGAGCCCTGTCCAGACGGAGGGAGCTGAATTATTCAAGTTTTAAGCTCCCATCAGTTCCTGCAGTGACTGCTCTGGGTTCCAGCTGTCCCGCACCCCCTGGGTGGGGGCCACCCACCCTCTGTCCCCATTGTCACCCTGTGCTCTGCCTCGCAGGAGCACTGAGATCTGGGAGGGAGGGAGGGAGGGAGGGAGGGCAGCCCAAACCCAGCACCCCCCTGCGCCTTGCGAGCCCGTGATCTCCTTTATACCCATCACTCACTCATCCTCCCTTTCTCCCCGTGACTGCTACTTGCAAAATGAAGGCGAATTTCTCGATATTTATTATTATTATTAATATTATTATTTTAAGGTGCTTTATTTATTTTTTTTTTTTTCTTTCTTTGGGGCATCGCTGGTCTGGAAGGAGTTAAAGCCATTATCTCCTCGATGTCCACCGCATCCCCGCATCCCCGCTGAGCTCCATCAGAGCAGCCGGGGCAGTGGCAGCGGTGGCTTCACCTCCGCTCCTCGCAGCCCCGCGCGGTGCCCAACTGCTGGAGTTTGCTAATTTGTGTGTTTTCACTCGAGGCCTGCTGATTCAATCATTTTAAAGATGCCCATTTCTTCCAAGCCAGGGATTTTATGACTCTAAGGATTAGAAGCTGTTATCCCAACAAACCCTGGAGCTCTATATATTCTGATTTTATGGTAAGCTTCACTAATAAACTGTTTAAAACATATGTTAATTGTGTTTATTGTATTCTTTAATTATCATATGTATCATTAAAGATGTACTATCCCGTTTGGAATCCTAATACCTAATGCCCTCCTTTTATTTATTTATTTTCTTTTTTTGGTATCATTTCACAGTACTGCATTACTTTAAAAAAAAAGAGAGAGAGGAAATGGAAACACAGATATATATTTTAACAAGGAAGCTGATTTTCAATTTTCATTGTTTATTTAAAAGTAGAGTCTTTGAATTTAATTTGAAATCTCTCTCATGAAGAAAGGCAGGCAGGGAATGACATAACAAAACATGGCATTCTGTCTCTGTGCATTTTATTCTTTAATTTTTTTTCAAAATATACCTCCCTATAATCTACTATGCTTAGTTTTCTGTTTTCAGACTGCTCAAGATGATAATTCACCCAGCTGAGTTGGGCTACAAAAGATCAGAATAATTGTCCCCTCATTTTTGCTATACCTCATTATTCTTATCATACGTACACACACTCACACACACACCCCAGCGTGTGCATAATAAATAAGGTGTATTATGTATATGTACCTGCACCCGTGTATACAAATGTATACTCACGCTAATTGTGCTCATTTTTACCCATTAATGAGGAGCTGTTTTTCCAAAATAGAGATACCTGCCATCCGAGCTGTGTGAGCAATTTTCACTATTTTGGAACCTGATCTTGATCTTGAATGCTGTTGCTTTAAAATGAGGGTGGCATAATAAAATCCTGTAATTAGGACACATTCCCCTTCTCCTGACTTGCTCCCAACAGCCAGAACAATGTCCCTCAGCCCTGGTCGCTGCTGAAGGCAGTGGCCTGCCCTGATTCCTATACTGGTTTTATTTTTTTTTTTTTTGATCATTTTTCCTTTTCACTTGGGAAAATAAACCGGCATTAACGTGGGGCATTTTGCTCCTTGCTGAAAGAGAAAACAGCAATTAAAAAAAAAAAAAAAAAAATCCCAGCATTTTTTAGCTGCGCAAGTCAGGGGGAGGGCAGGAAGACGCATGTGCAGCGAGATCAGTCCGTGGTCATCAATATTGCAGATGAGAATAATAAATACGTGCAGGCACACGACAGAAAAACGCAGCCACACTAATTTCTGTACTCATGCTCCAGCTCAGACCTTTAAGTTCTGTCTCCCCCCACCCTGCTTATGCGGAAGATCCTGGAAAAAATACATTTATTCCAACACAGAATTTTGTTTTGATGAAAAAGAATGAAACTGCTGGGCTGCTTTGCTGCTGGCATAGTGGGGGATTTGCTGTCAGGAGTTTATCAAGGAGACTTTTTTTTTATTTTAGTTGGTGAAGAATGTTTCCTTTAGGTACCAGATGTTAATGTCACCTCATGAATGAAACTGCTTCTGCAAATTGAATAATGTCATTTGCATTCACTCATTCTAAATAACACTGAAAAGTGGCAATGCTGCTTGTGTTAAAAAGTCTTTTCCCAGGCTAAAGTAACTCTGCTTGGTATCCAAAAGTTATAAACAACTGGGATTTGGATTCTTTAATAAACTTATTAAATAAGTGTACAATTGAAAAAAATACCAAACCAAACCAAACCAAACCAAAACAAAAAAAAAACCCCAAACAAACTTAAAAATCATGTAATTTTGGCTCCTAAATAATGGTAACCCACAGCTTGAGCATCCCCATCACAAAATACAAAACTTAATGTCAGGTCAGTTTCTGTTTACATGGGTGATGGGTGAATTTGGGACAAAGTGTCTGCGTGGGTGTTATCACTTTCCACTTGCTGTGACCCCTGAGGACAGGATTAGTTGTTTGTTTTGCCTTTTTGGGGATATAACCCGTTGTTGATTTGACATCCCAACCACAGGTGTGCTTTAAGCTGCAGGAAGAAACAGCGGATTGTATCCTGTCAAAACAACCCCACTGTGGTTAGGGGCATCTCAGCCCATGGTTGATTATATCCTGAATTCCATGGGTGTAATATTTGGGGTCTTGCTGTTTCTGGGGTCCCCCCTGCCTGCACCAGCCCAGCCAGCACAGCTCTGCCCTTGCTGCAGCCCCTGGAAATGATCATTTTGCACAGCCCCACACAAATTAAAGCATCGCCATCTCTCCCCATTATATTAATGGATTTTATGCTACTTTTTAAATTACACTGTTTTCAAACAGGAATACATTTGAATGTCAGACTCTAATACCCAAATATAAGTGTCAAGACCTCTGTACATCTCCAACATGTAGGAACTAATTTAATCATCTCAGTGAAACGATTTCAGTTCAGACAATCACTTTGTTCGAGTGGAAGGGTTATGAAGAGGGAGCACAGCCACAGGAAAGTGCTTACACATTATTTAGGTCCTTGCTTTTTTATAAAAAGAAAACCAAGATGGGCATTTGTTCAGGAGTGGAAATTCCCAGCCCCTTCCAAGCTGGTGGCAACGGAGGCAATCGCACTGCGGGCTCAGAAAAATGATGTATAGCACCGAGGAACAGTAAATGCTCACTTGTTGGGAAAAGAAGGGAAGGGGGCAGTGATGGAAAATGATTTTTTCCCCTGGAAAAAAAAAAAAAATCTGAAGGAAAAAAATGGATAATCTCGTGAAATCTAGGCTGCCTGGTCAGCGAGTGCTGCTGAGCTCCCGAGTGCGTGATCCCGCCGGCTGCGCACACGGATAACACGGACACAGGAGAAAAACCAGCAGCAGTTTTGCATATGGACTGTGGGCTCCTGCTTCTAAAACTCAGCTTAGGCAGTTGCGTTCCTCCTTTTTACGTGTGGCATTTAAAACAAGGCGAGGGCAGCGCAGGCAGGTTTTTTTCTGAAGGGTAACTGCTAAACAGGGCTGGCAGAAGGAGTTTATTCCCCATGTGGGCCTGCTACCACAGTGCTCCAACGTGACCCATGGCTTCAATCCGTGCTGGGAGGGAGGGAAGTTCCTCCCAAATTTCAGGAGTGGCTGGGATTGGCTCTGTGCCACTGCTGTACAAAGACTCCCATCAGCAGGGGTGCAGTGACTGTACAGGAAAGAGAAAGGAACGTCCCAGCTCCTTTCTGGGGTTTCTGGAGGATCAGGGAGGCTTGAGAGGAAGAGGCGTAGTCAGAGAAAGATGGGAAAGAGAAAGGGGAAGGGTGGATCAGAGCCTGGAAGGGAAAGGATGGTTAGGGACCTCAGAGTTTCTAAATGAAGGACAGGCACAAATCTATGTGTGTGGGGAAGGTTTGACCACGCTCTTTCCCTGGGTGTGCCATCACCTCCCGAGCTGCAGCCAGCACAGTCTGCACGGGAGCTGATCCAGTTCCCGGTGAAGTCGCTGGGAATAAGCAAGTGCTGATTGCACTTCACTGCCTTGCGTTTAAAACCTCCAGCCCCAATTCTGTCTTCACAACAAGCAGGATTAAAAACTCTGAACTGAAATAGTGTTGCTGCTGTTTCACGCACCCCCAAACAAAACAAACTAAAAGAATAATCAGGGCTGCAGTCCATGTTGGAGAGCTTTGGTGAAAGAGGCTTAATTTGTCGGGTTACTTGTTACACTTAGATGCAGTATAGATGATGTCAAGTTATATTAATAGCTCCAAGAATTTCCACGTGTCGGTATGAAAACTGCCCAGCCTTGCTGATGAAAACATGCGCACGAGAGCTTTGTAAAACAACCGAAAATCAATCCTGTGTGTCAAGTTGAACATAGCAATGAGACAGTTTGCAGTCAGTGGGTTTTCTTATGAAGTGCTGTCAACAGTCAATGCTACACTTGTCTGATCCGTCCAGCCCCGCTAAGTGGAAAGATTTCTCTTTATATTAACCCAATAGAAAAGGAAAGGAAAACCAGGAAAATGTAAGCCACAGTAATTCATCTCAAGTATCCTGAAGGACAATTAGCAACAAAAGCTAGCGGTGGTAAGCCTGCTCTTTGGTGGGGTTTGGAGATCCGGGGCTGTAATTATTGAGCCATCCTGCTGAATAGCACAATCAATGCTTGACGGCTGCGCCGGTGCTGCGGCTGGAGCTCTTGTGTAAATGAAACGTCAGGCTGGGGGAAAAGGGGCCATTGTGTTTACCCGAGCCTGGATTAGCTTTTAGAGAACAATGAATCTGCAACCGACGCAAGACATTTTAATGGTGTTGTCGGGATCTTTCTCATTGGGAGGTTGGGGTGATGGAGAGGGAGGGAGAGCGGCGCTGGGGAGGAGGATGGATTCCACCCACACTCTGCAGGTGTGCACACATCCAGCCCCACTTCCCAGCTTGTCCCAGCTGGACCGTGTGTCCTTGGAGTTGGCAGCAGCCACCCAGGATCAGGGCAGTGGGACCACAGTGCAGTCGTGCCAGGCTTCACGACTGGCTGGGCAGGTGACAGGTTTTTGCACCTGACTACACATCTTTCTGCCCAAAGGGCCTTAAGCCTCCCTTCCCTTGCTCCCTCGAGCATGGCTCTTCCTGATTTATAGCCTCAGGGTTTATCCCTCTCTCTCTTTCACAGTATTTTCACTCTTCCCCTCCTTCTCTCTCAAAAATAAGCTTCTCCCCAGCAGCCTCAAGCCCAAGCTTTTCAGCCTTTCCCTTAAATTCCTGTCTAACTTCTCATGGACACATCTCTATTCTTGTCATGTCTTACTTCCTTCTTTCACAGCAGAAGTATTTATCAAACTGTTCTTCAAACCTGCCAGTAGCTTCGCTTCTCCCTTCAGTTTTCCCAGCGCTGCTCCTTATATTGCAAAATCATCCCTTTTTCCATGGGCTGAATGAACATCCCAGCTACAGCCAGGGATGCTCTGGGATTGTGTGGGTGCATGCCCAGAACTCAGCCAGATTTTTGTGGCCATTCAAAGGTATTTGCTAATCCTCTTTTCTCACCAATTGCAAATATTCCAGTCCTGGATGGGTGGGGAGGTGACAGGTATCCCAATCCCTTGTTTCCAGCCACATGCTGGAAGAGCAAAACTGCACTGCCAAAGGACATATGAAAATTTCCTTTTTGCACACATGTGGACTTGATGCTCATCCCTCCAGGAATATTAAGGTAAATAAATACCTGTGGAATGTAGTCTGCTTTGTGCTTGTTTTTACTGCAGGGCGATGAATTGAATGAAGCAGCCCTGGCTGTGCTAAGCCAGCAGGAATATCCAAAGGTTTTGGGAATGCATTTGCTTTCTTTACTCAGGCTTCATTCAAACACATTTTTTGCAGCCAACCTATTCAGCGTGGATGACATGGTGCCCACTCTACCCAAACCCTGCCAACACCATGGTGTCTGACTCCTGCCACTAAACCCAGAGAGTTCAGCCCCATTTTCCTCCCTCCAGCCCAGCACCTGCTCAGCCATGGAGCAAACCAAGGCTGGAGTTCTGTGGAGTGCTCGGGGCAGGCACCGAGTCTCACCCATAAACCACCACCACACACCTCCTCAGTGGAAGGCAAACTCCGCAGATGTAATTGATTAGCAACTATCAGCTAATTGCAGGGTAATCACATGATTATTTTTGCTTTGCAAACTGAATAGTTGCCACGAGATTGGATAATTGTGCGGGGCAATTTTGCACGGAGGCACATACCAATGCAGAGTAAAACCAGGCTCCAGGCTGTGTGCAGCAGGCAGGGTGATTTTATTCCTGCGAGTCCAGTGTGCACATCCCGTGCTTCTAAAGGCATCTTTGGATCCTGTGCTCTAAAGGAGAACCAAGAGGTCGGAAATTGCTCTACCAGCATCACTAGAATGAAATAAAATCCCCAAATTTTGGCAAGGCAGCGTCTTGACAGCTCTGCCAGCCCAAAGGGAAGATGCAAGGCTCCTGTCCTTTGGAGGAGGGTTTGGGCTGCAGGAGCACACGCTACTTAACCCCAGGAATTTGTTTGCCTGCAGCCCACGTCGGCACCACAGCCACAGCTGCACCTGCAAACGAGTGCAAAGCATCTCCCTCTCCTCCCAAGGCCTCGTCACAAAGCACAGAGATGGTGGTCGGAATATTTTGTCCTTTTGTAGCTCATTAAAATTTTGGTGTTGGCAGGAGAGTCAATCAAATGCCAGCAATGCAGCCCAAATATTTTCCCAGATGGGTTGAGCATTGTACCAGAAAGCAATTGAAGAAATTATTTTCTCTGTTGGCAGGGCGATTTCAAAGGCACTTTACTCTCTGAATGTCTCTTAGATGATTAAATATTTCAAGTCATTTTCAATGTCACTGATTCAGATTAATCAAATATTGAAGAGATGGGGTTAAAGCTGGAGAATGTGTTCTCTTTGGCCTCTCAGTGTTGTGGCATCAAACCCATGGGATAAACGCTCCACATGAGAGGCCTGTATATTCTAAGTTTAATGGAAGCACAAATGCTTCCCTTGCCAGGGAATCCTAAAGCTTCTTACATGTCAGGATTCTTGCAAAAAAACACTGGAACTACTAAAACGGGACCAGCTGGGGAAAAAAAATTCACATCTCAGTGATTCAGAAAAAATAATACAAAGAACCAGCATACGTCTGAATTACAAAAATGCCTGCATTAATTTCAGTTTGGCATTACAAGACACATTTATTTCTGTGCGAGCCAAGAGCCAGCAGCACATACATGGGAATAATATTTTTAGGCTTTATGTAGGAAAAATTAATACAAAAAACAAATGCCACATTCATGGACGTACAGGAGGATGGTTCAGAT
This sequence comes from Hirundo rustica, assembly GCF_015227805.2. Taxonomy (NCBI): domain Eukaryota; kingdom Metazoa; phylum Chordata; class Aves; order Passeriformes; family Hirundinidae; genus Hirundo; species Hirundo rustica. The sequence continues at coordinate 5,639,816 of NC_053465.1, forward strand.
CCTCAGCTGATGGAAGCAAGTCTCCATCATCTATTGCAAGGCAGATACAGGGATTTACTGCAGCTGAGGCTTCAGCTCAGGCTGTGGAAATGCTGTTGATGTCAAGTGGCCAGTGGGCACTGACTGGGAAGGGAGTTGGAGCAGGGAGCCTTTGTCTCTTTGGATTTCTTCAGGAAATAATGAAGGAAATGGAATTTATCCGTGAGGCCGTACTGCCATCAGAGGGATGGGGTACAAGAAAAACGACTTGAGCCACACTCTTGTATTCTGGTATTCGCTCCAATGTCCTCAGAAGCTGCCATCAGGAGGCTCAGCCCAAGGCCCTAAATGAACTAAAACACATTTCTGTGCAGGAAAAAAACCCCACAGAATGAGTTACATCAGCTTTTATAAGGAATCACGCATGCTCATGGCCTGATTTAAAGAGAAAAACAGGGGAAAAAAAAACCCTAATTCATTGTTAGCAGGAATGTTTTAGCTCTCAGGAGAAAATCTATTGGTAATGTTGCATCTGCAATTAATTTGGAGCGAAACAGAAAGCTCACACACACACTCACTGATCTGAATCTGGAAGAACAGACACACTTTGCAGTCATTTTCTTAATGGTCCCTGCTACTCCCACACCAGGCATTTCAGGGTGCACCAGCTCAGCTTTCTTGGTTTCCAGGAGTAGTTTTTTGTAACTGGAAAGTATATGTATCATGCAAACTCTGTTTTTCCAATATCTCCGGATTTAAAAATCGCAGTCGTTAAACTAAGAACTGTGTTAGAAATAGAAAGGAAAGATTCAAAGCTGTAAGTGAGAAAAAAAAAAATGGAGGAAAAAATCAGGGTCACCTGGTTAAAGTCAGACAAAAGCCACATTTCAAAAAATGTACCCTGTAATTTAGTCAAAATGGAAAGGACAGGAAAAAGGTCAATATTGTTTTAAACGAGACTAACAGCTTCCTTTATGTAATGGGTGAACTCCAGTGTGTTTCCGGATGATTGGCAATTTAACTGCTCGGGGGGAAAAAAAAAGGTTAAACTTATCAGCACACAAAAGTGCCAGCAATTTATTTCTGTCACTTTCCTACAAATTAACCTATTTTAAGGCATTCTGAACCTCATCTGCAAGCCCAGGTGTGGCTGGGAATGGGGGTCACCACCAGGCCCACACACACAAGGGAAAACGTGACAGCAGCTCCGGGAGGCAACAACCACACAAAGGAGCTCTCAAAGATGAATCCCGTGAGGAGAGGGTTTCTACTTTAAAAAAAGGACATAAATACTCAACACTCCCCTAAATGAGTGAGGTTTGCTCAGCCCAAACACTGATGTGGACCCTGAGGTGGGATGTTCTGCATCTGTGTGCACTCTGGAAAGTGAAAGGGATGGATGCTCCAGGGGGATGAGCTTACAGAGTTCTGCTACATCAGAAAAAACATTTATGGACCTGCATCCTGCCCTGCCCAACCCCTGGCTTTGGAACTCAGAGAATAAGGACAAGCAGAGGAAAACACAACTCTAACCCCATCCCTTCACAGACCTTTGCTCACCCAGCCCCAAACCCTATCACAAATGTGCATGTTACTGGAGTTTTCAGGCTGCAATCCCTGGAGTCAGCATGGAGAGAACAGCTCCAGTGCAGCTGCAGCATCAGTCTGCTCTGCTGTCTGTCTGTCTGTCTGTCTGTCTGTCTGTGGGGTTGAAGGCAGTTTCAGCTCTCTGCACAAACATAAAGCTGGGGTCACACCAACAGTGACAGTCCCAAGAAGAGGGGTGAGCACACAGTGTGTGCTCAGGCACAGACACTTCCCATCATCTCATTTTCTTACAGAGAGGTTATTGATCAGTCTCTGTTTATTTTCCCCATGGGGCTGGCTTGGCTCTGTTCCACATATTTCACTGGTGGGGTGTCGCAGGGCGTGGATGAAGTGGGAATGAGGAGGAGGTGGGAGAGAGATGGTCAGCAGCAGGGATTGGGAAAGGACTGTGACATCCATGGGATGGGAAAGCTGGAGAAATGGCTCAGATGGAGGTAGGAAGGGGTCTGACTAGGAGGGCAGGCTCAAACCCACCTCTGAAAGCCTCCAAAAGGCACAGATCCCCACAACAGGGAAGGAATAAAAGCAGAAAAGCCGCATTTTTGTTCATTGATTTCTATAAGACATACAGGCTTTCCTAAAGACACCAGCTTAAAGGAGACCTTTAGCACTAACATTTTCAAACAACGGTTGGTCTTTCCTTTCCATGCTGATTACAGCCTTTCTAAAAGCTCAGGGCAGGGCCTCCCGTCACCCCATGTGCTCTGGGGCTGGGCAAGGCTCTACCACACAGCGCTCTGCAATTTCAACAGAAAATAGCATAATTAATTTAAACATAATAGCTGCAATTTTCAAGAGGGGCAACATGGAAGTCTAGTGGACTGAGGCTCCTGTACTATTTAGGGCCAGAAGTTTCCACAGTCCAGAGGTGTGGCCCTTCCTGGCCAGGTGCTCAGAGCTCTGAAATTCCAGGTTTTTTACCTGGTGCAGCCTCTCAAAGGGGACATTAATGGTTTTGGGCTGAATCACTGAGCCTCACAGTTGACAGTGCTTCTAGCCAAAGCAGCAGCTCTCCCTTTAAAACACACTGGGTAGATAAAGCAGCGTCTTTCAATATCTGGATATTTTTTAGTGTCGATTTTAAATACAAGGATGCTTGACTGGCTGCTCTACACCATGACAAAGCTCTTAATGATTGCTCCAGATACATCCACAGGTGAACTGCCGGTGAGTTAATCAGCAGAAGAGGCTTGACTCAGTGGTATTTTGATCTTTGGGATTTCTGTGAGTGCTTATGGGCCCTTTTTTTCTTCTCTGACTACTAAAATCATGATCAGCAGTGCGTCTCCTTCATAACCAAATTGCTCTAGAGTTAAACACTGACCAAAAGCAAACTGCTGACCTCAAATTAACAGCAAAGACAAGACTCGTGTAAAACTTACAGGAGTATGATTTCAATTCAGGCCATTAAAATATTTCAACTACTTCTGCTTGAACCTCAATGCTTCTTTTCTCAAATATCTGAAATACCTGGTTTAATCTCCTATAGACATCATTACCTCTGCCATTACCTCTTGTGACACAACTCTTACTCTCATGATTACTCCTATGGATGATCAAGAAAAAAAGTGAAAATATGAGTTATTTGCAAGTAGTCAGGGAGCCTTTAAAATTTATCTTTTATATCTAATTGGTGCAGCTTAATTACCTTTAAATAGACGTTTCATTCACAATTGGAATAAAATATGATGTGAGCAGCATCAAGGGGGAAGGGCTGTAGATATCCAGCAAAGTTTTCAGGGTCAGGTACAGTGTATTGTGTAGGGAGCTGATAAATACCAGTTTAGGGAGAAAATTAGGAAGGCTTAATTTTCACTCACTCTTGTCCCCCTCTGGTACGAGACAGTCAGGCAGCAGCTCATGTTACAAAAACATTAACTTCCAGAGGCCTTTAATAACAGCCTTCAGTGAACCTAGAAATGCTGAGAGGGACAATTTTGCAGTCTAGGGTATTTGAATCAGTAGCTTTTCATATCACAGTTGAGGCATAAATAGCCATTGTATCTGCTGAAATTATTTCGATCAACTTATGTATTCACCAAGTGGTGTCACTACCACCGTTCTCCATCGCAGTGCTGGAGGAGCTAAGATTTGAGGAACTTGACAGGATAATTAAGTATGAAAGCAGACTGGATTTAGCAGGACCCCAGTGAGTCAACAATCCCGATTGTTTCATCATCTCGGCTTTGTGCTGTTCATATCTTATCAGATTAGATAACAATCTGGTATAGCTACGAGTTGAATTACCATGTTGAACTGCACAGTTAGACCACATGAAAAACATCAATACACATTTAAATAATCCCATTTTCAAACTCAGATAAGAACTGGCCAACCTCTACAAATCAAAGGCATATCCTCAGGCTAAAATAAAGAGTGGTCTGATTACCTATTCAGGGATATCAAAGTGCAACCATCAAATGCTATCGCCAATATAGCGCAGAGGTCCTTATAGCAGAGCAGGAACACGAAGGCCTCCTGACAGCAAATATCAGAGCTGAAATTCACAGGTTGCAAATTTCAAAAGTGAGGAAAGATGTAGCCAGGTGTCTCCCACAGAATGGAAATCTTCCAGTGCCTCAGAGCCTCCTCCTTCATGTTCCTCCTTTCAGAGCTCACAGGGCTGATGTTCTCAGCCTCCAGAGCAGAAGCTCGGGGGGTCTCCAGGCAGCAGATTTCCCCCTTTTGTAACCTTTCAATTACCCTGCCTGGACACAGACTGTGCTGCCAGCCCACACATACAGTTCCTCTTGCCCTGTCTTCCCCAAATGACCTCTGCTCTCTCAGAAGTCTCATTTCACAGTTTTTTTTTCCATGGGAGAATCCTTTTGAGGTGGCCAGGTTGTGGTACCTGTAGGAGCTTGAAATTGTTCCTAATTTGTCCTGGTCTGAGAAGAAAATTAATCCTGGAGAAGTTTAGTTTGAGAAGTTAAGCTGAGAAGAATATGTGGCCCTTTTAATTACGGTCACAGCTCCTGCCACCCTGCCAGATCCTGACACCCTGCGAAAGGTGAGCGAAACTCTGCACTAAGAACTTTGCTACTGAGAATGAAAATCGAACTGAACAAAAATTAAGCAGGGATCAATCCTCTTTAAGCACCGCCAGCCATTCCCCTTCCTTCCTGCTTTCCCCACCCCTCGCACATTCTCCTCTGATCTTTTATGCAGCTATTTGCAAACTAACCATTAGCTGTCAGTCTGCAGCCACGCAGGGCCGGCAGCCGGAGGATGCTGCAGCCGCTCCGGGAGAGGGCTGCACGCTGGGAGAGCACACACGAGCACGGGTGTGACCCTCCAGAGCAGGGAAACACCGTCATCGAACACGGAAACCTGGAAACGGCCGAGTGACGGTCCCAAAACTGAGCCCCTCGTTCGGCTCTGCTCCCGGCGCGAACGCCCGGGTGATGTGCGGCACAAAGCGGGAGCCGAGCCCCAGAGGTGGCGCCGGAATTGTGGCACTGGAATTGTGGCACCGGAATTGTGGCACCGGAATTGTGGCACCTGCTGTGGGACAAGGGTGGAGGGAATGACACGGAATGCTGGGAGAGGCTTCTGCCCTTGGAATTTTATCAGTGGAAAGCAGAAAGAGCCGGGGGAGGAGAGGGACGTTAGTAATTTTTTCACATTTTTGGCCAATTGTTTTCAGTTTCTTTTGCTGGAAATACTTTTGATCGTGACATTCTCAGACAAAACAGTGAAGGAGCACATACTTCCCATAAATTCCCCATCCCTGGAAGTGCTGGATGGGGCTTAGAACAACCTGATCTAGTGAAAGGTGTCTCTGCCTGTGACAGGGGAGATGGAATGAGATGAGATTTAGGTCCCTTCCAAATCAAACCATCATGGGATTCTGTGAAAATAGCCCACTGCTTTTGATATACTTTTCTATACTGAAGAACCCTCATCTGGGTTTGCTCAGAAGCTGTTTGGCTGCAGATTAGGTCCTGCAGCAGAAAATATTTGCAAATTTCCAGAGTAAATGGGAGCTGACCTGGCAATGAGCACCATCCTCATGATGAAATGAGCAGACTGCAAGATGCAAGTGTGAAGGGTAATAAATATGGGCTGTGGATATTCTGGGCACTCATCTTGAAAAAGAGCAGGGTGAACATTAATAGGAAAGGAAAGTGTCAGAGTGAAAACACCTTTGGTGTGCTGATGCTGAATGAAGTTGTGTGAATAAACCATAACTGGATCTGTTAAACTATTATCTGCTCATGGCTTATCTACCCTTCAGGACATGGTTCATCTGACCAGGAGTGGTCAGAGAACAATTTCCCTCAAGGGGCACAGTGTAAGCTTTGAGAATAATTGATTTTTTGAATGGTGGCCAAATTGCAGGGCTGTGTGCATCTGTACTTCATTTTGGGTCAAACAGAGCAAGTTCTGTCCAAAATGAAATGTCTGACTCCCATACGTTTCTTCAAAAAAAGATTTATCCAGAGCTGAAGAGAAACCATGAGTTTGAAATTTTGCAAGTATATAATTTAGGAAATCTCTAACAAAAAAATCCTGTTTTAATGTTTCCACCCTTGCTAGTTAAAATGATGTATGAACTCAAGCCGTATTGCATGGGCAGTGTTGATTAACGTTGAATGTGATTTTTAGTGGCTAAACCATCCATACGGAACATTCTGTGGGACAATACTTGCAATGTGATTAGGGAAAACCCCAATGCAAAAGCTGCGACTGGGGACAGTGGCATCTTGAACCCCGCAGCTTTCCAAGGACAGAGGAGGAGGAATTCAGCCATTGGCTCTGCATGCCTCGGAGGATTCCCCTGCGATGCTTCCAGAGCAGATCCTTGGAGCTCTGCCTGGCAGCACATGAACTCCCACCCCTGCGTTCTCATCTCCTTTATGGGTGTTGGCAGCATAAACCAACATTTTTCCTTGCAACTTCCCCAGAACCCTTCTGTGACGCAGGCCCAATGTCAAGAAATCACTCAGCTCCTCAGAGTTTTTTCCCCCCAACCTTTCACGGGTGCTCAGAGCGGCAGCCCCGGGAGACGGTGCGTCCTCGGAGTCTCCCAGCCGGTGTGTTTGGGATGATCTGAAGGGTCTTTTCCAACATAAATGATTCCGCGATTCTAAGTGGGGGAACGTGATTGTGCGGCTCGTTCAGACTGTCACAGCTCATCACATTCCCAGGACTCCTGTGCGCTGAGGTTTAGAGACATTTCCAAAATAAGGAGCAAAATACAGAGGAGACAATTATGGATGGGAAACAGAGATTTTTTTTTTTTTTTTTCCATTTAAAAATGTATTGATATATACATCGATGAGCTAAACTGACAAGCTGTGCTTGAGAAAGGAGTAATTGCATCTTTAATAATATTAAACCTGACACCTGCCTTGGCTGATAACACGCAGTCCTGACACTACTTTGCCAACGATTAGGACACACGAAAAGAATGAAGGGGAAAGCAGTATTAAACTGCATCTGCATTTTAAAGAACATAAAAATAAAAAGAAAGACTGTTAATTGTCTAACACTTTGCTAATTTAATCAGGCATGCAATTTAAAAATAGCTTTGCTTTTTCACTGAAAGAGGAATTAATTACAATTTCTTCCTGAATCCCATATAGAAGAAAAAGTATTTAGGATAGGCACAGTGCTCTTAGAAAGAAAACCCCAATGCCAATTTGTACTGTAAGCGCAATTAGAAGAGATGTCCTCCATTTGAAAAAGAACAGAGAGCTACATAGCTAAAGGATATCATTGCAAAATGATAAACTGTTCAAGGGTAGGAGTGGAAAAGGGTCTTGTCCTTAGTGGTAAAATGCCATGTTATCTCTTGCTTAAATGGCATAACTTTGCAAATGGTGCCACAACATTTCAATCTTTTAAAATGTCATCATTAAAAAATGCATATTATAAGTGGTGTCTTTATACACTTTTTTCCTCTTCTCCCCTTTCTCTCTCTCTCTCTCTCTCTCTCTTTTTTTTTTTTTTTTTTTTTTTTTTTTTTAAGGACTACTGTAGTACTGGCAGCTTCAAAGGGAAAAGGAAAGGAAATAGCAAAGATGGCTCAAGGTGATCTTGAGTACCGCCAAATGTAAATAAGTTTAGAAGCGAATTTGGCTTTGCAGGGTTTCTTTCCCTCTGTGTGCATGTTCATCTGTGTTTTAAATAAAAACCACATGCATCCTGCCAGCTGGGTGAATATTGTCTGTAGCACTGGGGGTTTGAGATGAGAAGTCCTCCCTGTGCCAGGCTCTTCCCCATCCTGCTTGCAGGGAGAGCTGTGGAATGACACCGGGTGCAGTTCAGTCACCACAGGTGCCAGGAGCTTGGGCTTTTATTTATTTCTTGGAAGGACACCTTAATCATCACCACCATCCTGCTTACTCCTCTCCTCCCCTTTTTTTTATTTTTTTATTTATTTGTATTTTACCTTTGCAGTCACACTTGGGTTTCTTCAGAGAAATAAATCTGTGGCTCAGTGTAACAAGAGAAAATCATTTTTTCTCAGTTTGTTGCCCGAACACAGTGAAACACTTTATGAGCGCCTGTTTTTATCAGCAACAGTGTTAAAAAAACAAAAGGAGGGAGAAATGAGGCAGCGAAAGTCCCTCATGCAAATGTCAGAGGCTCTCCAACAGAGAGATGACCATGCAGAAGTTGTCAGGCATTAACCAGAACTGTGGAATCCTAGAATGGTTTGGGTTGGAAAGGCTGAAGCTCATCTCATTCCAACCCTCCCACCATGGGCAGGGAACCTTCCACTAGACCAGGTTGTTTAAAGCCTTATCTAACCTGGCCTCAAAGCAAGGTGAGTCCATGTCTGGCAGTGGGATTTGCTATTCTTTATTTCTAGATTTTATCCAGCTAAAGAGTGACTGAAAGCTCAAAATTAACCCTTTAAAATATTTTTGTGTGTGTGTGGGAAGTTTTCGTCTATTCATCCAGGAGCTCTGCAGTTGATTTCAGTTGGATCATAATTGTGCTTTGGATAGGATTAAAAAGTAAAAGGTAGGTTGGGACTCGCTGCCCCATCCTTTGATTTCTAAAAGTTGCTGGAGGGAAGTGTGGAACTGTGAGCTGCAGTTCTTGGTTCTGTGCTGGGTTGACTGGATAAAATATGATTTCAGTCCAAGAAGTCCAAACCGGGGATTTTGGTGTAGCTACATCTGGAATATTCTGAAAATAACCCACCAACAGATGTATCTAAATGAAGTGTGTGCACACATTTGTCTTCCTATAGACACATGTACATACACTCACACTTATATACATATATAAAGATATCCATTTCTCTAATTTATGCTACATAGAAAACCCCACACTGCTCTTACACTGGCAACACAAATGACTATAAATGAACTTGATTTGTGGGGTTTTTTTGAAGTTTTTACATTGCACCTCTGTCAAATAATCAATGACGTATATATGCATCAGAAGCATATGCATTTATTTATACATATAGAATGTGTTATATCTATACATATAAATGGATTATTTGCAAAGTATTTCTCAAAATTTCCTGACAGTTCATCGTACTGAAGGTGCAGTAGTTGGCTTAAAATGACACTGTTGAGCCCCTGGGGTCTTTTTTAATAAATATATTTTTGGCTTCTGCCTTCTGGAAATCTGCACCAGGCTTTGAAACTCCTGAAAAATTGATTTGCTTTTTTATTGCTGCTTAGTCCACACTATAGGCTGGACATATTTTCTTCTTTTAATTGAATCTTCCCATTACACTGCACAAGTGCCAGGACATCAATTTAATATCTGGATTTTTTTTTTTTCTGTGAGCTTCCAAACACACACAAACCCTGCTTATTTAATATGGTTGGATGTTTCTATTTCGCTCCTCAGAGTTTTGATTTGTCTATTAGCATTACAGTAGCTGTCCAAGTTGTGTGATATTCCTTGGGAGAAAAAGATATAACACACCAGAGGATTTTTTTTCTTTTTTTCTCACTGCTGCTGCTGCTTTCCTGCTGTAGCTTATCTTCTTAACAAAGACAGGACTACAGTGGGTTTCACAATCTGAGGAAAAGCACTTTAGCTGAGAGATGCACCAATGGGTAAGAACTGAGCAAAGATAAACATCCCCACATCAAGAGCACCATGAAAGCGCTCCAGCAAGGAGGGATGTGCAGAGGCTCTCGAGAGCAGCCAGGGAGTCTCTGGCACAAAGCAGGGCTCTGCCCTTCACTGCTGTGATAATCGTGCTGGGGACAAGTGTTCACCTTGCTAAAGTTCAAATCGTGCTTGTAAAAAATAATAACAATAAAAAAAAAAAAAATTTGAAAAATCGTGCCAAAACAGAAATCTAAAAAAATCCCCAGGAAGCCTGATCCCAGTGCCTGATCCCAGTTACTGAATGAGGCTGGGGGCAGCAGCTCCTGCAGTAAACACGGTGGCAAAGAGGAACAGGAGTTTGTTATTTAAAGGCACAAACAGGTTTTGACTGGGTTGGAGGCAGTGATTGCACCCCTCTGCCTTCAAGCCCGTGAGTAACTCGGACCATCCCAGTGATGGAGAAGGACAGCACCAGGCACATGCTCCAAACTGGCTGAAAGATTTGACCCACATCAATTAATTCAACCTCCTGATTAACTTCTTGGAGAAGGAAGAAATAAGCAGCGGGAGGCAAATGGAGCTTAAGGTATTGTCCACAATAATTTCCCTTTGTGTAACTGATGTATCTGCTTCCTCTTCTGCAGCAAGGATGTAGGAAAGGTGCAATGCAAGATTTACATCACTCAGGGTCTGACTGAATCCAAAAAATTACCAGGACAAAAAAGATTGGTGTGCAGAGACACAAACTTCTCTCGTGCTCTGAGAGGTTCTAGATGTGTGCTCCTATTCCTGATTGTGCAGCCCTGTCCTCATCTCCCAAATCCAATTCTTTACTCACTGCATCATTATTTTGGGTTTTTATCCATCATCTTCGCTCAGGAGCAGGACAAGCACTCTGAGAATCCCCTTTACAGGCTGCACAGTGCCTGGCTGTGATTGCTGTCTGGGATTAGGAAAGGTAGCCCAGTAGCAATCACTTTTGTTTAAAATACTTTGATTTTGTTCTGCTATCATGCTAAATAAGTATATTGGACTGGGGTGGGAAGCGAAATGCATCGACACAGCCGGGTCCATGTGTAATTAGGGTGAGGCAGTTGTCCGGGGGCGCAGTCAATCGGGATTAAGGAGTTTCCTCTTGTGCAGTACTTTGATGTAAACCCCTTTCCCCACTGGATCAGATAAACTCTCAACTGTCAGCTTCCAAACCCAGAACAAAGCAGGGCCTCCACAATCCCAGAGAGAGATGGGAAAAAAAAAAAAAAAAAGAATAAAATTACACTTTAAATGAATCTCCGAAATAAAAACAAATGCCAGAGTTCTTCCAAGGGGGTTGTACCATGTGCTGATGATAGTCCTGGGCAGCCCTGGAGCAAGTGCTATTCACTATTATTGATGAATATTCTCAGGAGAAACAGAGGATCTTGCTCAACGGCTTGATCTAATGCACCATCAGAGAAGAGGGAAAAATAGAGTGAAAAATATCCTCAAAAGCAAAAGCTGAGGAATCTTCTGAGCTCTGGCTGGTCCTTTAATTACCCACGCTGTGAGGGAGGAGCACACAAAGAAGAATATGGCTTCAGTGGAAGTCCTTTGAGAGGAAATCCTTTTACTCCTTGTTAAAGCTGCAATAATGTCACCTGGAGGTTAGTTTTTTTCATTAGGACTTCGAGCCGCCAGAACATTTAACGCAGACTTGTGCATCTAATTTGCAGTGTGATTGGCAAAACTACCTGTGCCAGGCGGGCAGGTGCAGGAAGGAGCTGACATAAAGGTGCAAGGAATTATTTGGCTTGTTGGGAAAAAGCAGGGAAAAAGAGAATGTCAGGAGAGGATCTTTCCCTGGCATGGAGCAGGTATGTGCAAACAAAACCAAGACTGGCCAGGGAAGTTTGAGGGAAAGCAACATTTATAGCAACAGACCCACAGTCATGGGTGTGCTGCTGCTCTGCAAAGCTGGGCTTTTTTTTCCCTCTGAGTTTTTTGGATGACTGGGACAGCAAAACCAGATGAGAAGGCACCTTGTCAGGCAGGTCAGGCAGGTTCAGAAGTGCCCAGTGGCAGCTGCTCCTCTGCTCTCTGCTCTCCAAATTCTCTGAAATGCTGCATCTGGCTGCAAGAGAAGCCCTGAGACACCTCTCTGCCATGTCTCTGTGGGACACCTCCTCAGGGCAGCTCTGACAGCTGTGCAAGCTCTAGGAACCAGGAATTCCCTCGTCACAGCCTCCCACACCCCCTTTGCCCTGAGTGGGGACCCAGAGAATGCCCTGGCTCCTGCTGTGGGCTCCTGGTGACCTTGTGCTGGGCACCAGGGATGCTCTGCCACCTGTACACAGGCTGCAAGCCCTGCATGCCCATGAACCCTCCCCAGCTGCCTGTGAGGGCCCAGAACCACCCCGGCCAGCTGGCAGGCAAGGAGGGCTGTGAGCAGAGCAGGCAGAGGAACCATTAGGAAAATATCCCTGGCACAAAGCCTGGCAGGCTGCTGGTGCCAGTGCGCAGGGAGCTGCAGGAGGAGGGGGGCACAACGCTGCCTGGACCGTCCCTGGGGCCTGGGGGACAGCAGGGTCCCCAGCCTCGTCCTTAACGTGGCTACAAGCTCCCCTTGTTCCCAGGGAAGCGATGTCCAGGCTCTGGCAGCTCCGGGGAGGTTTCAGCACCAGGGCTGTGAGCAGAGACACAGCCTCAGGGTTCTGGGGGAGGTGCAGCAGTGGAGCTTGCAGGACTGCAGCCAACGGAAAAGGGTGGAAAAGGAGCAGTCCTCCTGCACTGGGAGACACTGGATTAGCACCAGGTAGCGATACTGGGTGCTGTGAGGTGATGAGCCACAGTGTGACAGCAGCCCAATGACCCAGGCTGGGCCACCCCTGACTCTGCAGTTCGGATCTGCCCAGCTCCCACCCCAGCAGGCATCCCCCTGCCCTGTCAGCAGAAGGGAAAAATCGCTGCCTGATTCTCTCCTCGCTCACAGCTCATCTCCCCCCACTGGTTTTGTTAAATGCAGCACATTTCCAAAGAAGCAGATTTTAATTTCAATAAACTCCGTAAGAAATAGATCAGCGCTAAGGAGGGGAGCAGCCACAGGAAGTGACTTTAACTGCTTGGCTGCAGAATATTAATAGGATGGAATGTTATTAGAATAATTTTTCACCGTTTATTAGAATAATTTTTCATCATGAATAATAAATTAATAGAATAATTTAGTACCACTAGCCCGCTCTTTTAGAGGGTATTTTATTTAAAAGTAGCTTGAAAAGTGGCATTTGGGGAGGTGGGATGGGGAGCAGGTCATGGGTGGAGGTGGTGCTGTGAAGCTGCTTCATCCAGGGACTCAATATTTGCCTTTATTCCCCTCAGTTTTCCTTCTGGAAAACCCAGCCAGGTGAGTCCATCCCTGCTGATGGCTCTGAGAGGATCTCGCTGGGGACAGGAGATGGCTGACACTGAGGACTCAATCCCTGGGATCCTGCACCTCAGGCCTCCAGCTCGGCATCCCCAGACATCCTCTGCAGCTCCACAGCCCCGTGGAAAGTCCCTCTTTCCTTCCAGCAGCCCCCTCCAATCCCAGGGACATTTACCTGGCTTTAACTCCTCGTTTCCCTGCCTCACAGTGAGACACTGGTGCCCATTGCAGTAGTTTTGTGCAAACCAAGAGGTCTCTCTTGCTGTCTCTCTCTGTGTCTTTTTTTTTTTTTTTTTTTTTTTTTTTTTTGTTTGCATCTGTGTGGAAGATAATCATTCCTCGGAAGGCTATTCACACCACAAAAGCACAATGACATTATTCTCTCCCTCTCTCTCTCTCTTTCTACTGTTTTACTCTACAACTGACAATTAATGTTAGAAAGAACATGAAATGGAGGAGAAATTACAGCAATTTATCAACCGAAATTATAGGTGTAGACACATGTCAGCAGTGGAAACAGTTTCTATCAAAATTAAAGTATTTAGAGATTTTCCTCAAATTTCAAATTATGCAAATCCCATTTTTGTGATATGCTGGTACTGTAGCTTTAATTGCAGGATTACCAGCAAGCTGCAAACTGTGCTTGTAACGGGGATTCAGCTCTTTGGAGAGCGGCTCCCTTCTCTAGCACATCTTATTAATTCAACAAAGTTCCCATCTCTTTAACAAATTAAATATGTTTTGCAGAACAGGCAGCGGTTTTCCCGGTTTCAATCTGTCACGAAGGACCCTGCTGTTTGCAGAGGTTACTCGACAGCTGGATGAACAGACAGGTTTGAGTCCAAACACGGATTCAAATGCATATTTATACATAAAACATATTTATACAACAACATCGCAGGAACAGCTTGTGCTGCTGAAGTTTCTACAAGTCCCTTTACAGTGAGGACACTGTTAGCAAAGGTGGGGAAGGAATTTGGGTTTCGTCTTCTTCCTCCAGGTCTTTCTGTAGCAGCTAAAGCTGCTCTGTGACCTCAGGAGGCCACCTGAGCTCCCACAAGGACAGAACTTGCTTTTCCTCTGGCAGCAATGGCCATGGCTGGTTTGTGCCAGCAAACCTCACACCGTGTGCTCCTGAGAAGCTGTTTGATCACTGCCAGCCTAATTACAAGGTGCAATATTCAGGGTGTTGTTTCTCTTCCTTCCCTCCTTTTATGTTCCTCTGATGTTGCAAAAGGACTCGAGGGCGAAGCACAGGAGCAGGCAGGAGCTGGGTGAGGCACTGGCCTGGCAGAGAGTGCCAGGAGACTGCCGGGCCAAGGAGGGGAGGTTTGGTGTGCTGTCATTAGAGGACACGAATAAATACTCACAGATCTGACTCCACAAAGACAAAGGCTGAAAAAACTTTTTTATTTACAAAAAACTCATTTATATAGGTTCTGAACGATGACCAGGGATCGGAGAACAAGGTTACCACCTCTCCATCCCACTGGCCAGGCTAGAAGTCAATCAGTGACTCTCATCAGAAAGGAATGTGGAAAACACCGATTGTTTACAGTGCAGACCGTGAGAATTCAGATACAGAGCTGTAAACATCTCACAAAAGCTCACATAATATGGCAACAGTGTGCCACACCAGAGCCTGAGGCATCCCTGGCTGCACTGGGATGATGTGGTTCCACTCCCAGCATCCAAGGGCCAGGACAAAGCAAAGTAGATGGGAGGGGAGGAGAGGAGAACATGTTCCATCTCCAGAGGAGAAGCAAAGAAATCTCTCTGTATGGCTGTTCTGTAACACCATTTTCATACTTGCCCCATGAAAGAAGATGGGATCATCCTTGGCTGCCGGGGCCGGGCACTGACACCTGCAGTGCCTGCACCTCACAGCATTCAACCTCAGGGCTCTTATCTGCATCTGAGTGCAACACCCTGGCATCAAGCTGGGGGTTTTCAGGTGGTTTGAAATGATGCTCCCCATGGAAGAACACCCCAATGGTGTTGAACAAGTCAGCGGTAAGAGTCAGCATCCTTCCAGCACTGGGGCTGAAAATCCTTTCTCAGACTCGACTGGGCAGTTATGACAGCTGGCTGTAGGAGTTCACATGGAAATTGTAGTCACTGACAGGACTGTGAGTTCTGTGTAGAGAATTGTAGAGTTTATAACTGGTGCAAACAGCACCAATTTGGGCTGGAATTTTTATGCATTTGGCTTGTTCATCTGCTGAGTGACTGGGTGACACATGGCCACTGAAAAATGTTGGTGATAAACTTGCATCTAATTTCCCTTTTTCGATTGTTCTGCCAACCAGAAGTTACACTGATGTTATTCGTAGGATTGTCATGTGCAGGGCCAAGAGCTGATCTTGATGATGCTTGTGTCTCCCTTCCAGCTCAGGATATTCTGTAATTCACTGATACTGATGTGAAGGAAAAGGTGTCACAGGGTTCTGAGGTGAGTCAAGAATTTCACAGAATCCCAGAATGGGATCCCAGGGGGTCATGCGGCCCAACCTCCCTGCTCAAGCAGGGCCACCTCAGAGCACACCCAGAAGGTTCTGGGATATCTCCACACCCTCTCTGGGCAGTCTGTTCAGTGCTCAGTTACTGCACAGGGAAGAAGCTCTTCCTCATATTTAGGTGGAACTTCCTGTGCATCAGTTTCTCCCTGCTGCCTCATCTTTATCTCATTCGGGTCCCTGTTCTGATAAGAGCCCTTGGTGCTGGGGCTGCAGGTGCTGCTCTGTCTGTGCCTGTGCTGTCACACCCCCCAGTCCCAGCAGCGCCCAGGTCACCTCTCAGGTGTGCATTTTGCCATTTGTGCTTCTACTTCCTTTGAAAACTCCCCTTCCCTGGCTTTCCATCCACTCCTCCTGGATCATGTGGTGGTCGTTGCAGGGTGCCATCCAAGCCAGGGCCAGTGGGGCTCCCAAACCCGGAGGTTTCTTTCCATGTTTTCACACGTGGCCAGCCCAAGACCCAAGCAGATGCCTGGGGTCAATTTGCATATGCCAGGCAGTGCGAGGCTGCTGACAGCCCCTGCATCCAGCTTCAATAACCACGATATGCTCCATCTGCTGAGGCCCCAGCATAGCCACAGCGGGGAGCTGTACTGCCAGAGGCACCATCCTGGAACAGCTGAATGGCTGAACAGCTGGGGGAGCACCAAAGGACGCTTCTCGTACACGAGCAGGGTTGTTGGCCCCGTTTCTCGTCACACACACGTCGTGGAGCACAGGCAGAGGAGCCACAGAGGCGGTGACAGGTTATAGGGGCAGCCTCTGCCAGCGTTTGTGTCCCCTGCACCCCACAGAGCCACGGAGAGAGGCTGGGGGAGTTCGCGTGAAAGGAACACTCTAATTGGGAAAAGAGGTTGTCTGCAGCCTCTTTATGGATCCAGGGGTGATGCTCCCTGGGTACCAATAATCCTCTCTGCTGCTGTTTGTGAGGAGTGATGGGGTCTGAGCTGAGCATGGGGGATCAGGGAGAGAGGCCAGGGACAACTCGTCCCTCTGTGCAGGGGGGATGGAACACCCAGGGCAGCCAGCTCTTGCAGGAAGCAGGATCGGGCTGTTTGGACGCACATCTTCCCGCGCAGGGGGGAATGGAGATTGCTGAGTGACTGCAGGAGGATGGCAGCAGGGGCTGGATGGGACAGGGATGGGTGATGCCCAGCACAGAGCTCCAAAGCTGGGTTTTGCTCAGTGTTGCCCTGCTTGACTCTTTTTTTTTTTTTTTTTCCTTTTTTTGGAGAAAAAGAGTGAGAAGACGGAGATCAGAGATAGGAGCGTTGAGTTTTGCATGGTCAGGTAAAAAGACTGATTTTTGCTAGGCATGGTGTGAGAGCTTGAGGGAAGGCTACAGATAGGTTTTACCTGAAAATGGAAAGGGAAACAGAGAAAGAAAAAGGGAAAGGAAGGGGAAGAGGAAAGGGAAAAGGAAAAGGAAAGGGAAAGGGAAAGGGAAAGGGAAAAGAAATAAAAGAACAATCATTGAGAGAATGGAGAAAACCAGAATTGATTCTATGATATTTTTTTTTTTCCAAAATAATTCAGTGATTCTCATTCAGCTGGTGCTTTTCTTAAAGACCAAAGAGCCTATATGATAAGCATATTTTACAAATTAGGTAGCGATTTATCCCGCTTTTGTTTTAATGATTGAAATGAATGATGTCGTGCCGCTTGCTGCTGCTGCTGCATTCAGCGCCTGCTGTTCTTGGGAGCTGAAGACACCGAGAAATTTGCATACTTAATGCCGGGAACTGGCACAGACTAAATAGCTTCTTTTCTTTCCTCTGTGTTTGTAGATTTACTGTAGTGCTGGGTTTAATCAAAGGCTTTTTAAAGCCGTCCGTGTGCCGTTTCACAATGCTGAACTTGCATGTGACAAAGGCAGCTATTTATTACTTATCAGCTTTATGGCAAGGACCACGGGCTACCCTAATTAAAGGTGTAGGGGCAGCGTGCCCCTGCAGGAAAAGGCACTGGCCAGTTAACATTTCTAATCCCTAATCGAGGCACGGCATGGATTATTTTTCATTTTGTTTTGCTGCTGGTTAAGCATTCAGAAATAATGTTAGGGCTAGGCAGGGAGCTAAGCCAACTTTGGATGGGGTGTGAGCTTCCAAAGGTTTGAGCTTCCAAAGGTTTGAGCTTCCAAAGGTTTGAGCTCTCCATGTGGATTCCATGGGCTTCATTTACATTTTCACCTGCACTAGAGCAGAACTGGCTGGGACATTGTCTGCTTCATGAGCTGTCACCAAAACAGGATGAACCATTGGATGCCCCATCCCTGGAAGTGTCCAAGGCCGGGCTGGACAAGGCTTGGAGCAACCTGGGATAGTGGAAGGTGTCCCTGCCCATGGCAGGGGTGGAATGAGACGAGTTTTAACTCAATATCCCTTTTAACCCAAAGGATTCTGTGGTTCTGTGATCCTATGATCAGGGTTAAAATGCTCTATAGAGACAAATCCACATCAACCAACTTTCTTCTGGGCTCCCCTGCTCATTTCTCATGTGTGCATGAGAGAGCAGAAAACAGAGAGCTGTCATACCCCATCACTTGATTTGGGGTTGAGTGGATCATCAAGAAGATGTAGAGTGAAAAGCTCTTCTTCAGAAGGAGCTTTAACCTCTCATCTCTTGTGACCAGGAAAGCCACCCCAGAGACCAGGCTACGGCTCAGAAGTCTCTTCCATCTATTTAGGTTATCCAACACTTCCAAATCTAAGAAACTTTCTAATGATAACTAGGTTTTGATTTGAAATCAACCATGTTGATACAATCCTATGTCTTCAAAAAACAGCCCCAGATTCTTGGGTTTTGTTCTACTACAGATGAAAATAAATGCTGGACTTTGGTAAATGTTCACGAACCAGAAACACTTCATTGTGGGCAGCTCTGCATCCACATCAACACGCATGAAACCTTTCAAGAACTACACTGGCTGTAGTGAAAGCAGGATTGTCTTTTATTTACTATCAGCAAACTTAGGGCTACATTTCAAGCCAGTAGGAAATTTCCACAGGCAAATTATTATTATTTTTAACAGCAAGAAAACGCACTTTTTTCCTCTCTAAATATTTTCCAACTTAAAGAGACAAAACACAGCGTAGGGGAGAGCAAAGAGCATTAATGTCTTGTCAGGGCTGGCCCATAAAGAGGCAAACTTCATAAAGAGAAATAAATAAATGTCCCCCTCCCCCCAACATCTGCTGGGAGCACTCAGAGATAACTGGCAGCTCGAACAATAACTCCGAGGACGGGAATCCTGGAACAATGGGAGTGGGAAGAGAGCAGCCCTGGCTGTGGCATCGTTTCCAGGCCTTCTGCACACACAATTGGTTCATGGGAATAAAGATCAAGTTGGACCAATAGCACTATAATTTGGGAACAAATATATTGATTACAAGAGAGTCCCACTGGAATGAATGGGGCTCCTCGGGAAGCGCCGTTATTGTTCCGCGTGCGCGGGGATTGCAGGGTGTGCTCTGCCCGGGCTCTGAATTGATCAGCATGAGATTATCGCCCCGAAAATGCAATATCAGCCTGCTGCAGCCCTGCCTGCACACACAGCCGTGGCGTGACCCAGCCTGAGGGCCACTCACGCACAGGGATTCCTCCTCACCCCTTTGCTGAGCCTGCTAATTCCTGTGGATCCTTCAGGAAAACCTCCCTCGCCAGACCCCGCAGGTCGTGTGCGCCTGAACGTCGCTAAGAGGGAGTTTGTCTTCCTTCTAAAGCGGCTATTTAATAAAAAAAATAAAATCCAGCTGTGAAATATTTAGGAGAAAGGATAGTGTTAAAATAACAGGATTTGCCAAACTTCTGTATCTCTTAATGATGTTTTAAAACATAATAATGGCATTAATTTTGAACTCCTAGCTCCTTTTTCACTATCAGCTGATTTTAGTTAGGTTCAGCATTTTATTTAGTGCTGAAAATCACATTACATCCCTCTGTTTTCATTCCCAATTATTTATTTATTTAAACTTAAATTAAGATATGAGATGCACATCTAGGACTTTAAATTCCCTAATTCATCTTTCTTAAAACAGAGGCGTCCCAACATCACCAAAATAACCATCTTGGAAGGAGGTCACCCATCCAGATCCCTGTGAAAGTCCTCCAGTTCACATTATCTCACAACCAGCAGCAACAAATCCCAAAATCCTGGAGACCTCATGGTCTCTGTCCTCATAACCAAAGAATAGTGACCACCTCTTGTTCTGACACTATTTTGTGCCTAGTGTTTTAGAACAATTTAAAACCCTGTATTTCCACCTCCTTCTGACAAAAGTGTCACTGCTGCCCTTTCACTGGTGTTTTCTCAGATCTGCTTTTGGCCTTTTTGCCTATGAAGTATCACAGTTATTCTATTGTACCTGGTGTAATTTTTATTATTTTTTTAATTTAAGGCTGAGCTGAGCTTTTCAAACAGATCTTTACCTACCTGCTGAGAATGCCTTTTCCAAAAGTGGGTGTTCAATATTTTCTGAAAATTGTTTTTCTTTAATGAGTCCAGCCTCAGGCTCCCAAGGCAAAAGACACCCAAACTGTGAATCATTTCTTAAAACTTCATCCCTGTAGCAAAGTTAAATTACCAGGTTGCATTTTCTTTTCTAAATCACTTTCTCTGCATTTTAATTCCTTTCGGTTTGACAGCCTTAAAGCAGACAGATCAGGCTGAACCAAAGATTTCACCAAGTCTGAGCTAAGCCTGTTTAAAATGACTGCAACTTTAATTTCAAACTAGGAATTACAATGCAAAAAGTAATTTTTTCCCTCAATGTGTAGGTAACAGCCCTGGGCAGGCCCTTTTGGGAAAACATATGCAACAGCACAATGCTGATTGAACCAAACCAAAAAAATTAGCAGTACCACAAATTTGCAAAGAGGTTTTTGCATTCGCTCCACTCTGCTCGAAACCAGAGAGACTCTAATGGTCTTTTGACTAACTAGTCTAGTTAGTGCTAGTCTTGGCCTAAAGGTTACAGAAATGCTTATTTTTGGTTTGTGGTGCCTGCTGCAGCTCCGGCAGCCTGATTTCTGTGCTGTCTTGCCTGTGTTCACCCACAAAAGCCGTGGACTGCTCTTTTCCACAAATCTGTAGCATGAAAGCTGCCGTGGCTTTGGAGCTGCTCCACGTTTGTCTGGCACGTATCTGGGATGGGAGGTGTGTGATCAGGCCAGCCTGGAGGTGTCAGGTGCTGCCACCGACCCTTGGTGATAATGCTCCATATGCAGGAAAAGATGGATGATATCCTAGCTGGGATATAGATATATATATTTTTTTTCCAAGCAAGATGAGAGCTGTAACATTCCACATCTCCTGCCAGAGAGGACACTACCAGCACATCACTTGCAGGCCCAAGCTGGTGATCTTTATGTGCTGTAGTAACTGGCTCTCCAGCACTTCTTTGATGATAACCATAAGTCCAATTCAGAAAATACAACCAGAAAATATTCCTTGAGCACAAAAATTCGTGGTATTTAGAGACCCATTTCCCAGCATCTGATATTTCTGCAAGATACTATCTTCACTCTAGTCACCATCCAAGCCTCTGAATAAATCTACAGTTCTGCAATAATCTAAAAGACAAAGAGACAATTCAAGTCCTTGGGTAATCAAAAGAGTGTCAAGTGATACCAGAACTGTCAGGAGGATGCTTCTGATACCTGGGGAAGCACCTGCTCTCCTAATGAGGGTCATCAGACCTCAACATGAGCTGGACCATTCCCAGCTCCTCCCCTTTGAGTGGAAAAAGCATCCAGACCCCACTGCAGGGTCCCCTCTGCCCACAGGAAGCAGCACTCACTGTGCTGGTGTTGGGCAGGATAGAAACTTGGCTCTGTCATCGATTTTATTCCATTTTATTACTCTCAGCTCTTCCAGAGTATTACAAACTCTCAGGAGACCTTTTAAGACATTTGCTGATGCTTCACTTATAAATCAAATCTCTCTTTCCTGGATACTTTGTTGTGCTCCATCCTCCTCCTTACCTGTGGGAACAAAACCCTGTGAAGATCTGAGCCCACCTCCACCTTGACACTGTCTTCCCCAAAAAAGTTTTAAGGGAGATATCTTCCCAGTGTGAGCGCAGATTTTACTGGTCAACCCATTTTTTTGGGTTTTTTTGTTACAGCTTAATGAGATTTATCTCCCCTCTCTCTAAATGATAATTGTAACAGGTAAAATCAGGATTTCACTGCCCTTTCTGGATCTGCAAAGGATTTTTTTGAGCCTTGTGGTGTCGGGTGGAGGTGGCACCTCTTCACCTTCCTGCCTGACCAGGCTGTGTCAGATGGTGCCTGGGAGTGTGGACACGCCTGAGACAGGGGAAGGTTACTGGGGAAGAAGATATTCTCAACCAACATCCTTCTTGAATTGAAATTAAAAGCTGAAAAGATTTATTACAGTGGCATATTCATGCTGCTATATTTAAGGTGATGTCAGTGTTCTCAGCATAATCCTTCTTATGCACCGAGGATTAAAACTCAGCCATAATAAAGTAGCCCGAACCGAGACTTGTCCTCAAATGTTTCCTATTTGAAGCATTAATTTTATTTTATTAAATTAAAAATAAAATTAGTCCTAGAGTTTTGTGGGTTTGGAGATGAGAACAAGGAGGGATTCTGCCTGGCCACTTGTCCCTGCTGATTGCCAGAGAAGTCAAGAGACCCAGGCAGAGACAATGCTGCAAAGAGAGAAAAATGCTGCTGCTTTTCTTCCTTTGAACACGGGCCATCAGCCTATGGACTAAAGAAGTACCTTTAAGCATAAACTGGTGATAAAAATTCAAATAAAGACAAATTCCTGTCTGCACTGTGGCCCTTCCTGTGGTGGTCCCAGGACTTTTGGGTACCAGCTGAACTTTAAAAAGCCTTGGCTTCTCCCTGGAGTTTGTGTTTACTCTCGAACTTGTTATAAATAATTCATAGGTTTATCTGTTAAAATGATATATAAAATGGCAACAAAGCCACTTTGCTTGTGCAGTAAGAACAAATCTCTATAATGGAATTTGCTTTTTTTTCCAGTGTATTGTCATTTCCAAAAGTACTGACTTCTCTTCTGATAGCGGCCAGTATTTTTATTCCCTAAGTCCAAATAGGAACACGAATCATAGTTCTGATCATGCTAAAGAGGTTTTGCGGGACTGTTTTCCCCTTTGAGCCAGGTGTAGGGCTCCAGGTCAGGATCCAGCTGCCTGTGCTGGATCAGTGCAGCGTATTCCAGACAGGGAATGCTCAACGAGCGTGTGGGAGCAGGGGGAAACCAGACTAATTGTGGGATGTTCCCTACATTGGCCAAGCTCAAACCACAGCCATGGGGACCAGCTGGAAAGAAAGGCTGGTGGCTGTGCTGGCCCTGGGCATGGGGAGCAAGTCTGCCTTAATGCAGCCCTTTGGCTTGAGATAAGGATGAAATGGTTCTTTGAAGCTGAGATAGTGAAAGGAGGGGAAAAAATTATAGAGCTGGTGAGAGAGCTTAGTGCTGCTCCTAGCATCAGAAATGGCCAGAGTTGAGGGTGTCCCTTCGAGGAGTTTAACAGGAAACTCTCCCAAGAGCATGTTCCAGCTGGAGGAGGAGGAGGGAGGACCACAAAGATGGGTAGTTAGTCCTGGAGCAACATAACACCACTGGAAAGGAGACTGTCCTTTCTGAAGCTAGGGCACTAAAATCTGGGATTCAGGGAGACTGTGGAGCATAAAGATGTTAAATACACAAGGTTTGGGTAGCTTGGAAATGTCAAATTAAATTTACCTGAACAATTTCAATTTGATTCCTTTGGGGATATACATGGGTTTGTGATCTTTAAGCTAAATATTCCCATGCCTTTTTTTCCTGGAGTGTCCATGTGCACAAAGTACACCTGCAAAGAGCTCCTTTAAAGAGCAGCTGTTTGATATTTTAATTCCAGAAAACCGCTCTAACACTGTTCTGGAGGCAATGACTAACTTCCTCTCTAACTTACCTATGGAATTCACAGGTCTAGAATTAACTTAGGAGGAGGGTGATATTCTTGCCACTTTACAGAGGGAAGCATCGCATCAAAAACAAGAGTTCTCCCAAATGCAGTAATTGCAGAACCCAAATGGTGGTGGTGCAGGGCTCGGTATCTCATGCCCTGGGCTCTTTGCTCTGTTCCACTACCTGAATGCAGCTGGGGGAGCTCAGCACCCCTCTAAGGCCAAATTCCAGGGTATAACCCCAGAATGGGCAGCTTGCATCTATTAATGACTCCAAAAATGTTAGAAACTCGTGTAGGAACTCTGTGAGGGTGGTAGAAGGGGGTAATACATTATCCAGATCTTTGGAGACAAGTGTCTTAAAACAAGGGTGACCTTTCTAGCTGTTTTTATTGAGATTTTGTGGTTTGGACTGAAATTTTATGATGGAAAATTTTGGAAAAAATGTATGTAATAGTGATTAGAGGTTTCTGAGGAAAAAATAAAAAGAAAAGAAAGAATGAACAGCAATCTGCTCTGTTCAATTTTTGACTACTACAGGGGGATGTGGAAGGATTTTATGCTGGGAATATGCCTTTTGAAGTTCCCATAAAAATCTGTTCAAATTTGGCCGTGCTAAATGCATTTGTGAAATTACTATTTGCACATGCTCAGAAGAGTCTTTTTTAATTTTATATTTAGCAGCTAAGATCTCCAGAGAACCACCTGAGCAGCTTGGAGCTGTGCCATACCCACAGGCTGATCAGACTCCAGCCCAGGACGTCAGCGTGAAATGTGGGATGGGGAGGGCTTTTCCCAGAAGAGGGAGATTTCAGCCCTATGGATGAACATGTGAACGGCACAAAATAGATGTCATTATACTCTCAAAATCCACAGATAGCATCAGCAGAGACTGAACCAGAGTCTTTGCAACTGCCTTTGCAAGTCAAGCAAAATTCAGAGGGGGTGGAGCTGTCAGAATGTTTGCAATACATTTTGAGTGATGCTGCTCTCTGAACACATCCCCGATTTGGGTGAGGTTTGTTGTGTGCATTGTCTGGACAGTCACTGCTCTGATTTTCCTGCTGCAGAGAAGGAACCATCCCAGACACAGTGTGGTGGCACAGAACCTCTCCTCCCACCTCCCCCACTCCATGATTTTTGGAAAGGCAGCAGCACCAGCCTGTCAGCTGTCTGTCCAAATCGGATGTATTAGTTTGGAGCAAGAAGAAAACATCTTTGCTGAGGGACAGAGAAGCCATTCTTGCTCGGGGATGGAACAAACAGGACCTTTCCTTTGCAAGTCACAGCCCCAGATGTGTCAGCACATGGTTGGGTCAGCAAAGGGGAGCTTTACCTGACTGTGGCCACAGTGAGATAAATGCAGCAACGCTGTTAAATAGAATAAGCTATTTATTTACATGGCATTTAATACTGTAGAATAAAGGTCGGTGTGTTCTCACAGTCTTGCCATTTGTTCTGAGGGAAAGAGAGCAGCTGTGGCTCTTCTCCCCATCTCCAGGATTTCAAACTCTCTTATTTTACAGCCAGGTATTCACAGCTACTTTTTTTGAACCTGCTCCATGAAGAGACGTTTTTCTTGCCAAGTAAACAAAAGGAACTTATCTTAAAATTCCCATCCACCACGACAACAGAGACTGGATTGCACCCAGATGGAGAAGGGCCGTGAAGGAGCAGCATTTCTCCAGGAGGCTAACCAGAAAAGTTTGGCTGATACATTTCTCCCTGGGTCATTGGGATTTATCCACATGCTGTCCAACGTGTCACAGGCAGCCCTGGCCATGTGATGTACTTGGTATCTCCCTTGGTCCTGTATCTTTTATATTTCAGAGTGAGCTGCTGCAGATAACGTTCAATTAGCAGGGAGTGCTTTGAGACTCACTGTTTTCACCCCACACCTCTCTGTGCAGCCCTCACACTCTCTCCAGTCCCAGCAGGTACCAGTGTGTGATGGGAACTGGGACCACAGCCCAGCAAACTTCACAGAGTCTGTGTGTTGCGGATGCAGGTTCTGCCTGCTCTGCTATCCTGGTGCGAGTGTCAGGGCACGAGGGGCTGAGGGTGGAACACGCTGGAGCTGCATGGACTCAAGCCCCAGCCCACACAAATTAAAATACAATAGCTCTCGTTCAAGAGGATTTAATTACAGTGAGATGAGGAGCCTCCATCCGAGAGTTTCACCTGCCTTAGTTTTATACCTTTTCCTGATAATTTTCATGGTCTTCCCTAAGGCTCTGTAAGGCTCAGGCAGTACCACAGAAGCAGCAATATTTCCCTAAAAGAGCCATTCCCAAACGTCTCCTTTGGGTTTTTCACAACTTGGTACTGTACCAGCTCTTCTCACCCAGCCACTGTGTGGAATAATGTGCCCAGGCGAACATTGTTACATGAAAACACAAATACTGGAGATGCTGACAGATGGAGGAATCACACTGTTTTGAGGGAAGGAAGGGCAGGATAGGAGCAGGAATATCAGAATGAGTCTTGCCGTTTACATATAACAAGCTAGAGCTATATTTGGATACGCTGAGGCATTCACAACCTTCCCAATTGCCAGGCTTTCAAATACACACATTACCACCAGAAGTGCTCTTGCTTAAGTGCTCCCATCTCCAGGATTTCCTTTGAAGTATCTGACTGAAGTAATGTAAAGTGCATTTCAATTGGCAGTGAATGCAGGTTAAATGGTAACAGCACAACAGATCCGGTGTTTGTTCCCTGGGCTTTTTCTTTTACCAGTCTCTCTTTTTACGAGGGTTGGTTACTTACTGTAACACTGCATTCAGGCACCTTCACTCTATTAAGCCTCTTTCCTGACCCTCTATACAACTGCTCGAGGATGCTGTGAGCTGTATCAGTACTGCTTTAGGACACAAAAAAAGTGAGTAAATGCACCGCTGAGTGCACAGGCTGAGCAGTAAGTGGTGGGTAAACTCCCTTTAGAAATCCGTGCACTTGCATTTACCCTTGGCTACGCCGCCGAGCTGGCTGGAGACTGAGCCAAGCGCTGCGGATCGCTTTGGATTTGTGTGTCACCTCCCATACATGTTGATGCAGTATCAACTATTTAACCTTTAAACAGAGTGCTTTTCTAATCCATTGGATTGGCTGAAGGACGTATATTATGCTAACAAAATAGCCAAGTCTGCACTGAGCAGTGAAATATCCCCCTGCCCATGCCAGACACTCTCTCCGCCTTCCGTCGCTGAGCCAGGGCTGCAGCACTGCTCTTTGAAAAGCAACCAAAAATGCAGGAGAGGGAAAGAGATTACCCTGAGTCACTGTCCAGAGGTACTTTAGCCTGCCTGGACCTGAGCAGGATCCTCCTCATCAGAAAGAGGGAAGAGCCAGTGCAAAAGCAGGGAAGGAATGCTTCTGGTAGTGAGGCATCGGGCTGGTTTATAATGGAAAAAGGCCATGGGTGTGCAAATACACCATCCAGGTGTGCCAGGGGGAGGACAGGGATCAGCTGAAGAGGGACACAGAAGTTACCTCCTCCTTCCGCTTCTGTACCACAAAATCAGGTTGAGTGACTTCTAAGGGTGACAAGAGGAGGGATCACACCCTAAAACTGCTGTGTAGTACAGCCAGGCTGAGGTTCCCTCTCCAAACCCCTCTTTGTGCCTGTGCCTATGAAGCAGAGATGGGAATTGAACTGCTGCAGTGAACTTGCTCGTGCTTCACGCATACACACTCAAGAGGATTTTCTTTTCTTTTCTATTTTTTTTCCCCTTCTCCTAAAGCTGTGAGACTTTTTTATTTTTTCTTTTTCTTTTTCTTTTTTTTTTTTTTTTTTTTTCCCCTTTTTTTTATTTTTCCTTCAGATTCATCTTTCTGGAGCGGAAAGGGTGAGAAAAAGGAATGTTCCTTCAGGAATTCACTGAATTAAACCCCTTACACCCGAGCATCCTCCAGATCTGGATTGTTGGCACCTCCTTACATCTTCCCCATGGCTTCTCTGAAGCTGCACCCGTGATAGATGTTTAACATGCTGTAATGCATATTCCTGTGTAATGACTTTGGTGGGGCCATTACCATGAGTTACACCAGTGACAGATTGATACTTAAGTCAGTATATGTTTGCATAATATCTGTCTGCGTGCCCACGTAGCCCCCCATTACCAGTGCACATAATGACAGCACCGAGAGCCACATGACTGGTGGGTTCAGCCCCAGTCCCTGTCACTTATTGCCATGGCACCCAGCACTGAATCACTGAGGGTGTTTAAATGGGCAGACATTAATTTATAGAGTAAATCATTACAAAATGGAGGAAATAAGTGACTATCATTGGCACTGATTTGATCTAATGGAGCCTCGCAGTAAATTGCTAACGTTCTCCCTCTCTCACTGTATTTTTTTTTTTTTTTTTTTTTTTAAATGAGGGAAACAAATATAAACCTTTGTTCAACTTGCCACGTACATTGCCAGGTGTGTGGTTTGCTGATGATGTACAAATTCAGCTCACCTCCTCCCTGCTGCTTCTCCAGCTGGGGACAGGATCTCCTCCTTGGGGTTTCAGTAGAGACTCTGTAACCTGAAAATTGAAGCAAGACACATTTATTGCTCTGTCCCTTTCCCTTTCCTTTCTGGGAGAAGGCAGCTTTTGGTTCACTCGAGTGGAAGTTGGCTGTCCATTTCCTGATGGCAGCAAAGAGCAGACTCCCATCTGGTTGATGCAGATGCCACTGTTTTGACTTTATCCAGGTGGTCACCCAGCAAACCCTGTTGTGCCTAATTATTTAAGAGGGTTGTGAAACACTAGGTGATTTTATATACCATATGTGCTAGGAAACATAAGCATGAAGATGCTGTGACTTAATGATGTGGCAACTTCAGCTCCGAATCTTCCGTGTTTTACGGCTTAAATCTGACCTTTCCCTTTCCTGTACTGCACTTTGTAGCATTTAGCATGAAAGAAGAGCAAACAGAATTGGAGATGGGGAGGTTATCAGCAGCAGTTACAGAGCCATCCTCCACCCTCTATCATGATAAAGCACTTGACTCATTTTAGAATATCCATCCTAGCAGGAAGAAGGCAGGAGGAGAGAGCCTGGAAATTAAACGAAATTTCAGGATTTTGAGTTCAGAGGCTTTCTTCATGGTGTTAGAGCAAATCACAGACCTCCTCCCTCAGAGCAAAACAACAACGCACAGGGTCTCCTGTCCTGGTTATTAATTTATTTATTTTTAACCCATGTACTTAGTTGCTTTGACTTCTCAAACAATGGGAAGGTACAAGGAGAGAAGGATAATAAATTGCATTCCCTCCTTTTTGCCATCAAAGGAAACCTTGAGGGACTGTTCAGCAAGCTGGAGCTCTTATCTGCCTTTGGGCGATCTCATTATCAAACCTTCATTTTGCTCCCCAGCAGGAGAGATGGCCTGCAATGTATGATAACCTCTACTTATGAAACTCACACTCCAGAAATCTCTGATAATAGGCCAGCTAAAATGGAAAACCAAAGAGCAGGCACCAGGTTTTTGCCACCAATAAAGACTACACACATACACAGAGGCAGGTACAACACACATATATGTTTTTAGTTTTTATTTATATTTCTATGCACCAGCCTTGTTCTGGTGACACCTCCCAGAATTTAAACCAGAAATCTAATAGGAATAATATTCTCCGGCATACCTGAAATGGTATTTTCAAATAAACCTGTACAATATAAGAGCCTGTATCCCATCTACAGAGAGGTCAGTGAAATCAGCGGGAATTATAACCTATCTAACCTGCTCAGGTGTTTTTATAAATCCCATTAAACACCTATTTAAAGACAGTTGAAAATATGAGCTGTAGGATCAGAAGTAGTTCCTGGGGGTAGAGAGAAAAAGAGAAGAGGTATAATCAAGTTCCTTAAGCACTTGGGCATTTGGATTAATACAATATAATATAACACAGTAGAATATTTTTTATTATTTTTCAATCACTTTCTTATCATGATGGCACTGTCCAGTTAACCCTCCATCCTCCAAACCCCCCATTTCTGAACCCTGCATCTCTCCACAGGGTTTGCAGCACTCCCAGTGCAACCCCTTCTGGGTATGGGCTAGAGAAGGGAAGAGACAGAGATTTGGGGAGCTCAGCTGCAAATCCCAGAATTCCTGCCCATTTTTCCTGGTTTAGGCTGTGTCCTACAAGCCTCCATGTCCAGCAAAGAGATCCAGCTGACAGGGGGGTGTAAGGGCACAGTCACAGCCCACACTCACCCCAGGGCAGGAAGGTGAAGTCTTGGATTGTGTAGCAAAGGTGAAGAGGCTCTTTCAAGCCCAGGAAGGTCTCCAGAAGAACTCCCCTGGATGCACAGCCCCAATAATCCATACATTCCCACTTGCAGGGCTGTGCTTCCCAGCTCCATGCGCTCCCACCAAGAGCAGCTGCTCTGCCGTGGAGCAGCTTTGCTGCTCTCCACAGGCAGGGGATTAGATCACGGGAATCAGCTACAGCTCAGCGTCCCTTGGCCACCCCCATCCCCACCACGCTGCCATGCCAGAGCTTCCTTATCATAACCTGAGAAACGGAGCAACCCAGGCTGTGAACTTAATTTTTATCTCCTTTTGTTCTGTACCACTGCGAGATGTTCTGGAACCCACAGGATGAGGTGTGAAGCATCAACAGTCCATCCCCTCTCTTTTTGTTTCCACTTTCCTATCAGTGCAAAAGGTCACCAATAGTCACTTGGTCTCCCTCACCTTTGCAGGGAATGCAAAAATATATTTGCTTTCGTAAAACCTCCCTAGGCATAACACACTGCTGCAAATATGATAGTACTTTTAATTATATTTTAATATATCATACAGATTATATTTTCAATAACTTAAAAAATAATCAGCCTGAAAAACCCCAGCTAATGAAGAAATAAAGGCGGAGAACAAAAATATTAAGATTTGAAGAGATTTTTCTTATGAAGGCTAAATAAGTCTTACTTCCAAATTTTCATAAAACAGAAACAAATAGGAGAAAATAATCATAAAAAGCTGCACCTGGTTACCTGAACAGACCTCATTGGGATGGGTTGTTCTTGCTGGACAAAAGAATAAAAGTGAGAGAGTTTCCCACGTTTTCTGCCCTGGACCTTGGGCATGTATTGGAGGTGTTTTCTCAAACAAGCAGGGGCAGAAGGGGAGGGGAGTTCTCTCTGTCTCAGAGCTCCCACCACAGGGAGAGCTCATCCACCCGTGCATTGGGAAGGGAATCATTGTCCATTTCCCATCCCTGGAATTGCTCCAGGTCACGTTGCTTGGAGCAGCTTGGTCTAGTGGAAGATGTCCCTGCCCATGGCAGGGGGCTTGGAATGAGATGAGATTTAAGGTCCTTTCCAGCCCACACCATTCTGGGATTCTCTGACTCCTGTGGTCAGGCTGGGGATCATTACCACCACACACACCAGCAGGGTGGACAGGAACCAGCTCACACTCACTCGTGCCAAATGATTGTTTTGTTTTGTTGGATTAGAGATTTAATTTCCAATGCCAACAAATCCAGTACTTCTTGGAAATAACACAAACCCTCTTAAAAGAAGTTGGGGGGTTCTTTAATGAGAAGCAGAAGCAGCCCTTGAGTAGCCAAGGCTGAAGGCAGATCTGTCTGGGCAGACCACGCAGGAGGCCTCATGAAAACAGCATTTTGATCAATAAAGTCTTCAAATGAGCACACAGAGGCCTTTCCTTTAGAAATGGGTGAGGAAACAGGTAGAATTCAAAGCAGTCCCCTTTTCACAGAGATGTTTGAGCTCTTCTCAGCTGTTGTTCTGCAAGAGACAAAAAAAGGAACCCTAAAACCAAGGCAGCAGATCTCTGCTCCCAACGTCTTCCAGTCACATTCCACGCCAAGACCACAGGTGGATTCCTGGGAGCTGGAAGGAGATGGAGCTCATGCTCATTCTCCTCTCCCATGCTAAGGGCAGGTAATTATCTCTGCATTCCTGGAGGAATGTTACGATAAATATGGCTGTCATTTTTCATTACTGCACAGTGAACAAAGGGAACAAAGAGAACAAAAGGAGGGGTGTTTTTGCTAACCTGGGCTCGCATGTGCCGGGATGTGTGCAGGGCAGGAGTAGAGGGGAGAGTTTATTTCTGTTATTTACTGTGGATAATGCAATCTCGGTGACCGTCTAAAAATTTACCAGTTTTTGAACTAATTAAAAATTATTCTCTGGGAAAATCCTTCTCTCTTACTTGGTGTCCCACCATTAGGTTTCTTGGCTTAAAATGGAACTTACTTGAAAGGCAAGAAATGCAATCATGTCCCCCTAACTTCTACCATGCAAAGCACAAATATTTGCTTTCTCATTTTTTCCCCATTTAGCCTCTCGGTAGTGGCCAAATTTCTAAATTTATCTGGAAGACCAATGCCTTATGATGCTGGAAAATAAGGCTAAGGAATTTGTGTAAAGAAAAGTACTTAGAAACTGTGTGTGTGTGTGTTATTTCCTTCCCTCCAAAGTCACTCTCGATGCTTCTCCTTCAATGTGAATAAAATAAAATGGAAAAATGTTCAATACCTCTAATCACTCAGAATATCTAATCTGAGACACAGCCAGATCAGAGTCCAGCTCTAAGCCTGTGGGTTTTGTGGGGGTTTTTTTTGTTTGTTTGTTTGTTTTTGTTTTTGTTTTTTTGCATGTCTCCCAGGTGCTTTTCCTGCCTAAAATGAAGAGACACTTTGATTTGCCAAACTGTTATTAGAGGGAAAAAAAAAAAAAAAAAAAAAAATTAGAAGGTTCACAGTGTTCACACTGACTGCAAAATTATCTCCTGAGCTGCAGAGAGAACAGTTTGCACTCATCTGTCTGAAGTCTAGCAGCAAATGGAAAATTATAGTGTAAGCAAAATTTCCCCTGGCAACTGTCTACGTATGAAACATCAAACTCTGGAAAGGACTGAAAACCATAGGTCACAACATAGAATGATCCCAGAGAAGAGTCTTGCCTTTCCCTTTCTCTGGTAAGAGATTTTACTGAGATCTAGCAGTGACAAATTCACTTCTGTTTTATCCCAAAACCCATGCTTAGTCTTCCATGATGTTTTCTGTAACTTTTCCATATCCTGTTCTTTTGATGGGCACGGTGGTGCTGCCACTTCTCCTCCCCGGGGCTCTGGTCCCTGATGGTGTTTGTTGTAGCCACGTGGGTTTGCTACCAAGATCCAGCTCACAGAGATGCAGCTTTGTGCTGATGTCTGCACCAGACACACACCTGGGGATGTCTCTCCCCACTAAAACACCAGCCCCACAAGGTCCTGCAGACTCACACTTCCCGGACAACTCCTGCCTTTAACTCCTCCCCGGAATTTCACAGGTGTCAAGATGCTGCATGTTGCTCTGGAATTTCGAGTCAACTGTACTGATATATAAATATCTAAATATCTCAGAGCTGCAGTGGCTCCATGTGAGCCTGGAGATGACTTGAGAGAAGCTCAGCCAGCCCATAAAATGCAGTTTCCCATCACTGTGGGCAATGTGCACCCACGGGCACGGGGAGAGCTGCGTTCTCTCCCAGTGATGCACACAAACCTCGTGCACACGAGTGTCATGGGGCAGATGCTCAGCTGCAAACCCTTCCTGATGGGCATTTCTGCACTGGGGGAAGGTGTAGACACACCTCAGCAGCTTTAGCTGTGGATAAGATATCTTCAAACCCATCCCAGCCAGAAGCTAGAACAACTAGAAACTGGTAGAAAAAAAAAAAAAAAATTAAAATAAAGGACATTGATGAAAAATGAGATATTTCTGATTTGTCACTCTCTGCTCTCATCTGATCTCAGCCTGTTCTCTAACAGGCACCTTCTTGTCAGTAGCCCCAATGACATCAATTGAGTGGGAGTGCAAAGCATCAACATTACTTGTGAGAACAATCCAGTTAGGGAAGGTTGCTCTGCTGGTAATATTAGAATCAAAACATTCAAATGCACAGACAGAGAGGCTAACAATTCAATTTATGCTGTGAATGCTGAACAGCACATTAGGCAAATCAGTTCAGATGGCTCTGGGTTGTTCGTGTTTAAAGAAGATCAGGAACAAAATTTCCAATCCTGTACCACATCTAAATGCTCCAGAGGAAGCACTAAAACCTTCACTATAGATATATTTATTTTTCTGCATTTCCCTCAGCTGATTGGTCTTTTACTGCTGCCCTGTGGTCCCCAGGGAACTGCTGTGGTCTCTCACAGAAGAAATACCAAGTTTTCCATGTGGTTACACCTCATGTAATGGGACATTTAGGGGTGTTAACAGCAATATTTTCCCAAATATTCTTCTGTCTTAGATGATCCACAATGCAATATGCAATAAACCTTCCGGTGAGAGTTTCCCATTTCCCCTAAGCCCAGATTTCCAAAGGACTGAGAATTTCCAAAGTTGCAATCGCCCGTTCCAAGGGTTTCTGAAGAGCAAGTTTGTTATCTAACCACAGCAGGTCATATAAATGCCAACAGACCCATGAGTGCCTGAAGGTGTTGCCCCACCTCTGACACATGGCTTTGAGCCCTTCACCAACCTGCTTTCCACGATGGACCTGATCTTGGAAGAAAATCTCAAAATATTCCTGGACTCCGTCTTAAACCCTGGCTCATATATTACAGGGGTCTTCAAATACTGCAGGAGGGAATGAATCTATGTGGGTGCCCTCCAACTCAGGATATTCTGTGATTCTATATTTATATATCTATATAAAATCCTGGACAGCTGGATACGTGGATGAGAACAACCCCTACAGCCAAGAGACCGGGGTGACTGCAATTTCATAGCTGAAAAAAAATCTTTCCAAAAACTTGAGGAGATGGAAGAAAGGGTCCAAAGCAGAGCCGCGGAGGCAGCAGGGCTGGAGGCAGTGCAGCCATCCCCCGAGCTGGCAGTGCCACCGTGTCCCCGGTGCCCTGTGCTCCCAGGTAGGGCTAATTAGCTCTTGTTGAGCAGCACATTAGCACAGCAATGCAGCCTTTCCCGAGCACCCCGGCTTGCTTGGAGCTACGCTGTGCCACTTACAAATGTTTTAAGATTCATTAACCTCCCTCTGCACTCCCCAGCTACAGAGACAATATATCAGGAGAGGAAACCTGCAGCAGTGGTGAGACAGACAGGATGATAATTTCTCACCCATTCTCCTCTCCTCTGCTCTAACACACTCCAGATAATCACACCCGGAGCTAGATCAGACAGGGACAAAATTAACTGGAACTGGAACTCGGGCCTCACACATTTCTTGCTTGTACCTACACAAGGCAGGGCGACCCTTCCCCATCTGTCACCCTGTCCCCGCGTCAGCCCCACTCGCTGACAGCCCAGCTCCAGCAGCCCGGGGTGCTGCAGGCTGAAAGGATATTGAGGCACTGATGGTCCTGTGCCGTTCTCCAGGGCTGTCAGCCTGCACCAGGGGACAAGAGCAGCTCCAATCCCATTTACCCAGCTCCTCTTTGTGTGCCCATGCTGGCGTGGGAATTCAATGTGTGCTGCCTCTATGTCTCCCTCTCTTCCCAAAGCTCAAAAGAATCAGTCCCCACACTTTAACCATCCCTGCAGCACTTCTATTCAATAATTTATGTTTTAAATTTATGGAGAATATTACTGGAAAAAATAAGCCTGGTGATGAATTCTGTATATTTTTTTTCCCCACACACAAAAAAATCTTTGAAAAACAAGTTTTCTTTGGTCAAAATGCAATCCCCTCAATTTCATGAAGGTTACTGAGAATTATTCGGGTCTACTCTGCTGTTCTGGACCTGAATTAATAGTGACTCGTTTGACACATGCTACTTAGTTAACCTAGGTAGGGTATTACTTTCTTATCTAACTACATTAATTGATTCTACATCACTTAATAGCTCAATAGCTTATCAGGTTACTTCACTCACTAGACAAGCTAAATGTCTGGAGGCAATTAGAGTGTCATTCTCTGTAATAACAAGTTTCTTTGAGAAGTTGCTGATGAGGTTCTTTATTACACGGATTATAAAATGTATCTTCATACTGTTATAAATATAGGTACAAATTGAAATGACTTACCAGGAGTCCCACTTCCCTAGCAACCAGGCAGATTTTAGGCTCGTTTTAGGAATGGTTGCTTTCTCCCCTTCCTCCCCCCTCCCCAAAGCTCTCTCCTGCCTTCCTTGTGATGTGTGTCCAATTTTCTGTCGCTCAGAGGTGATCTGTGACCACGGAGAACCTGTCAGCGGGTTCCTTGCAGTTTGCCATGCCCAGTGCTCACTTCATCCCCAGGATGTCACCTCTGGGACCCCCGGCTCAGCGCTGGGGTTTAATTATGGCTGCTGCTCTCCGTGGCTGCCAGGGACACCAGGAGTGCAGAGCTGGAGAGGAGCTCTGTCCTTTCACAGCTCTGAACCCTGACAATTGTGTCCTACAGCAGCATGGACACAAATTCCCAGCCTTGCCCCTGCTGAAGGTCTGCTCTGTTTTCCACCCCATCCCTCCCACTTCAGCTTTGTCACCTGGTTCCTTTCTCACCTTTGTGCCCGAAAAGCCACTGAACAGGGATGGAGAGGTCTCTCTCTGCATCCTCAAACACCCCAGTCCTCAACAGAAATGTGGAAGCATTTTGCTTACCCCTGCAT
The DNA here is from genome assembly GCF_015227805.2 of Hirundo rustica. NCBI lineage: Eukaryota > Metazoa > Chordata > Aves > Passeriformes > Hirundinidae > Hirundo > Hirundo rustica. The sequence continues at coordinate 5,675,876 of NC_053465.1, forward strand.
GCATTCAAACAGTAAAAAATGCTTCTTTCCATGGATTAAATTAATAGCGCTTAAAATTCAGTGCAAGATCATTGAACTCATTTGTTAAACTGTCTACAAAGCTGAATGGTATGGATGAAAGAGACAAAAGCCAATACCTTTTGTACTGTCCCCACACCTGCCTCCACTCCACAAAGCCTAGATTAATATTTTCTTATCCCAAGCCATTGCCAAATTTGGAAAGCAAAGAAAAGGGGCAGAGGGAGAAATGGGATTATAAGAGATAGGCTTTGGGCTCTAGTGATCTCAGCATTGTGCAAAAGGGACATTCAAGACTGGTGATCATCCCCCAGGAATGGGGCAGAAGCATGACTTTAAACAGCAAAGGAAGAACTTGATTGTGCTTTTCCTTCTTGCCATTCTAAGTCTTGCTATTTCTCAGCCACCTCCTGCGGCCAGGCAGGTGGCTGAAATTTAAATTGTGCTTTTTTCTGGTTCTTCAGGAATGTCTTTTTGGTCACTGCTGGAAAAGCCGCAGGAGCTACGGGAAGACGGAAAAACTGGTAGAAGTGAGAAAGAGTGTGCATAAATACTGCCTGCAATCTTGGTTTAAAGGAGAGGAAACCCTGTGTCCCTCCACAGAGAAACACATCATGACCTTGTCTGGGTTCCTGATGGTTGTCCAGTGGAGCGGTGACTTTTCCATCCCACATGGAGGCTTTGCATGCAGCAGCCTGTGACTCTGGGATGGGGAGAAGAGGAAAGCAATGCCAGGTCACGTTCTGAATGTTCATCTTCTCCACTGACATCTGCGCCTCTACACCACAGATCCACATCTCCCTTCAAAGAGCAGCTCCTGTAGGCTCAGAGTTTGGCTGGGGAAATTGTGTTTTGCTTTCAAGCCCCTGATTTTCATCACCTTTTGTAGAAACCCCCTGCTGAGTTGGAAGATAAAGACAGAGCATCATTAAGAGATGTCCTGAGCCAGCAGCTCCTCTGCCCAGCAGCGCCCGTTGTTCTGCAAGCACCTGGGCTCTGAGCCTGCAGGAAGGAGCCTGCAAGGCACAAAAGCAGCCTCCAAACAATCCTACGGGAGCTACAGCTGCTCTGCTCAGCCCAGCACATTTGTTTTCTGTGTCTCCTATCTCTGGCATTTGAGATGTTCAGTAATTTTCAGAGGACAAACAAACAAAACCCTCGCGGTTCCCTTCAAACAGCCGGCAGCACCCACGGCTCGTTGATATTCACCAGCCAGAGATGTCTGCTACCTCCGAACAATTAGTCTAAAATATTTATCAGAAATAAGTGTTGGGGTTTTTTGTCCAAGTTTTTGAAGTTATGAGGCCTCAGATGGGATTAATGGAAATTTTAATTAAGATATGGAAATAAGCCGCTTTCTCCCTGTCTCTCTGAGACTGCAGGGAGTTCACATTATCCTCAACAGCATGTCTCAACCTGCTGGGGGAACCATTTGCAAGATGACTTTGTTTTTAAGTTCACCTCAGACAGGATGTTTAGCTGGGAATTCGATGTGGAGCCCAAGTCCAGCCCAAAGAGCTGCTCTGCCCCTGAGTACCCATCCCCTTGCTCTCTTCCACAGTCAGAACCATGCACCCTTTTCCCACTGCAGGGAAAAGCTTTCCTGAAGGAGGGAGAGGCATTTAAATCCTTTTAGGCGTTTTCCAGCAGCATCCTGGCCATCGGGCTGATTAGCTGGGCTCCATTCATAAGGAGAAGATAAACAGAGAGGAGAATTGAAGGGGCAGCAGCTGAGCAGAGGAGCCCAGGCTGCCACGGGGCTCTTGGGGAGAGCATCCCAGAGGAGCAGAGGCTCTGCTCCAGCCCTCTCCAGGCTTGTGCTGCTGCAGACAGGACCCTGACGAGGCTGATGCAGAAGGAGATTTGGAGCACCGACGGTTTTAGATTGGATTTTAGTCTCTGACTTCATTCACCAGTGACAGTGCAAATGCCCAACACCAACAGAGTGAGCACCCTCCTCTCAAACACTGCAGTTACCCCGGGAAAAACATTTATTTATGGATGTTGGCCCTCCTTACACTGCAGCATTGCTGAGAGTGTGAAATGAGGTGGGTTTTTTTGTGGGTTTTTTTTTTTTTTTGAGGCAAAGGATTTTAATTTGAGCCTTAGAGCAATTCTGGCCTCTGGTGTTTAAAGATTTCCCTGGAAATCAGGAAGCCAAGTCGGCTGAAGAGTCAGATTTTTGCACAGAACAGAAATTGTGTCTTGCATGGAGAGGCTGTCTCAAAATATTGAGGAAAGCTGTCTGCAGGAACTGCCTGGAAGCTTTTCTGCTTTCCTTCCTCCTTTAGTCTCTATAGATAAACCTCACTTTTCCCTGTCCAAAGATGAGGGAAACTGAAGCACATAAGCACTTCTATTTGCCTAAGAGAACTATATTTTTGGATGTTTTAGCTTATATATGCACTAAACACTTGGATTTCTAGCGGAGTCCAGTATGAGAAGAAGATTTAAAGAGAAAGACATTTAAAATCTGTTTCAAAAGGTAACGAAAAATATCTGATAAATGTCATCCGTGTAATTTTGCACTCAGTGGAATCACACGTAGATACCTATAGATATGGATAAAGGTATCTTGTTTATGGGAAACAGGTCTCATTCTCAAAGCTGTTAAAGCAATGGAAGCACATCTGAATGTGCTGTGAATAACTTATTTCATGTGAGCACCATAAAATAACTAATGAACATTAATTAATCAAATTCTGAGACATAAGCATGAGCTATCTGAGCATTTCTATACCAAATCCATCTTACTGACAGGGGGGAACTGAAAGGCATGGAATGACTTGTCCAGGGTCTCCTACAAGTCCACAGCAAGGCTGAAACTGAAATCTGGCCATTCTTTTCTCTTTCTTCCAAACTAAAGGCTCTCCTCCTGCTGTGGGAACAAAGGAAAAAGGAAAAAAGGAAAAGAAATAGATGCATTAAGGATGCCCAGATGTTCCGGACACAGAGGGCATAGGTCAAATCCGAGATCCTATTTCAAAATCTAGAGAAAATTACCTTTCCAATGACATGTGGCATGACCTTCAACTCCTAATAGTGTAGGAGCAGTCCATTTCTGAACGTTTGCATCATGCATTTTACATTCCGGATCTTTAAATCATCTCTTATCATTTACTTACTTCTCCCTGATAATGAACACTATTTTTCTGCTGTAGCTCTCTCTCTCTCTTTATTTTTTTATTTATTTTCTTTCTATGTGGGCTGCATCCTGCTGCACCCTGCTTTTCAAAAGCACATGAAAAATCTCAAAGCACAAAACTGACATTTAATGCAAGGCTGGGGTATAGTTGCTGACTGCTGCTTGCGTGTGTGTTTTGTACAAAATGGGCAGACAGACTGCAGAAGGCTGGGAGGCATTAAGCAGAGATGATTTTGAGGGGATCTCAACCAAATTAAACTTTTTTTTTTTTTTTTTTTTTTTTTTCAAGTAAAGCCCAGCAGGGGATAACAAAAATTAGGGTTGGATTTACTAAAAATGAAGTGCTCCAGTGATTAAAAAATGGTTGGCTGCAAAATCCCAAACTGCATTTGATTGTGAAACAGCACCAAGCCAAGATAGGGCAGCTTTAATAAATTGTGTTGCTAATTACAAATATTTCATAGTATCTCCATTTAGACAATAAAGAAGGAACTGTTTAATGACAATTTATTAGTGCATGTGCACAGATATACTGTATTTTAATCTTCTTTTTTATTTCTTTTTTTTTTTTTCCAATTGTTTTTTCCAAATAGGAAAAAAAAAAAAATGATAATCGTTGTCTAAGCTCTTGACTTCCCTTGACTTAATTGCAATCTAAGCCCACTTCTAATCTATACAGATCACGGTTGCACGATTTGGAGTTTAATTTGAACCCCTGGTGAATACATGTGCAGAGGCTGGAGGGTTTGTGTGTGCACGCATTTGTGAGCTCAGTGCTTTGAACGTGCCCTTTTTCCCCCCCACCAAAAAGAAAACCAAGCAGGAAAATGTCTCTCTGCATTTTCACTATTAGCACACACAGCATCTGCCTGCCTGCCAGGACTGCAGCTTTCCGAAGGATCAGGATTTTTTTTCCCACAACTCGGTATTTTGTGATATAAATACAATTCAGAGCTTTTGAAGTAGGAAACCATAATTTGCTGAGAGTGGGGAAGGCCAGAGCAGTTCTTCTGCGCGTGGTCCACAGAGTGCGTCATGCCCCTGAGCCAGGGAGAAGATCCCTTTGTGCTTCACGTCTGATATTGCAAAGCTGTTAAAGAAATCTGGATGCCTAATTCTTATTAGAATACTAAATTGAGGTTTTTCTTACACATCTTCACCACGTGTTTGCCTCAGGAGGATTCCTCCATCCATTTAGAGATGCCGGGAAGGGGATCTCAATCTCTGCATTAATGTGGCTCAGCTGGGGAGAGCAGGCAGCGCAGATGAAGTAAGAAACAACGCACCTAAAATTTGAACCAATTCGTATTTGAAGCTCAAGAGAGACGAGTTACTTGTTTTTCTATCTTTTTTGATTACTACGTTTAAGATATCTGCTCATCCTAGATCAGGCTGAAACCCCCGAGCACTGAAATATCTCTGTGTTTGGTAACTGTCTGTAAATAAACACAGAAGAGCCGTGTTTGTCCCTGCAGGAACCACGTCCCCTGCATGGTCAAGGAATAAGCTCAAAACAGCTCCTGCCATGGAGGAAAAGACACCGCCTCCTCCCCTGCTCACTTACCAACAAAAAAGCAAAGCCTCGTACACTGAAAAAATATTTGCTGTGCTTGTAGCTAAGATTTAGGTTGATTACAGCTGAAATAAGACTTCCACGGTTTTAATTAGCTACAGGGTGGGGGCCAAGCTCATTACTCTGAAAACGTAATGATGTTTCCGCTTCCATTTCCACAATCAGGTTCTTCTCCTCATGAAGGGGCTTCTGGCATATTAAAGATGGGCTGTGAGCTTGTCATGCCACATCCCCTGTTTCTGGAGCAGTTTGGACCTGGGTGTGGGAGCGTGGCTGGGCTCCATCCTTCGCCCTGGGTTCAGAGGCAGAGGCTGCATCAGCACTCCCCATCCCTTGCCTGAGCTGAACTCTCCAGCCACGAGCAGATCCCCAAACCCTCCTGCACAGTATTTCTCTCTGCAGCGAACCCAAGGTCAGAGGGAGCTCAGGATTATCCCCACCTGAGCTGATGCATTGTCCAAGCTCCCTCCAAGCACGCTCCCACACGCCTGGAAGTCCCAGCGCCTGATGATTAACAACGAGCCCAAGTGAGGACTCAGAGACAGGCAATGAAAAATGTCCCTGCAGGACAGGGAGGTTGAAAGGGAAGAAACAAATCCCTTTGAGGTGCCCTGAGAGTTACTTTTAGGCCCATGATAGCTCCATTAGCTCTATCTAAGGTGCCACTTCGCATTTCATGCTACAGCGAAGTTTTCGTTTGACCAGCAGTGATTTGCACAACTTGTGGAAGTTTCCTTCTCAGTGCTGGCACATTAAAGAAAAAAGCTCCACAGCCCTGCAGGCAAGATCCAATATTTTGTTGTCGTCTACGATTGCCTATTGACTGTGAAAAAGCAAATAACACACTCTGAACCAGGCAAGCTTTCGGGTACCTGAATCCGAGCCGGTCTTGCTGATTACAAAGAGACCCTTTGGCAAACGTTTGGGGTTTGTGTGTGTGCGTGTGTGTCCCTTTCTCCATAACCCCAGAAAATGTGTCAGACTCTCCCAGTTAAGAAAAAGGACGTCTTTTCTTTTAACTCAATTAGCAAACACTGCCAGCTCTGACAGTCCCTAGCTCAGTCCCCAGGCTGTCAGCTGCTGGTCCAATTTTAGTTTTGTGTACTGTCTAGATAGCAAATTTATTGATGAAATATGGTCGTAGGTGTAAGAAAAACTTGGAGGATCCAACACAACTTCTTGAACCTATACTTATGAAGGCTAATGTATATCTTTACTAGCTGGCAAATGCATCTTTCTGTCTCTGAAGGCTTGTGTATGTGAAAAAAATAAATCTGCAAAAAAAAGATGTTGATACTTTAAATGTTGGCTTGTGTTTTTGTGTTTGTTTTTCAGTCCTGCAGTCATGGGGAAAAAGAAAACCCGGAAAAAACAACACATAAATAATTGTTACTATGATGGTGCTGAGGAGACTCAGCCCGAGAGCAGCACTCTGTTCCACAAGGGTTTTTCTCAGCTGAAAACTCCAAAATACTCCTTATGGAAGACTTCTGTCCTAAACATTATTGGGTAATTCCTTTCTTGTGCACACATAGGTGATCTTGTGTCAAGAGACTGGAGGTGGGAGAGGAGAGTGGCAGGAGGGAGCTGTGGGTTGGCAGCTGGGTACAAAGGTGACACCATCCACTGAAATATTTGAATAAATTTTGTATTTCTCATTTAAATTAATGCCAAACATGTTTTGCATTGTACCAAGAGTCTGTTCAGTCCCTGTGCCACGTTTTCTACAAATGGAGGTCTCTGAAAACAAAGGATCAGTTCAGAAGCAGATTTAGCATACATTAGTCCCCCAAAATCTGTGTTTTACAAGATCTCGACCCATGCAACTCTGAAGCCAATGGGATTTATTGAAGAAAACATAATCTCAAATAACCAGGGCCACAAATAATGGTAATGGAGAAGATTGTGCCCTCCTACATGATCGTATGGAGATCTTGGCATGTGTGGGGATTGGAATTCAGAGCGGGGACTGAAAATCAAATAGGTCAGGGAAAGGGGGATACAGCTCCATGGTACACTGAGAAAGAGCTGGAGGGGGAAGAAATCCCTCCAGTTCCATAGAGATTCCCTGAAAATAACAATTAAAGTTCTCCCTAAGGACTGTGAGCATTAGCCAGGAGGGAGTTACATCAGGAGCAGGCAAGATGGTGCAAACTCCTCAAAGTTAATGCTCATGGCTTTCCTTCCCAGAGCCTCTGGAGGGGGAGCAGTGATTGAATCCAACAAATCACAACCCATTTACACATGGAGAGGGGAACAGGCAGGACTGCTGGCTATGGAGCCAGGTAGCAGGGGAGGCAGAAAACCCTCAGAAGTGTGAGGAAAAAATGTCCCCAGTGTGTGGGAGGAGAGGGAGAAGCCAGACAACGCTGCTGGTTTCTGTTTTGTGGCTCAGGCCCTCTCACGTTCTCACTCACTGTATGTGACATGGGCATGCCCTCCTCATTTTAACACTTTGTTTTGCATACAATGTTTTGTTAATGCCTGGTGCTTCGTTTGGTAGAAGCAAAAGGTTCTGGACCCATAAGGGAAGGGGGAAAAAAAATCAATAAATTACAATAAAAGTGAAAGAAAAACATTCCTCTGGCAACCAGCAATGCAGCACCAGCAGGAGAAGCAGCCGCAGCAAGGAGGGAGCAAAGACAGGGAGGAAAAATAAACAAGATATCTCACATAAGGAAAAAAAAAAATTAAAGGAAGACACATGATTTGCAGGAAAGGAATAGTGGTGAAAAGAGGACATTTACATGGAATAATTCCCCTTGGAACCTTGGATATATTGGGAGGAATACACCCCAAGCAAAAGTTGGGCTTTGCTGGGCACTAAAGACTAGTGAGGAGAGGGAAGAGAAAATGCTCCCAAATTAAAGCAGGAGACAGCAAACTGCCTTCCTGCATGGCTGGATCCCCAAAAGCCCCAAAAGCCCCAGCAGCCTCCAAAGTGTGGAATTCATTGTGAGGGGAAAGACATCAGGACTGGGGGAGAGGACAGGTGTGCTGGGTGGCACTGGTGGCTCTGCCTGAAGCAATTTCTCCAGGAGCATCCAGGGCCAGGTCCCAGCTGAGCCCTGTGCTCTCCCTGAACCTCAGTCATGGCTGAATTTTTGGTGGAGGGCTTTTATGTCTTTAAAGGCCTCTGATGTGGGGTTCTGCATTAGCAGGGAAACAAAATGCTGGGGGTCACAACCTGCTCCAGGTCAGAGAGACTGGCTGGAGTGGGGAATGGGGCAGGATCTGATCCTCAGGCTACATCTGCATCCTTGTGCTGACTCTTCCCAACCTCTGCATCTCTGCAGGTGCTTCAGCCCGTTCCTTGTGCCCAACCTAATCAGCAATTCATTGCTAAACCACTCTTTGAGAAGCTGCTTTGCAAATAAACTCTGGGCTTGGGCGCTGGAAGAAAACAATCTAATTATTGGCTGCTGCTTATTTTCTTCTTTAAAAGATCTTTAAGAGCAAGTCTGATCTATTCCCTTCACAGTTTTTTCCTCCCTGTCAATACTGAGAACTCATGTGAAAGAAAACACTGGATGCATCAAACGATCTTCTTCTTGCCTGAGAGTCACTTTGGGTGGGTCCAATATTTTTAGGTTTAAAAAGTAGCCAAAGGGTTTTAGAAGAAGTGAGATGAAAACAGGCTGGTTTGTATGCATGAAAAATATACATTCTTGTCAAAAAGCCCCTCATAGCAGCTAGCAGCAAAAGGGATGGGTTAAAGGAAAAACCCAGCGTTGTTACTGTGAGCTGAAAAGTACCAATGAAATGAAACAAATACTCTGCAAATAGGGATGTAAAGGCAGATTTCAACCTGGGTAGCTCTGGAATAGCCTGAGGGAGATGCATGGCTGCAGCAAGCCTCGTGCTCCTGCAGTGACACCCTGCAAGGCTGTTTGCTCCCAGGAGAGATTCCCTGTGCCCACACAGCCCTGCGTGCCCTTTCCCTGCAAAGGCTCTCATTCCCCTCGCTTCACAAGAGGAGGGCTTGTACAGGAAGAAATAGATGCACTAATAAAGTCTTCAAGAGTCTATTTTCACTAATTTAATCCATGGAATCAAAGCAATTACCCAGCAGAATAAGGTCTCTCAACATTTTTGAGTCCTTGACGGTGACCAGAGGAACTGATAGTCCCAGGAAGGGTTGGAATCAGTGGGAAACATGGAACATACAGCCACTACTGCAGGGTGTAAATTAATCTCACTGGGTGTAAACTTTGTGCACTGCCTCTCTGTAACCTGTGCTGCCAGACAGCCTCACTGACATTTCCACTCCAAATAAGGAATCCTAATGTTTATCCTGATTCGACTGAAAAAAAAAAAAAGAGCAGGAGGTCTGTCAGGCACCTTTGCTATGCTAGGTTCTCCCCAAATATAGACCAGAATGAGGATCCCCAGCAGACTGAAGTCAGTGAGAAAATCCTTTTTCCCCTCCATACTTCTCTGGATTTAACATTTACACGTGCATTCCCTTATGTGTGTGTGGGTGTCTCACTGCCAAGACCCTTCCTGCCCCCAGCACCTGCTTGCCTGCTGCCAGCCTGCAAAAACACATGGACTTGGTCTGGAGTAAAATAAAAATATTGGAAAGCAATATGAGCAAAGGAATGGACATGAACATTGTCTTCTCTGCGAGTTCAGTTGGAAAGAAAATGAGGAGAGGAGAGGAGAGGAGAGGAGAGGAGAGGAGAGGAGAGGAGAGGAGAGGAGAGGAGAGGAGGAGGAGAGGAGAGGAGAGGAGAGGAGAGGAGAGGAGAGGAGAGGAGAGGAGAGGAGAGGAGAGGAGAGGAGAGGAGAGGAGAGGAGAGGAGAGGAGAGGAGAGGAGAGGAGAGGAGAGGAGAGGAGAGGAGAGGAGAGGAGAGGAGAGGAGAGGAGAGGAGAGGAGAGGAGAGGAGAGGAGAGGAGAGATGCAAGCATCCAGAGGTCTCTCTGTCCACCAGCCCTCAAACTCCTCCTCCAGTGTCCAGGACTGGGAAGAGCCTCCCACTGCCAGGAGACAGCCCTGTATCACAAAGGGAATTTGCCATCATCATTATTCTGCTGTAATCATTCTTCAGCAACCACCCCAAACCCGTGACTTTTCAAGGAGAATTGGGGTTTTTTCTCATCCTACTTGATCCGCCAGAGCGCTGCATCCTGGGATGAGTCCTAGATTGAGGTTAGACCCTAAGGACCTGATTTCCAAAATTCCAGCCCATTGGCCCTGTTCGGAAAGGGACTGAAACTCGTGCCTAACTTGCCTCACAGAGCTCACAAGCACAGGAGTCAGAATCAGACAAGAAGGCAGAGCTGTCTTACACATCACCTTGGCTTCAGTGTCAACAATACAGATGCTATGAGGCACTGCTGTGTCAAAGATGAAAAATGCATTTTATCTTCCTCATCATTCTATTGAGAGAATTCCAAGTAAATGTGTACATGTCTATATTTAACTCTTGTTCTTTTTCAGAAAAAAAAGAAAAAAACCAGCTCATACAGGCAATGAATATAGGCCACAGAATCCAACACACAGCAGCAAAAGTACTCCATTATTAAGTCTGTAATTGCCAAGAATTAATTTGCTAATTGCATGCAACTAATCTGCGTCCTTTTTGTTTTATATCAATTAACAGAGTAATTAAAAAAAGCAATCTTCTTGATAGTTCCTCACTGGCAGACTTAGCCCAGCAGAGCTAATGAAAGAGGGCCACCCTTTAACTAACCTCATTAGTATCTCTTCTTTCGTTAAACATCCTACAAAAAAATAGTTAATTTTGCTGCATGAAGGTCCTTGATGTTTGACTGCTAATGAGGGGCCACAGGGCCCTGATTGGGTGTTTGTTTGGAGAGTGGCTCCGTGCAAGGCAGAGCCCTGCTCCCTCCCTCGCTGCCCTTCCAGGCACCGGCAGTCGTGGGCTGGGTAGAGTTTTAGGGATCTCAGCAGTTACCAAACCTTTAAAGCTCCCTCCAGGACAGAGGTTTAGTTTGTTTCATTCTAAAAAACTCAAACCAAACAAAAGGCAAAGAGGAGAAAAAAGACTTAACTGCAAGGAGAGAGCAGCGAAAGAGGGGAATCTCCAAGATGCAGGGACGGGAGGATGAGTGCACAGCCCTGCCTGTGTCACTGCGGTGCAGGAAGGAAAACCTCTGCTCCCATCACTTAAAAAAAATATGAATTTCCAAGTCTTCCAGCCAGCTGAACATCGTGTGAACTTTCCTATGCGCAATCTGCAAGTTCAGCCAGGCACTGAAGTCCAAACACAGCCTTCCTCAGAACCTGTGGGCTTGGTGCTGCCCTCACCCAGCAGGATAAAAGCACAAAAGAAATTTTTATTTTTTGCTGTTGTAAGAGGTATTCTATAACATTCAATTGTCCAAAGGAGATCTGTGGGGAGAGCTGCAGCATCACTAACAAACACAGCAGCTATTCACTGCTTCCCAGGGCCACAGGGACTTTCATTTTTTTTTTTTGTTTGTTTTTGGCTTTGCTGGCTTGGGAGGTGCCCAGCATCCCATTCCCACAGCCCTTGCCTCTGGGCCAGCATCATGCCAGGCACCCCCTCCCTGTCAGCCTCCTCTGAAGGGGTTTGCAGATCATGCCCTGCTTTTTGCAAAGCTCCTGGAACTGGAAAAGTCTCGCTGCTGTAATGAGACCTTCCACCAGGAGGCAAGTCGGGCTTCCCAGCAGCCCAGCGCTGTTCAGCACAACACAGCTCAGCACAGCGCATCTCAGCACAGCCCAGCACAGCTCAGCACAGCACAGCACAGCACAGCACAGCACATCTCAGCACATCCCAGCACAGCACAGCACAGCCCAGCACAGTTCAGCACAACACAGCTCAGCACAGCCCAGCACAGCTCAGCACAGCACAGCACAGTTCAGCACAACACAGCACAGCACAGCGCATCTCAGCACAGCCCAGCACAGCTCAGCACAGCACAGCACAGCACAGCACAGCACATCTCAGCACAGCACAGCACATCTCAGCACAGCACAGCACAGCTCAGCACAGCACAGCCCAGCACAGCACAGCCCAGCACAGCTCAGCACAGCACAGCACAGCACAGCACAGCACAGCACATCTCAGCACATCCCAGCACATCTCAGCACAGCACAGCACATCTCAGCACAACACAGCACAGCTCAGCACAGCTCAGCACAGCTCAGCACAGCTCAGCACAGCACAGCACAGCCCAGCACATCTCAGCACAGCCCAGCACATCTCAGCACAACACAGCACAGCTCAGCACAGCACAGCTCAGTTCAGCCCAGCCCAGCACAGCACAGCACAGCACAGCACAGCACAGCACAGCTCAGCTCAGCACAGCACAGCACAGCACATCTCAGCACAGCACAGCTCAGCACAGCACAGCGCAGCACAGCTCAGCTCAGCGCAGCACAGCACAGCTCAGCACAGCACATCTCAGCACAGCACAGCCCAGCACAGCTCAGCACAGCACATCTCAGCACAGCACAGCCCAGCACAGCACAGCACAGCACATCTCAGCACAGCACAGCCCAGCACAGCACAGCACAGCTCAGCACAGCACAGCACATCTCAGCACATCCCAGCACATCTCAGCACAGCACAGCACATCTCAGCACAACACAGCACAGCTCAGCACAGCTCAGCACAGCACAGCACATCTCAGCACAACACAGCACAGCTCAGCACAGCTCAGCACAGCTCAGCTCAGCTCAGCACAGGAGCTTCTGCAGCCAAGAGCTGCCTTTCACCACGAAGGGGTCCCAGACCATGCTCAGATGAGATTTATAAATTTTCCCACTCGTTGGATTTCTAGATTTGCTCAGTAGAGTCACTGAAAAATAAATTGTCAGAGAAGCAGGTGACAGAATTAGCAGTGTTTTCCTGCTCCAGGGCAGGGCTTTGGCAGAGGAAACTGAAACTGGTCCAGATCACTCTGAAAGGAGTCAAAACACAGGCAGGTTCAAAATCCTCCTCACAAGCAGGCTGGGAGACCATGGACAGAGGCAGAGGCTCTGTGCTCCTCTTTGGGATCTTTTTAAAGCCACCCCTCTCTTTGGACAGTTTCTCCTGCTTTGGGTGGATGTTCCTCACCACATTTGAGGGAGACTTGCCAGGGAAATTCTGGATCAAACCCTCAAGCTCCTCAGACATGAAGCAGAGCTCATTTCACCACTCTCCTACCCATCACCTGTGTCTTTAAGACACGCTCTCACAAGTAGCCAGAAATCAGGTTATTTGTAAGTGAAGAAAAGGGATAAAATAAAAAACTAACCCACAACTACTGTTGCTATAACACTGGTGACTTAGAGGCAAGGGCGCCTTTGCACTGGTGAGATCCCAGAGCTGGGTGACAGTCTCTGTGTCACTGTGTCCTGGGACATCACCCTGTGACAATGTGTGTGCTTGGTTTTATTTCGACCAAAACTCCCTCCCAGGTATCAATTACAGTTAAGGAGTGAGCTGACTCTCTCAGTGTGTCTCTGAAACGGCAAAAAATGTTTGTTACTGTTTGAAATCATCAAGATTTCCTTTTCTTTCCCCCATGCAGGGATGCCTTGGAAGAACCTAGGGAATGGCAGGGCCTGCGTCCATCTGCCTTGGCTTCCCTGCACGGGGAACAAATGGAAGTGAAGCAGGGGAGGGGAGAGAGGTGATACCACCAAGGGGGATAAAAAAGGGAGGAGAAAAAAAAGAAAAAAAAAAAAAGAAAAAAAAAAAAAAGGAAGCTAGATTTATGCTTCAGCCATTTCCCTCCATCATCACCTTATTTTGTAGAGTTAAATGAACCAACAGGGAACTCACACAGGCGGATGGAGCTTGTCAGCTGGGAACCTGGAAATCAGCGCTGGTGTGAGAAGGGTGTGCAAAGGCGGGCGTGCAAGGGTGCTCAGCAGTGGTCAGAGGTGCAAGGATGGGTGTGCAAGGGTGGTCAGTGGTGGAAAGGTGGTCAGTGATGCCAGAGTGGTGAGTGGTGCCAGGATGGTCAATGTGCCAGGGTGGTTAGCATTGCCAGGGCGGTCAGTGGTGCCAGTGGTGCAAAGGTGTTGGTCAGTGTCCCAGATTGGTCAGCAGTGAAGGGTGGTCAGTGCCCCAGGATGGTCAGTGTCCTGGGGTGGTCAGTGTCCCAGGGTGGTCAGTGTGCCGGGGTGGTCAGTGATATCAGGATGGTCAGTGTCCCACGGTGGTCAGTGTCTCGGGGTGGTCAGTGTGCCAGGGTGGTCAGTGGTATCAGGGTGGTCAGTGGTATCAGGGTGGTCAGTGTGCCAAGGTGGTCAGTGTCCTGGGGTGGTCAGTGCCCCAGAGTGGTCAGTGGTATCAGGATGGTCAGTGTCCCAGATTGGTCAGTGTCCTGGGGTTGTCAGTGTCCCGGGGTGGTCAGTGGTATCAGGGTGGTCAGTGTCCCAGATTGGTCAGTGCCCCAGAGTGGTCAGTGTGCCAGGGTGGTCAGTGGTATCAGGGTGGTCAGTGTCCCAGATTGGTCAGTGTCCCGGGGTGGTCAGTGTGCCAGGATGGTCAGTGGTATCAGGGTGGTCAGTGTGCCAGGGTGGTCAGTGTCCTGGGCTGGTCAGTGTGCCAGGGTGGTCAGTGGTATCAGGATGGTCAGTGCCCCTGGCAGGAGGAGGCTGTGGGGGCCGCCGCCCCTCCCTCCACGCCGGGTGTGAAGGAGCAGCTGAGAGGAATTGCAATACCTCCCACTCCTCTGCCCGTTTGTTCCTTATGAATGCATAATGAATGCTAATGAATTCCCCACTTGGGGCATATGGTTAAGACATATAGAGGCTAACCTTGCTACAGAGAAGAAAGACCTTGATGTTACCAGATGGGGGAGGGCCAGGGGGAACCCAGCGATTCCTGAGCTGAGCTTGGGTCAGCAGGACTCATCCTGCTCCAGCCCGAGGTCTTCTGCAAGCACAAGGATCTGGAGGGGACAGAGCACTTCTGTACTTCCCCTACTAAAGGAAAGGCAAACATATGTCCACAGATGTGTTTTAGGGGCTGCCGTGAGGTTAAAGGATTTCTCCTTTCTCTGGAGAAATTAAAGGTACCTGAAGGAAAATATATCACAGCAGTGAAGAAAGGAAATAGACACACAAAGATCCAAAAGTAGCATTGGAAAAGACCAAAATCAAAGAAAAAACCCCACCAAAGCAAAATTAGCTGCATGCTCCAGCCCCAAGAGACGTCTCAGTCCCCATCCTTGCTGTCCCATGGTTCTCCATGCTCCTCCAGCTGCATCCAGCTTCCCAAACATGAAGGTTTAGGGCTATTTTAGACTCTGTAGTGTAACCAAGTCATCCTTGAGGGACCGGCAGATGTGGCACAAGAGCCCTGAGTCCACTCCTGAGTCCTGAAGCTGGAAATGATGTTCAGGCAGCTGAATCCCACTCAGCATGTTCCAGCCTGGCTTAGTGGCACTGTGATGGCATCAGCACAGGTTGGGATCCTGCAGCAACACAAGTTCATGGTTCTGCTTTGGGCTGATGGGTGACTGAGGCATTTGTGACCTGATTTCTGCCATCCTTTTGAGAGATCTCTGGTGCTGGTACCTTGTGGATTACTGCTGCAAACCCTGGGCTGTGCCCCAGCCTTTCCCAACCTAATGTGTTTGAAAACCACTGAGAGATTTCTTTTTCAATTAGAAGAGCTGAAGCCTTGATTCTCCAGACAACTTTGGATCTGGTCAAAAAATGCTGCCAGTACCTCAAAGAAGCAAAACCCTACAGATCAGGATTTAAATGAGCTGAGACACCTGTAAAAGCACAGATCTCTTTTCTGGATTATATGCCAAACCCTTCCTGGCTGAGTTCTGGGTCTCCATACAGCTTTCACCTCTGCCCTCAGACCCAAGCCAGGCAGATCCAGTATTCCTCCATGGGATCCTGACATGAGTGAGATATCACCAACCATGCACCCTGATGGCCTTTCCCCAAAAGGTTAGAAGACATCAAGGAAATACTTAGGGACTTGCAAAGCATTCAAAAGATTCAGAAGAAATATTCACCCATGCTAAAAAAATTTCAATACCAAAAGCTGCCACAGGACCCTTCTGGAATCTTGCAGCAGGCAGATTTCTGAGTGAGAACACCTCTTTGGAACAGCTGGTGTCTAGGCTGACATGTGAGCTGTCTGCTCCACCATCAGCATTAGGATTTTGACCAGGGCGGTGAAGGTTTCTCTCTGCCATTTTCCATCTAACTCTACCCACATCCTTTCCCCTAAACTGTAGCAGGAGCATTTAGATGGACAATTTAGTAGCACATTGAGACACTGTTGTCCTTTGCTGCCCATCTCAAACCTTAGAACAGGAGCTGAGATTGGTCAGAACGTAAAAAAAGCAGCATTTGCCATAGCTCGAGACTGCTAATTCACCAATGCATTTCTGAGAACAAAGCAGCCCAGGTACCTCCCTGAGCGAGCAGTGAAAAACAGCAGAGAGAGAGAGAGAGAGAGCTGGAAAAATTTCAAAGTCCTTCTAAAAATTAAAGTCTGAAAGCCAGCCAAGTCCCAGCAGCCGAGTGGAGGTGCGAGGCATTTTAGTCTCCGGGGTGGGCAAAAGCAGCCGACTGCCGTACGCATCAACACCTCTTGACACTTATGAATATGGGGCTGGTGCTGATGCCCACTTGGATGAAAGAACAGAGTGAGATTGCCAGCGCCAAAGTGGGTGGAAGGGAGGGATGATCTGCAGCAAGATGTTGGGTTTTCTTTAACCCTCTCTCACACAAAGAGCACCGCGTCCGTGTGGGGGCTTTGAGCCATGAGGGTTTGAGGGTTGGAGGTGTTTGGGCGCAGGTTGAGTGAAAGATGGGTGTGGGCTAAGCCCAGCAGGGGAGATCTGTGTGGTTGTGTGTGTGGATGAACCACATGTGGACATTGATGCTCGGGGTCGGGGGAAAAGGATCTGATGGATTTCTTGCAGCACTGAATGGTTTGTGGAAAAGCTTCAGCTTGCGGGGAGCTGTGGTTGTTGAGCCACTCTGGAAACTCTGGGGCTCTGCAGCTGCTGCAGTACTTTGCACAAAACTCAACTCTCCCTGACTCTTGAAGAGCAGGGAATCCCACTGCCATTAAATTTCTGAGCCTTGATGTTTTCCCCAAGCCCGAAGAAGATACTGAGATCAGATAAAGCAGTTCTTTTCAGTAAAAGTTTGTGGGAATCAGAAGTTTTCACTGAAAGCTACTGATAAATGAGGGCTCAACATGGAACATGTTTTAGATCCCTACACCATAAATTCAAATTCACGTGGGTGGGGGCGACCAGGTGAGTGTTTGTGTTGCAGCAGCCTCATCGACAATGAACCTCTTTAATTTGAAATGCCAACCTCCTTCACTTCCAGAATTCTCAGTTGTCACCTCTGGTTTTTGACAAATTCCAAACAGAAAAACAGAGTCAACCCAACCTGCTCTGCTCCACTTTCTGCCCCTCCTGCTCCCGTTGCAGGTGGCTATCCCCCTACAAATCCTTCCCACTCCACAAGGATCTCACTCAGGAGCACTCCTCTTGCCTCTCTGTTTGTATGACAGACGGCTCCTTTGCATTACCAGCTCTTCCCACAGAAGCCCCGTCCATCCCTCGGGCATCCCGTGGGGATATCTGCTGCCCCAGGCTGCTTCCCACCTCCTCACTGCCCGTCCTTGCCCTCACTCCCACGTGCTTCCAGCAAAGCACTGCTCTCAAAAGTTAGTCCTGTGTTAACTTCTCCTCGTGCTAACTCCCCCTCTAATTTGGCTGAAATTTCAGGCCTTGGGGATGCAAAGAGTGAGGAGTCCTTTGATGCCTGTGATGCCCACCCTGCATGGACACGCTCCAGCCCGGCTCCAAGCCCCCAGCCCACCCTGGAGAGCGGCTTTGGTGGTCAGGAGGAAGACAGGAGAATGTCTCTGGGCGAGACTCAGTCCTTACCCCAGCTGCAACATGCACTGTGCCTGATACGTTGTAATGACATGAAAATGAATAGAATAAACTGACTGAGTGGCATTGTTATTAACCTTTGTTACCTCAATAAATCACACCAAAGAGCAGCAATTACTCCCATTTCTGACAAATACTGGTTTATGCTGTGGATTCCCCCCTTTGCTCTCAGTCCCGTATCTTCTCCCTCGCTCTCTTTCTCAACTGGAACCTGGATGATGCAGTGCATAGAACAGCATTGAAAGAAACAGGAAATAATTCAGTACCACCATAAAGGTGGGTAACAGGCAGCATGAGCCTTCCATGGCACCCATCTCCTTCACTCCTGAAGCATCTACTGCTCTCTTAAATGCAGTGGGCTTTCCCACTCTGCATCCCTGGGCAGATCCTGGTTCCAGCCCCCCAACCCAAATCCACAGCAGCACTCATTCCCCTCTCCATGCACAGACAGGGCAGTGTGCATTTCTTTTACTGGCTCTCAGGAATTACTGAATGAAGAGGCCAGGCAGGAAAACTCACCCTCCTCCAATACTCTGGTCCAAGGCATGAGTCAAGATTTTGGCCCCAGACCAGGACCAGAAATTGGGCTTTTTGCTCAGCTCTGGCTTGGCTTGGGTTTTGTCACGCACTCGTGTCAACACCGATCCGAGTTTAGGAGTTTGATGCTGCTCCCCAGCCAGCTAATTTCTGAGGTCAGTGCCATGCTTTGAGATCGATAAATTCCGAATTTAGTCAGCACAAACAGCCTCGCAGCAGAGTGCTATGCTTGCATATTTAAAGCAGTCTGGGGAAAGGACCTTTCAACAAAGGTATTCAATGAGACTTAAAAATCAATCCTCATTTGCAGAAACTGGCAAAATATTGTAGTAGCCATTGTTAAAATGCCTGGATTGATAATAAATCAGAGCTGACAAATATTTCTGGCTTTTTTTCACTTTGTAGATTTGTTTTCACAGAGGACCTGGTTGTGGATACGATCTTTCTTCACAGAAATATTCAGAACTCCTTAAACTTTGAAAGACTTTTTATAAACCTGGTAGAACCTGTGTTTTATTTTGGGTATTTTTTTTTTTCCATACTATCTTTTCTTCAGAAATCAACAGGAATAATTTCGGAAATTTAAAAAATTCCCTGGAGTTTTCCAAATTCGCATGTATGGTGAAAACTGTGGCACTATAACATTTACATATCATGCCCAGTCTTGAAATAGTTTCAGATGAGAGCTGAACAAAAGGTCTGTGGCCATAAATAGCTGAAGTTTGGGTTCTTCTTGCATCCCTCATCTATCCCAGGAGCCTGTGTGTGTTGCACTGTCCATGCTTACACCCCACTCCAATGGCCAGAAAATACAGAAGCAGAGCAGGGCTGGTTGTCCTGCCAGGTGAGACTTTCCCTTTGAGATTTGCTGGGCTGTATTTGCTTTCTCATGCTTAGATTCTCATTAATCCAGCACAAAACACCAGTGTCTGATATCAACACCCTCTAGTACAGGATCAGTGTCCCCTGTCTGTCCGTGCTACACAAACACATGAGACACAAGAGTGGCCCAAAATCATTGTGGACCCTCGTCTCTGTCTGGGAGAAAACAAGGAGGCAATAGAGAGGTTTGTGAATAAATTCCTTATTTCCTCTGGTATAATTTCAGGAGTGTGGCAATGTGTGGCTTTCAGCCAGGGAACTTCAACAGGGAAATATCCAGTTCTTCTCCAAGAGACTGCGTGTCTCAGTAGCTTTGCTGTTGCTGGATCTGCAGTGAGATCCAACCTTTGTTTTAGGTCAGCTGGAATCTAATTTAGGGAGGAATCCTTGTCGTATGTATGTCTGTGTGACTTATGTGCTCGGAGTTGATTTTACTGGCCCAATCTTATTAAGGACTGATTATAGAGTGAAGATTGCAGCAGAGTCCATGAGGGGACGGGAGAGGTGCCCTTTATTGCTAGTGAGGGGTAACTGTGCGAGCTGGGAAGAGTGAAAGGGACGCAAACTGGACATAAATCATCCAGAATACCAGCCAGCAGAGCCTAAAACCCATGGAAAAACAAGATTATTCCTCTTTTCCAAAGAGCAGAGGATGTGAGCCAAACTCTGCCAGTGAGCAGTGACTTCAGCAGGCACCAGGCATGCAAGAAGCAAGACAGGACCTCTTGCTTCATTTTCTGCACTTTATTACCCTAAAACCATTCTTCATCTCCCGCCTCCCCCACTGCTTCAGAAGAAAGAAGGTGGGATTTTGTCATTTCCATCAGCATGAGAGAAGTGGGGCTCGTTTGGGGACGAGGTGGCCGGGGCCCAGATTTCCTTCCCTTTCTTTTCTGCTGGAGCATGTGACAGTTTGCAATGTGAGGAGCAGCGGCTGCAGGAGCAAAGTAGTAAAAAAAAAAAACAACAAAAAACCCACCCAGTCCCACATCACAATGACTTTTCTCAGATGATAAACATAATAATAAAACCCCTCCTAGTAGCCAATATGATGCTAATGCTTCTTAGCTCTGTCAAAAGTGAAAACAGCTCCTTGCTGTCAATTACTGGAGGGACAGCTGGAGTCTCTCCTCTCACTGTCAGGATGCAGACATATTGCATGTCATCGAGAAGGTAACAAATTCACCAGGACAGCATCACCATCTGTCACCAACAGAGACACCGCCGAAACAAAGGGTCAGGCTTCGGCGCAGAGCTCGGGCCCGGTGCCTCCCCGAAAGGCTCGTCCTTCCCTCCTCGGAGAAGTGGAGGTGCCCCCCAAAGCCAACCTTCATCCAGGGCATGCAGAAGGGATTTGGGGCTTGTAAACCAAGGGGATGAAGTCTGAGCTTTGAAGGTATTGTTTCCACCAGAAAGCCTCGTGCTGAAGCCTTCAGGCCCTGCTGAGGGGTGCCAGCCACGGGGTGAAGCCCTGCAGGGCTCAGCACTGTCCCATGGGGCTGTGTGTGTGACCCCCTTCCACGCCCTACGTGCGTGGGGAGAGGTGTTTGGGCTACTCACAGGAGTAAATGACACCCGGGGAGGGCTGGGGGATCAGGCTGTAAGTCGATTTGCTTGGGGACAGATGGCTGAGTCCCCACATTATTGAAGTCTGACTGCCCTGGATCTGCTCTCGTGAGGAGAAGCTCACCACCCCAGGAAGGCACTTGCAGTGGGCCAAACTCTGCACACGATCTGAAACGCAGTCAAACACGAATAATTCTGTTTTGAGGTCATTTTCAGTATTTAACCATCCTTCCAAAAACTTCAAAAACCCTCTTCAAAAAAAAAACCCCTCAATTAACAATGCCATCTTTTAAAAACAGGTTTTGAAGATGCTGTTCAGAAGAATAGTGTAAATAATGTAAATAATTTAAGCAATTTTTTTTCCTTCTAGCATATATTGTTGTGCTATTTAAAAATAACCCACATGGCTCCATTCTTTCACTCCAGACGAGGCTTACTTCCAACGGATGATGTGCTAATTATTTCGAGAGCAAAGTTTATTTTTGACAGAAAAATCATTGCACTTAAAATCACGTAGAGTGCTCAGACTTCGACTGAGCCTGAAAGAAAGATGTTTCTGCAAAACTAGCCCAATGTGACAATGCAACATGTTCACATAGCCCCTGTGTTTGTGTCACAGCATTAATTTGGGATACCCTGCGGCTGCTGGCAAATGCAGCTCTGCGGGGTCCAGCTGACATCTGGGGATACCCTTTGGGTTTCCAGAGTCAGATGGCAGCTTTCCTGTTTGCTGTCAGTTGCAAAATCCAGGACTTCTAATTTATATTATTAAATATCTCAGGTGCTGTTGTGGAGTTAGCTCCTGAGTCGTGCTGGTGGAGAAGATGAAGCTACCTGGAATTAGTTGGCACAATTCAGACTTTGGTGGTCATTTGGAAGCTGGTCCTGCAGGATGTCCCTACAAATCCTGCTTTTCCCAGGCTCTCCTGAACAGTAATAATCCAAAATTAGCACAATTGAAATATGAGCTTAATTCCAAAAATGCAGCACAGAATGGACTTGCTGCTGCTCTTTCCTGACTTGCACTGCTTCCACCAAGATTTACAACCAGCACACAGAGAAAAAGCTGCTACTGCAGACACAAGGATTGGTTTCTAACAAGGAGAAATATCCCATCCTCTGGTCACAGGCCTGCGTGCCAAAATTCACTTCATACTTCAGGCTACAATAAACGACAAGCAACCACCCTGAATCACAGGAAACAACTCTTAAAGAAATTACAGTTGCCTCTTCCCCGCCTTTCCAGCACCATTTCATTTCTCAAACCCTGGACGAACAGCTCCAGCAGGGAGAGGCAGAGCATGGAGCTGGGAGCCTGCATCCACCGTCCTCTCCACCCTTCCATCTCCCCAGTGCCCATGGGCTGCCTTGGGGTTTCTCACTTCATTCTCCTCCAGGGCAGTGTTACGACTGCTGTGAAGTGGAAGTCATGGGTATTGCCAGCAAGAGGCTGGGAATTATATCTGAGTTGTGCCTGGCAGTCCTCCCTCCATCCCTCCTGTCACCCTGGTTTTTCTGAGTTTTTTAAAACCTTCTGATTGTTCATAAGATGGAGTCAGTCTCTTTAGCTTCTGTACAATATTAGGAGCAGTCTTTGCTATTTCTCACACATGTAACATAAACAGATCCTTGTTTTTCATTCTCTGTCCTTTGTTTGCATATTTCTAACCTGAAAACAATTGTAACTGACAGTTGGTCGGGCCATTCGGCTGGGAGGTGATAACCCCAGAAGCCAATCCACAACCAGACCCACAAATGTATAAAAAGTAAGAAATAAACAGGCAGAGGAGGCTCTTAGCCTTGGTTTGACCTTGGGCTCTCTCAGAGAAGCAACTCTGCCCCGCAAATCTCTTGTCTCCGTGTGGTTGCTTTGCGTGTCGCGATCACACCCTCCCATCCTGAAAGGCCTGTGCCCTTTCCTGCCGAATTCAGGAGATGGTTGGGGGAGCTGTGAAACTTTTCATGCCCAGCCCCATGTAAGGCTGTGGGAGTGAAAGGGGGAGGTTTGCAAACCCGTCTGGGAGAACCAGTTTGTGTTTGGGAAGGGAAAGTGGTGTCTGTTGTCGTCAGAACAGAGAGCACAGAATGGCCCCATGTCTGTCACCGTGAGCTGAGGGCAGGGGCTTGAGGCTGTGACTGCTGCTGTCATCCAGACCCACTCGGGTGTCTTCTCCTGGGGAGGACGGGCGTGATTCACTCGTTGCACAATTTCCACAGAACCCACTTCCCTGAACCCCCACCATTCTGGAGGTGGCTCTTTGGCAGAATTTTAGGTGGTCTTTGGTTTGCTACCCTCACCATTTTAATTTTGTTGTGAGAAGCAGACAGCCTGAAAATTCACTTGTGCTTCCTCTACCAAAGCCTTTCAGGATGGTGTTTTCCAGTACACCAAGGAGAGCTGTGCTCTGGATCTCCAGAGGGAAGCTGAGGCCACTGGGGAGGCTGTGACAGAGCAGGGAGGTGAGCTCTGAGATATCCTTCTGCCCTTCAGGAAATCCTTCTCCCTAATCCCCGCATATGACAACATCCTCCACTGAGCAAATCCCCAACTCCCTCCTGAGAATCAAACCTGGAAACTTTCCTGAAAGTCAGAATCTCACCCCTAAATTTGAACACAATCCTGCTGAAAAAAAAAAAACCCTCTACATATTCATTTAGGAAATCAAATCAAGTGTTGCTCCTTGAAGAGTGTCCTGGTCTGCTTTGAAGAGATCATCTCAGCACAGAACCTGCCTGGTTTAACCCACGAGTTGCAGGTTTAAGGGCGTTGAAGGATGGAGGCTGGGGCACACACACTTGGGGTGTGGGCAGGATTTTAATTCTCTTGTTTGCCAAGGTTCTGTCAAAGTGAAGCAAATCTTACTGTGGCTGCCCAGCTCGGTTTGCCCTGTGGTAAGCTTGGAGTGGAATGAGGGTATTTCACCTTTATGGCTAAATAAGAAAAAGGCCAAATGAACAAATGCTCCTCATGCCCCTCCCTGGCTCGGTCCACGCTGGGTGCTGACTTCACAGCCGGTGCTTGCTGGCTTTCACAAAGCCCTGTGCAGCTATTTTGGAACCGATCTTTATGCATTAACATGGACACAGATTTTAGAAGAAAACTCACCTCTCCTTTGAGCTGCTGCTCAGAACATTGTGCTCCCTCGCTGGCTCTGCCTGCAGAGCCCTGTAGCCACCACCAGAAAAAGGGACACGAGAAACCCAAGGCTGCTCTTTTATTAAACGGAGCAGAAAACTTTGAGAGAGAGAAAAAAACAACAAACTTAGCTTGAAAGTAATATCAGCACTTAGACATTGTTTGGAGTGTTACTGCAATATTGAGATGTTAAAATACAGCCTGAGCTGTTGTCCTGAGATCACATTTCAGGGGTGCCCCCCCATCAGATGCTGCAGCAGGGCTTTGTCTGTGGCACTGTACATAAAAATTGCTTCTCTCTCCGGTTTGTCTCTGGGGTGGAAAGAGCAGTTGATAAAAATGCAGCTGTTTCATTACTTTGGACAGGGAGTGGAAAAAAATTTGGAGAGCTACAAGGGAAAGCCAGGTGGGAAAAACCTGATCTGAGGAGCTTTTCTAAGGAAAGATGTTTTGTTTGAACAAAAGTGGCTTTTCAATGTGGATTTTTGGTGTTGGGAACATTTTTCTCTCTGAAGCAATTGCGATATTTCCATTAAAACTTTTCATTTTGACTCATGATATGATTCAGTCCATAAAAATCAGCAAGTGTTGTGATTTTTCTCTTAGAAGTCATGCACATATTTGAAAAAATAAATGAAAATATGCCTAAAATGGTCGAGAGCTTTAGAAATTCTGTGTTTTCTCATAACTTGACCACTTATAGTAAGCAAGTGGCAAATAGAAATGACACAGTTTTAACTCAGAGGACACACAAAGGGGGAAGAGTTTAGATCAGAGGGGTTTAGATCATGAGGAACTGCACACAGCTGAGCCAAGGCACGCAGATTTGTCCAGGTTTGTCCAGGACTGGTTCAGAGGCCTTTTACAAACTGGGAACATTTTCACCACAGTTTCTCCACAGGGTGTCAAAGCTGTGCTTGGGTGTAAGTGCTGCTAGAAAACAAGGTTATCCATTAAACAACTAATCTGTCTCCTCCGGTCTCATCTTATTAAAGACACCTCCACCAAAGATATTTAATGAATGAACACCAAAAATAATGACCAGACAAAGGAGAGGCACAGACTTTGGGTAGGTCATAAACGCTGTGAGACTGGGGCATGGCCCACACTCTGTGTTTCCTGTATCCCTCTTATCAGTGGTTACTGATGAAAACATATTTTCTAGGAATGCAATTGTTCAGTCCTCCTAGGTGACTATAATGCATGAGTTGAGCAGGTGAGGGCAATGGGCCCAGAAATATTTTACTGTTCTTTGAAGAGTCACAATGATAAAAAAGTGATGTGCACAATGAAGTGCATTTGTTATCAATTAAGGGTTTTTCTTTAGTCAGACAACAAATTAGTGTTTTAAAACATCTGTGGTATTAGAGATGTGCATTTCTGGGATTTTTGTTTTGTCTTTTTTTAAGTCATTTCCCAAGTCAAGTCTAAGAGACTTGGCTCTGCTCACATGTAGTAGAGAGATTCATTCTTGAGGCTTGGGGCAAGATTTGTCAAAGGCAAAATGAGGAGATTTTTTTGACATTTCTCCTTGGTGCATTGGAAGAGCACCTTCACCACAATTTCTCTGGAACTGAGACCCCCTCATTTGCTCCAGCTGAGATGGTTCACAGTGAGATGTAATGAAGAAGCAGCACACATTTGCACACAAATACTGGACAAAACACCAAGTACACGGCTAATGATGTCTTGCTTTAAATTACTGTTTTTCCATAAAGGTAGATACACATCTGAAATTCACTGTTACATTTTGCATCCAACATGAGATTTTTTTTTAAAGTCTCATGTATCTAGATGCAGTTTACACTAAAAACCCAAAAGAATTAAGTATCTGATGTACTTAGGCAAGTTCAAGCAGATTCAAGAAATCTTTATTACAGTTTTAGAAGTTTTACTTGCAGCTGAAGTCCTTTTCTAATCAGCAGACAGGGACTAACCACTTCTACACACTCAAAAATGGATGCTTACTGCAATTTAAAAAATATCTGGGAGCCTGAGGATGCATATGCACATCCTGGGATTTTTGAAAGTTCTTGAAGGTCTTTAACAGAAGTTACATGCCACAAATTTTGAACACTGCAGTAGACGTCTATATGAATTTTCAGATGGAGAAGTATTTCTGTAAACACAGGTTGCTACTTGTAGGGATAAATATGGAAGAATGTACACAAGCACACTTCTTAAGATGGTTGTTTTTGAGAATATTTTCTGGAATCCTACAAAATTTTAACATTTAGACTGCTCTGGTAGAAGGTAAAAGACAAAATGAGTGCCTGGACCTTCCTCAGGTTTTCCTACCAAGTAGCTCCACCAAATTAGGAACTTAAACTGAGTCTGAAACAGCACTTAGTCTGCATTTACAGACGTATTGCCCCAGGATAAGAGATGTAATTCTCTGAAATGAAGAAAATTAAATCATTACCCTCTTCACCCAAGCTTTTTGCTGTTGGAAAGTTAGTTTTGCATTTAATGAATATGGGCTCATGTCTTTCTAATGAGTATGAGATAGCTGATGTAATTGAAAACTTAAGCAGGGAAAAATCATTACAAGGTTTGGTGTTTTTTTTTTTTTTTTTAATTAATTTATTTTGTATATTTGTGTTATGAGTGATAGCTACCAGTAGAGTAATGGGGATGGAAAGCCGCAATTTACTCAACAGGCAATTCAAAACCATGTGTTGTAATAGGAGATTCCCCATATTTTACCTGCCTGAAGGGAAGCAGCTGGAGGAGAGTTTTCTGCTGTGTCTCTGGGAGATCCTTGGCACCGCCTTATTCCCACCTTCCTCCTACTCCTTGCCATCACAAACTCATTCTCATATTTTCTCTCCTCCCTTTTTTCCTGACAGGGAACACCTCCTCTGCCCCCTGTTCTTCAGGACTGTCAACCACCCTGACATTTGGGATAGGCACCCTGAAATGGAGAGGTGGGTAGGGGATAAGAGCTCCTGGGCTGGCCTCCCTCCACAGCCCCACAGAATCCTCCTCGCCCACATTGGGATGCATTTCAGGCTGGGTTTTTATCTTCTTGAGGACCAGGAATTAAACAAGAGCCCGAGGAAATCCAGGGCAGAGCTGCTCCAGGGCTGTGTGTGTCTGGGATTGCAGGGATGGCTGGGACCTGCACAAAGGACAGACTCTGCTCATTGCTCAGCCAATGTCTTCGGTGGCCCAAGGACTGATGGCACTGACTGCCGCTGTGTTCCCATGTTGGAAACTGAGCAGAGAAACATGAGCTTTTAATAGTGAAAGGACAACCAGGGGAAGGACAACCAGGGGAAGGGCAAAGGAGTTGCTGGGGAGAGAGGAAGGTGGTTCCTGAGGTCAATATAGGTCATAATAGATCCATAAATCTCCACCATTAAGTGCTTTTCTTAAGTGCTTTTCTCCATCTTTTTTGATATCTCTCCCCGGGTTTTGATTATCCCCATCACCTCTCTGCACATTTACCCCTGGAGGCCAGCCTTCATCCACAGGTGCATATATCATTCCCAGACTCAGATTTTGCTTTTTAAGCTTTTTTGTTTTCCTTTGATCTTTCACCAATAATTAGATATTTTGCATGTCCTTGCTCTCCCATGATAGCTTTCCTTGGCCTCCACCATCCACAGCAGAATACCTGTCATTAACAACACTTTAAACTCTGATACCATCCTCCTGAGAGTCCTTCCCATGCTTCCTGTATAAAAAAAAATTCATCCTCATACCCATTTCGGGGACCATCCTTGAGATATCATCTCGAATTTCAAGAAAATCAAAAGAAATCAAAAGAGAGAGAAGGTAAAATGATTCAGAGAAGCTCTCGCTGCCAGGAATTTTCCTGGAAAGCCCCCTTTGCCCATTCTTTGGCTACTGCAAGGACCATGGTTAGCATCAGGCTCCGCATTGTGCTCAAGGAAGATTTCCAAAGTAGCTGAGAGTGCAAGTTAAGGAAAGATATTTCTCTGCACACTGCAGAACTGATTTAAGGCTTTCCCAGCCTCCAGCTTTTCCTTCCTTCCTTCCTGCCACCAGCCAGGAGCGTGTGAGTGCTCCCTAATCAGCTCCACGTGGTCATCCATCTCCTGCCTGCAGTCCCTGCTGTCTAAAGTAACCTGGCTGAGTCTGCCCCGAGTGGATTAGGGAGCACACGTCCCATCGCTCCAGCCCGCGGGGCTGGTAATAGACAGCTGGGGAAAGTTAATGTCTTCAAGGAGCGTCACTTGATCTGGGAGAAGATAAATGTCTGAAACGGTAGCCAAGGGTTATGTCCTGATCCCAGCACATAATTTACCCTCAAGTTGGCTTCCTGAAAAGAAGCAGGAGTAGAAAAAACACCTCTGTTTCCTGGCAGATCGAGCCGAGACACGAGAAGGTTGCAACTCTGCTGAGAGCTAGACCTGGGCAGTGATTTTCCTGCTCTTCCTTCCCACAAACTCCCAATTTGAAACAAAATGTTGGTCCCTACTCGGCGTTGAGACTAGACCAGACGCATCTGGAAACCATGCGCTGCCCTGAAAGCCACCCAAGCTGGCTCTGGAGCTGGAGACGAGGGTGGAATGTTCTTATCCCAGAGCCAAGGCTGTCGCTGAGCGAGCACAAAAGGCAGTTGGTAGGACATCAGCTTGTGGGAGTCTCCTTAGTTACCATAAGGAAAAGTTAAATGTCACAGTCTCCACTGGATCAAAACTACGAGAACAGAGATTGTTTATTTGAGCTGAGATCTGGGCTCAGCCGCTGATCTGAGCGTGAGGGTGGGGTATGGAGCTTGCAAGGAAAGCGGGGTTTGGTTTCTAAGGTAAAAGTGGAGAAGTCAAGGCAGCAAGTTTTAAATGAGGTTGGGAGATTGTGGCCTCCCTGATCTATGATTTAATTTATCTCCATCAATATTTTAATGTGTGGTTTCCTCATATGAGGCAAATTTAACAAATTCTGTATCTGAGGAGAAAAGAGACACGAGATCTGCAAAGCAGGGATTCTGATCTTACTCTCATGTCAGCTTCCTGGTGACCTCAGTGTGACATGGGCAATGTCTGCTGCAGGGGAATGAAGTGACATCTCTCCGAGATGGGATTTGCAGCACAGTGACCCACATGTCCCACAGCTCCACCACCTAACAGGCAGCCCCTAAACCTTGCACCTCACACGCAGCTGACCAGAAACAAATCAAAAGAAAAGCCTGCCTGGTTGAAATGTTATTGGCAATTTAACAAGATGCTAATGCCACTGCCAGCACTGAGACCTTCACAACATCTTTTTTATTTTTTTTTTTTTTCCCAGCCCAAAACCCACCCTTTCAAAAGTCAGCAGCACTTTAAAGAGGCAGAGCAAAGGAAACGGTGCTCATTAATCATTCTTCCATGACAACACTACGGGGTGATTTCTGCTCTACACCTTTTTTGCACAATAGTATGCAATTTAATTGCTTTTAAAAATGCTTTAATGATACAGACCAAAAGCTGATCTTAGCAACATCTTTTCTAATTCAGTGGAATTAAGGACACAGTTGGTAGTTGACAGAAATGAGCGACTGAACCACTTCAAAAAAGACAAATATATCTCAAACCTCAGTCTGGCTAAATACAACATTTTCTGCAAAGGGCCCAGTAGATCACCTCCTATCTATCCTCAATCTAAAATGCCTTTTAACTTTCTGTCTGGCCAATACATATCAGTTCAGAGTGTTTTCACCCAGGACCTTCTTGTCTGCAAGAACTGCTCTCTGAGGAGCAGCTTTTACAGATGGAAAGAGGATGGAGACACAGATGCCTGGTTAGTAAACTGAAAAGACAAAACAGATGAGGATACTGATGGAATGCCAGAGAGTCTTTATAAAAATCAGGAGTCATAGACCACCAGGTGTTCAAATAAACGTGGTGTATCAGCAGATCCAGCTTTCCAGCAGCACTCAGCAGGCTGGGTGCTGGATACACAGTGGGCACTTCACTAGGATTGTGTTAGATGCCAGGAACTCCTCTGAAAAAGTCAGATTATGATGTGAATGCATCAGCTCTGAAGCTGGACTTTTCTGCAGGTCTGACCTAGAAAACAAGAGCTCAAAACTGAATACCTGTGTGGATATTGCAGAGAGTTCATGACATGTTAAACAGGGGATGCAGACTTCTATGATAAAACATCCAGAAGTCAATGAATGAGTTTTGTATTTGTGCCACCAGCTATAAAGGGTTGGTTTTGAGGGTGATTCAGGTAATTTCTGCTGTCACCTGTTGTGATGTGTGGGCATCATGAAGCAAGGAGGTTTTTCCCTGCTAAAGAGACAAGCCTGAGACATGTGCCCTTCTGGAGATGCCTGGAGAATGCACTACTCAAAGATTACTGAATCCATCCATGCTTTTATACACCTGGACTTCGTGACCAAAACATCTGATCTCAGATTGCCTTTCTCTCCCTGTGTGGGATTTTCCAATTCTTTCACAAGTTTTTAGCTTCTGACACTGCAGAACAGGACAGTCTGGCTCCGGCATCCCTTCTCAGGGAGAGCTTTACTGAAATGTCCCAAGGATTCCTGCCTTTCCTGGGTTTCAAGGAATAGTGCCTTTGCCATATCATTGCCAGGAGAAGCAGAATTTCTGAGCACTGGAGTAGGAACCAAACTGAAGCCTCACAGAAGGGATAAATCTGCCCAGTGCTGCAAGTAGAAGCCAGCTCCTTGAGAAAGGTGTTCAGAATTCAGGCTGGAGGCACAAAGAGGATGAAAAATGTCACTCACTGGGGAGGAGGGGGGAGAGAGGAGGAATGCAATTTGTGAATAAAGAGAGGCTTCATTCCACGCAGCTTTGCCCCTGGATAAGCATCTGTGGCCATCTTCTCCCAGCCAGAATTGTGCACTGTGACTCTCCAAACCACACAACATGCTCCCAGTCCTGAGGTTTCCATCTGCTATCAGATGGAAACAGAGCCAAGGCCAATCCAGAAGAGATTACCTTCCTAAGGTGAAAGACTTTGCTTTCTCTAAGAGGTATTCATGAAAACCAAATCTGACACAGGAACAGACACAGCAAACTTCCTGGAAAATATTCACCTCCATGGAAACCTTTTTTCTACTCATGGACAGAGCTCTGCATCGCTTCACACAGCACCTTAAAAATTCCTCTGGGATCATTATTCTCAAAGGGATTCACTTCAGTGCTGATGGGGCTGCCTAGAAGGATATTTTCAGATCAGTCTATAGATATGAGTGATTCTTAGATTTAAGAATAAAATAAAATAAAATAAATTTAAAAATAAAATAAAATAAAACAAAACAAAATAAAATAAAATAAAACAAAATAAAATAAAACAAAATAAAATAAATAATGCTTTGGGGGTTGTAGGCCATTGACAGATTTCCTTTTTGAATCAGGAATGCCAGTGAGGGGGCTGGCACCACTGGGCTGCTGTTTGCCAACCCTTGCTGTCTATGACTGAGATGACAAGCACTGTCAATTTGCCCCATGCAAAAGCCCCAGACCTGGGGATGAGGCCAGGAAATTTCATTATTGCTCAGGGAAGTCTGGAACTTGAAAGTTTTGAGAGCAAAGAGCCCAGCCAGGCTCCAAAAGAACAAGGAGCAAAAGCTGCTTTTTAGGTGAGCTGATATTTTTAGCTGTCAAGAGAAAACAAAGAAGAGTGGTAAGGTCACAGAGCAGGTTGATGGCAGGAACAGAAACAGAACAGATCTCTCTCCTTCCCAGCTGGTGCCCTACTCACAACAAGGTCTCTCCAGCTGGAGCAAAGCCTATCCTAGAAACTTTGGCCCCATACACGCAGTTTTCTTCCTCTGGCTCTCATTTAAGGACTGGGATACAAGGTTCACTCTTGTGCCATTGTATTAGTTTAATGCACATTTATTTTGTATTCGTTATCTTTCCTTTCAAGCGCTTCAATATGTCTGAAAATAAGAGATAAAAAGGGATAACACAGTAGACACAGCAACTCCCAGAGAGGCAGGCAGGGTGTGAAGAACACTGAATTCCCTCATGATATTATTATATTGCCTTCTTTGCTGCACAGTGTTACAGTAAGTAAGGGGATTAGCTGCTTGTCTCCCAATATATAGATGAAGAGAAGAAAAAAAAAGGCTTTTGTTTCAGTAGTTCTTTTTGCCTACAGGAAGAGAAAAACCCTGCCTATTCAAAAGACTCACCCTCTTTTCTCAAAAAAATCATCTCTGTCTGACCAGAGGGAGAAACGAGAAGGTAGAGAAGCTAGAAGATGTCTCTGATACTCATCATCATAACTACATGTGCACTTCCTCTGTAGGGTAATAAGTGGACATTGCCTTTGGAGCTGGCACATCTTCCAGGGCAGGTTCCTATCCTGAGGAGTGAAACCCTCTCTCATTCCTTCAGGGAAAGCCAAAGAGGAGAGCACCCCAGAACCTGGAGAGAGTGTTTAGGTCCTGTAATAAGGATAAAGTTAGATTCTGGTCAGAGTATGTCTGTCACCTTGAGAAAGGTACAGGCAAACCCTTGAGTACTTCAAACGTTCCCCTGGACACCGGCTGTTGAGGGAAAAGCGAAGGGCAAGGTTGTGCCAACCCTCTTGCTTCAGGAAAGGACTGGAAGAGCAACAGGAGAAACCTCCCTGTGTGTGAAAGCCTCACTCACCCAGCTGCAAGGAGCTGCAGCACAGCTGGAGAGGTCAGGGCAGCACTGGAACAGTTCTGGAGAGCTGGAGCAGCACAAACTCCGGCACAAGAAGTCCCCTCGCGCTGAAGGCAAAGCACAGCAGTGGATATCACGAGGGAAGGAAGAGAGATCATTCCCAAATGTGCCCAGCTCCCTCCAGGATCAGGTCCTCTCACCTGACGTGCCACTCAGCCTGGTGTCTGACCTAGCAATTAGGATGTCCTTCATTGTCTATTAAGTGTGGAAAGCCCCTCTCTCTTTACCCCAAACATTAATTTAGAAAGCAAAATGCCAGAGTGACTGCCTCTCCCGGGTAATTTTTCCCCCTTCAGATTCCCTTGCTTCCTTTATTTAGTGCCAGCAGAAAACAATATGGTTTCTTTCATTGTCTTCTCTGAAGACTTCCAAGCAAGGGGGGAGATTATTACTGTTCCAGCATGTGATGACATAATAGGCTCCTGTCCCAGGAAACAAAAGTCTTTGCAAGACGATAAAGAGACAAGTCCTACTTATGATGTCACCAAGAAGACAGTAATAAAAATAAAGAAAGGAAGGGGGGGGGGGAGGAGATAAGAATAAACATCTGTATATTGGGAATAACAATAACATTTGTTCTGCCGTTTATTTCTGAAAGATGCCTTAAATTGTGCCTTGTACAGAACAGAAAAGACTTGTGTGTGTGTGTGTGAGCACAGATGGATTTATAATAATAAAAAAATCCATTGAAATGCAAAGTTTAGGATTTCCTCCCTCCCCCTCAAAAATAAAAAGACCAAGTAATTTTTGACAAAGAAAACTGTTCCGGTTCTATTTTTTTTCCCTGATCTTCCCAAGTTCTGCCCCTTTTTTGACCACTGAGAGCAAAATGTAGGACTCTTTTCAAAAGAGAAATGTGTATATTTCTGGAAATATGCTTTAGGTTGTAAAATTAATAAGGCACGTGAACAGCAGGAATCAGAAACACAGGAACTGATTTTCCTTCAGCTACCACTACCACCGGGAGGATGGAGGAGCCACCCCTCACTGAGGGGCTTTTTCCCTGAGGACAAGGAAGGGAGGATGCTGGGTTTGGAGAAAGTCACGGGCACTGTGTGTGGGGATCCCCGTCCTGTGTCTGAGCAGCACAGGCTGGGGTGGGGATGGCAGCAGCACCAGCCTGGGTCTCAGCAGCAGCTCCGTTGTGTTTGTTCCCACTGAAGGATGCTCCAGGCACAAGGCTGCTTGGACACACTGGGAATGCTCCCGAGTCTGGAGAGGGCTCAGGCACAGCCACCCCAGGGCTCTGCCCCACACTGGGCTCTGGGCATGGTCACAGCAGTGACTTCCACAGTGGCTTCCACAAGGACATTCTGGGTGTGCACCTGCCTGCCTGCAAGCACAGCTTGTCCCTCTCCTTGGAAAAAAAATGGGGGAAATATCTTGTTAGTTTTCAGATGGGCTTCTGGTCTTCAAGGTGAGATCATGGAGTGCTCCCTGATGTGGAAAGAGGGGAACTGAGGCACTGCAAGGCTCCAGCAGTGCTGCCAGTGTGTTCACTGGCTCTGTGGAGGTCCCGGAGGAGTAGGGGAGATCAGAGTACACAAATCACAACCTTGGGCAGGGAGGGACAGCATCACTTCCCCCAGCTGCTGCTGTGGGGAAGACCAGGAGTTGTTTCTCACGGATCGCCCAAAACCCCAACAAAATCAGCTTCATTGCATCAATGGCTCTAATGATTATTTCTTGCTCCTGAAGGCAGCGTTGTAAAAAAGGTGGGCATTATTGCATAAATAGCATCAAACTAGACATTTACATCTGATTTACCTCTCCTAGCATGGTTATTCCTGAGACTTGCATAGCTTTATTAGATCTATATTCATGTGTATTAATAATAACAATTGTACTTGCAATTAATTTTAAAACCCACCATCAATCTTTCTTAGAATTCAATCTGATGCACAGCCAGAGGGAAGGGACGTGTGCACTGAATCCCATTTTAACCCCTTCCTTTTTCTCTTTCCCAACACTGGATTTATGGTGGATAACAAACCGCATTTGCAGGCCAGACCTGAAGAGTTAAATTTGCCATCTCAGGGAGACAGGACATCATCAAACCCTAAAATACAAATACGTGGACTGAGGAGAGCAGTGCGCTCCTCCCTCACGTGACCGATGCTACTGGTGGAATCAGGAATTAACGACAAGGTTAAAGCCACCATTTTAATTTCTCAGACAAAGCTGGTTATCTGGACAGCCATCACAAGCAGGTGGCCAGCTCGCCAGGTCTCGTGGACACAAGGGCCAGCATAATGCAAAGTGGACTGGGAGGTAATAATTCAGCAGATAACCCCTGACACGCTCATTCAGTTGCTAATTCACCCTGCGCGCAGGAGCCGTAACCAGCGTTTAAAGATGCGTTATGATATTTGAAGCCTAATTTATTCTCTTTATTAAAAATGATATCAAACAATATTTCACTCTCCCTTTTGGTGAAGATTAACTGTTTATGATCCTTGTGTGTTACGTGGGGCCATAACCATTACTCACATCAGCGTCTTGGCGGGGGCATCTGAGGCCCTTTTAGATTAATTGTCTGGTGATTGTTTGTTAAAGCACAGGAGGTGCCATGGAAGGGAACAACCTCAGTTCTGAATCAACTTGAGCCAAGTATTAAAAACATCTACTTGAGTTTGGTTGTTTATAATGACCTTCATATGTTGATGCTTTTTAGCATAGGTAGGGATATGTTTTTGAATCAGAGTACAGAATGTCTATTGTTTATTTATTTATAATGACCTTCATATGTTGATGCTTTTTAGCATAGGTAGAGATATATTTTTGAATCAGAGTACAGAATGTTTATTGTTTATTTATTTATTTAGCACCCACTTTTCCTCAACTGGGTTCTTTCTAAAAGCATATATTGATCACTGGCTGAGCAGCTACACTTCCCAGGTATCCCATAGTTCAGGAACTTATAAGATGCATCACTGGTGTGAGCAAGTTACAAATCCTGTGTCCAAGCTGCACCATCTGAATCCCTCCACCAAGCCCTGGATGAGCCACTGGGCATTAATGTTTCCACCTCCTCCGGAGAATGGATTTATTTTTTCTGCTCTGGACTGTCTGGCACAGTTTCTCAAGCATCTTTTTGCCCTGCCTAGAAATGAAACCACACAGCTCAGCTATTTTATCCTACAAAGACCAGTGCTGATCCTCCAGGTGCTCCACAGGTCCCCTGAACTAGCCCAGTTGAAAGGAATCATAAAAGCCATATAAATATGTGTGAAGCACCATTGCAATGGCCAGGGAAATTCTAAAGAAATGAAACTGTTTATTTTAGTTGCTTGTAGCTAATGAAGCGTCATTAAGGCAGGTCACTCTTGTTAGGGAGGTGAAGTTTGAAATAACAAAATGGAATTAATGTAGAAACGGTAAGGAACTGTCCTTCTGAAAAGCAATGAAGATAAATGAACGGACATTACAAAGCCAGGTGCCGCTACCTGCAAGGGTTAAAAAAGCACAACCTCCCCCAAACTTTCTACGAAACAGAAGTAGAGCGTTAATGGAGCAACTCTGCAGTAGAATACAATAATGTGGAGCTGTGAGTGGGAAGAGACGTTCAGGCTCCAGTTGAGGCACAGCCACAGAAGCTGTAAGAGCCCTCTCTGGGCTCTCCTTGGCTCGGTGCTGGTCTCCAGGATTCCAGAGATCACCTCCAGCCGCACTTAGGATTTGATGGCACCACAACAGTTAAGGCTGCATCACGCATCCCATGCCTCCTTCTCATTCATTTGTACCTCCAGATTTTCTAAATTTTAACCCACTGAGAGTGCTTTGATTTTCCTGCCTGCCATAAAAACCCAGCGGCTCTGGAGGGATTCTGCTGGCTCATCATAAAAGGCGCAGATGTGAGCAGCGCCCCACGAGCGGCAGAGCCGGCCCCGCAGGAGCTCCCATCCTCATCCCGTGCTGCTGCAGGCCTGGAACACCTCCACCAATTCCAGGAGGCTGCACTGGTGCTGCGGGGAGCAGAATTTGGGCCACTGACAGGAAACAGTAGGGCGGTACGTGGGGTTTTTTGCTGTAAAGCTAAAGTGAAAGCAGACGCTTCTTACAGCTCCGCACCTCTGAGGAGCTGCATGGATTTAGAGCTGCAGAGCACCCTGGTGTCCCTTGGCCTAAAAAGGATCCTAATTCAGAGTGAGGGAAAGCAGGCAAGGGAATGAGAGAGCGAACAAAACCCTCTCCATCTTTCATCAGCCTCATCAAGCCACAGAGCTCCATTTTCTACACAGTGAGAGCGATTCCAGTCAGAAACAGTTCATAGAATCACAGAGTGGCTTGGTTTGGAAGGGACAGTAAAGATCATTTTGTTCCAACTCCTTGCCATTGGCAGGGTCACATTCCACTAGACCGGGTTGCTCCAACCTGGCCTTGAATTCTTCCAGGGACATCCACATCTTCCCTGGGCTACATGTACTAGTGATTCACTACACTCACAGGGAAGAATTTGTTCTTAACTTCTAATATAAATCCCTCCTTTTTAGTTTAAAACCGTTCCCCCTTGTCCTGCCGGTGTCAAAGTTCAGTAAAGGACTGTAGCTCTATATACCAAATCCCATGTCAGCAATGATAAACTTGAATATACATTATACCCCATCAGACCCATTCTTTTAAACCCCCTTCCCATTTTGTCCTCCCAACTGTGTGCATGCAGCTACCTGGGCACACAAAGCCACCTGCACCCCATTTTAGCAGCCCATTTACCCAGTTAAATCCCCCAGAGGAGCAGCTGCCTCCCTCCTGGTGCTGGAGAAGGGACTAAACAAAAACAGTTGCTCATGTCATACAGGTAGAAATTTGAAGGCAGGAACGCCAGGAGATTGTTTGACATGAGGAGGTAAAATAGGTCCCTCGTGCTCCCCACTAAAGAAAGGAGGGGTTGAGCTGGAGCTCCTGGGACCAAGGGGTAATGTTCTGGAGTTGGGGATTCGGTCCTGGGACTCTGTGCTTCCATTCCACATCAGTGACATAGGGACAACTGCACTTTCATGAGTATGACAGCTTATCTTGGAAAAGGACTGAGATAAATAGATTAACGCTGTGCTGGTGGAGAGCCACAGAGAAGAGGGTCACGCGACAGCCTATTCAGACAGTTCCTATTATTAATATGTAAAGCTGTCATACTTCATAAGATCACATCCAATGTAATCAAGAGGATTTAGTTCACTAATATAGCAGCAGTCACACTAGATAAGATTGCTTATAGGGATAAGAGTCTACATTTGTTGCTCCATTTTAATTAAAAAAACAACCTTAATAAAAGGTTGTAATGATAAACTGATAAGCAATTGCGTCTCCCCTTCTCCCCGTAGGTTACCATGCAAAACTCATATTGCAATTAGAAACCTCCCCTAAGACACCATAGGACATATATCAATGTTGTCTCAGCAGCAGAGAGTTACTGGTCACCCCACTTTGTGTGTTCAATTGCTGCTAACTAGATTTTTCTCCCCCCACCTCGATTCACAAATTATATTGCCAGACAAGGAACAACCCAGAGTGAATTTATTTAACACATCCTGGTGTTACGACTAAGTGGGAAAAAAAACCCTCTCTCCGAAGAAAACTAATTGAAAATGGAAGCAATTCCAGAAAGGCAGCCCTGCTGCACATTCTCCCTCAAAAAAGGAGCGGCTCTCCCAGTGGTAGCACTGCTACACATTCCCCCTTGTCAGCTGAGGTGTTAAATCCCCTTTTTGGGAGATGAATGATAAAATGGTGTGATCCGGAGCTCCAGCCTGGTTGGATGAGAGGTGCATGTCGATTTATACAACAGAGTATATACATTCTTGTAGCAGCATGAAGAGCATGCTGCTATTGAAATTTCAGATCATTTTGCAGCTGCAAACTATAATAGCAGTAATAATAAACCAGAAGCTGTGCTATCCATTAAAAAGAACCCCAGACACTCGAGCATGTTTGTTTTGCCTCTGATTTTAAACATTCAGCACCAGCTGAACTTCTTGTTCACGACTCATTAAAAACGTCCTGCATCTTTTCATACACGCAGGCTACTGGGTCTGCCCAGGGATGAGTGCACAGGGTGGGAGGAGGACAAAACCTGAGCCCTCCCCGGGGTGAGGTGACACCTCAGGGTGAGGTTAGATGGCTCTCTGCACCTTGCTGGCCCTCAGGTGCTCAGAGGATTGGATGGAGGCGGTGATGCATGTTTTCCTGCTGATAAATCCCGTAAAAAGTTTAGAGAGGAGCTGGGCTGGGGACAAGCAGGCACAGAAACTGGCTGGCGGTGTGCTCGTGTCCTGCTGAAGGCAGCTGTGCATCGCTGCGTGGGTGCAGCACCGGTCCTGCAGCACAGGAACAGGCTCAGAGCTCCAGTGCAGGCAACACTCAACAGTCCTGAAACCCTTTCTGCTGTGTCAGACAGAGAAATGATTTGTCTCAGGTTACAAGTGCTGCTGTGCTGGATGAAAGATGCAACTTTTGCCTTGGAGAGTCTCCCAGCGCTGCGTGGGATGTGGGCTTACAGGTTTGTCCACGCAGCCAAGCCCAAGGAACCTGGGCTGCCCCTGCCCTCAGCACAGCATGGATCTGCAGCTTTCATGGAAGGGTTTCTCTGCCTCACAAGGTCTCACAATCGTTTAACTTCATCACTCAGGCTGTGAGGAAGAGCAAGATCCATTCCCAATTCTATCCTTTGCAATGCTGGACGAATAACTGATTGTGGTCAACCAAAAAGCTGCACTGGGTTTTGTGACCCTGAAAACAGCACTGAACCCCTCTAAGAAGATAGAAACATTTATTTATCAATAATATTCTCTTGCTTAGCCCTTTTTTTTTAATTGTGCCAAATTAACACAATAATGGCAATGTTGATTTTTTTTATCTCTACTTTTCAGTGAATATGAATGCCCAACTCTGGCAGGGCTTAACTTTGTGTATGAAGAGGGAAAAAAACCCGCTGGTAAATATGTTGTTACTGATTTAAAAATCTATTTGTTCAGTAATTTCTGCTGGAGCCATCATTATCTTGCCAAAGCAGCTGTTGGAATATTAACTAGACACAGCAGTAACAAGTGGAATATAATTAGCACTCCTTGTTCCAGTGAATTTTCAGTTTTAACTAGGAACAATTTGCAATGAATCTCTGTGCTGTTGTAATTAACTTAACTAATGCACCACACATACCAACGACTGTACTGAGTACTGTAGGAAATCACCGAGGGTGCTGCGGGTGGGGCAGAGCTGTTGCCTAATTCTGGCCAGCTACTACATTCCAAGGATATCCCTCCTTGCTTTGCAGTGCCTTGTCTGCACTTAAAGACTCACAGCCTGTATTTGTGAAACCATAAAGATGAAATTACAGGGGGATGCTGGTGCCTCATGCTTGGGGTTTTTTTGGGTGTATTTTTACAGCATGTGCTTTTAATACACTAATGGTTTCCCAGGCGTTGAGACTGAAAAGGTGAGGGCAGAGACACATGCATCAAAGTGTGCTTTTCCAAGAAAAGCCACTTCAGCATCTCCATCCTGCATGTTCAATGCACCATTTCACTTTTACTGTCCTAAGGAGCTCCTTGTAGCCACTGGCAAAAGCCAGAGAAGCCAGAGAGGCTGCTGGTGATGAAATGAATCGCTGCTGGACACTTTGGTGTCCAGCAACACTCCAGCCCAACATTCTCTGGGCCTCACCTCCCCTCTTTACCAGCTTATTTCTTCCAGCTGCACCACTCTCACTTGATTTTACCCTGGAGGTTGGCCTGAAACCCCAGTTCTGCAGTATTTTTGTGATGGGCAAATTCTTCGTGGGGTTTTGTCAGGCCTCGCTGCACCGAACTCTTGCCTGCATCAGTTGGGTTTGAACCCCGTGCCTTGTATCCAAACACTTCTCCAGAGACTACATCTCCATCACCTTCAGCTACAGGAATTGTTGTGCTGTCCTTGTCGAAGCAAGACTCTCAGGGAGCTGGCAGCAAACACAGAAGTTGTTTCTGTGCTGTCCTTGCCTGGTTACCTTTGGAAGCTTCACCATTGTGTAAGGTTATCCCAGCAACTGAGATATGGTTAAATGCTTGGGAGGCTCTGGGTAGAGCTGAAGCCTTGCCATTTCCTGTTGTCTAGCCCTTGCCTGCTATAAAGTCCAGCCTTGCTGGTGGGGGAAACCTGTTCCTCAACAATTTCATCCAGGAGGAGACTCCTGCACAAGGAAACAAGCACTACAGAACAGAGCCAGCTTCAATTCCACCTGAAAACACTTTTATTTGCCTCCTCCATGGTCGATTTTTCAATCAGCTGTAACATAACCTCCTGCACCTCTGTGTATGGGACCAAAAGTACAGTTAAGACCAAGGCATTCAGGAGAGGATCAAGATGTTCCTTGCAGAATGTCACCCCTCAATACTC
Source organism: Hirundo rustica (assembly GCF_015227805.2). NCBI lineage: Eukaryota > Metazoa > Chordata > Aves > Passeriformes > Hirundinidae > Hirundo > Hirundo rustica. Next base: position 5,716,625 of record NC_053465.1, read on the forward strand.
TCCAGACCTCAGCTCCTGGAAAGGAGCTGGGGGAGACTCTCAGCTTTCCAGCTTTATTAAAAAAGGCTAAGTTGCTCCCTAGACCTCACAAACTGTTCCAAAAACTGCCCCAAAGCAAAATGGCTGAAAGCAAACAAAAGAAACTCAAAACATCTGAAATTTTTCAGGTTGGAGTCATAAGATATTTTCTGGAGAATGTCATGGGTTGCATCTTCACTCACAGGTGTCTCTCTGCTTCTTCACCTTCTAAGAAACAGCGAGAAATATTAATCAGTGAAAGATATTAAAAAGTCATGTATTTGAGCTTTTTTACAGAATAAAGCCCTGAAAACTCTTCCATCGGTGGAAGAATCAGCTCTTCAGCACTGCCACCTCTGGCACTGCTGCCCAGGGCTGGATCAGCACCACAACAGCCTGAAGATGATATGTAAATTAAAGGGGTTAAAACCTCTCCTTTATGGTCTTTTCTAAAGGAAATAGCCTTTTCCAAAAGTCAACTTTGAATGAGAATTGTTCACAATATATCAGGTTCTAAATTTTTCATGCCAAAGTCTCATTTTTCTCTGAACCCCTGAGGAGCAAAGGTGGGGGGAAGCAAAGCTGAAATATTTTTACATAAATTTTTAAAGTTTCTTTCCACTAAAATTTCACCCACAAATAACTCATTTTCTGTTAAACCTGGTCTACCCTCTTTCCCTGAATAGCTGTCCTTTCTTCTTCTTTTTATTATTACCATCATCATCCATTTGTCCTACCTCTTAATGCGGTATCAGCAATCAGAACCTTTATTGCATTTTAATTCCTATAACTGATCTCATAAAAACTCTCCCCCAACAAGGACCAGTGTGTGGTTGTAGGATTTTTGAATCAGGACAGCAAGCAGATCACATTGGAAGAGTCACATTGGTTTAGCAGATTTTCTTTAAATACTTGGTGTGCTAGGAATAGGAAACAAATTTAAAAGCCATGACAGCATAAAAATAAAACAGGAAATGGAAAAAATAAAATAATAAATAAAAAATCTGCTATTTTTACAAGCAATTGGAGTGCTATAAATAGCAAGTCAAGCTGATACTTAGTCACCAATATGGAGAATAAAGATTAGAAGGAAGCGAGAAATGCGGTGGGGACTGTAAAGAGCCGCTTCCCTGTCTATAAATATTCCTCCTGGCCTGTGGTTCTGCAACAGAAGGGAGTTTGGAGATGGTCCATGTTTTGAACACCTTCATCACAGCCTTGCAGACAAGAAGGTGTGCGATGATGGGCCCCATCAAAGCCTCCAGCACCCCAGGAAAGGCGAGCCAGGGGAGCAGCAGCTCCTCAGACGCCGCCACAGCCTCTCTGGACCAGGCGCGAGCTCCCAAACCCCCGCAAAATCCCACAGCCTAAAGCCACACTGAGAAAACACCCTTTGCTGGCTCAGGAGACATCATCAGAGGAGGCAACAGAGGGAAAATTTATTAAGTCATGCTGTTGCAAAACACAGTTTTTGACATCTAACTCCTGAAAGGCGAGCGAGTTGGGCTCCTCGCACGCGCTCGGGAAAACATCGCTTCATGCTCCCTTGTCTTTTCCCATTAAGATCCCACACGCGTGGCTATTCATCCCCTCAGCACACAGCAGCCAGATTGTTTGCTGAAGTGATAGATGAAAAATTCATTCTGTTTTTGAGGGTGTTTAAACATTCAGCGCAGGAGTGTCACTGGCTGCTGGGCAGCCAGCTTTAGCCGCGGCTCCGCAGCTCCGAGCCTCTAAGGTTCGGGCTGAAAATTCCAGCTCTTATCCGTGGTCAAACAAAATCATCAAAAAATTTGACTCAGATTTTTTTTTTTTTCCCTTTGTTGTCAAGAAAGAGGTTTTGGTTTATAGATCCATCCACCCTGCAGCATTTTACAATTTTTCCTCCTGGGCTTGACCAGGGCTGTTGTAATGAAAATCTTTGGGTCCAAAGGGAAACACCTCCCTGTGTTTGCATGTGTGCGTGTTTACACATACACATATTATTCTGAAAACTGAATTGACATACACTCCTATGAGATCACGTTTGCAGGCTGAATTTCTGATCCTATTTTTTGCCAACAAGACTAAATCAAGACATTTATGCTACGGAGGCAAAAGATTTGAATATCTAACCCATCCCCACCCGTACATGCTTGTACACGCACAAAGCCAAGGCAGAAAATCACATTGCTTTCTCAGCAGAACCATATTCCACCCCTGCAAAAATAGTGTAATCTATTTTCTCTGTAGCTGGGACTCACGATTATCAAGGATGCTGATGGCAGTGTCATGAAATCAGCTGAGCCTCTCTTAATGGCATTTTCACATATGACTTTTCTTTATTCTTCTCGCCTCATGATTTAAACTGCACAGTTTAATCTGTACCCACCATCTCGCACGAGGGCTTTAAAACACCCACATATCCTGACACAGAAGCAGCCAGTGCTCTTCTCTATTGTCAGCCATTGCTGTCCGAGGCCAAAAGAAAGAGGTCACCCATAATAATGTCAACCATCACCATGGTATCTGAGCACCGTTTGATTTAAAGAACGCTCTAAGAGCCTATGGAAAACGTAGAGGCAGCAAAGGCAAAGCACTCAGATTAACTTCAGAAATAATTGCAATGCAATTAAGATGTGCCACCAAAATGAATATTTCAGAGCAGAGTTCATCTGCGGAGAGGTTGCCTGCATTAGGAAAGTTAAAGACGTTCAGGCTTGATTAGGTTCTCACATGAAACTCAGCAGCCAAACACAGAAATCAATGGATTCGTATCTGTAAAAATCCTCTGTGACAGAAAAACCTGATGCAGAAGGCTGTAACTCTGCCTGTCAGCAGCCCCAAAACCTCTGAGTTCCCAGCACTGCTCAGGGTCAAGCTCTGGAGCTGAAATATTGCTGGACAAGGGAAGGCAAAGAAAGGAGGGACAGCGGAGCTGCCACATTTTTAGAACAGGGTTTTCTCATGTGCCTTTGCATCTGCAACAAGCAACACCTTCATGCTGACCCCTTCAAGTGTCACCATTTAAATGCACAAGTGATACTGGGAAAGATCTCTGTGGTTCCATTTCTCCTCAATGTCTCATTTAAAAGGATCTTTGTTTTCACACTACCAGAGCAAGCGTAGAAGGGCTGTGATCCCACAGCAGGGACCAGAGGAAGAGTCAAGGATCTTTCCAGCAGTCAAATCACAGGTTAAGCTGCCTAACTCCACCAGGGAGAGACTGGTGGTTCACATGGAAAATTATGTTATTTCTGCTAAAAAATAAAGAAAAAAGGGATCTCCAACCCTGATAATTTTTTCCCCACCCAGCACTAGGAAAGGTGAGCTCTGCTTTCACCAAATGAGCAGCTCCAAGTGAAGCCAGCTGCCTGCTGTAAGGACAGGTTTAAAATTAAAATGAAACATGTTTTGCTTAAATGCTCATTGTTTGAATGTTTTGGTGAAGGAGATCAGTTCTGCTGGCCCAGAGGGTTCAATCCCAAAATGCACAGAAAGACTTTGAGCACTAGTTAACAGCCCACAGAAATCTCTTTGGAGAAGCACAGGGGTGCAGCTTTTGGAGGCTGCTTTTCCCAGAACCACACCAGAACTCTCAGCAGCAGGACTGTTGTGAGCAAAGATGGAGCTGTTTATCTACTGGAGATGAGGATTTATTTTCTAGCGGGCAGGTGCAACTCTAGGGAAGAATATTTTGGTCATTAATGCAGGTTTAGCAGGCACCATTGTATACTGAGCTTTGCTGGTAAGAAATTCCAAATATATTTAAAATTCTCATGATTGAAAACCAAGGATAAGGTTCCCCCAGCCAGGCACTGGTCCAAGCTGAAGGCGAATACGAGCACGGGGCAGCTGTGTTGCCTTTTTATGATCCCCACTGTACAGTAGGCTTTGATGTTTATTATGAAATATTATGATTTAAGTGGCTAGAGTAGTTCATGAAAAATGACCCCTGCAAATGCTGCCTGGGAAACCGGATTCAGCAAATTAGCACATTCTTTAACATGATCCTCCTCGTTGTGCGTTGTATGTTAACTTAAATGTGCCTAAATGGACAGTTCAGGAGCCTATACATAAAGTCTGTACATGATTATCCTATTAAGGACTATTATTGGAATGCTTTAGTCTTGTGCTGTATCACTTATGCAAATGAGAGAAAATCTGAAGTTACTGTTACTTTTAGACAAAGTGCAAATAAGCTTTTCACTGCATATTAATGAATTGCTAATACCCAGCTCTTCTGCACCCATCTTTATGCAGATTAGAGTAATGCTGTTTGCACAGTTGTAGCATTTCAACTTTTTCATTTGGAAGCACCTAGACTAAGATTTAAAAACAAACCCAAACTCCGTACCGTGCAAGTTAAAGCAATCAAAAACCCAAATAGAACTCCTGCAGAAGTTAAATACTGAAGCTGCAGACTTGGTGAACATGTTTGACTGTAATTTGTGTTGAATAGTTCAAAATGAAGTTTTGCAAGTTCATCATAAAACTTAGCAGATCCAAACTGCAGATCAAGAAAGCATTGAAGAACAGGCTGAAATCCATCCATATTTGAGATGGTTCTTAATTTTAAGCAGATTTAAATCCCACTAATTGCAGCAATGTTTCAATATATGTTTCAGTGCATCCCTGAAGGAAATACTTTCTTGATTCAGGACTTGAAAGAACACATCCCAGCTCAGGACCCAATCATGCAACCTTAACTTGTAGAAGCAACTGCTGTGATAAGAGACCCCTTATTTCTGGGCAAGTTCTTCAGATATCAAAGTCAATACTTCAAAGAAAACTATAAATGCTCACTAGATCCAATAGGAAGAGCATGAGGTCCACAGAGAAAAACAGTGCTATAAATGTGATCGATAATGACTGTAATTTAAGTTTTATCTCTGTTGAAAACAAGGAACTACTTCCAACTGTAAGAAAGGTGGGAAGAAACACATATACACTATTTCAGAGAAGCGATAATGTGTTATGTGGCTTAGCTACATAGTCATTAGCAAAAGTTATCCTCATAAAACCATCTGGTCCATATCTACAACATTACATTTGAATAAACATTAGAAAAACGAAAATCAGTCATTCAGGAAGAAAGCAGTTGTTCTGGAAATGACATTTAGTGCAAAAGAAAGGGAGAAAATTCTGGCCAAAAGACACCTTTCTTCCAGGTCCCTTCCAATCCAGCCCTGTGATTCCCAGGTGCCGATCCCCTGGACTTGCAGAGGAGTGGTTTCTCTGCAAGTCTCTGAATCCTGATTTGTGACAGCAGCAACACAGCTGGCGGCACCAGACTGGTGTTTAGGTTCAGCTTCTGGTACTTTCAACACTGGTTGCTTTTCCTTCCTCTCTCGAAGAAGACAGCAATATTTGATAATATTCCTCTGTGAAATCCTGATCTGCTTACAGAGGGGAAGCACTGCATTCAGACGGGAGCACTATATAAGTTTTGGGTGGATTTTGCCATTAAGAAGGCAATTTACATTCATGTTACAGAGTAGAAAAACTGAATTTCCAAGAGCTTCCATCTTCCAGGGACTCACACACAAGCAAGTGTCCCTTTCTTTTGTAATCACCCAACTAAATATAGATTATCATGTTACAAAGGGAAGATTCTGGCTACAAAACAACCTGAGGACTTAGACAGCAATAATCTGTGGTTTTCCATTACCACCATTCATGTTTACATCATCCCAAGGCTGGCAAAGAGCAGCAGCGGCCACAACTCAGCCAGGTAAGCAAGGTGGGATGCTGAGTGCTCCATCCCCATTTTGTTTGTCCTTAAATCCTCAGACGTTCCTATTTACCCTGGATCATCACAACCGCTTCACATCCATTACCAGCTCTTCAGTAAATAATGCGTATTCTGTCTAAATGCATAACGTACAAATGCTCAAATACATAATTAATGCGGGTTTACCCTTGAGAGCTGTTGTTGGTCTCTGAGGTAAGTAATAGGTCTTTTATTGTTTAGACTTAAAGATCTCTTGAGTCTCTTTTAAGGACGTGCTTTGAGCAGCTAAAGGAGGGAAAAAAAAAGGATTCTGCACAGGAAATCTATAGGTGGGTCTGTTGGCAAGGAGCCAAAGCTATTCTTCTCTTCTGCTTTGCTGTGGCAGGTCTCCGTAGAAGATTGAACAACAAAACTGTCTGCAAGACAGACTGAACAACAAAACCTTCTGCAGGAGACAAGGATTTGAGTGAAGGATGAAGGTGCAGGTTTGACTGTACCTTAAAGAGGACCTCGTCCAGCTGCTGCCCTCCCATGAGCTGGCTGGAGCTTGCAGAAGGGCTCACAAACATCCCCACAAACAGGGAGAGGGCTCAGAGACCAGCCTGAGAGGAGGGTGTATTTCAACCAACAGCTTACAGGTAGAGGGTATTTCTATTTGTTTGTCAATTATTAGGAGCATTCAAGACCCTCACCGCTGTGGTTTGCAGAGGTTACAGCGTGACGTTCCTCTGTGGCGCCTGGGCAGACTGTTCCTTTGCAGCCCTGTGAAGCCATGGTGACCTTGTCCAGCTGGGCTGGGCAGCCCCACGCAGCAGGAGAACATGAGGTGAATACGATCAATGCCGTGGTATGCTCAGGAATGGCTCCTGAACACAATCCTAAAAACACCATAAAAACCACTTGTGCCATCCTATCAGTCTGTACATGTCCCGTATTTTCAGTTCTTAGGTGTTCAAAAAGTCAACATCTCCTATTTCTGATGTGGAACAGAGCCTGTCCAGTGCAGAGGCACCATCCCATCGTGGCTGTGCTCTTCACACTTCACTCACTCCTGGTGAGTTTCCCTTTTACAGAGTTTAGTGATTCTAAAAGACCTTCTTCCAGCCCAAAGGAACAGATTTTATCTCAGCCTGCCTCAACCACAGCTGTGCAGGGACAAGTGTGTGTGCACCACGCCAACCCTGGGCTCTCAGCGTGGCCCAGGAGGTCCACGCACGCAATTCAGAATCATTCCAATCTCTGTTGAAGGCTGCACCACGGTTTGGGAATGGTGTTTGCAAACACAGGCATGTGGATTCCAGCTCTCACCGTGGGCTTGTGCAGTAATTACCACTGGCATTGATGAATTTATGAGAGAGCATCAATGGGGAATGTACCCCAAAGTACTTAAATTAGAAACATAACATGGACAGCAGTGCTGCTACAGACACGGGACACAAATGGGATTCGGGCCTTCCCAGCACTGTAACGATTTTGGGGATGTCAATGACTATTTTCATATACAGACAGCATTTGCTTTTGCATTTCCTTTTATAAATGATCGAATTAAATTTGCACTGTTACTTCATCAGGGCTCCCCTCCTTTTATGTTTAAAACACAACATTATTATAGACTTACTTTATGGGTAGAGTAACTAAGAACAATACGAGCATCATAATGAAAAAGATGTGCAGCATTTTACACTGCATAATAAATGTGTGTCCGTATCAATGTAAAACATACAAATGGCAATAATTTAACACTGAATATTTTTCTGCCTTTAATTAAAATAAACTAATAAAGATTTCAGAGATGCATTTGCTTTAATAGAATGCAGAGTTATAATTGGTGACCTATTTTAAGCAATTTAATTTCCCATGACCTGTTTTCCAAATTAACATAGTAATAGAAGAATGTTTATTGTGTTTGGGAATATAAGTTTCTCCTTCAAAGATGTCATATGCCTTTGTGATTTGATTTAAAGGTGTGTTCTTTTATTAAAATGTTCATATAAAGAGCTTGTAAATTATGTAAATGTTTCTTTTTATGGCATTTAATAAGTCTGGAATTTTAAATCAAAGCACAATCAAAGAAAATAAACAAGGACATATTGAAGATTCAGAAGATCACTTTAAAAAAGAAAAAACATATCAGCTGGGTCGTACCAAATTAATTTGAATCTCCTTTTTCTTACAGCATTCATAAGAATACTTTCCCCAACTATTTTATTGCATTCTTGTGTTTGTACATACACATAAACACACCCAGGCACAAAATTATGTATTTCACACACACGAGCTCAATCTGCAGCTGTTTGGAGATGGCTCTTTTTGGAATCTCATTAAACTCTCGTGGCATTGTGTGCCAAGGGCTGATTAGGCGTTATTTAAAAAAAAAAAAAAATAGAATTCCCTTGTGTGATTTTGAGGCACCTGAATTATTCACAAGTTGCACAGGGGACCCATTTATTTCCTGGGCCTGATGCTTCTGCCCCAACTGAATGTAGCAAAGAGCGAGTTCAATCCACTCTTACCACAGAGCCCAAGCCCAACAGTTGAGGCTGAGTTTTAGACATTAAATCCTCACCATTAAAGAATAATGCCCAGATGACTTGCAGACGGATCTGTTGAAAATATATATATATTTTTTTATTAACTGATTTTAGAGAGTATTTTTTTATATTCTCCGGGTCCTTCTTCAGTCTGAGGGCAAACAGCTTGATAAAATGATAAACTGAAATGCTTCAGGACAGGGGAACTCACATGAGGTGAGGGTGCTGCAGAGATCTGGAAAAGCCTCTGTGCCCCTCTTGCTCAGGGCAGGTGAAACCTCTGCCCAGGTAACAGCCCAACAGCACGGCCATGCAAAGATGAGCCCTGCACGCGTTACACCGTGGGTAATCCTGCTTTTCATTATGGGATTATGGAGCAACGATTTTCAAGGCTTCAGAAGAACTCCAGTTTCTTTGGTGCAGGACGAATGACCCAAGATTAAGGCAAACATACTAAGAAAAACCCAGGAAAAAAACATTTATTGTCTTCTCAAACACACTGTAGATGGGAGCACTTTCCTAGGTCACAGAGAGTAGGGGAATTGTGTCAAGGTGTTATGCAGGGTTAATGAAATATATCAACTGTGTGTAAAACCAGTTCTAATGTATTTTAATTATTTTGTCACATTGAAAACTTGCAGATGGAATTATTTTTCTGGAGGGTTCCTTTCTTATATTTAAATAGGGTTGCTCAGGATTCAAATACACAAATGCACCTATAATACCCCAGTGTGCATATTCTGGTGCTCACATGTGTATCTATATTCATGTGTACACCCCATAACTGTGCACACACCACAGGTCTCAGTGTGCCAGACCCATCTCAGTCACTGCCCAGGTAAAAATCTCATTCACTCCCCCCTTGAAAAGGTGAGAGAGGAAAACACCCTCCACAGAACCGACTCTTCAATATGCCGGAGATGCACTCTGCCCCAAAACCTCTCCTGCTCTCCAAACCATCTCCAATTCACCTGTGAAACGTTCTGGACAGCAAAGGCTCATGTTTAACAAGAGGGAAGCTCTCCTCACGGTGTTCGTGCCCCCGTAAACATGCAGAGGAGCTGAGTGGGTTTCACAGGGGGTCAGCTGCTTGGCTGGATCTCCGGGTGACGAGCAGGACATCAACACCTAGACAGATGACAGCCTCCTCCTCCTCCAGCTCGTCTCAGTAGCGTGAGGGCTCAGACAGCCACGTGGCACCGCAGAGGAGATGCTCTGTAACAGCTTGTTACAGCCCCATCTGTTAGGAATTTACAGTTAATGTATCTTACAGCGCGGGTTTGCATAGGTAAGGGAGAAGCGTTTGGCCTGGTTAGGAGATCTCTGCGTGGCTCTGTTGGTGATTTTGCTGCCTGACACGCTGGGTTTCGTATTTTGGGGAATTGGTATTGAAAATGTCAATGATTCATCCGTCATTGATGAACGCGGCGGGATCTTCACTAAACCTGCTTCAGCAGCAGTATCTTTGTATATGTGTGTATGTAGATAGATGAATTTGTCTCCTCCATGTGTTTCAAGCACGATTCCCTCAGAGCAGTCCAAGCTACTGGGTATTTTTTGCCCAAATCCAAGTGCTGTGCCCTGACAGTTTAAACCATCAGATCCATGAAGGTGCAGGGCCTGAGGGCTGATGGAATTGGGGTGCCCAGCAGCACCCCTCAGACAGCTGATGCTGTCCGGGCTCTGGAAACATTGAGAAGAAAAGGTCGAGTCCCTCAGCCTCAGAAGTTTTCAAGCTGTTTCTGTTGCTTATTTGCTCTTTACAGCCTTGTTAAAGCACCCAAGAGCTGAAGGCTCTGCCAGGAAGACTCAGAGAGAATGAGTGAAATGGGTGGAGAAAGCAGGAGCAAATCAGCCTTTTACTCCAAAGACTAAGGGTAACAGAGTTCTCCTTTACATCTGCCCATGGAGTTGAAGCCCTCCCTGCATCCAGATCCCTAAAGCACCCACAATCTCAGGGTTAGATACACCCCATAAGCCCGGGAGGTGCACACAGCTCACCCAACGAGCGCACAGGGACGGGAGCTGTCGTGGTTTACCCCATGTCTGATGAGATGCAGCGTGTCCTCCCTGCTCCAGTCACCCCAGCAACCCTTGTCAGAGAGCTGGAGGAATGGGGAGAGAAAGCACTAAAATAGACAATAAAGAGAACACTTCAGAAACCTGTCCAAAGGGGATCTTTGAACAGCATTGATTTCTGGGCTTCAAGAAAGGAAAAGGAAGAGAAAAATAATTCAAGGGAAAAAAACAGCAGCCCTCAAAACACAGGCTTCTAGCTGCCTAAATTTCCTACTGCCTTCAGGAGCAGCAGCCCAGGTTCACTGGGGTTTAATGCCTGTGCTGCTGGATCTGACCCCTGGTGTGTGCTTCACCAGGACACTGCTCCAGCACAAAATCAGCCACCGTCACGTTTCTGGACGCTCTAACATCACTTCCAACCCTGGGGCGAATCTGGCTCCAGAAAAGCATCCACTGACAGAAACAGCCCCGTGTGGAAGCAAAAAAACCCAAGCCCTCCATTTCCTTTCTACTCTGTTTTAAAAGGCTCTGAACCGAAAGCGGGAGGGGAGTATCCGAAGATCTCTGCGTGTCTCCTTCCTGCGGGGGGGTGACGAGGAGCAGCGTTTTGCGGCTCGGAGGGTGCCCGGTCAGCGATGTGAGCGGCGGGTTACACAAGGCTGCCGAGGGACGGCCGAGAGCCGGGGTGTGCGGGGCCAGCCGAGCGCATCGAAGCGCCCCGGTGACGGCACCAACCAGCTTGAGTGTGCTCGCTGTCGCTCCAGAAACGTTCCTTGTGCCAGCCTTGCCTGGCTTTAATCTGTGCAATGAGCTCATCTCGCCCTCAGCATCCTCCCCACCGAAGGCTGATGTTTTTTTGGGGATGTCTTCTTGCCTTTAGGTGCCTGCTGGTCCGACACCCCACACCATCACCGACCTCTCAGGCTGCCTGCTCTTCCCTCAGTCTCACCCTGTTTCCACTGCTCTGTCTCTCCTCCAGCCCAGCATCAAAAACACTGCTGAAATAAATCGTTTTGGGTCCTATATAGGACAAAAAAAAATTGTTTCTGTGGTTACCAGCCTGGAATATCCACATAGCTCTGCCTTGACCTTACGTGCCCTTGGTTAAAGGGATGTTCCATTATTAATCCAGCTTAAAGCTGGATTAACTTTTAAAGATACAAAAATGCCACAAGCCAAGGAAGGTGATATATTTTTGGCTGGTTGGAACTGGCAGACTGCCGGGCAGGGTTAGCAAGCATCTAGAGCTTAGGAGAGGTGCTTTTAGATACAAATCCTGATGAAAAAACCCAGCCAAACTACCCTAAAATAAATTATGTAATCAAGTGACAGCCAGCAGGTCATGCAGGACAGTTAACATCCCCCAGATATATTTGTACTCTGTGAGAAATTCCCATTACAGATTGAATCTTCCCAGTCTGGAAAGAAGAATCAGGTTCCCACCTGACAAGAGGGATTTTGAAAGGGGAGGGAAGAGGGAAAAGTAATTTTAAAGAAGAGCAGAAAAACATGCTGAAGAGAAAAACATTTAAAGACTGCTCCAAAGCCTACAAAAAACTGATGCCAAGGAGGGTTTTTTGTTTTCCTCGTTTCCATAGACATCGGACCGTGTCCCTCCCTGGAGGACAGTTTCCAAATGTGGCTGCTCTAATGAAGCATTGAGAATCTGCATTTGGAGGCTGAAAATTCGCAGTGATTGCAGCCCCCCAGGTAGGGACTCTGCCTCATTTGCTGTTTGACTGAGCCGAGCACTGGGTGGGCATTCCTGGAAATGAGACCTGACTAGCAGGAACATGACCAGGAAGAGAGCAGAGCGATGGTTGTGGTTAGTGAAATGTGGATTTTCACATGCACCTGCCCGGAGAGAGATGAAATACCAACCTAAGATAACCCCTCACATTTTAAATCAGCTACTCGGACTTGTAAACACCCTTAGAATATTAAGGGTGCATATTAACTTATGCATCAACAGAAAGATGGATTTTAACATATCCTTGAAAACAAACTCTGAAATACTTTTAATGAGTGCTTCTCATGGAACTTTGCACATCCATACCCATGGACTGCTGCTGGCTGCAAATACACATCCATTGTGTTTGCTCCCCTCGCTGCCTGGAGAAGGGATTTATAAGCAGGATACCTGCTTTTGACGAGCATTCCAGTGAGGAGCTTAGGAGAAAGGGAGAGGGATGATATTACAGCACATCTCTTCAGATGCCAAATAAACCTGGAGCTGTTGAGCTGCTACTGTTTTGCTCGTTGCAATAAAGTTCCTTGTTCAGCATAAAAAGGAGGTGATTCTGGCTGGTTTCTCTCTATTACCATGTATCCAACATGTATAAGCAAAAATAGTCAGATAATGAGAAAAATTACCTTTGAATAAGCACCACATAAAAGGAAATGGTAAAGATCTGCCATGAATTATTCAAGCGGCTCCAAATATAAATTGCCACGAATAGCAAGACAAGATTTTTTTTTTTTGCCTTTCTGTGTGTTGCATATGTCCTGCAACAACCCAGACAGCACACTGTGCTTTGGAAGCTGCGTACGGAGAATTGCATCGCCTCGAGGAAATCCGATGGGAGGCAACGGTACGCAGGACAGATTATGCTCTTCCTCGCCTTACAGCTTGCATATATATATGTTTTAAAGCCATTTTGTGCAACTAGGAGCTCTCAGCACATTATGTCCCTGTTGAAAGCCCACTACTACACCCGGAGGGTTTCACAGCAAATACTGCAGCTGAGGGGAAGCCTGGGTCCCTCAGCTGGAAATTAGGGCTGAGGAGCTGCAAGGGAATCCAGGCTCCGGTATAATTAAGAGTGATTCTTCACTAAAATGGCAATTTTGTGGCTGCAATACTGACAGTTATTTAGATTCACATGGAAATAAAAAAAAAAAAAAACCACAAAACAGTGTGGTGGCTAACTAAACTGTGTAAATCTGTTTGTACCAGCAGGGCTGCAGCACGCAGGTCAAACAGCAGGTTTGGCACAGGGACGGTGGCACTTGGGCTCGCCTGCCTTTTCTAGGACACAGCACGCAAAGGACAGTGGTAATCTGCATTTGTGCTTGTCTGAGGCTGCAGGGAACAGAGCTCCTCTCCCCTGACTTTGGTCACTGTGTAACACCTCTGACGCCTGATCAAATTAAACAGATCGAAGGCAGAGGCGCATCCTCGTGTGACCCGTGAGAGCCTGGATCAGCCCCTCTCTGCATCCACGGGATTCTGCATCCTCCCTCCTACTCAGCTTCCTCCTTCACCCTTCCCCTCAGCCTCTCCTTTTCTGTAAAAATTTGGGTCACCTTGCTTACACTGGCACAGATTTGCCCAATGAAAACTGCTTTTGTGCAGTCCCCCAGGGTAGGAATAAAGTGGGGATTGATGCTACAGGGAGACAGACGGCTCTCTTTGCAGAGGAATTCAGTTCTTTCTGTCTGGGGGGAATAGATGGATAAGCATTTATATTATCTTATTTTCAGAGTATTCCAGACAAAGTTCAGAACATTCCAAACATGCAATCTGCAGAAATGCATTGCTTTGGTTAAATGCTCAGAGGAAAATGGAAGGCTTTGCTTTATGAGTCTTTATTTTTTCTAATTTTTTTTTCCCCTTATTTATTTAAAAAAAAAAAAACAAACCCAAAAAAAACCAAAACCAAAAACAAAACAAAACAAAAAAACCCAACCAAACAAAAAAAAACAGAACAAGAAAACAACAAATTTTCTGCTGCCTTGAAAGCAGCACACATTTGTATGTGCCCACTGCTTGGGAGTCTCTCTGCCTTGCCCAAGGAGCATGTGCCTAGCTCGAGTCCCCACGGTGAGTGGCAGAATCTGCCATATGGAGGTCACCTTGTCCAGGTCCATAAATAGCTCTTTTTCCTAAGCAGGGAAGTGAAGGGAAGGGAAGGAGCTAGTGAGAGTAATGAAAGAGGAGGCTAGCTCACATCCGTGGCACTGATTGGTGCCAGGGTTACAGCACGCAGAGACTTGTCATGCCAGCAGCAGCGATACCGTCAATCTGCAGGCACAGAAGTCACCTCCTTCCACAGTGGAAACGTGTGCCAGCCAGTTTTTCATTTCAGCTTTCACACAGGGGTTTGGATGCCTTTCAGGAGCAGAGAACAGATACTTGGGGAAAGGTGTCCTTGGGGAGACAGCAGCAGGCCCCAGGAAAAGGGATTTGTTGTTTAAGGACACGGGCGGGGGGCTGCCAGGTGGGTCCCATGCTGTGGGTCAGGGCATGGAGGGGGTTTGATGAGCAGCACCATCCAACACCCCACTGCTGCTGAGAGCTCTGTGAAGGCACAGGCATGAAATGGTTCAGGTACAGCGACAAAACCACTGTCATTCAGCCCCCCAGTTTGGGGCAAGGACTTTTCCTCCATGCACTGACAACTGGAGACGGAAAGATGAAGAACTGCACCTTGTGCAATGAACCTTTTCATTTTATTCAGCTTTCAAGATAGCAACAACTATGAAAATGCCACAGCAAAACCACCTGATAGCCAACAAGGTGCTCAGCTAGGACTAAGTAATTGATACCTTCAGTTAAAAACAGACTGGAACGTGTCAGCCAGAACGCCGTGTCAGAATGACTTTCACAGCCCAGAAAGCACACTGAGGTGTTTGCACTGCAACGTCCTGGGGAACAACGGGAAATTCAGGAAAACATTGCAAAATTAATATTCCCAGGTAAATCACAGGAAATTTAAAGGAGGGTAGAATGCAAGGAGGTGATAAACAGTTTTGATTTTTTTTTTAAATTCTAATTAAAAATAGTTTTAGGGCGCAAACCCCTGAAGTCT
Source organism: Hirundo rustica (assembly GCF_015227805.2). NCBI lineage: Eukaryota > Metazoa > Chordata > Aves > Passeriformes > Hirundinidae > Hirundo > Hirundo rustica. Next base: position 5,731,717 of record NC_053465.1, read on the forward strand.
GAACTAGCACTTCCCTCTTTTTGCCCAAAAACATTTAGCTGATAAGCCATACCAGGATATAAGGTTAAGGAGGAGGCAGAAGCACCAGTCTTGATGCACTCAGATTGCAACTTGTTGAGAGAGTTACACCTGACAGTAGGGAGGTGGTAACCCAGCTGTTTACACCCCTTTGTGAGGGTGATGCCAGTGCCCTGCTCTCCATCCTGCTCAGAACAATCCCCTCCCATTTGTCAACAGAGGAAGGGAAGAGCACTTTTCCCTCCATGACATCTTTTTTGCATCCCACAGGCTGCAAATCCCTGGTTTGATCTTGTTCAGTGTGGAACATCTGACATGCCTGTGATGGGGAAGCTTTAACTGCTCTTATTCCCTCTTATGATACCCATGACTATAGGATTGGATGAAAGGGATGAACAGATGGATGGATCACGTATGCACACTGCAGAGCCTTTATCCTTCGCTAGGTGTTGGTTTAAGCGATGCACAGTATTTTTAAATAGCCTCTTCTCTTTTTCCTTTCCCCTTCACAAGTCTTCCTCTAATGTTCCTCCCCTCGGCAGTCTCTTCCCCCCCTCTCCCATATAAACACTTTGAGCTCAAGTTTTGATACATTAAAAAAACACCCAACCATGAAGCAGCCCTAAGCCAATGTTTCCTTTGTCCTTGCTCTTTAAAAGCTGTAGTTGCTGCTCAGATGAGGTAACGGGCCTCATAACACAAGAAGTATGTTTTTCAGAACTTAATGTCCTTTGCCACAGATGTCGTCTCTGCCAGAGGCTTATTAACACCTCAGAAGAGCAAAGCCCTGCCCACAAAGGGAAGGGAATCTAAAGAAGATACACAAACAAAGGAGGTGAATGTTAAAAGCAGCTAATGAGGGGGAAAAAAACCCTCCACCTTCCCATCACAGCACTTCAGAACAAGTAGCATTGCCAAGCACTAAAAACCTGGGGATTAAAGAGACAATTTAGGAAGAACTTGATGTGGGGAATGGAAATCTCCTGGAAGACATTAAAAGAACACAGAAGATCAGCACACGTATTTGGGGAAGAGAAGAACCACCGAGAAAAAAATATATACGTATGTATACGGACAATTTCACCAGAACTAACAGAAAAGCTACTAAGAAATTATCAGGCGCATTTATTTCCTATAAAGAAAATTCAAATTTGAAGGGAAATTGAAACAGGGGGACATGCACAGAGATTTCATTATCAAAAGAATGTACATTCAAAGCAACCAACTGAAAAGCAAAGTTTCAACCTTTCTCCTTAAACCAATCCTCTCAGAAACACCAAGAAGCACTCTAAAATATCCACCTCACTGACTTGTCTTTCCTGCTCTGGAAACGCTACGGTGTTGTTTTTCAAACTATTTTTATTCCCCCCACTGATGCATTTGGTCCTCCTTTTTGGTTTCCAGTATTCCAAGGCTGCCCCAGGGGCACTCGAGCACCTCTGCCAAGGTGTTCATAGGCGTCCCATGGGACTCCCACCACCTCATGCACTGGGATGGAGTCTCCTTTCTCTTTTCTCTCTGGGGCAAAGTGGGGCAGGTGTCCCTTTATTCCTTTGGAGAAACTGGGACAGATCATAAAGGACAAGATTTTCTTGCCAGTGCGAGATCCTTGCTCAGAGACTCATGGAACTGGCAGGAATGTGGCAGAGTTCTGGGGCCAGACTGGAGGGTCTTGTCTGGGACCTCTTGTGTGAAAAATTGATGGGTAAGGAGTAATTACAGGGCCACAAAAATCAGGAGAAATAAACGACAAGTCAGGATGTTCAAAAGGGCACTATGAGTGATCTGAGCCACAGCAAGGACAATAAAATCAGCCCCTGAGAGTGTTGCTATTTAAAGAAATGTTTCATATGGAAATGAACAGCCCATAGAGGGATGAGCTGGGTTCGTAACACGCATAATGCTAAAACTGTCTGGCATTTATCCCCAGTGCAGCACACAGAGGCTGCAGGGATCACAAAACATATCACAGGGGTTAAGAAAACTCAAGGGGCTAAAAGGATTCAAAAGGCTCTTAAGCCAGGTTAGACACTCCTGCAAGAACTGGATGATAATTAAAACCTTTCCAGTTAGTTAAGTTGCATCCACTCATTCCAGGAGAAGCAAATTTTAGCGGGGGTCTCACACTTGCTGCCTTTAGCATGAAGAACAAGTCAATGTGAAAATCATCCTGAACTGCTCCACGCTGAACTGAGGCTGCAGCAGACACTGAACAACCCAGTCCTTGGAAAGAGCTGAATCACAGAGATGTCCTGGTGACACACGGGGGCTGGAAGTCCCCGTGTTGATAAGGACCTTTGGTGGAGATGACATTGTGGTACCTTTATCTCTCCTTGTGGTACCTTTGTCTGTCACATGGAGGGGTCATAATTCCTTATTCTTTGAGGCTGTCAAATCCAGCCTTGTTAACAGCTCATGTGCGTGGAGAAGAGACCCATGGAGCCCCAGCTCCACCCCAGGGTCGAGCATCCTGTCTTGGGCACTGGATGTACAGCAAGAAGGATTACAATTTTTCAAATTGTCCACCCCTTTCAGAGGACCCCTCGCCCGTTTTGTCAGCTGTCCTTTCCTCTGCAGGGCTGAGCCAGACCAAAGAAAAAGCAGGATCATTCAAAGGGCAGAAGGATGCATTTTGCCTCAGATGGTGCAGGCTTGGATTGCAGTCAAAGAACTGAATCTTCTGCAGAGATTAACAAGCTCCACAGGTGCAGGGGAAGAACAGGCTCTTCGAACAGAGGAGAAGAAAAACACACAGTATGGAAAAATGCCCACTGCCTGACTCGCTACTGAAACTGTTAAACAACTGTCAGTGGGTTTTCTGGAGGGAGCTTGGGAGATGCAAAGGTGTGGAAATAGAGAAAGCAGCAGCCGCCGATGTCCCACAGGAAGGAAACGGCGGCCAGCACTAGGAGATACAATCTGATCCTTTGTGTGTTCTGCAAGTTGCCTTGTTGGAATCAAAGACCGTAGAAAACCAGTTTGTGAAATAATGGTGGTGACAGAGCAGCACCTCCCCGTGTCAGGGCTGTTTCACAGAGTGGGGCTAATTCACCTTTTGTCTGCCTAATAGCACTGCAAATCCAGAATCCCTCCGATCAGAGAGGCTGAGCTATTTCATGCTGTAAACTCTTTGCAGGCAGCCTGACAACAGAACGCGCTCTGTAAAGCATTTCTGAGTAGCAATGAGCCTCAAATGGCACTTCCCAAAGCCTTTCTATCCCATGGAGAGCAAAAAATGTGGCAGGGAAATACCAGCTTCTCGGAGAAGGGGCGTAAATAGCTCTAAGTGGGTATGGCAGCAAAAGCAATGAGATAATATGAAGGAAGAGCTGCTGAGATTATCAGTTCCTGGCATTATATTCCCAAAACACTCCTGAAGCCTCACAGCTTCCATATGGCTCATCAGACACATACAATAACATGATCGCTCAGAACATTCAGTCCTATAGAAAGGAAACAAGAAACACAGACACATCCCTGTGCTCCTGCACACGCACAGCAGTGACACCAGGGCCTGGAACAAAAGGGACAGGAGCAAACTCTCTGTTGGAGTCAGCTTCCTCCAGGCCTCCTGGTCACAAGCTCATTGTGAGCATCAAACCTTTGCAGAGGGGGCGTGAGCTGCTTCCAGATGGGGCGCAGATCCCACAGAGCCACCAGGCCCATCTATTCACATTTTGGGCTCAAGGGAGACGTGATTCAAACCAAGGCTCCCTGGGGCATCCTGCAGGCTTGTACTGCAGACCAGGGGGTCCCACCGAGCACTTCCAGAGCCACAGCTCCATGACAGCCCGACAAAAATCCTGCCAACGAACAAACTGGGGAGCAATTCTGCTGGAGAGAGCAAAGCTGTACTGAAGTGCCTCTGGGTGGTGGTGGCTCTGTGCAAACATGGCTGTTGTCACATCTTAGTGGCATAGAAGCTGTGGATGTCCCATCCCTGGAAATGTCAAGGCCATGTTGGACAGGGTCTGGAGAAACCTGGGACAGCGGAAAGTGTCCCTGCCCATGGCAGGGGGTGGAACAAGATGAGCTTTAAGATGCACTCCCAGCCAAAGCTTTCTGTGGTTCTGTGATTCCATGACAGCTGAATGGAGCCTCCAACTCCTCATCTGTTTGCACTATCAACAGAGTGAGGTTTTAACAGAGCAGAAGTTGTGATTAGTCGTGCTAGAAAAACTTGGCTGTTCCCCAGATTTTTCCAAGATGATGTCCTTGTGTGGCAAATCTGGCTCGTTCCAGAGCTGCTGGAATCATGGTCTTCGCTGACTGTAGCATTTCTTTTTCAGTATGAGGAAGGATCCGGCCTGTAGTGAGCTCCAGAAAAACTTCTCAGTCATGGCTTGTAACCATGAAAACTCCTTCCCCAGCCTACTGAGGCTTAAAAAGATGCAGTTTCAGTTTCTGTGATTCTCTTCCAAGACTGATATGCCAACAACAGTATTTCTTGTTTCTCAGTCATCTGTTCTTCAGTTTTCAGAAACTATTTCAGTTCTACAAACTGGCCTGCCATCTTTTCCCTGCTATGAGACTTTAGAAAGAGAAAAAGGATGAATCACCCTTTTTAAAATGACTTTTCCAAGTGGAGGGTCTCCTTCACAAAGTTACTTATTCCAGGCATCCACTGCACTGTTCCTTCTGTGGTGCCTCCCATTTCTTTGATGCTTCCTCTTTCCTCACCAAGGGGCTTGTTTATTTTTATATTTTTTGTATGAGCAAAGCCTAATTCTTGCTTTTCTTGTTCAAACTCCTCAACCAAGCTCCTTGAGGAGTAAAGTAGGCATACAGAAAGTTAATGAGAAATTCTCTCTCTGTCCCTGAGGATTGAAGAGGGGATAATTTAGGCAGCGTTTGGAACCAGCTCCGACCCTTTTCAGACTATCCAGCACCGCTGTGGGAGGAGGAGGATACAACTGTCCTACATTTTCCTTGTGGATGCTGCTACTGCTAACAGAGCATGGCGTTTCTTCCATGGCCTTCCTTCCATGGCTCTGCCAGGTCTGGGCAGAGAGGGCTGAGCACCCAGGCAGTGCTGGGACGCCACACGGTGACAGGCTCCTGACAAAAAAATGTTAATTTCCATCACTTCTCTCTATTGGACACCCCAAAAGCTGATGGGTTCAGGTGCTGGCTACGGCACCTTCTGCTGGATGGGATCATCTCGCCATCTCCTAATTAGCCAGATCAGCTTTCCTCCTCATCACGAGCAGCCACTGAACGCCTTCTCCCTCTTCCCAGGATGGGCTCTCCCCCCGCTCTGCTCTGCCGCGCTTCACCCTGGGAAATGTTTTGCGATACTTTGGATCCCTTGTAAACCGTATTCTTCCATTTGGGCAGTCTTTCAACTCCATGAAAGTTACACGTTGTTTTCATTTCTTCTCAAGTACCTCAGGTCAAAGAAAGACCTGTGTCACAGTGGCTCTAAAAGCCTAATAAAGTCTTTCATCCAGAGACCTGCTTGCTGGCGCAAAGTCAGGGAAAACAAACTAAGTCATCGAGTGTTGTTCAAACTGTCAGATCCTTTTCAGCATGCTCTTCCTGCCAGCCTGTTCATGTGCGTTTGGGGGCTGGGATGGGGAGGAAGGGAAGGGGAAAAAAAAATTCCTGATGGCAGAAAGCCCATGGAACAACTGGCACTTTTCCAAAGCAGCCTCCCCCCGGCCCCCAGCCCGCCTTCATGGGCACAGGCGTCTGCCAATCTGTTCTGCACACACACACACACACACACACACACACACACGCTGTACAACACAAGCAACAAAATGACTTTCCAATAACTTTGCTCACAAGTGCCACTCTACCCCGAGTTTGGCACCTTGAGCTTTCTCCTCACCCCCGCCTCTCCGGGCTCTGCCTCCCAACGAGCTGGACAGGTTCCAGTGTTTAAAAGCCCATTTAACCACTCCCTTTTGTTTAGAAATACTAAGCCTTGATCTGATTTTATCGACCCTGCCGTGCCAAGAGGAGGAGGATGCTGAGGGTTTCTGAGGATCCTGCAATGAGCTGAAAAGCTCCACGAGCCCTTCGAGAAGGGCTTTGCCCACTTTGCAGCAGCCCTTGTGCTATTGTGCAGCCCCAGAAGGAGAGAGTGTACCATTTATGGGACCACACAGGATGGCTTCCACTCTTGTTGTTGTGCACGTTTCTCCCTTTGAAAACTTCATTATTGGCACTGAGGAACCAAAACTCAGCTTTGTGCTTAGCTGGCACTGTCTTTTGATGGTTAAATAGCTTTCTTTACACTCTTCACCTTGTTCAGTGCTGCTATGCCTAGAAAAATCAGAGCAGCAGGGGAGTGAGGCAAAAAGGCACGAACAGGACCTCTGCTCTGATTGACAATTGTAATCTTCCTGGGTATTGTTAGGAGACATCTTTCTGCACTTGATAAACCCAGCATGATTACATGAAACATATCCTTTTAAAATATATTTCTCTTTTTCATAAAGCAGGTAAAGCCAACTGCATTTGAGCTAATTTCAGTGCCTTTGTACAGTGTAGCATTTGGATGCCCTCTTAAGGATGCTGGGTTTGAAAGTTTGTCTTTTCCCAAAACCCCAGAGAAGCTCTTAACATCAGTGACAGAAATGGCTGGCAGATTACAAGTCAGACAGAACCAGAGAGCTCTAGAGTAACGGGAGACCCTTCCCAAAAAATAGATCTCCATTTCCCACATGATTATTTATTTGAGAAAGAACACACATTCTGTGGAAAGGTGTAACCACACACTGACCACTGAGATCATCAGCTGTGCTTTGGTTCAATTCTTCATGTCCATCTTCCCACCAGTTCTGTGCTGTGGCTCATCAGGGCACTGCATCAGGGCACAGGGGGAGGAATTTAAACATCCACAGAGCTGCTATAAATTTGAATGAATACGAATAGTTTCTCATCTATGGCAATTTGCACCAATCAAGGCTGTACCTTCATGTATCCGGCAATCTGGAGGAAAGAGTCTGCCTCCTGCTAGGCAGTTACTGACACATTTTTAGCTTCCCTATGTTGGCTCTGCCCTCCTCTACTTTTCATTTCCCACCAAAGAGAAAACATAAAGGAAGTGATGATGAACAGGCAGCTGTGGTCAACAGAAGACGTAGCATGATCGAGAGAGATCCTATCTAAAAAGTTCACACAGGAACAGCCTCACTGGCATTGAGAACAGCAGAGCCTGGAACAATATCACTGAAAAACAAATTACACACAGGCACTATCCAAGTCCAAACCAGTCAGATATTTTTGATATCCTGCAGCTTCAAAGGGGATAACAGGCAGTTCAGTGCTAGTGCTGAAGATCACGTTAGCCCCACTGGATTATTCAGGTCATGCTAAACAGCAAATTCAGTGGATTAAAAGAGTTCTCATTCCTGCTGTGCACTTTTAACAGCCTGAGACTTACACAGAAGGCTGAGGATGCTATGTACGCTGCACGTCTTGTGTAGCACTTTATAGTCAGACAAGCTCAGCAAGGGGCATCTGCCTTCCTAAAAATTGCCATTGACCCACTCCTGTTCAGGAACACTGAGAAACCAATGGACTCACCCAGCAGCTATGTGAAAATCTCTTTGCCAAGCCATGCAGAACTCACTTTTGTGTCTGCAGTGCATCGGCGCTGTATTACCATAACAAAACCAAATTGCCACCATTGAGGACGGTCTTTGCTAACACAACAGCCCTTCTCTGGTAATAAACTCGTGCTCACAAATGACGGCACAATGAGGGGATGTGGGACGGCGAGAGGATCTCTGGGGTAGCAGCCAACAGCTTTTCAGCTTTTTTCTTGTCTGACCCGAGTCATTCTCCACACAGGCGTTGGTGTAAAGTTCAGCGGCACAAAGCTTGGCCAACATCAGGGCAGCGCCATTGTCTCACATTAATGTACAATTCCTGCAATTGCTGCAGAGCAAAAGGCAGCATGGCCCCAGTTGTCACTGCAAAATGTTTTGGGGGTTCTGCTGTGTCTAGCACTGTCCTTGCTCTCATTACGGGTCAGTGAAATCATGGGTGTTTCTACAGAATGCCCAAAATCTGTGTGGTACCAACCCCACTAACACTGAAACCACCCACAGTAATCAAGGCTGTATTTTAGAAGTCAATTACAAGTAATTTGTAATCATTACATGTGGGGATTTACTGAGACAGGAGGTCCTGGGACAGGCAGGAAGAGAAGCATCCAGGTCTGACCCAACTCCTACCAGCTCCTTGCCAACCCCCAGCCCAACTCAACAGAGACAGAGCTCCCCAGGACAATTCTGTGCTGGTCATTGCCCATTTGAAAAAGCAAATCCTTCAATGGCTGAGTGAGCAAATGACAATAAATGGACAGGGATATTTCTGCCTGATTTTTCAAAGTACCTTCTGCTGAGGTGGAGTGTCTTATGTCTAATAGAGGCATGAACTGTGCAGATCTCTTCCCTTCATGGGAGCAGCAATGGGGTTTGCCCTCTCCTCTACTGCCCATGCTGGAAAACTACTCAAAATGAAATATCACTGGGACTTCTACCTCTGTCAAAACCGGGAATGATTAGCTGACAGACTTAAAAAAATATTACGGAAGCTGATAGACAGAGACACCTACACACTGCTTCATACGGCGCAGAACTGTTTTCCCAAAAAAACACCCAAAAAACCCCACTGGGCTAAAAATGAAAACGGTCAGTCCCAGAGCAGGTCAAGACACAGATATGAGCATGCTGGTAGTGGGCTGATGGAACCCTTGTGGAGGCAGACAGCTCTCCTGAGAGTCAATGAACAATATGAGAAGGATTTGGTTTGTAGTAAAACACTAAGTCGCCCACAAGGGTTTGGGAAGAGAATTATTCCCAAGATAAACTTAATCATCAGTTTCACAGAGCAACTTTGACCTCACCAGCAGCACATTATGGACTCAAGTCCCACACTTGCGCCCAAAGCTAGAAGCTGAAGTAGCCTTTTTTCCACCCATAATGGCCATCTTACTGGTGTTTTAAGACAGAAGACAGCAAAAATTTAACAGACACTGTACCCATGAAGTCCTCAACAAATATTACATTGATGCAACACCTGTGCAAGCATTTACAGTAAAAAATTGACAAAGGATTTTTCATAAAAGTTTGCAGATATTCCTGAGCACTTTTTCAGCTGAGAAAAATCACCCAGAGCTCCCACAGGGTACATCTCGAGGGCAGGAGATGGCAAAGCTGAACATTCATCACCAGCAGATCAGGGAGCAGATGGGAAAACCACAGAAAGAGGTTGCACTGAGTTTGCTGTTTCTTTAAGTCGCTGATGGATTCACACATGATGCAACTAGACACAACACAGCACTTACATCTTCCTGCATCAGTGATTCTGCAGACATAGATCTTCCCACCCTCCTTTTCCCCCTTCCAAGGCCCAGATGTAATTTTTGTCTGCAACTGGATACAATCACTTTCTGCACACAAGCCCAGCAAAACAAAACATCCCATTTTCAGTTCACAGAGCTGCCATGGCAGAAACAAATATTATTTTGTTTGTTGGGGTTTTCATTCTGGTTACTGCTGTTTTGTTTTCCAGAAATCATTGTTCTGCAGAACAATTTAACACAACTCATTCTTCTTGATTGGAGACTTTGCAGTTAGCTGAACAGTAGTTAGGTTCTCAGTGAAAAAGGCAGTCCTTCCAAGCCAGAAACGAAATTTCCCTGAAATCTCAACCTTTAGATAACTTTCTAAATCACCAAACAAGCGCTCAGCCTCCTCCCATTTCAGCAGGAAATGACCCAACACAAATCCCTGCAGCACTGCCATGGTTTGCAAGCAGAAGGTGGCACCTTTGGGTTTGGCCCTCTGTTTGGAGCATGCCCTGGCTGAGGGAAGGCTGCTGGGCACAGAGTGACCCATTCCTTAGTCCCTGAACTCTGTGTGCAATTGGTATCTGAATTTCCTGAGAGGCATGGGAGTAACTGGCTGGCTGACACCCCAGGAGTTCAGGATAAAACCCAGAGCAGAGCAGCAGCCTCACACCCACCTCTGGGGCTGTATTTCCCTGAGCACATTGCTTGGCGTTGCTGATTTGAGGAAAGGCATGAGTCCTCCTTGGAAGAGAAACCTACTTAAGTTAGGGCTCTATGGTCCTGGCTCAAGCACGTGTAAAGGGAGCCTGAGCTCCTTTTGCAGGGGGAGCTTCAGGAATTAGCCTCTATTTTCTCCTTCTCTCTCCCTACTCACTTCAATTGCCTGATCTGGTGGTAATTTTCCTCTCTCTGGTGCCTCCCTACCCATCCTTTCCTTCTCTCTTCCCACCCTGTCAGCCAATGACAAAAATAGAGATGAGAAGAGACACAATTGCATAAAAGAAGGGATTTTTCCATCTTTAATCGCAGAGGGGGATTGGTTTGCACTCTGCCTCGCTGCAAAAGCTTCTCAGGTTGGGCAGGTAAGATTTGAAGGGAGGCTGTGTGATGCATTGAGCTGAGCTGGCCCTTGACCTGCAGCTCCCTGCCTGCTCTGCCTCCAGCTTTAGTGAAGGCGCCAGGCGTGAAATGGCACCAGCAGCGCTGCTCGGTGCTTTTCTGAGCAGCTTTGAGAGGAGGGAGCGGCCGTCTCACATGTGCTCCCTCCACGGTGTGCACACCTTCCTGGGGCACACCTGGGGAGGAACACTGCTCTGGCTTTGCAGAATTAACACAAAAAGCACTTTGCTGTGCACACACTGCCTCTGTGGCACGGCAGATACAATGCTGTTGTACTCCAAGATCAGTTTCCATTTAAAAAAACCTGAGTTACAGAGAACTTAAGACTGAAGGAAAAAGAAAAATGAATTGATGCTTACCTGGCTTTTTGGTGGGTTGAGCTTAAGGGTTCCTTGTTCCTCAAGAGCACTGGACTTTTTGTAGCTAAGGAAAAAAGGAAAATACTGTAAGAACAAATCAAAAGAAAAAAATTATCAGTATACCTTTTTTTTTTAAGCTCTATAGGCTTTATTTTTATCTTTGCATAGTGTTAGAGCTGTTCAGATTAAACTTTGCAAGAAAATATTCTCCATAGGTATATCCTCATTTTTGTTGGACAACATCAGTTCTTTGATCTTTATTCACTTAGAGAAATGTTCTTTTCCTTCCAGCTCTTTGCTTTCTTGCCTTTTGCCACATTTAAAACTGAGGCTGGCCTGAAACTACTCCAAGACATCTCATTATTTTCACCAGGGTAGTTTATCACCAAACTCAGCATATTTTTCTGCTCCCCAACAAAACAATTAAAACAACACCAGGCTAACAAAGGATGAATTTCCAGGTACCATCAGCACAACCTGCAGCATGATCCCTCAAACAAACTGGAGCAGTTTCATGCATTTCCACCAGCAGCATTGCAAACTACTCAACCACTTCTGAATGCAGAGGTGGGTGCCCTGAGTGACACGTGCTGCCTTGCCCTTGCGAGCAGGGGCTCGTCGCCTTTTTGGCTTTGCCACCATTTTTCAAGATTTATGAGAGGAACAGCTCTGTCCTTCACCTCCATAGTCATTTGTACCAGCACAAAGCAGATTCAAACCACAGGAAAGCTTCAAGAGGAGATACCAAGCCCATGGCACTGCTGGTAAGGGACAGTGTCACTGTGCTCAGTGTTTGATTGTACAGTGCCCATACAAAATTAATTGATCATGTCTTTTCAGTAGACCACAAACAGCTCCCAAAATTAACCACAAGGAAGCAGACCCCATTCAGAGATTTGAATCAACAAAATATGAACACAAAAATAAAATCATTCCCATTTTGATGTTCTTTTAATAAATGCTCCTCAGCAGGGCTACATGAAGGATTTTCTCTAGTGTGCTTTGGTCTGGACTTCTTAAACACATTTGAGAAATTTCCCAAAACAATTTTTGTAGAGAAATTGATCTATCAAGATTAAAAATTTCCCCTGGAAATTCATTGTCAATATTTTTTTAACCTACTTTTCTTTCTCGCTCCCTCCCTAGGAGCTCTTTGTCTCACATCAGTGCTCTGCCACTCTTGGATCCTATGAGTCCTTCTGCCTCGATGCTTCTTGGGATAAAATGATCTTTCCCAGGAGCTCTGATAGGCTGCTTTAAATCAGCTCTTTCTTGATTCATGCATTTCACAATTCTCTCTCCTCTCCATTCTTGCAGCTATAATTACTGGCGAATTTAAATTTTATTTTAAAAAAAGCAAAGAAACCAAAGCAAATACAAAACAACAAAAAGCAAGCCACAAAGAAATAAAAGAAAAACCGACTAAAAGGCATCCTAAACCCCTCTTCCTCCCAAAATATCCATCTTTTCCTGCCGGAAATGACCCCCACTGAGCTGTGCTCAGGATGGCAGCAGGGCTGCCCGAGCCAGATGGAAGCTGCTGAAGACCTTGGAGATCAAGCCACCAGCCTTCAATCTTGACATTTGGTCGTGGGTGGCAGATTTTTTTTTCCTTTCACACTTAAAAATGTTGCAAACCACAGTAGTTCTCTTTGATGGGGAGCTGGAGGCTGATTAACCTTATCGTCTTCTGTGCACATACAGATGTGAAGAAACAATTTCCCACCCATGCTGGCCAGAACTGGTGCCTGGGCCACTGGCCAGCGCACAATCTGCCATCCTGAGCCCTACACCCTCTAGAGATCTCTGATGGGGTTTTGGTGCCATTCAGGACCTGGGAATCAGGTATATAAATAAAGTTTGCCCCTTTCTATGCTGCCCTGGGAACCAGCCCTGAATGTCCCCACATTTTTAATATCATTAGAGAACATTTTCTTAATGGGCCAAAAAAACGAGCTCCTTTTCCAATTATGCTCTCCCCAGGACACAGCAGGACCTTTCCCATCACAGGTGGCAGGAGATGGGACAATGCTCCCCCTTTTTCTTATTTGATAAGGAGGATCCTTCTTCATCTGCTTTCATTAAACCATGTGCCCGCACCGTGAGCTCAAAATGACACTTTTGAATAATTTAAGATAATGATAATAGAAACATTAAAAAAAACCTCTCTCAGAGACCAAACCCAATTCCTCTCGCAGCTTCTGAATTAGTTTTTCACTTGTAGCCATTTTTGCTCTATCTTAAGAGCTACTTAAAAAAAAAAAAAGAAAAAAAAAAAAAAAGGCACGATAGATATTAGGAAATTACTAATGCTTTTTTGAAAGCACCTAGTGCTTAATCTTCTGCAGGACTATTTCTGGATTCCTGTGCAGCTTTCATCTTCACCCTGAGTGCTTTACCAGGCACCTCGCACGCGCACAGCCCGGGTCCAAAGAGGACGGGTTGTTTTTGCGCATTTTCCCTGCAGCTGTTTTCTTCCATTGGACACGATGCCTCACTGGGTCAGGACTTTTTTTTTTTTTTTTTTTTTTTGCTTTAAGGGATGAGCTTTATTTACCAGACAGCATTAACCATTTGGATTTCCCAGCTCCAAAAATTCCTTGCAGGCATTCTGAATATATCAGGGCGGTTTGTTTTTCGGGATTTTTTTTTTTCCCCCCTTGCTTTTAAATTCTATTTTTAAAGCCCAGAATGCTGGGTCTGACACAGCTGGGGACTTTGCTGCTTTTTTCATTTCTTTTCTTCCAGGGAGGCAGAAACACAAACCACTCCTAAAACACCAGGATCAGGACATCATCATTTTTTCCCCAGCAACATCTGGAATATTAAGAGGCTGGAGTGGGATTGGAGTTGCGTTGGCTGAACCAATCTCCAGCAGGAGCCTCCCCCTGCTCCAACAAGGGAGAAGCAGCCGGAACGTGAGGAGCGGCAGCCGCACTCACCGCTCCGTGACTCCAGCTCCATGCCTGCGCCTCTCCATTGATTTATGGGGCAGCTCATTTGCAGACCCACCTCCTTCAGGAGGAGGAACTTCAACTCGATGTGGATAATAGGGTCCTATAGCCCTTAAAACACTCACTGCTTCTTCCTGCGGTGGGGAGGGGAGGGTTACGGCAGGGAGAAATATTCCTCCTCCCTTTGAACGGGTCAGGAAACGAACCGAGAGAGATGATGCATTTTTAATTTAAATAAAATAAAATAAAAAATGTAAAGCTCATAACCCAAAGCAGAGCTCGGGCTGCGGGGGTGGAGATCCCTCGCCCCATTGCTGTCGCGAAAGTGGCACAATGGAGCACGCACTCGCCTTCCGCCCATTCAATCTCTGCCTTACATCTCTATATCTGTACACACATGCCCCACAAAGACATATTTTCTACGTTAAGCCTATGGATTACTGGCTCAGGCCCTCAAAAAAAAAAAAAAAAAAAAAAAAAAAAAAAAAAAAAAATTAAAAAAAATGTTTCCAAGGCAACGAGCCAGGGGTTGCTATGGCATCTCGGAGCGAGCAGCTGGGCCAATCCCGCTCCCTTCGAGCTGGGAAGGCGCAAAGCCTCTAAATTTAATGTCAGTGCGGAGAGGAAGGGAAGCTGTTGAGGCATGCATGATGCTGAGCGTGCGCTTGCTAAATGCGGACAACATGGCCCCCATGATTAGGACCAGCACACTAATGAATATTCATTGGGCTGATTAAAGCAAAGTCAATTAACTACTTGACTGCTTGATTTTTGCTGGATTTTAGTCGTCTCTTTTAACCATTTTGCCACTGGGGATGCTCTCGTTCTCCTCTTCATCTCCCTCTTTCCTCCTCTGTATTTTCTTCACTGGCAATTAAGGTTTAATTTTTTTTTTTCCCCCTCATCTTTATGCTTTTTACTGACAATAACCCATCCTCCTCATATTTTACGGCTCACTTTATCTCACCAATAAATCACGCTCTTCTAGGGTCACTGTCTTCCGCTACAGTTGCAGGTAAGGTAGAAGGTCACAGTTTTCCATCAAATTTTAAAATCTTATATGTGATTTGATTCTAAATCAGCAGCTAAGCAATAATGATGATTTTCTACTTCACAGTGGGATTTCCCCCATCACCACAGCCCTTTGTTTTATAATACAGGGGGTTGCTGTGAGCCAGGTCAAGGGCTGCAGAATAATTATTTTTTTTTTTTGATTTGTTAGGTCAGAATTCCTTCAGACAGACAACTCAGACTGAATGTTCTAGGAAACCAAAAGGGATCCTAAAATAAAACAACAATTCATTAAAGATGGTTTTCAATTTAGAGAGATGTCTCTCCCAGTGCAGAAGTGATGTAATAAGACTGTGAAGACGACTGCATATTTTATAAAGATCATTTTTCAGAATGTGCCTGAAAACTAAAACATGTGATTAAATTAAAAATAAATGAAAAATTGTTGGTTAAAAAAAAAAAATAGTCTACATTTGTGAATTCATCCCTTGCAACCTAACCTGGGAAAATACATAAATTTTCACCATGTTCTTTGGCTTGTTCTGAAAACTCTCTCAGGTTCCTCTATTATGTATACAGGGAAAGATGCATTTACATGACAGTTATGACTCTCCCGGAATGGAGTTATTAATAGTTTGAAGTAATAGACCTGATGGAAATATTGGAAAACCTGACCACAATCACCCAGCATTTGGGCTCTTGCCTTTGTCAGCAGCTGAAGGAAAAACACACAGCAAAAGGCAGAGTGTACAGCGGGGTAGGGACAACACTGGCTTCAACATTGTCTGTTCAATTCAGCTACATGGGAGCAAAAAACAGAGAAAAAATAAAGAAAGAGGGATGAAATGAGTTAGAGGATAACTGTGTGGGGGAAGTTTGCATTTTTTGTACGTGCAAGCGAAAAAATGCTCAGTTTCTATTACATAAACTCCACGGATGTACTGGTCTCTCTATTATTTTGGAGAATGATGCATATATTTACACAGTTTTTTTAGATACACAGTACTAAAAACCAGGCAGTTGCTTCTCCACCAAAACACAGAAAGCCGGGAACGACGATGCTTCCCTACACAAATTGCATTTTGGGGGCGCGACGTGGCGCTTCCCCGCAAACCCACTCCGACTCCACCATCCGCCTATTAACACCGTTATCCCAACTTTTAATCTTCTCATCTGCAGCCCAAGACTCAGCCCCTGTTGGGGCTCAGGGAGTGACCCGGGTGGGGAACGCTGCTGCAAGGATGAAATCACAGGCACGAGTCGGAGCGCGCGTCCCCGGATTGCCGAGATGACGCCCTTCTTTGCAGAGCTTTATGCCATCAGAATCAGGGATCTGCATAGCAACACTCAGCTCCACATTGCATCCACCCAAATCTGAAGAAAAACCCCCAACAAATAATTACCCATTTACAAATTAAGAGAGCAGCAAAAGAAAAGAGAAGGGGAGAGTGTTGAGCTGCCACGTTTAATTTAAAGAAATATAGACTGAGGGCTCTGTTTCAAAATAACATTTTTTCATCTCTGTGCGGTGGAAATTTCTTTGCAGGAGGCAATGTGCAAGCAGAGATGTACATGCACACAAAGAGAAGTGGAGTAATTCCATTCTCACAAAAAATTTAGAGAATTGGATTCAAATCCTATGTAGGTCGCAGATGAAATGTAGTCAGCAACTTACAACACAGGGAAAAAAAAATGAAAGAAAAAGACAAAATCCCAGCCCGGTGCCACACAACCCAGCAGTCTGCAATTCCTGGTCATGAGAGGCCACAGCATTAGCCAGGCAGGGTGTTGCAGGTCAGGATTAACACGCATTAACAAATTCATGTGGAGGAAGCTGGCCCAGCACCTGCCCACAATTTGCCAATTCACTTTGTCTCCCTTCCATATGAATCCAATTCTCTTTTTCTAATTGGAGTGTGTATATATATATATATATATATATATATTTTTTTTTTTTATTAATGTTATGTACTGGGTAAAATGTACATCCCCAAGCTGTTAAAAGAATTTCAACTTGAAATCTACACAGGAGCAAGAGCAACATAAATATTGCGCTTATATTGTGAATGATACCGACGTAAAAATGCTCAAAGACATGTATGTGAACATCCACACACACATGCAGAGAAATGATGGTAAACTGCATCTATTCTGGTTCTAAGGTTCATTGCAAATTCAGTAAATTATAAAAAAACCCCTCACCACAAAAATACAGACCAGGAATCTACATCTGCACAATGAAAAATATTCTGAGCGCAAACCCATTGCGGGAGCAGTAAATTCAGGGTTAAGTCTCTGGATTCCTGTCTGATACTCTCAGCCTTTCATCATGTCTCTATGAATTTTTATTTCTGTACTCTGGGGTAAATTAAGGCTGATGGTGTCAATACGGGGTTTTGAGTCTGATTTCAACATTTCTCGTATTTCACCTGTTTTACTCAAACCCTTTAAGTTTGGGTTTTCTACAATTTAGGAGGGAGGCTTGGGGGTTTTCTAATCCTCTTTCAAAAATGCCATATTTTCCAGGAGGCTATTCCCCACCGAACTCGCTCCCAAAACCTCATGTCGGGTCAGCAGCCATTTTCACAGGCAGAACAAATTCCTCCATCCTGGAGAGCTGATGCTGAATGAACCCCAAGAACAGGAGCACCCCGAGGCTGCAGAGACCCTGAACTCCTGCATCTCCCTGCTCCTGCAAAAGAGAGCCCCCCCAGAGCCGTCCAGGAAAAGCCCGATGCGTTTGAGATTAAGAACGTGCCGTGTCTGGGATTAAAGCAGAACAGGTTTACAGCCCTCGCCGTGCTAACCAACCAGAGGAGTTATCTAATACAGGATTCATGTGATTGCTTGAATAATATTCCAGGAGACGCCGCGTCCCTTCCTCCCTGCGTGCACAGCCCTCGATGCAGGCACACACATGGTATTTCTAATAGGATCTCTTCTCCCCTCTCTCTCTCTCCCTCTCTCTCTCTCTCTCTCCCCCGCTTTCACAATCTGTCGCTCTCCAATCTGCCCACTCTGGTCTATTTTCCCATCCAATATTCCCCCTCTAACACCTTCCCCTCCTCTTCAGCCCCCACCCTTGCTCCTTTTCCCTCTCCTCCGGGCTCTGCTATCGTCCACCTTAGCCCTGGCGCTGAGTCTTGGGTGTCTGGACATTCAAAGTATTTAGCAGAGTGATTAAAACGGGACATTAAAGTGAAAAACAATTTTTCCCCTACTACTAGTACGTAAAAAACACGGTAACTAACTAACCCCTTTAATAATTTGGTGCGCTTTTTTTTTTTTTTTTTTCCTTTTCTGGCTGGATTATGTTATTAATGTTTTATCTCATTTGGTGCTATTTTAACAGAAACTTTACAAACAAGTCTACCATTGCTATCTCCTCTTTGTGGAGGGGAAGCAGCAGCAGAGGGAAGGGGAATGCTCAGCTAGAGCTCCCCAGCAGGCTGGTAGTGTAGCCTGAAATAAATGAGGTCTCCTGGGTTCCAGTCCAGTGGTCTAACCATTAGTCTCTGACTAAGAAACAAATGCAGAGGCCAGAAAATGTGTAAATTAAAGCAACACTTCACTTTTCCTTGTAGTCTGTAGAATAATTACAAGATGCAGATGTAGCTAGAGATGCCTGAGGCTTTGGTGATCCCAGGGATACATTTCTAAGATCAGGCTTTTCCTCCAGACCATCTGGGTGCTCCAAGGTGCTGTAGGAAGTGTTCACTCCGGCTGAAATTTGGCCCTAACCAGGGGCAGCACAGGGCTAAGCAGAGAAACTGATTTAAGGAGTTCAGGGGAAGCATCAGGCTTTATCTAGGCCTGGCAGGATTATGGAAATAAGTATTTAATTTCCCAGAAGAGAACAAGCTTGTGGCCAGCTTATGTGTGCCTACACACGGACACAAACACAGGCACACGGGAACACGGGGGAGCTCCGGCACCACAAGGAGGGGAGAGAAGGGTTGGACACAGTGTGTGAGGTAATAACAGCTCTTACCACCAGGAAAGATTCGCATTCACACTCTTAACTTGAGGGCTGTAGGTGCCCCTCGATTCGTGGCACGCTGCACAGCCTGTGGGCTGAGGACAGCTCTGATCCCATGGAGAAGTGAGCATGGCACAACGCTGGGGAGGAGAGCAGAGCAAGGACTGCTCGAGGATCTAGTGGCACAGACATGCTAGAAGATTAGGACATTCAGCTTCCCTTTCCTAAAGATAAAAGCACCTGCCACCAGGAAAACAAACACTGTCCCTACGGAGAAAGCACCAAACGCTTTAGAAACTGAATCCAGTCCTGCAGACCAAGCAAACGCTGCATTTAAGCACAAGAGGAACCCAAAGCTCCTTAAAGGTCCAGAAAGCTGAGTTTGGTTCTCGTTCTCTCAACTCACATCTACTACACATTATTTTTAGACAGAGTAAAACACAGGGCAGCTGACCTCGTGGACTATTGCAGAGCAACTCCTGTATTGGAGAGCAGCAGACAGGAGCACCACAGAGCACAGAGCTGCTCTGGCAGAGGTTTGAGCCAGAGATCTCCTGGTATGGACCATGGTTGGAATCATGATTATTACTGGAGGAACCTCAGCTATTCAAGCTGTTCCCCTGCATGAAACTTCTCCAGCATCACCAGGGTCTCCAGCACAAGAAAGATGTGAACACGCAGGAAGTTCAATGAAGGACCCCAAGGATGGTGAAGGGCCCAGGTTTTCTCTCCTACAAGGAAGGGCTGAGAAAGCCAGGACAGTTCAGGCTCTTCACTTTTAGGCGAAGAGAAGGCTCACAGCATCCAATCCTCTTTACCAACAACCTGGGCCTCCTGCCTTGAGCAAATACATCTTTATAGAAACAATCCAGAAAGAGATCAGACAAGATAAAGATAAGAAATGTCACAACAGTTTGGAAAAGCTGAACCCAAAGACTCTAAAATGGTAAATATGACTCGCATAACTAGTGGAAAATATTTGCAATCCTGTAAACATACACAAATTCCTAAGATCTGTGGCAGATTTCTGAGGTGTGACTAATTCACTCAGCACAAAGGTGACACAGCTGTGACAGAGCACTTGCATCTCTGAACTATGAAACCGAGATGAAACCATTTCCTGCTCTCCGGGGTTTGGTTGTGAGTGATGTAACTTTCTTAGGCCTATACAAGCAAGGCTGAAAATCAGGCTGGAGAGAGTCAAAGCGTGCAGGCTTTAAGGCCACATTCATCTCTTTAGTGTGCATGTGGACGCAAAAGATCTAAGAATTCACACCCTGCTATCTTGTTCTGACGCAGGGTGCAAGAGGTTGTGCATTGGCTCACTTGATGTTGTGCCTACAAGACGTGAAAACGCCTCCAAAGTCCCAATGTCCCAGTGCATGGGTTCCCCATGTGGAGATCCCAGCTCCAAGGAAATCCTGAGATCCATCATGAGTCAAATGTGCTCAACATGACTTCTCAGGCTCAGAGGAGCCCATCTCTGTGCCCCTTCCATCCATGCCAAGGATCTGCCCTTTGGCTTCACCCACCAACACCTTGGTGCTGCTCAGCACCTGCAGAACCCAAAGCCACCTCTGTGCTGAGCCAAGCTCTTCCAACAAGCGCAAGTGGAGTGCCCTGGCACCAGCTCCCCCGGCCCCAGCAGAGCTGCAGGCACACGTCACCTCCCCAGGAAGTTGTTTGTATTCTTGGGAGAATGTTGAAAAATATCTCTGACCCCCAAACATTTACCTTTTGATCGGAGGTTTCCAATGTTGCTGTAGTGTATTAAAGCTGAGATGCTCATAAAAAAACCCTTTGTGTCAACATAGTAAATGACTCTAATTAGGCTGGTGGTGCAATGAAAATGCTTAATTCATTCTGATGAGGCAGAAGGAAGAGCTAAAATGTTTATAGACAATGGGTGAACAGGGAGATATAATGCTGAGTGCCAGCTTTAAATGCAAATTACCACAGAAATCTTTCCCTCTCCACCATCCCATTCCTCCCCCTTCCACTCTCTCTCTGTCGCCAGCACCACTCTGTAATCTCCTAGTGCAGTAATTAGAAGTGAAAGGAGCCACATAGAGGGGCCTCTAAAGGCAACACTAAAGAGAATTACAGAAAAAAAAAAACACCTACCTTTAATAGAAGACAGCACTATTTTCCAAAGTGCACCACCACTGCAGCGCTTGGCATGGTGGTAGGATCAGAGAAGTGATAATTTGGAGGGGTATTACTGAAATGGGATGTAAATGTCTTTCATTTCTCCCTCCATCTGAACTGGCTTCATCTACAGTGTCTGTCCATTGGGCTGGGGATACTTTGCCTTTTGGAAGAAGGCCACACCAGCAGCAACAAGCAGACGTTTTGAGGGTGATGGCTCTCAGAGTGTTTCTTCACCTCACCAGAAGTGTGGAGCTGCAAGTGGACAAGAGCTGTGAGCTGGAAAAAACCACACCCTGGAAGCGCCATGAGAGTGTAAATGTGG
The DNA here is from genome assembly GCF_015227805.2 of Hirundo rustica. Lineage (NCBI taxonomy): Eukaryota > Metazoa > Chordata > Aves > Passeriformes > Hirundinidae > Hirundo > Hirundo rustica. Next base: position 5,752,940 of record NC_053465.1, read on the forward strand.
AAACCTTGCAAGTCATCCTTGGAAAAGGCTTCTCATCGCACTCGCAATATCCCACCTTCTTTTAGAAGAGAAATTATACATTTAGTGAGAAAGGAAAGGGAGAAGGGAAGAGGACAAAGAGGAAGAGAGAAAAGGCAACCAGTGTTTGGTTTTCATGCAGGGTGTGACACTTTTCTATAAACATTCTCATTTGAAACATCCAAAATAGCTTTATCTTGGGAGTGTAAGGGAAGAAGTGCTTCTGATGCCAACTTGACAGCGTCTCAATGCTTCAGGATCTCCAGTATCAGCAATGCACAGCAGCGTACAGACGTGTCTTAGAGTTTCACATCTGGAGTCTGAGCCAAAACCACGGTTTTCTTCATTGTCTGTGAATTAAATGCTCTCAGTCCTGTTTCAGCATTGAACAAATCCCCTTCTCCTTCCCACACACAGCCTCACAAATCACCCCAGTACTGTGGAAGGTCAGATCAGGAGACTAGAAAATCTGTCACAGTCTGAGACTATGAGCCAAATGAACTCCCGGTAAAAAGCTGCTGAAATTACATTCTGGATTGAAAGCCCTGAAACAAAAATATTTTCTTTCCTCCTTGAAACAGCATTTGAGCCTCAAGCTTAAGAACAGGTGAATATACCCTGAGGCACACAAGCAGAATAAAGCAGACCTGGACTTTTGCCAGCAGAAGCAAGGCAGGGGAAAGGGGCAGATATCCGGCAGAATTTTTGTGGGCACTAGGAATTTTTATCATGTCTCCACACTGACACAGCTGTGTTGTCAGTGGACAAGGTCACGCTCACTGTGGGCACATCATTTAACACTGTGCTCACCTCTGCAGGCAAGCCTGGTGATGTGCCCTGCCCTTTTCTGCAGGTGGCCTGACCTCAGCAGCCCACCTGGGCTCGCTTTTTCTTCAGGGACTCAACACCCTTTAGGAAAGCTGCTGGAGACTGAGGTGTGCTGCTGCAGGTCAGTGCTCAGACCCCGCTGCCAGATCGTGTTATGTTACCAACTCCCAAAAAATCTGCGTTGCCTGACTTAAAACACTTCTATTTGCTGAAAAAAAAAAAAAATAAAGATTATCTTTTTTTCCACTCCCTTAAGGCCAGCATGCAGGAGAGATCCAGCTTTATCCCAGATTCTAGTCCGGGCAGTCACATTCCTGCAGGACAGCTGTCACAGAGGTGATGCCACATAAATACCAGGGAGCACCCTCCCCTACGTGTCCTCGGCTGCATGAACAGAAACCCCAGACAAAGCTGGACTAGGGGGAAAAAAAAAAAAAAAAAAAATAGTCACAGCTTGCTTGTGCCTGCACTTCATTCCCAAGGCTCGGCTCAGCTCATTCATAAAAGATCTCCATCTGACCCGCAGAGCCACCTCCAGCCCCTGGTGTGCAGGTGACGCTGGGCTCTCCTCGAGGATGCCCCGGGCACGGAGCCGTGTGCCAGCAGCTCCCTCTCCCCAGCCGCCAGCGGGAGCATCCCACCGTCTCCTTCTCCCGCTCCCTCTCTGTGTTTGCTCACTGAGACAGAAGCAATACCAGTTTGCAGCACAATAAACCATGTAAAGGAAGCATCAATTAACTAGAATACATGGATATAGTATTTAATTAACTGTTAGGCTCGCAGTTACCGTATGATGTCATGGAAACCTCGAATCTCCTGGGTGCTGCCTCGCACATGCCAGCCGGGAATTGGAGACATCGCAAATCCCGTGTAAAGTTTGAATCCTGACATTTTTAATTAAAAAAAAAAAAAGAAGAGGGGGAAAAAAAAAAAAAAAAAGAAAAAAAAAAAAAAAAGAAAAAAAAATTAAGGGGAGTTTCTGACTCTCTTAAGTACCTTTTGATTGATGTGCATGTGTGCAGATCTTTGGAACTCCAGAGCCCTGGGTGGCATTGCTCCCCTATTCACAGCTACCGTCACCAACCAGGGCTTTGTGTGGAGGAACCACAAGAATGAGCCCAGAAGGCTCTGTGGAAATAAAAGAGAGGGCAAAATCATATTGGATGGGTTTTCAAGGATATAAGAGGATATACGTTGCATTTGCACTACTTTTGGCATGAGGATCTCAAAGCACTTTGCAAAACAAAAATGCAAACATTCGAGGTCGACTGAACAAGGGCATGTAGTGGCAGAACAAGGGGGAGTGGTTTTAAATTGAGAGAGGGTAGGTTTAAATTGAATAGTGGGTAGAAATTCTTCCCTGTGAGGATGGTGAGGCCCTGGCACAGGGTGCCCAGAGGAGCTGCGGCTGCCCCTGGATCCCTGGAATTGTTCATGGCCAGATTGGAGGGGGCTTGGAACCACCTGGGAGAGTGGAAGGTGTCCCTGCCCATGGCAGGGGGTTGGAACAAGACAGTCCCTTCCATTCTGTGATTCTGTGATTTCCTGGCCCTTAATTCATTCTGAAAGATCATTTAAGTCTATAAGTTCTTGCCCAGCACATTCTAGAGGGGCATCCAGCCCTAGTTCAAATACTGATAAATGTAGCCTCTGTTTAAGAAATAAGTGGCATTTTACAGGATTTTACAGGATTTACAGTTGAAGAAACTGAGGCAAAGGGAGGTTGTGACCATGGATCCAAAAGTCTGTTGAGAGCCAGAGCAAGGAACAGAGCCAAAACACTCAGATATTTGTGCTGACCAGAGAGACTCAGGTGGAAGAGGGAGCAGCACCCTCACAAGCTGTGTCCAAGCTCTGCTGATCCCTCAGGAAGTGCCCAGAGCCCCTCAGCATCCCTGCCCACACCAGGTCTGCCAGGGCCTCACATGCCCCAGCACTCCTTGAAGAACTCTTCAATGAAGCACAGGTCTGGTTTCCACAGGACCAGGCTGCAGCAGCAGGTACTGGATTGGGATCCTTGCAGCCCATAAACAAATACCAACAATCAGCCTCAAACAACATCCCCACACGAGTGATTTTACATCTCCAGCTGTAAACATTAATACTTTAATTCCATTTACTGCAGGATATTTGCTGCCCAGTACTAATTTTGTCCTCACACCTTGAATTGCAGGAAAAGTCCTGTATTGAAACCCATTAGGCTGAGATGTATTGAATACCTTCCTTTAGTGCTTTGACAGTAGAACATTAGGCTTACACAGACCCAGACAGGTAAGTACAACATTATTTTCTGTGAATGAAGGTGTGTGTTCATTCTCTGTATCCATTGTCTATGTTTGTGTGGGAATTAGTTTATGGATCACTCCTGACAGAGCTACAGCGCCCTCCCTTAAGGGCATTGCTGATATATTACCTTTGAAAGAGAATCACAATTTATTCATTCAAACACAGAGCTAAAGATAGATGAGCGCTGGAATATTTTGAAATATTGCATTATATATAAAATGAAATAGGGGGAAGCTAAATTACACAGCTATAATTACTTAGAGTTCAGGTGGCGTCGTAAATAATCTATTCACAACTCGCTCAGTGTTTATTATGTCAGAGCAGAGCAATATAATTAACATGGTATAGACAGGAACTGTGCAAGGCAGATGCCTGATACACCCAGATCAAACCCACTAGGACACAAGCATAAAAACACACAAACACATGCTATGTCACTCATAAAAAATCATGTGAAAGTGAGGAGAAAAATAAGGTAAAAACCCCAGAAGTTTGAAAATGCTGAGGCCCCAGCTCTGCCAACAGCACCAGCCTGTCTTTGGAACAGTCATAGTTAAATTTATGGACATGCTTCAGTGTTTACATTGCAGGGGCAGAGGTGGTTTTGCATTGACTGCGTCAATGCTACCTATGAAATTCTCTCTGTGCTGCTCTAAAATTGGCTTATTGGCTGTTAGAAATGAAATTGTTACGCAGAATAAGAAGCTGTCAAACAAAACTTGTAATCTGAAAGTCATCGTCCAATCCTTCCCCACAAATACACAAGTTCTGATGCCAGAAATGAAATGCTTGGTAATTATAAAAAAAAAGGGCAGAAAACTGAGGAAAATATCAAGGAAATCAGAATACATTATAAAGGGGGAGAAAAGCCCTAACATCTAGAGTGCCAATACAGTAGTTAAATTTATAGGAAGATATCTCCTGGTTTACCTTGAAATCACAAGATTTGTCCATTAAAAGTCTTGCTTCCAAAAATCTCTTCTCAGAGAGTAGAATTTATATTTACCTTAGCACTGAAGCAAAGTTTTAGAAACACATGAGAGTACCTCTCAGAGGCTCAAAGAAGGAATGAGATGAGCAGGTGACAAACTTAAAGTCCACTAAAGGAACAGAAAGCTGAGAGGAACAGCTTTTCAAGAGGTTTGGTTTGGGGTTGCTATTTGCTTATGTATTATTTTTTTTCCAATAGTGTTTCTGTATCAGGGAAGAAATAGAGCAGGGGAACAAAATCCCACCATTGCCCCCAAACTGGAGATGAGAAAGTGAGTCAGGAATCAGATTTTTCCCTTCACACCTTCTTCTTTCCTCCTCTGTAATCACTCTTTTTGGGCAGTTTATTACCTGCTTATCCATTGCAAAGAGACTCAGTAAGTATATGAGCAGAGGAGTTTGAAGTTTGCTTTTTCGCTGATTTATTGGTCTCTTTTCCCTAAAATCAATCAATCCCTTTTCTCTAAAAGCAAGAGAATTTTCCCCATCAGCCACCAGATCTCCACTGCCATTAAGAGCCCCTCTCCAGACTCAGTCATACCCTCCAAACAGGAACCAGAGCAAGCCCAGGACACATCCTTTGACCTTTGATTGCTGGATTTGGTGGTCTTCGAGGTCTTTCCCAACCTCAATGATTCCACGATTCTATGACTTGAAGGGCTGCAGCCCAGCCTCCCACAACACCAACATCACCTGGATTTTAATACACAATATGTACTGAGCATGGACAAAATGCCCAAGTAAGCCAGGTTTAAAAAAAGTCGTCACTCCCATCAACTGCACTGAAATCACAATTTCCTTTTTCCTGCAGTTGAATTGGAGGTGTAAACAATGTCCTTAAAGAGTTTTGGCCCAGCACAGAGCTTGTTCTTGGCCCATCTCTTCACCTTGCAGAGGAGGTGCGAGCGCTCTGGAAGTGATTCAGAAAGTTGGATGCAGAGCAGAGGGAAGTGCTGTGTCTTTTATTAAACAGCATCTGCCCTTCTATTGGATATATTACTTTAAGCCAAGTGGTGTGGATTTTTTTTTTTTTTTTTTTTTTTTTTAAGTAAAGAATATTTAACGTCACGTAACAAGAAAAATGGTCCCTTAAATTATTTGTGGCATGTCCTCTGTGCTGTGGAGGAACAAAGCTCACTCTCCCGATGTGCTGCACCAGAGCCCATGAGCAGACAGTCAGGAAAGAATTTATGGTCCCTGGGGAGAGATCTGCTTGGGTCCTGCTGAACAAGATAAAATATTTGAGGGTTGGGTGGTTTCTTTTCCTTCTTCTCTGTGGAGATAGCAGAGATGAAAGATGTAAACCCATTTCCCAGGGACCTAGACTCCACCAAAACACCTTCCTCTCCTGGAAGCCAGACTTGAGCTTGCAAAGGGAAGTTAATCTAGTTTTATTTTCATGATGCACTTTTCTGTCTTCCTAAGAAATTTTGCAGTGGGAACAGGAATTCTCCAAAGGCCAAAATCAAACTCTGAAAAAGGCAAAAGAAAGCAGCACACTGGATTCCCTTCCCCTTGGGCCCTCATGATTGTTTTTGGGGTTTTTTTTGTTATGCTTTTGTGACACATTTTATGATCCTTATTATTTGTGAATCCTTGCAGAGGCCACTCCATCCAGGTGTGACCATGGAAGATGATCTTGCTTCCTGTTTTTAGATGCCTCTCACTGGCTGCTCCCTTAGGGCCAAGCAGAGCCCAGGACTCAGGTAATGGTCACACCTTGGAGACAGGAGCCAGCCTGGCCCAAAGGCCCCCACCAAAGGAACAGCAGCTTTTCTGTAGACCCAGTGGCAGTCTGGGTCTGGTTTGTAACTCCTGTGTCACCAGGATCTTCAGTGGTGCCCCCTCGCCTGCAAAGCCTTTTCTCCCTTGTCAGCCAGAACAACTCAGAACAACTCAGGTAAATTATTTAAAGCGCTGATCCCGCCTCAAAATCTGCTGTGGATTATGCACCAGCTTCAGCCCAAGCACACGGAGCATTGCCTTTAGCAAGTCAGCAAACATTCAGGAGTGACAAACTCCGGCTGATGCAAAGTGCCAGCGGATCATTTAATCAAGGAGTGCCCTAGTAATTAATACTACCTAAAAAAATCACCCTCATTTTTAAGCACATCCCATGAGCAGATAGGTGCCTTCAGCGCTCAGTTTTCCAGCATGAACCACACTCAGCTTTAACACAGAACAGGGTAACACAGGGTTTGAATGGCAGCACCAATGCTGCTCACACCTCCCCACGAAGGGGCCTGGTGCAAAAATTGCACTCAGCACCACTTGGGAGCAAAAAACCCAAAGCTGATCCCGTGCATAGTCTGGAGGAAAATAATTCGTGTCCCCAGATGTAAAATGGTAAAAGTTATAAGCAGATTTGCTGCCCGCCCGAAGCAAGAACCAGCACCTGCAGAGCCCCTCTGGTCTCAGCCTGTTTCAATTCCAACAATGGGGTTTTTTGCCCCAGGTCTCCCCCCAAAAAATCCTTCTTTAAGAGACTGATTTCTCTGGAAACCAGCACATCAGCCAACTGCACATCCCACTTTCTGGTAAGAAGATTTCAAAGGTGGCTGCAGTCCTCCCTTCTGCTGCAGGGAAGTAGAACTAATTATCCCACAGCTCTGAAGCACCAGTTTTGCCCCTGGATTCCCACCCAGGCAGTCCCAACACCTGGGACAATCTCTGCTGCAAGAGCATCAAGGCACTCTGGATGGAGTGACAGCAGCAGTGAGAGATTTGATCTTATTAAATTCATTTAGAAACATGCTTATGGCAGGCTGGTATGAATTTCAATTCAAACCTCACTTGCTTTCTGTAGCATCTGCAGCTCCCAGAACCTGCAAGTGTAGGCAAACATACTGTTCTCTAAAAACTGAAGATGTAGGGCAAAATGGGAAAAAAAAAATAAAGTTGTGTGAGTCCTGTGTGATCTGAGCTGAGCTCTTTCACAGTTCCACCAAGGTGTTCTGGTGTCTCAGCTCTCCAAAAAAGAAGGGCTAACCACAGAACCTGGTCTCTGTGCATGGCTGGTGAAATCTCTTGCAATATTATGGAGATAGAACCAGCTCCTTTTCACAATGGACTCGAATCCTCAAATCTGTACAAATATTTAGACTTTCACTCCTCAAGGCCAGCGAGCTCTAGGACAGGAATTGCTGCGAGACTCAGACTGAAATGGTGAGGAGCAGAAGCAGAAATGCTCCCCATTGCAGAGCAACCCAAAATCCTAATCCCAAACCTTGTCCTGGGCCCCATGGCACCCTCAGCTATAGCCAGTTCCCCTCGTGGCAGTAGCTCAGATCAAGGCTAATTGTATTTGAATCTACAGGGCACCAATTTTCCAGCGAAGGGGTTTTAATCTAACATGCAGATCTCTTGTCTACATTCACGTCACCCCAGAGACCCATAACATAGGTCATTTGTGCATACACAATCTCAGTAATAGGATGCACAATTTTAAAACGGCTAAATCTGTAGCGTAGAAAAAAATGTTATTACAGGAGGAAAAAGAAAAGATTAGCTCACAGGCTAAGATCATGTTTGCCAAGTTTCCACCCAGAGAATTATTCCAGTACCGAATTCTATGCTACCAAAATAACGGGTTTATACAGCAGGCATTGTGCCAGCTTTTTGGCTATAATTATAGTGTTTTCCTCTCTCAAGTTCTTTATTGATATCTGGATTTTTTTTTTTTTTTTTTTCAAAAAGGAGGAGGTGGAGAAGTGATTTTATACGTTGAACAAACTACAGCAACACTTGATGCAGTAAAAAAAAAAAAAAAAAAAAAAAAAAAAAAGGGGGGGGGAAGTTTTAACAACCTGCCAGCCTCCAACTTCACAGGAAATGTCAGTGCCACTATCAGACTTTAGAGAAACCCCAGGGATCCATTACTGCAGTTTGAAGATGTCCCTGCACTTCCCTTTTAAGTAAACGCCGGAGCCGCTTGCTTCATTCGGCTGCTGCTGTGCTGCACAATATTCCTTTGAGGAGATGCTTTGCAGTGACAAAATAACTGCTGACAATGTGAATACCAACTTCGTTTTAATTTTGTTTTACATTTTCTTTGGTATGTTTTGATCCTAAAAATCTTTAGAGTGCATTTTTTTTTTTTTTTTAAATGATAATAAAGCAACTATTGCTACAGCACCACGGAGTCGTTGCTCCTCCCCCCCCCTCCACCCCTTTCCCTTTTTCCTCCCCCATCCAGAGGGAGCAGGTTGTGAAGGAATGACACATCCTCAGCACAGGTTCAGTGAAGGAAAGAGGTGGAGGGGAGGAGAAGCACTCTAGAAAAAGCAGTGACACAAAATAGGGCAACACTTCTCTTTTTTTTTTTTTGCAAGCTATAAAAACAAACATTGAAGAACGTGACGTCAACATGACTGCCAGGGAATCGAGCCCTTGCCACAGTCAGTTCTTGCAGAAAATGCTGCTTCTCCATCCTGTCTCCATCCCAAAACAGGAGCCAAGGGTAGTAAGTCCCAGTTAAGGAATTTCTTTCTTAGGGATGCGTCTGGCTGAAACCTTAAATTTCCTGAATCCAGGGTATTAGCAATATACTTCTGAAAACCATGGCTTTTCTATCATCTTTTATAATTCTGGAAAACTTCACAAGCACTTAAATTAAAATTCCATCAGCCCTGAACCCGGGAACAATTAGCCCAGCTGAGATGATTCCTGATAGTCTTCTGCATATGATAACCAATATCCAATATACCCCAACATTGTGAGGATCTCTGTAAATGAAGTGACATCTCTTGCTGGACAAAGCCTGGAAATGTTATCCTTGGGTGATAGGAATCCTAAGGGGACAACTATTCTCCCCCGTTCCGAGGCTTACTTAATTGTTCCAGTTGCTGGAAATTTTAAACAATTTCCCCAGCCGCGCTGCCAAGTGGCGTTAAGCTCTTTGTCTGGCTGATATGCCAACCAAAGGCACGGGGAGATAAGGACAGCTCTGGGAATTGCACAAGCCGACTTACACAGCCAGAGTTCCCCCGCCCCAGCTCCTGCCTTCAGCTTTGCCACTACTTCTACTACTTATTATTATCGTCACATCGCTGGAACCAGCAGCTCTTTCACCTCCAGTGCCTCGGCTGCACTTACACGAGAAGGACTCTGAAAACAGGACACGGTGTTTAACACCTTCTTTTTGTTCATCTCCCTTCCCTTCTATGTTTGCCTTATTTTCCAGCAAAATGATACGTATTATCCTGGTTATTTCAGTATTCCAACGGCAGAGTGGACGTGTCTAAGCACGGATTCATTGACTGTGTTTGCACTTACTTTCCCAGGTCAGATTTTCAGTGGTGATAATGGGTGGGAAGCCTCTGATTGTCCAAGAATGAGCTGAACCAGAACTGAAACCAATCCTCTGGATTTCTGAGCAGGTGGGCAGAGTTTGGGCTCGCTCTCCTCTGTTGCTCAAACAGCACAAGAGGTCACAGTGGCACCCTGCCCTACATCACTGATAATAATGCATTATTTTATGGCATTTGTTCATAAAAACGGTATCTTCTTCTGCAAAACATGTCTTTATTGAGCATCTCAATATCACCATCTCAACCATCTTTGCCGCCATCTGCCAAGACAAAAGAAAAAGGTAACAAAACCCCTTTTCCAAGTTTATCTCCTTCCAGGATCAAACTATGGTGCAAAGGCCAGAGTATTTAGTAGAGGGTTGTATTCTGTAGCTCCCAGGAGCAAAGGCTGATCTATATTGGATTACAGAAAGGCTAAATCATGTCTGAGAAGCAGTTATGAGAATCGCTGGGGGTCCTGTACTTTTAAAAGGACCTTTCCCATGAGATCCACAAGCAGGTCATCGTCAGTGGAGTGTGGGGTCCTTGGGGGGATTGATCACTGAAATTTCCAACCCTAATTCTGGGGTTGCTTGACTATTTCACTTGCTGGGAGCTTGGAGAGGACAGTGTGGCCCCTCAGACCTTCCCCTCCACTTACCTGCACAGTTTTTTGCCAGCACAGCCACACCTCTTGTTTGCACCCAAATGACAGAGAAGCTGCTCTTTGACACAAGACCTCCTTGCTCCGGTTTTGGCTAAACAAACTTTCCAAAGTGTTTAACTTCCAGGCCAAAACAAACCTCTTTAGGCTCCCTGACAGATTGCCCTTTACACACCACATGGCTTTAGTTTCACCCCAAACCTTCATGTCAATATTCATACTTGCTTCGACATCAGCAAAGTAGAAGCATCCGGCCTTCTGATAGTTCTTAAAATATCACTTATTTTTTCTAATCCATTTTAGATCTGCATGAAGACAAACTTCAGGACAGACCTTCAAACTGGCATGAAGTTAAGCCGCTTCAGCACTGACAATACTCCTAAAGGTTTGAAGAGCCAATATAATTTCAATATCACGTTCTGTTTTGCAGTATTATGTCCAGGTATTTTCTAGCTCTCTACCATGAATGGGAAAAATTCCTTTTCCATATCCCTTTTTCCCCATTACAACAATACCAGGATACAGAAGTGTGCAAGAAGGAAGTATCTTCTCTCTGCAGTCCTTTCTTCCTTCCTCCTCCAAGAAGAAAACCAACAGGAGGCAGGAAGGGCCAGAAGAAATTGCTCTGCCGTCTGCCAGTTCCAGCTTGTCGCTAAGTTAAAAATCAGAATTGATGTCAACACTGGTGGCACCAGCCCACAAGTGTTTCTCCTCCACCAAAATGGCTTTTTAGAACACCATGATTTCCTATCTCTTTAAAATGATTTCAAGCCTGAAAACTTTTTATAAAATATTTTGGGGCAACAAGTGGAACATTTGAGCTAAAAAAACCTTGAACTGTAGCTTGAAAAACCCCTTAACACTTCTCGCAAAAGCTGTTTTCAAAAGTGGGAGGTTTTCCTCCTCAGAAAATATGGAGAACATCATGTACAGGTACTTGTTCCGCTGAAAAGACATTTTCATTTTATAAGTTCCTAAAATATACTCTCTTCAGGAATCAGTTTTAAAAATACACTGATTTTTTTTTTTTTTTTTTTTTGGTTTTGTTTTGTTTTGGGGTGACACCAGCAGTGGCTGAACAGCTACCAGCCACACACAGAGCAGGGCACGTTCTCCACTGCAGATCCAGCGGGCAGGACCACAATTATCCAAAACTCTCCATTTCAGAGCTATGCTGCTTTATAGCTGCAAACCTCACCCATGGTCCTTACTCCTGGACATTTCAAGCTCGGATTTGTGGCCTCTCACAGCAAAGAGCCCCGCTGGTTTCACTGGGACCATCCAGCCCAGTGGCATTCGAACTCCCATGCCCTGTGTGAGGTTTTCCCTGCGAATCAGCGACGTTCATATCCCGACCTTAAACCGATTTCCTGGTAGGATGGAGGCAACTTCCAGCCTCTGACACTGGCCTCTACCACGGTGTCACGAGCTCTGACACCTCAGCAGGATGGGTGTTTGCCAGAGGGAGCAGGAGGCTCAGGAGGCAGGCCGTATTCCTTCCTTGAGAGTAAAATATATTAGTTTTAAATGCAAAGCCGCGGCTTACAAATGCCAAGAAATTCCTCTTGCCACACAAATGTTTCCAGAACGCTGTGCTGAATTAAACGGATTCAGCTTGCTTTCAGATCCAAACATAAAAAGAGACAGCTTGATAGATAAATACATTTAGGGTGCAGACAGCTCTGGTCAGTGGACAATTAAGGATGGAAAGACAACGGTGCCCGGGTAGCTTCAGATCCAGAGCACAAATTATTCCTGCTAGAGAATTCTATTAGTAATATTTGCATCTTGCTAATAGAAATCCAATTACTCAGAATGACTCTGAGCACATTATCCATTTTTAGCAAAATTTGCCTTATTCCGCGAGCAGATTTTTGCTTGATCGTCACTTTACTTTTGTTCCCGCGGTCCTCTGGGATGCAGCATCCTTCAAGGACATGTCAGAGGAGCGTGCTATCCCGTCAGCCCCTCGCTTTGAGGCCTAGCAGCTGAATCACCCCCAGCCCTATTTTCTTTTCCAGTGTTAGATTAGCGAGAGGGCTTATGACCTGCCATCTGTCACTGCAGTCTGCTGACTGTGAGGCTCTGCTCTCGCCACAACATTGCTGAGGAGGTGGAAGGCTCCGCCGGGGGAGGAGGGCAGAGGAAAGAGCCTTTCCATCCTGCTGCTGCTGCTCCTTGCTCCGAAGCCATCCCGCAGAGCCGAGCCCAGCGGAGGATGCTCCAGGGAGGAGCAGCAGAGGGGTTTGCTGTCTGGGGGGACGCTGGCAGCGCAGGGCTCGGTGACAAAGTGCGGGGGTACCTCGGAGGCAGGCGGCTCTGGACCTGCGGCTCCCGCATGCTGTTTGATCACACCTGCTGAAGCTTTCCCAGCCTTGCCAGGGAGAGCCAGGCAATGTGACCATGCATCTGGCTTCCTGGCAAGGAGAGGGCTGCCTCTGGCCCCGCGCCAGCGCAGTCCATCTCCTCCTGAAAATAGTGCACCGTTTAAAAAAGAACCGAAAAAAACCCCCAACAAACCCACCAGAAATCCGCACGCCCCGCTGCGCGCGCAGAGCCGGGGCACGGCTCTGTCACCTGCCAAGGAGGGGTGAGCCCTGGGTGCTGCCACAGGAGCAGCAGCGCAGAGGATTTGGGGGAGAAAGCAATGCGCCCGCTGCTGAATTCTCCTGCCTGACTTAGAGGGTTCTGACTGCAAAGCTCCTGCCCTGAAGAAAGGAAATATCTTCTCATTGAAGCAAGGAGTCATAAGACAGCGGCTCTCCTCGCAAGCCAAGGGAAGGAGTGTTCCCAACTCCTTGGTTTGCTTGGGGAAAAAAAAAAAAACAAACCCACAAAAAAAACCCTCTGCAGAACTTCTCCAGTATTTTCCAAGGAGTCTCAGTATAACTGTACTAAAGCTCACCAGCTCCATCCCTGCTGCAGCAGATGGGACTTTTTCAGATCAATTTATTTCTGTCTTAAAAATAAGACAATGTACAACATACACAAACACTGAATCAGTCCAGTTGTGCTATCAAATTTCTCCCCACTGCAGTTTCTTCACCTTGCTGCTCCTGAAATGGCTTCTTCTTCAATGTCCAGCCTAAATTCTGCTCTCAGTTTCTCTGCTGGGATGTGCTCAGGTAATCTCTCCCCAGCAACCTCTATTACTGTAAAACCACAAATGTGTAAGGAAAACCCAGCAGTGCGAGGATGAGGGACCTGATTTGAGATTTTGTGTGTCAGCAGCAAAGGTGAACCTGCCCATACATTGAGCTCTGGTGCTCAGGGAGGGGCAGCCCTCTAAACTGCCCTCCAAGTAGGTCCCATGCTTTCTGACACCATTTGGGTGTGCCAGCACTGGGCTGCTCACATCCTCCTGCAACGTATGAGAGTCTCCAGAGATGCTCCCCTGGCTGAGAAGGAAGAAAGCACTCAAGAATCAAAGGAAGAGAGTAAGTCAAAATATTTCTCCAGCCTGAAATTCCCTGGGATTGTTTCAGCAGAAGCTGATCCAGCTTTGGAGACCCAGCAGCCTCAGCCAGACCTCCTAACCACTGGAACAGGGCGGGGCAGGGGTACACTGCCACCTTGCCAGAGCATTTCTTATACAGAGAGCCTTTTGTATCCACAGGTAAGCACAGAAATAAGCCTTGCAGGCCGTGGTCAGATGCCACGTCCTGCCATCCCTTTCCAAGCAGTGATCCATCCAGCAGATGGTATTGTTGACAAGGAGCCTGTGAAAGTGGCACTGCCAGCGCTGCCTTCCCCGCGGTGCTCCGTGACCTCAGCGCAGAGCTGCTCTCGGGATGCTGCTGAGGCACATGTGGGCACTCTGATGTTCACCAGCAGAGATTCCCAGAACGGAGCTGATATCCCCTCCTAACCCACATCAGCAGTATGCACCACCAACCCCGGACACCCCCACCCCTCCTGTCTCCCAGAGCATTTTATCTGCATGTAGGATGAAGGTTTTGGCCACAGGGACACCCAGAAATCCCAGGGAAGCGGCCCCTGGGTGCACAGAGGTCACCTCAGCGCGTTCGGGTTTGCTGCAAGTGGTCAAGCTATTTTTGCAGCATATGTGCAGCAGGCCAAACACAGCTTGAGGAGTCACTGGACATGTGTTAGCCGGTGTATGTGCACATATTTCTGCACCAGAAGCCCCCATCAGGAGCATGACACCTTTTATCATAAGGCAGCAGGACCCGAACCTCCAGCACAGCTCCCAAGCCACGCACACAATCTGAGTGCAGACACAGCAACAGTGTGCACAGGCATAAAATTAACTGAGCTGCATTATCTCCTCCAGCAACTCTGCATTCAGGGATGCTGCAAAAACACAATAGCAAAAGAGGACAAAGGACAAGGATGTGGGTTGTAGAACTTGGCATCGGAGCGGGAGCTGTTCAGCTTCAGTTTCCCTAAGACAATCTGGCCTCTTGCAGCCCAAGGAGAACACAACAGGTGCCGTGCAGAGCTGGCACTGAGCAAAGCTGCTGTGGGAGATGCAGATCAGACCCAGGCACGGGCTGTGGGGCCCACTAGGGTATCTTGGACCTGCATTTCTGCACCCAGCCACCCCAAATCAAACAGCTGGGATTGCACTCAGGTGGGTGACCAGGCACAGCCGCAGGCACGGATGCAGGGTTCCATTGAGAACCCCAAGTTTCCTTGCTCGCCCAACACAAGGCTGATGCCAGCCCAAGGGGTTGCATCCCCCAGCACAGAGATGAGCTGGGGAGACTTGCAGGGATGCAAGGCTGGAGGGGAAAACACCACTGAGCCATTCCCCCACTCCTTGAGAGCCCTTACAGCCTGTTAAGCAATCCTGGCTCCTCTTTGCACCGAAACCATGGGGGAAACCTGTGCCCTGGCTTTGCTGGTGGACATTCTGCAGCGTGAACTGGGCACGTCAAATCCTTGTTCGTTAGACGTGCAGAGAAGCCAAAAAGCCACTTGGAAACAAGGAAGTGTATAAGTTACTCTAGCTTGAGGGCTCTAGTAATTTATGCACTGAGAATTTATACAGGTCATGTACCTATTTACATTGCTGTGCTCTAAAAAAATGCACAGTTACCTTAGCAACTTTAACATTGCAAGAGAGCACAGAGCTTTCTTAAAGAGACATTGTCGAGAGTGGTCAGCCTGACCGGCCATTCCCTCGCTTCCCTGTGTCTGCTGGATCCACACCCACCTGGGCTCTTCCCCTCAAATATCCATGTTGTTATTTTAACAATGAAAAAAACCCGCCTCAGAGCTTATTGACATCGCCTAACAGTAAACAAAAACAAGCCTACCATGTGCAAGAACGAGGAAATATCATCAAAAAAATAGACAGAATTTACTCATTTCATCATCCTGACATCTTCTGAAAGCTTAAAATGATTTTTCAATTTGTAGAAATTGCCTAGACTCTATAAAAACATAAAGCATGCTAGTTACACCTTGGGGCTTTCAGATTTTAAAAAAACATTGTCAAAGAAATCTAATAAGCTGACTAGGCAATAAGCACCCAACCTCTCTAATTTGTTTTAGTCGATTCTCCTCTCTTGCCAGGATTTTTCACTAGATTTGTTCATACAGTGTTTTTCCCAAAGCCAAATTAACAGAGAGTCTCTAAAAAATATTTCCTTGTATCCAAAATGCAGAAGTAGCTACTCAAAATATAAATTTTTTCTCTGCCCATCACAAAGGGTCTGGTACAGTGAGGTCCCACTAAGTTGCAAATCTTTTGTCAACCCTGTGAAAAGTTTTACAAGCTAAGAAAAGATGTCTGATAAATCCCCTGATCTGACAGCTGTGGAGAAGGACAGTGAAGTGGAAATTCAGGATGTGGAGGAGAGCACGGCCACCCTGCTCAGGGCATGGGGCAGCCCTTCCTTTCCAACTGGGGTGCCCAAAGCAAGCAGTGACTGATCCCCAGCACCCAGACATCAGCACAGCTCTCACTGGGGCTTCCAAAACACGAAATTGCCACCCCAGATGATTCAGGGTGCACTTCAACAGCTGCCAAATATCCTCCCTCATTTTCTGCAGCTTTCAAAAGCAGAGTAAAGCAATGGCAGGACACACTGTCAGGGAGGGACTGTGCTACAGAAAACAACAATGATTTTCAACAAAACCCTTGGAGCCATGATCAGTAACGGCCCAGAAACACTGCACTGTGGCACTGCTGGAATTTTGACCCTTCTCTTCCTCCCTACTCACATCTACAAGCCACTGGAAAACAAAAAACACACAGTAAAATATCTCCTCTCCCTCCATACCTACGTAACAACCATCCATATTCCAGTGCTTAAAAAAAAAAAAGAGTTTATCTTCCAAACAACTCTGGTTTTGCAAACCTTAGAGAGCACACAATAGATTTAAACAACAGCTTTTTTTTTCCCCCCAGCAGCTATAAATGTGATATATTCCCCGCAGCATTCTGTGAATAGTGGAGGTGCCTCTTTTTTTTGCACACAAAGGTTGTGCACGTTGAGCTGGGGCAGAGAGAGCAAGAGGAAAGCTATAAACCTCCTGTTTTCTGGCAACCACTTTATTCCTACATGATCAAAAAAACAGTCAAACTGCGGCTCCTTGCAATAACAGGTGCAAAAAAAGAGGAAAAGATGCAAAGAAGAAAGACGTTGATTCTCCCTGACGAAAAGTGTATGTCCCCAATCAAATTGTACAGCTCTGGGCCCACAGAGTTGGATTTTAAACCAGCTGAGCCAGAGAATTAGGGGAAATATCTGCCACAAAACTCAGGGGTTTTGCATTTCTGACTGTCCCTTTTCCTGGTAAGCATAGCACACCTTCAGGGCTCCATTTCAGGAAAGGACGAGGGAGTGGATCTCAGAAATCACCTTCCCAAGCAGCACAAGTGGACTCCCTCCAAAGCAATACAGCTGGGCTGGGAATTCATTCCTCTTCCCTCTTGCCCTTATGGTTACACGCAGCCAAACCTCAGCTATTCTCTTTTATTATCGCACTCAGCTGTCCCATCCACGCTGCGCTGCCCAGACAGCTCAGAACAGGCTGGGGCTCTGGAACCTGCCCTGCCTCCGGCTGAAGCCCCATGAGCACCCTTCCCTCCCATCACTCCCCCAAGGGAACCAAAGGAGGATAATGAGGCTTTGAGCCACATCAGCCGCTGCAAGGAAACCTCTCCTGTGAATCCAGCTTCCAGACCTGCACCGAGGAACAGAACCCCCAGGTTTCTGTGACTCCCGCACAAGCAGCATCCCACCTGCCTCCCAACCTCCCTTCTCCGGCTGCCCTGCCACAGGAGGAGCCTGGGAGCAGACAGGAGCTCAGCCACTCCTCTCCCCATCCTCCACGCTGTGTCCTTCCCTGCTCCCCGCGGAGGCAGTGCCATGCCTGCCCAGGTCCCACGGGCACTGGGACACTTTGCCAAGGCACTGCCAGGTCCCTGCTGCGTCACAACGAGCCCCTCCACATTAATTCAACTTGGTGGAGGCAACAGAAAAAAAAAAATAAATAAAATAGAGGGAAGGCAGGACGACGCACAGCAGATGGCTGAGGACAGATACCACATCCCATTCTTTCTTGCTCTGCAAGGAAACAGCTTCACTCTCTGCTGTTGATCATGCTGCTCCTAGCTTTCATTCCACCTAAAAACAAACTGCAGAAATGGGTGTCCGAATACCCAAGGTCTCCACGTTTTTGTTGACTCCACTTAAATTTTGTGGCTTTCTCTCCCCGCTGCAGCTCTTGAGGCCGCATGGCGCAATGAGGGTGCGATTGCTATGAGATAATCACACCCTTGGGGTGTTATTAAGCACAGGGCTATGCCTCGTGCCTCTCACTCTCCAGGGATGTGATTATATCATGATAACCAAACTCCCCAGAGACACCTTATTGCAATTATGACATTTCTTTCAGGTTTATGTATGAATACATTATTCAAGGAAATTACTTTGATCACCAGAAACTTCCACTTAGTGTTCAAATACTTAAGCTGGATGGTTTACCAAGATGAAGTTCCTTCCTTACAGTGTTTGACAGGGAGAGGAACGGGGCTTTTAATCTGAGCAGAGCAGCACCAGGGCCTAATCACCAGCATGCAGACACACTCTCTCTTATTTAGGATGGCAGTTTTTCAGATATCCCAACTAATCCAAATATTCCATTCATATTTTGGCAATTCCGATCCTTGGAGAACTCATCCCACAAAAAAAAATTCTCTCAAGGAATGTTTAAGATAAAAAGGATTGAAGATGGAGCTGTTGCCTTCTGGCTTCTTAAATACTCAGACCTGGTGGTTCAAGGGTCAGAGAGAAGTAACAGCTCCTCTTACTGGCTTTATAAACTCGGCTGGGCCACTGAACTGGAGCAGCCTCACCTACGTCAGGCACCCAGCATCCCACCAAGCCCTTCCAATGACATCCAGTGACTCTTTGTAGTGACTGGGCCAAATGCCCCAACAAAACTCGTTAGTTTAATGTGCCCACCTGCCTCCCTTGGTTATGGACAGGTCTGCAGCAGCAGGAGCTGTTTGTACAGCTGGTTTTCCTCTTCCGCTGTGGTGCGAGGACAATCGGATCCACAGTGCTGAAGGGTTAAATAGCTGAGGGGGCAGAACTGGCTCTGCAGATTAGTGGTGGGGCAAAAGCAAGGTCACACAGCAGAGAGGTCACAGGAAAGGCCAGCACTGTGCCACAGATGGATTGTGTCAGCTGGTAAAAGGTGCAGCCAGAAGGTCTCCAAAGCCCATCAGATCCTTCAGGGACCAACTGAATTAAAACAAAGAAGCAGAAATAACACCTGCACCCCAATAGCGATGAATATTCCCTAGAGGCACATGGATTTAGCAGGAGGGTACTGTGGATCTGTTCCCGTGTTTGTTTCGGTGACCTTGGCTGAGTGTTTATGAAATACATATTGGTTATTGATCGCTGTCCCATCCCTCACCAGAGAGAACCCACGGTTAATGGCATTGGTCTGGTGTCAGAGAAACACAAAAACACCCAGAAGAGGACACAGCCTTAGTGCTCCGTGGGAGGGATCAGAAAATACACATCCAGACTCAGTGGCATCATCCACAGGCTATTTTCCAGAGTTTCTGTACAGCTGGGCTGTGTCCCACAGCAATGCTCCTTGCTCCAAACAGCCCTGCCATCACTGCTTCTTTGACAGCCAGCAATTCCAAATGTCTGTGCCACCTTCCACCGAAACAATCACCAGACCAAGGGCTACAAACAATGTGTACCTAATTTCTTATGCTCTTTTCAAAAAAAAAAAAAAAAAAAAAAAAAAAAAAAAAAAAAAAAAAAAAAGGTTTGGCCAGAAAAAACCCACAATCCTTTATTAACCAAATTCTGGCAGCTTGGTTAAATAGTTTGTTTTTTAAAAAAGTCCTGAATGAGATGGGAATTTTGACGAGGGCTCAGTGTGCACAGGACAGCTGAACAACCTACAGGAACATCCCTACTCTGGGTGCTCAGTTAATATCTTAATGATTTTATTCCTCCGCTTGTGACCAACAGCCAAGGAAGAAATCTCATCATTGTTCCAAATTTCTTATGCCAAGCCTGTCTTTCCTATGCAAAGTATTAGTCCCTGATCACCTGTCTCTGCTAAACATAATTGCATCCTGTCATGAGCTTTGATCTCTAAAATAGAGATCATCTCTAAAATTGCCAGTGCTCGGGGGCCTGTGCCTTGCTGCCACGTGCTGCAGCAGAGCTCCCTCACAGAAGGGTTTAGAACAGCAGGAATTTGGCTGTGCTGGGCTGTGAGGTGGTTCAACCTTTTATTTGGGACTTCAGAGAACAGCGTTTCCCTGAAGCTACTGACACCCTTCTCCACGGTGGGATTCAATTCCGCGGAAGTGCCTGTGCTGATGTCTCTTCAGCCCCAGGTGGCTGCCAGGAAAATGTTTCTGCAGGTGCCAGAGGCTGCAGACCATGCTCTGGTGCTCTTAAGGCTTTGGAAAGCCCTGTCCTGCTGGGCAGTAGCGCTGTCATGCACCTACAAACCCACCTGCAGATGGGGAATGCAAACGCTTCCAGTCTGCACAAGTCCTTCTGAGAGGTGTTGCAGTTCTCCTGTGCCTTCCTCAGCCTTCCCACCACCTTCAGAGCCCATCACACTCACACCTCTTCCTCTGAATTTGAGAAGCAAAGTGGAAGCGTCAGAAAATCTGTTACACAGGTGATGCTTCACTTACAACAGCCACGAGAACGTTTCTGCCACAGGAGCCAAATATATATATAAAGTGCTAAAGATAATGACAGAGTGTGCATTACCAGCCTCTCGTCGCTGTATAGTTATTGGTGATAAATATGAATCCATGGTGAACTTCAAATGTCTCACATCCTTTACTGACTATCTGTAAAAGTGACTCCAGGCAGGGGCAGCTTATCTCCAGCAGCGTACCAAGTTAATTGAAATGAGCTTAAAACCAGCTCAAATGATCAAATTCCTGCACACACGACTTTGTTTCTATCTCTTCAGCAACGTGACAGGCGACCTGCAGAATTACAATGTGATGGAAAGTGCCAAGAGAGCTGGTCAGACACATTTGAGGGGGGAAAGAAAGGGGAATTTGGTTAAGAAGAGCATTTTATTGCTAAACAATCCCTGCTGTTTGAAAGCTCTGGATGACGACAAACAAAAATACTAATGCAGAATAGATTCATTACTAACATCTCTATGAGCTGGTATTTACAACATCTGCACTGCCGCTCACCCAGCCTTCCTCAAACAGCGTTTCTCTTTACCCTATGAATTTGAGCAGAAACCAAACATTTATGTGTTATCGGGAAAATTGTCTCTTGCTTATCCTGTTATCACAGCACGTGGGGAGTGCTGCTGGGAGGCTGAGACCCCACAAAATAATTGACAAAGAACATCCTTGGGGTTTCTGTGCACCAGGACTTGCTGATGGAGGCAAATGTGAATTATGGTAGAGCCCAGCCCAGCACAACTCTCTGTATCAATTTTAGTATGAATTCAGCCATCAGTTCTTCCCCTTTATTTGGCCCAAACCGTCTTTTTGTACACCAACACCTTTATTCATGTGCCCCACTAACCCAGACGTGGTAGTGCAGGCTTAAGCTGGGTAAACTGAGGCTGAAGAAGATTGTGTGTGGAAACACCCCTTCCTGTGATAGAAAATAATGGGAGATCATGGTTTGTTTGGCCTCAAAAACCTGATGCCCTTGGCTCTCTCCTCTGGTTTGGAAAAAAACACACACCTCGGAAAGCTGCTTAGAGCTTCCTTCAGAGCACCCACTGCCCATCAGGAAGAGCCTCTCGTGTTCATCACGAATGCAAACAATAAATGCAATTTGTAAACAACAAACGGTTCTTTGGACAATCAGCAAGAGCAATAATTACATTTCTAAAAGTCACCCATGAATCAGATCCTCTGTTTGCAATGATTGTATTGCTCAAGAGTTGGTCTCAGCTCGCTGTGCTTCTCCAAGCTAAACTGCTCTCCTCATGGTAACAAATAAATGCACTTGTTATGGTGTGCTTGGTTCTCATAAGGACAATTACACAAGGACAGCGCCAGTGCTGCCAGAAAATGAAATCAAGGGAGGAGGCAGTGGTTGCCAAAGCTGAGCCTGTACTTTATGAAATCCGATTCTCTCCCAAAGACACAACTCCAGCCCGGCAATATTTGCAGAGGTGACACAACTCACAACATATTCCCGTGTTGTGAAATTGATTGAGGGTAGAAGAAGACAAAAAGAAACCCAAACAAAACAAAACAAAACAAAAACAAAAAAAAAAAAAAAAAAAAAAAACAAAAAAAAAAAAAAAAAAAAAAAAAACAAAAACAAAAAAACAAAAAAAAAAAAAAAAAAAAAAAAAACCACCCAAAAACCCCCAAATTTCCAACACTTCACCATTTAAGGAGTGGACTTTAAAATAAATGCACAATGAGAGGTGATGCTGTCATTAAAGGAGTAGCCAACACTTTCCAGCATGAGTTAGAGTGCTGCATGGGCACTTTGCATTTACAGCTAATCTGCCAATGATTAAATGAGCTGTTACTGAGCATTTACCCTGTTGAACTAGGTTTTTCTTATTCTTATTAATCATTCATTTTGCACAACAGCAGCCTCCTGTCTTTAAGCAAAACATCTTTTTTTTTTTTTTTTTTCACTAAGGCAAACAATTTTTTTTTTCTTTTCTTTCCTCTGATGATGCCCTTTCTGATCCCAAGAGCAGATAGCTGAGCAAAAGCATGGACAAAACCTGGGAGAGCCCTAAGGAGCGTGGGGAAGCAAATTCTCTTTGCACTCAAACTTTGGGAGTTGAAAGTAGAGGACATGGCTGGAGCCACTAAGCTGTGGTGTAAACACGGCCATTTAAGAGGATTTGCATACCATTTATTAACCTTCCAGAGGAACTACACAGACCTCAGTCAGGGAAAACAACTGTGTACACATGTTCCTCCCATTCTTGTTATCGAAATACAGCTTCTGCCGGACACTCCCCAGCATTTTCCACAGGCAGATAAATACTGGGAATGGCAAGGGTTTGGGTGGATCCAGCCTCTTCCCTGTCCCCTTTGGGTTTCAGGAGGTCTGGAATTCATTTTTGGCTGCATTTTGAGAAGAAAGGTGTGAGCAGGCCCCTGCTGTGCTTCAGGTATTTGTTAATGCCCAGAAAGGAAGGTGATCCCGTGATCCAGGCAGTCCTGTCAGGAAGGAGCGTGGATGTGGGCGCTGGGTGCTGGTGTGGATCATCTGCAGTGCTGGGGGCTGCGGCAGAGCCTGCAGCACCTCTCATGGCCTCAGATTCCTCCACCAGGTCCCAGTCTGGATTGGGATCAGGATCCCTTCATCCTGATTTAGGATTTCTCCCTGTGCCACCACAGTTTGTATCGCAGTTTCCTCAGGATCAAATGGGGACAGAAAGCCTCCTCCCCTCCCTTGGGCACTCCCCCATCCCTCCTGGCCCTATAAGCACCGTCCCTTGTGCTCTTTTTGCTGTTACAGGCTGTATTTACAGCATACATTTCAAGGTTCTTAATAAAAATTCTCGACAGCAAAACTCACAACCCTCTGGAAAGGCAATCCTCTCTAGTACTGAGATTTCTTTTCGAGAAATTTGGGGGAAACAAAAACAAAAATACTGCCTCCACAGCAGTAATTAAATTGTGCAGCCATACAGGGTGAGAGCAGTCAGCAGACACACAGACACAAACGGGTTGGGGAGAGGTTGGATGGAGAAATTCCAAAGGCACCAACTGCCCCAGCTCCCTCAGAGCTTGAGTTGTATCTCCCCAAAACCTCCCAGCCTGCCTTCTTTTGGGGTGGCTGTGCTCCTTGGAGAGCAACCAAACGGGAGGGGGTACAAAATACCCCGGGACTTGGGAGACACAGATTCCTATCCCCATCCTACCACGTGTTTGCACAGCTCCAGAGTCTCTCCAGTTTGGTGTGCACCACCCAGAGAAGTGGCCAGAGCCTTGATCCTACAACCTGCACTTTGCTGGAACCATCGGTGGCTTTGAGCATGGCAGGATCTTGGTGTCCCTGTGCCTCAGCAGGAGTCCTGGTGTGCTGGGACTGCCTGAAGATGGGTGAGTTTCCTTCAATTTCCCTGGAAAGCCCAGATTTTTATCCCTGAGAATTCTCTGCACCGTTCCAAAGAGTGGAGGCGTGTGCTGAGTCTGGAGCTGGGGGGGATGGGGATGAAGATCAAACTTCATCATGAAGGTGTCAAAGGCACCTGGGAGCCCTCCAGCCCCTGCTCCTTCCTCACCACACACACAAACACAAACGTGCTTCAAAGCTTAATACAAGGATGTTATTAGCTTTAAATAAATGAATAGATAAATAAATAAAAACGGAAAAGAAATCTTCTTAGAAGAGTTTTTTTTTTTCCTCTGCAATTTCTTCTGTTTTTTCACTTTAAACACGTTTCACTCACTTTACTCTTTGGTTTAGCTGGATTTACTAATATTTTTTTTTGCTTTCATATAACAGCATGTTGTAAAGTTTACTCTGCAAGCACTGCATAGGAAAAGCTTTAAAATAAAGCTCTGTAATTGATTCTTCATCGATTTTTGGTTAAACTACAGGACCTGTGCCATTTTTACAGTGTTTTATAAAACCTTATTGTTATGTGTTTGTTATTCAGGTTAGAATTTTTTTTAAGAATAACTTCTTTAAACTCTTAATGTAATAAAATCCATCTTCATAGTATCTACGCTACCACTAAAAATCCCACGCCACCTTCCAAAACCCAAGGTGATCACGCAGTTGAGGAAGAAATCCTGACATCCAATATGTTAAAGATATGTTTGGAAAATGTAATTAATGTAAGACAGAAAGCAAAAAAGAAAGTTCTGAAATCTCTCCCAGCAATCACATACTTCACAAATGCAGTTCCAAGGGCTATTTTTAGCCTGGCACACACGGGTATATTGTTACCCAGCCTGCTGCTAGGAGTAATTTTAAATATCTTTCTGATCAAAGAAGATGCCATATTCAAGAGCAGGCACAGAAGTCATCCTTATCTTGCATTCTCCATGAGAACATTTGACCTTCCTGATTTGGGTTCATTTGACAAGAGTTTGCTGGCTGCTGGAAGATCTGCATCTCATGTAGAATGATTATAATAAAAGTTGGTATCACAAGCCCTACACGGAGCAGCGTTCTCTTTACCTACCAAAAGGTGACATTTTCCAAGCTGTTACCCAGAGAGCAAAGGACAAATGGAAAAGATCAGTCACATAAAAGCAGCATTATCATAACATCCCATGGCAATTTCAGGGTCCTTTGAAGGCCAGATGCTTCTGCTCCATATCTAAATTTCCTATAATAAGAGACTCGATGGAAACACAAACGTCGCAAAGTAAAAAAATCCTGCCTAACCTGCAATTTCAAGTAATTTTCTGTTTAGAATTGGTCAATGTTTTCCAGCGTGAGAATGAAAGGTTTTTCCCTGCTGTGCCAAGGAGAGACAACAAAATATTGAGAGTGAGGTTGTACAAAACGCTGTGGACAGATTGGAACTGTTGGACTGGCTCAGCTGGGCGGGAGCTGCAGCTGAGGAGCTGCAGGTGAGGCTGAATTCCCTCAAAGGGCAGGAATTGTCTGGCAGGATCCCACCTCATCCCTGACAGCTGCTTCACAACAAACACAAGGCACCCTAGGATTGATAATCCAAAACCAACCTGGACACAGGAAAAGATTTTTGGAGGTTTCTTCTCATGCCAAAGCAGTCGACTTCCAATGCTTTTTAAAAACGTTTGGTTCTGTTGCATATTGAGTATATCTGTTGTTGGTATTCGGTGCTCAGACTCTTCTGAAGCCTCCAAGGTTTACAAATCAGGGTTTGGAGCGAAACCCAAGAAAAACCAGTCCCTCACAAGATCTGAGCATGGTTTGGGCTCAGCAGTGAGCAGCCTCTGGGTACACCCCCAGCAAGCTGACATATTCTAAACTCTGCGAGCTCCATTTCCTTGCACAGATGGCAACCTCGCATGGAAGGTCCACAGTGAACTCTAAAACTGTCATTTCAACCAAACCCTCATCTTGGCCCTGTCTTTCTTAGGCCAAAATCATGCCAGACTATCTGCAGGAGCTGGGGAAGGAGACTGGCTTTAGGAGAGTACAAACTGACTTCATTGGAACCACTGCCAAGCCAGGCTGGTGGAAATAAGAGGAAAATCGCTGTCCTCCAGCCTGAATTCCCAAAGGAAGCAGAGCCTTTGTACAGCCCTGGTTCCCACTTGCTCAGCCAAAAGAGAACAAAAACAAACAAGGAAGGCAGAGGACAACATCCACAGAGTCTGAGCAATGCACTGATCTACCTGGCCTTGCTCTGCTAAATCATCTCAAAGTATAGGCTGGTTTCTTGGTTGTTCTTTATTTATATATTTTGTGTGGGGGAAAAACAACAAAATACAACCAAAAACAAAGGAAAAAAGAAAAAAAAAAATCGATCCCTCTATGATTTACGGTGGGGTTAAGGCAAACGTGAAGCCCATGTTAAGGCTGTTCATCTCATGATAAGGCAGCAAAAAGGTCAACAAATTACTCTCTCCCTAATGGTTCATTTGAACCAATGAAAACAGGATATTTTATCCTCCCGGGTCAGGCTTCCTTAGAAATCCTACGTCCCCTTCTTTCCTTCCCTCCTCAGCCTCCCTTTATACCCCCCTCCCTCTCTCCCACTCCCAGCCCCTTTCTTTTAGCTCTCTATCTCTGATCCTCCAAGGTGACCTTTTTCTCCCGCTCCCAATACCGAATTTTCTGGCTGAGCGCCGCTGCCGCTGCCCTGGCCGCGGCTCGCAGGGCTGCGGGGGCCGGGTTCGGAGCTGCAGCCCATCCTCGGGACGGGCTGTGCCGAGGGGAAAGGGAGCCCAGAGCCCGAGGGATGGAGCGGGGAAAGCGCTGCGCTTCCTGCCCCGCTCGGGAGGGTTGATTTGGCCATCGGAGCCTCAGCAGTTGTAACCTCGCAGGGGATGATCCCGGCTTCTCTCCCTCTTCAGCCGGAGCTGGAGCAGCCAGCGCTGACTGCTGCCTATTAGGAATAGCTATCACATCTAATTGTTATCCTCGCTGCTGATTGAGGGGGGAAGTGCAGGGATGGGAAGTTCAGCCGGGTGACATGATGCAGTTTTAATGAGTCTGTCTTTTTCTTTCCCTTTCCCTTTCCCTTTCCCTTTCCCTTTCCCTTTCCCTTTCCCTTTCCCTCTCCCTTTCCCTTTCCCTTTCCCTTTCCCTTTTCCTCTTCCTTTTTTTTTTTCTTTTTCTTTTTTTTCCCTCGGCCTGGCCGTTTTACCATGGAAATACAGTAAATTCTAACAAAATCAGGCTGGCACGCAGAGCGCGGGCCGAAGGCAAACCTCCAGGAGGCTTTCAGCAGCCACAGCAATGCAGAAGCTATCAGTTCCTTTAAGTTCTTTAGCGCAGGGCCTTTGGAAGGGGGTGGACACTAGACTAAGCCCTGCTTCATTTGCCTATTTATTGACGTGTCAGCAGGCTGAAGGGGTTAAATGGCGTGGTGGAGCAAAGAGGCTCCCCAGAGCCCGCTCCGGTGTCCGTCCCCGGCAGGCAGCTCCGCCGCTGGCATCAAACAGTTAAAAATGTGCTTTTCCCCCTCTCCCGGCTGATGCAGAGCTGCGAGCTGGGGCGGCAGCACAACCTGACTCAGCAAAGGCTCCTGGTATCAGCGCAGCCCCATCGGGGCTGGAATTCACCCCAGCAGAGGCCGGAGGAGCCCCGGGCTGCTCCCGAAGCCAAACACGCGCTCTGCAGGATTAGCCCCACTTTAGAAAAATGGGATTTCTGAGCTGGGGTGCTTGTCTGACACTCGGAGCGGCTGGTGCACGGCGACGGATTCTGTGTCTCTAAATAATGGAGAGATTAAGCTCCACGTTGGGATCTGGTTTGTAATTTTGTTCCTAGCCTTGCTCCCCCGTCCCCGCCGCCGTGCGTGTGCCCGAGCAGCGCATCCCAGGGCTGCCCTGCACATCCCAGCGCCCATTTTCCACATTTCATCAGAACTAGATGGAAAAAGTTAACTCTCCCGGTGTAGTTGTTTTGCTCTGTATGCCTCGACACACACACACTGGGCATCTACAGCGTCTGTGCCAGGGAAGGGTTTAATTACAGACTCACGTTTGTGGTGCATGACCAGTTTATCCCAATATAGGTCACTCATTTGGATTCTCTTTCGGCTGGAGGATCCCAGAGTGATGCTCGCTGTGATGTCTGGCAGCTCACACCCAGCCCCAGAGCTTTTGCTCTTTCTCTCTGCCTTGTTTGAGACACAAATCCGAGAGAATCTGTTCTCACAAGTTAAGAAATGTAAGTGTTTGGTTGGTTGTTCTTCCAGGTTTTTATGGTTTTGTTATTTTTTTTTTCCTTGAAGAATTAAAAATGTAACATATTTGAAATGTATTTAGAGACAGGGCTCACGCACAATCACACACTCAGGGGAGGGATGCCAGTGCCTTTAGAGTATGATAGCTCAAAACACAGCGAGAGCATGTAATGCAATTTTGTTGTAGCATATCACTGAATTTCGTTGATATAATAACCTGAAATAAAGTATTAAGACAGATTGACATGCCTGGGTAGCACAGCTGAGGATTCAAATATTTAAATCTAACATGTTCTGGCTTGTTCCTGCTGAAATCGATGGAAGTTCTCCTTCACAGCTGATTGCAGAGGGGGAAAATGGATCCAGCTTATGCAGAATAATGACAGGAAGGAGAATGGGTAAGTTCAGCTGAGTTTTCACATGTTGATTTCTGAGCTCAAATCAGCTCTAATTTCCATTTGGCTTTTGGTGGGGTCTGGGGATGGGTTTTGGTTTTAATTTTTGTTAGAGGAAAAAAATAAATTTATTTTCTTTGACATTCATAAATAAAATAAAAATCATCCCATTGCAAGGAAAGAGAGAGGAAAGAGAGTGGAAGACCTGTTTAATCTGCATCTTCCTTTCATCCCTTTCGACTTCCTTCACCACTCTTCTATTGCCACTTCATCTACCCAAAGGATGGGACCATATCCTGCTGGAACCTGGAGATTCTCTAAGTCTGCTCACAACAGACACAAAAACTTCGAACCACATTTTCAAGCTCCAGATCTGAAAACACAAATATTGCAAAAAAATCATTGCCTCGTGCTCAATTTATGGGTGGTCACATTCTCATTCCAGTCACCTATCTCTGTTCCAAGACCATCCTGAGCAGGCAGCGGCTCTTTTAGCTGTCTGATAATATAATTTTAATTTTTTTTTTTTTTTCCAGGATTCTGCATCTTCACATTAGCAATTCGTGTCTGGACATTCAACCTCCAAAGTGACTTCAAAATGTTTTAGCAATATTTTAGTTTATTCTTCCATCGAGAAAACAGGGATGCCCCAGTTAATCACAAGAGAAGGAGGCTCCAATGCAGATCCCAAAAAGCTGACATCTTTCAAAAAATACTAAACCTGTTTCAAATTATTTTACAGAGGGTGCTTTCCATCTCCCCTCCCCAGGACTATCTCCTTTGATTGACTTTAAACATCAAGAAAGTTCTGGGAGATAGAAAACTTCTGTAATAAGGCTCACACAAACGCATTTAAAGCTCATTTATAGCAAATTCAAATCTCCATCCTAAAAACTTGCCACTTCAAAATGCTTTCTCACATTAAGAGCTGAATTTTGAAAAATAAAGCTGTAGCTGCTACAAAAGCCGATTGGAGAATTTTGCTAGAAATAAGGAGGAAACACCTCTTTTCCTTCAAACAAAACTAAATCAAATGGATTAATGAATGGCGAGGAAAATCGACAGGAAGGGTCTTGACATTTCCAATAGGAGCTTTGAAGGGAAAGAAAATGGCGATTCCCAAACCTCCCCAAAAGACCCAAAGAAATAATTCCTGTGGCAGAAGAGGAATTCTGGAAAGAGGAAAAATGCATATCCCAAAATACTGCAACACTGCTCAGAGAAGGAGAAGGGAAAACCCTTCCGCTCTTTCCAGCCCCCTGACTGAAAAACCCTAAATAATTTCAGTCTGTATCTACAAAGTTCCTCTGGATTGTTTTGTTCAGATGGGGGGAGGTGTGGTCCGGTTTTGCGTTATTTGTTTCAACTGCGCTCGACAAAAATCACGAACCTTTCATCTGCTGAGTCCTTCCCGCAGCATCCCCGGGAATGTTCATCCTTTGTGGGAAACAAAGAGTTGGGGGAGGCAGGCGGGAGCAGCAGCCCAGCCCTGCTGCCCCATCCCGCATCCAGGGGGAGGCACGAACCCCTCGCAGGGTACGACCTTGCTCAGGAGGTTCCCTTTGCACCTTCCCGGGAAAGGGAAATGCCATTCCCTGCCCCGGGCAGCTCCTTCGGGCTGGTTTTTACATTCAAATCATCCTCCCGGAGCCCCGGGCTGGGCGCTCACCCCAAGCCACGAGCCAAAGTGTAACTCAGTGTTCCTCAGCTGGAGGAAAACACTGGGAATACAAATTGGAGCCCGGATCGTTTCCTGGAGTTGTTTTACCGTAAATTTAAATGGCCTTGGCGTTGCGAAGCTCTCTCATTTATTTTAAAAGCAGGAAAGATTTATTCTACCCAGAAGTCGTTCAGGGTGGGGTGGAGAACAAGCAGGAGTTGCGTTTTGCTGTTTTCCTAACAACAGCCGAAGCCAGACTGAGTAGCAGAAGGGTTTGGGGTACTTCTATTTTTCTCACAAAACACTCTCACATTTTTCCTGTATTTCCTACACGCCATCTTCTGACATAACTCCTGGTAATCTGATGGGCCATTTACCCCTTTAAAACCCACCTGGGTTTTAAGTAGCAGCTTTCAGAACCATCCCAGTATTTCTTGTACGTGCTAAACATAAAAGTCCCTTCGTAGGAATTCAGGTTATTTTGGCAAACGTGGGGTCAATCTCCCGGTGACAAACAAAGTGTTGCAGTTGAGGACTGTTCTGAGACACAAATAAATACTTAGCATTAACCTCCTTCCTTTCAGGTATGGAAGAACAGGCTGGGGAAGGAAAAATGACCCAAAGACAAAGAACAGACCTGCAGGGAAGCTGAGCTTACTACCCATGCTCCTGGCTGGCAGCCCCATCCCTGTACCACTACTCAAGCTCTACATCTTTGCAGGGTATGCGACTGGCATATGGAATTTTCAAAAGCAATTTTGTAAAGATGGGCTTCTATTTCTGTGCATGCCATAGCTTTTAATCCTGAGGCAGAAACAACCAATGCCTGAGTTTTGCATGCATGCATATGCATTACCTGGAAAAGGCAGGCGAATGTCAGTTTTGGGTTTCTACCAAAATCTTCCCTTAGCTGAGTTTTTCTCAGAAACTAGAGAACAGACAGAAGCAGAGCCCTTAAAATATGTTTTCAGGGTTTAAAATGCAAGCTGCAGCCTTCTTCCCTTCCCTACTTGTACCTGGGGTGACATCCAGTGCTCTGGGGACCCACAGATCGTCCCCTGGGTGCAGCACAAAGTGGCCAAGGTGGACATCACCCCACGGAGGTGAATGCTCAGTTTGGACATGAGCTCTCTGTTGGATTTAATATATATATATATATATATATATATATATATATATATATACAGAGAGAGAGGCTGGAGCGGAATAAAAGCAGGGATGAGAGATATTCTTGACTGACCTGCTGTTATTTGAATACACAGACTCAGCTGTGCAGAGAGGCCAGTGCTGGATATTAACACAGAGATTTCAGGCTCTGCCTTCGGGGTTGGAGCTGGACTCTCTTTTGTCATATATTCATGTGTCCCTTGTGCATAACCCATCAGCTGAGGCTGTGCCCAGGCTGTCAGGGGTAGGCATGGAGCCACACACGTGTTGGATCAGGAGAGAGCAGCATCTCTGCTTTTCATGGATACTCAGCAGCCAGGCAGGGATACCCGTTGTTGGACTCAGTTGTAGATCACTGAGAAATTCCGGTACCACGACCATCTGAATCACTCATTTACTGCCCACTCCAACAGGAGCTGGCCCTAAAATCTGGGAGAGCTGTAAACAGCCCTTCTTCTGTGAGCTAAGATGGATGTTTGTTCATATCTGTTCTTTTAGATGTTTATTGCCCTAACTGGCTTTTCATTAACTCAAGAGCTCTGCTATTAATTTTAATATTCACAGTATTTATGACCTTGTAGCTATATCATCTGATTCTCTCCATATACACATTCTAGGTCATCAACAGTTTGTTCCATTTTCCCGACATTGACATTTAAAACTATCTGACCAGGTCATGCAGATTTCTACAGAGGAATTCTGAAAAATATTCAAAGCTTGATCTTTCTGGGCACAGGCACCTCACGGAAATTTGGGGTGCATATTCAGGTGTAGAAATTAGGTCTGTTGAAATCATGCGCCAAAAAAGTATCTTTTCCCTTTTTAAAAGAAATTTTAGGATTTCATGGTCCACTTCCATAGGGCTATGTCCTGTTTAAACTCTGGGGTGTGGATTAACTTTGTTCTTCAGACACAGAGGGGAGAAAGAAAGTAAAAGGGAAAAAAAAAAAAAAAAAATCACATTTTTGTGAGTGAACGTCTTCTTCCTGTTACTATTTACTCTGACTCCAACTAATCACTTATTTTCTTAACCTTTTAAAGGTTTCTATCACTAAGACCGAAAAAGGTATTGAAAGTATGGATAACCATCACTTTTCCATTTGTGGCCTGTCTAGAAGCTTCCAATCTTTGGATGAGAGACCCCGGAGATATCGGTGTGGCCCAGGTGTCACCTTCCATCCTTGGCTTGCAGGAGCTGGTTAAGCTCTGCAGATTTCACTGGTATCTGCGTTCACTGATGTGAGGCTTTTAATCTTGTCCTTGGGTTGGCTCTAGCTATGATCTGAGCTAAGTGGCAGCAAGGTGAAAGGAAGTGATTAATATTGTTTTCAGTGGTGACTGCATCGAGGCTCTCACTCTGAGGGTCTGTGAGCGATGGCCCTGGTCAGCTCTGCACCGCCAGGATTCGGCTCTGCTAATACACAATTACCTTGAATTAGCACACACGCAAGAGAACAACACAGTCTGAGGGGAAGGGAAAGTCCAGGAATTAAATCAGGCCATAAAATAATGAATTTTCTGCTGGACTAAAAGTGTCATGTCATGTGAAAAGAGCAAACTGAAGAGGCTGAAAACTCCTCTCCATCGGAAGGGTGATGGGGATGCAGGGATGGAGAGCTCTGGCTACCGCAGCTACACCTAACACACACCTCCAGGCATGGAAAACACCCTTCAGACCTTCCACGTCTTTGGCTTTCTTCTCACTGTCTTCAGCCTCTCTCCTTGATTTGAGAGGGAGAAAAATCCACTTGGCATTTGCAAATGGCTGTGATTCAGTGCAGCGAAGGGTCTCTGCCGCCGCCAGCCTCGCTGAGCCTTGGGAACTCCTTGTGCCATAATGAAATCACATCTGCTGCCGAGTAGGGAGTCAGTGAAGGATGGATGAGTGGGGAGATGCTTTCTCAGGCAGGCTGGGCTCTACCACTTCCCGAGTTTAACATCCATGTGCTGCACCATCTGGGGCGTGCGTTGGCCCAGGCGTCTGCCCCGGTTACAGCCACTCCGGGGCAGGTGAGGGGATGGAGCAGGGTGGCACAAGGACCTTTTGGGAATGGATCAGCTTGGGGAGTGAAGGTCCTGATCCTTTTGGGCTCTGCCTCACAAAACTCAGTGTCACAAGTGGATGTCCTGATTCCAGCTAGAGGCTGCAGCGGGCCTGGGAAAGCCCAGAGAAGTGGATGTAAAGGCAAACAATGAACCTCATCGTGGATTCATGGTAACAAGTGCCCACAGAAGCAGCACTCTTAACAAATTTCTCCAAGCTCTTAGAGCATCCTAAGAGGAGATCACTCTGTCACTTGCTTTATGGGTCTGTGGAGGATCCTACTGGGTAAGAAATGCACATATTTAAGTTTATGGGAAGCTAAACCTAACATTTAGTGCCTGGCTCTGTTCATATTTAGTTCTCTGCATTCTGAGGTATATTCTTGCCATATGGGGCATTCTGGTTTGACTGACCAAATCAGAATGGGTTCTGTAATTGTTTAATTGTTATAGCAGGATGATACCTGTTATTAATATTATAAATAATAAACAATATGTCTTAAACTATAAACCCCAAAGAGCAAGTCAGACAAATGCGTGGGGGGAAAAAAACAGCATTGTGACAAATACGTTTCTCCAGTAAAGATGAAACAGTGGCACCGTAGGAGTCAGGGAAGTGGAAATACTGGGAAAATAACAGTGTGGTCCCTGCCTTGTGCTGAATCTGCACAAACACACATGATATGAAATAGTTTCTGTCCTGGGGACTTAAAATTCATAGCTTAGGCTGAGTGAGAAAATGCCTTTATGAGCTCTCTCTCTCTCTCTCGTGTCTCACTGAGGAAAGATCTTCAGGGGTAGAAAGAGCCGTGGGTAGAGAGTGGCTTTTATCATCTCCAGCTGGATTTTCACCTCCATGCCCACCGAAAGCAGCTCGCTCCCATGGAAGGTTTGCAGAAGGACAGAGGACAGGGACTGCCAGAGAGAAGTACAGGAGCAGAGACCAAAGCAAGGGAAAGAGAACAAGAAAGGAAAGAGACAGGACAAGGTGTCTGCTGCAAAAGAGGGACAATGGAAATGCTTTAGGGGGACAGGTTTGGAGAAGCCAAGCAGGGTAAGAGGCAGGGCTGGGAGTGATAAAGAAAGGTTTCACTGTTAGAAAGGGTGACATTCAACTAATCTTCCCCTGCTGGCAGTGAGCCGAGCCTGGACCTGACATCTCCACAGGCAGGTCCTGCATGGGCTCCCTGCCACAGCCACCTCCCCAGCTCTCCCTTCCTCTCATGCCTGTGCAGAGCAAGAGAAGGGACAACATTTACTGTGCTTTTTTTAATGTAAAAAACAGTGACTTTGATAGAAACTACTCAATATCTCTTAACCTCCCTCCCCACCTCCTCCCTTAGAAAAACTGCTGGGTTTTTTACTTTTTACTGCCTCCATCAAATGAGAAGCAGAATTTCCCCCAGTGCTGGAGAGCCTGGTGTGGATTCCCATTTCTCTGCCCCCTCACCCTGCCCCTTCCAGCTCTGGAGGCACCTGCCCTCATCTCTAGCAGCAAAGCCAAGGAAAGTGCTTTAACCCTTAGGATTTTCCCTGAGTACCTTGAGGGGCGGAGAATTTTGGCAATGAGGAGGTAAAGAAGAGGAAATAATAATAAGAGGAATAAGAATACCCAAGCACAGAAGTCCACCTGAATGAACTTCTCCAAGGTCACCTGGAAAATGGCACGGAGATAGGTGGGACAGATTTCCTCCCTGCTCCCTGTCCTCTAATGAAAGATGCACTTTAATGTGCTGATTTCATTTGCACCAACTTCTTTTAAGTGCAAAGCATGTGCAGAAAACCCAGAGATTTGCTGCACTGCTAAAAAAAAAAACAAAAACAAACAAACAAACAAAAAAAAAACAAACAAAAAAACCCACAACAACAACAACAACAACAAACTTTAGTAAATAATTAGCTAAATCATGCATTTATGTATGTAAGTTTTGTGGTGTTTACAGATTAATAATAGTAACAGAATTTGTGTGGTAGGGTCGGGACAGTGGGTTTACACTTATTCCCCAATTTCATCAAAATTGTCCAGCAAAATGTGTACTTTTTTTATTCTAGGGTGTTGGTGATGACACAAGGAGGGAGAAGAAATAAATCTCGCTGGGACAGTGTGGACAGGAGTGCCTGTTTGCTCTGGAAAGAACTGGAAGAAGAGAATAAGTGGATTGCTGTGGTACATTAATTGTACAAGACCTGCAAAATGGCTGAAAACAGAGGGATGATGTTTATAAAGCTGTCCAGTTTAGAAAAGATCAAAGGCAGAGGTAAAGAAACGATCCATTGGACATGTCTAATTGTAAACCGCATCTCGTAAAATAAAAAAACAAATGAAAAAATTAAAATAATCCCTGGGTGCTTCCTTTGGCTCCTGCCGCTGCCCGGGGCTCGGTCCGCACGGCTGGGCAGGAGCTCCCCGGCAGCCGAGGCTGCAGCTGCGACAGCGCGGGAGGAACAAACCCCGAGCGTCTTTGGAGAGAGCTCGGGGCACATCCCCGGGCCCTGGCTGTGACACCCAGGGCTGCCGCTCTGGGGGCGCGCCGGCCTGATCCGCCCGGGGCTCCACGTAGGGAAAGAACCCGACGTCCTTTGGTGGGTGATGGGGAGAAGCCGGACCCCCTGGAAAGCCACCCCCAAGTGCTCCATGGCTGCGGGGGCTCTGCGGTTTGTCCACCCCGAACCGCGGCCGATCTCCTTCCAAACCTACGCATCGCTGTCCCCGCAGCCCCGGGAGCCAGGGCAGGAACCAGGGGCCACCGGCTGGAGGGGACAGGGCAGGCGGGGACAGGCAGGGACGGGGACAGGCAGGGACAGGCAGGGACGGGGACAGGGACAGGGACAGGGACAGGGACAGGGACAGGGACAGGGACAGGCGGGGACAGGCGGGGACAGGCAGGGACGGGGACAGGGACAGGGACAGGGACAGGGACAGGGACAGGGACAGGGACAGGCGGGGACAGGCAGGGACAGGCAGGGACAGGCAGGGCAGCATGGAGCAGGGCAGGCACAGGCAGGACAAGGACACAAACAGGACAGGGACAGGCAGATCAAGGATAGGGCAGGGACAGGCAAGGCAGGGAGAGCGGAGACACGCGAGGGGGAGGCTGAGGGGGGAAACAGCGTCTCTGTCCCCGCATTTTGGGTCAAGGATCATGTCCGGGGCCGGCTGTGGGAGCAGAGTACCACAGACCCCCCTGTGCCCGCAGGCAGGAGGGCAGGGAGGGATGCCCGAAGCCCCTGGGCACCGCGGGGACAGGAGAACGCTCTGTGCCCACCCAGCGCTGCTGTTCCCCAGCTGCAGAGGGGAGAAATGCGCTCCCCCGGGCCCTCCCCGGAGCCGGCAGCGGGGCGAGCCCGCCGGGCCCCCCGAGGGTCCCCCCGGGCCCGGGGCTCCAGCGACCGCCGCCCCCCTCAGCCCGGAGCGGAGCTGAGGCAGAGACTCAAAAGAGCAATTTCACAATCGCCTATTAAAATGAGGCTGGGCGGAATTGCATTTCCCCGTCCCTTTAATCCAATAAGTCGGAACTTCTTAACTGATTAATTACAAAATTAATGAGTAAAATGGCAGAGTTTGGGTGAGGCAGGGTTGTGGGGGATTTTATTTTTTTTTTTTTTTTTTTTTAATGTTGTGCTCTTTAAAAAGACTGATGGAAATAAAGTTACCTCAAAGCATCGGGGTGCTTTGATGCCTATAATAGCGATTTAGTTATTATATTAATAGATTTCCTCTTTATTTTTAACAAGGCATTGTTAAATATGGTCTTGTTTTGTCTGAGGGAGGAACGTCGGAGTTTGCATTTCCCATTATACGAATTCTCCCCGCGCAAAGAATTTTTTGGCATCATTTCTCTGCCTTAGATCTCGGCATTAATGCGAGATTATCAGCGCATTTCACGGGGGGGAGCAGGACTGGCAAAGCCCCAAACCCGAGCATCCCCCGGCGTCCCAGCGCTCCTCCCGCAGCACCAGGGCTTGTGTTTACACGCACACTTTTCCCTCTGGAAACCAGAGCACCCCACTCTTCACAGGCACCCCCCGAGACCATCCCCTCCACCCACAAAACACGGGGCTGACGGTTTGAGACAGCACCACGGCAAGCAGCTCAACGCACACAAAATGTGTGTGTGTTTTTCCCCCCCGCTAAAAACCCGCCGGAGAAAACACGGAGATGACGCAGCAGCAGCAGAGATGAAGGAGTTTTACTCCGTCGTGATCAAGTGCGAGGCGCTTTCCTTTGGCTCAGGGGCTGTCGCTCTGTCCCGGAGGAGCGCGGGGCAGGGATGTCTGCCGCGGGTACCCGCGGGTGCCTGCGCTGCCTTTTCCGCACCGCGGCCCCAGCTCAGGATGCTGCGGCTCGGAGCAGTGCCGGGAGCCGCCGCCGGGCTGCTCACACCAGCTGAACGCGTTCGGGAAGCTCTCTTGGATCAAACAGGCTCATACCTCCAGTAGGGGCTCGTATTTTTAGGGCAAACGTGTAAGGAGAGGTGAAACTCGGCGTGGGTGGGAGATGTTTATCTCCCTCCCCAAGCGCTTTTGGTAAATAAAGGAAGGGTGAAAAGGAAAGACAGGGATGCTCAGTAAAGCGCTAATGGGTATTTGTCCCCTCAGCAGCTGCTTGGAGAGTGGCATCAGGCACAAGAAGGTGCCTGTCCCCTTCACTGGGACCTTCGCTAGAGATGGGCTGATTCAGTAAGTGAGGGGGGAAACCCACAATACCAATCCTGTTTTCCTCCCGTTCCTTAGGGTAAAACAATCTCTCCAAAGCCATCACGGCCAGGACCACATTTCTAGGGATGGCTCAGGATAAACACATTTCCAAAGAGAGAGAAAAAAAAAAAATAAATAAAGTGCGCTTTTTTTTTTTTTTTTTCCCTAGGAAAAAGCTCTTCCCATAGCCTATCTGGGGGCACTCCCAAACACTGAGTATTGAAGATATCTACGGGAAGGGGTGTGGGTTTAGAGGGAGGGGACACAGGGATGCTCCAGCCCCACTGAGTGACTGAGTGGGGTCTCCCAGCTCAGCCCTGGCTCAGTCACTTCTCCCGAGCGGAGGAATGACGGAGCTGGAAGCGCTGCTCAACTTCTGCAGGAGAAGCTGAGGGAACAACACCAGAATTCACGCATGGAACAGGGAAATGACACCTCTGAGGGCAAGATGTGTCCTTGTGCATGGACAGATGGACAGCAGCACAGCCTGCCCGGCTCAGAGCCCACGGGAGCTGCGGGGATTTTACAGATACATCCTGCGAAATATCCCCATGAAGCAGACGTGTCCTACAGGCTCTGAGTGAGCTGGGCAGGCTGCACAAGCACAGCTGGGGGACGTGGAGCAGGCAGGGTGTTACAGCAGGAGCTCACACACAGCCTGGCCGTGCAGGGAGATGCGCCACCCCAATAGGTACATGCTGTGTAAATATATTAATAAATTCCAGTTCACCCAGCTCATCCGTGAGGAAGGAGCTGTAAAGCTGCCCCAACACATGGGCACAGGCATGGGAGAGGGGTTGTGGCTGTGCCCACCAGAGCAGTGGGGGAATTTGCTCCCGTTTTCCCTCCAGAGGCAGATCCGTGCTCGGCTGTGGGGTGCCCTGAGCAGATGGTGGGGAGCAGGGCAGGGGCACCAGGCCTGGGGGTCAAAGGCTGTGCCAAGGGATGGGGCAGCCCTGACCACTCTCCTCCTGCACCTCCCCATCCTGAATGAACACCCATAGCTGGTCTGAGGGGAGAGCAAATTCAGAGGGATATGGACAGGGAATTGTGAGGGTCCTTGAGCGGGGGGGGGCAACATCAGCCAGGGATGTCTCCAGCCCTCGCACCCCCTTTCCCAGCATTCAGGGCCCGTTCACAGCCAGACCCCACTCCCACGGCCCTCAGAGCCTGCACCTGCTTTCCCAGAGCCATTTCCCAACATTTTGCAGAAACCCTGTTAAATAAGTGGCGAGCAGCATTTAAACACAGCCCTGTAATTATCAATTCCCCCCCACATCCCAGCCCCCCCTTCAGACGCGAGGGTTTAATTGGCTCCAGGACGAGGAAGCCACGAGCAGCGGTATAAAACGAACCGACCCTGCGAAATGATGCAACATCTGGAGGCAGGGCAGGCGGGGAGGCAGGAGCACCTCTGCCGAGCATCCGCACCGAAGGGAAGGGAAGGGAAGGGCCCTGCGGAGCTGCATCCCAGCTCCTGCCTCGGCAATCCCCTGCTAAGAAAGAGAAGCCCCCGGGTGCTTACCTGCCCGCGGCGAGGCGCGTCCCCTCGGCACCTGCACGACAGGAGCCCTCTCCTTTCGAACGGCCCCCAGAAATTTCCCCCAGCTCCACGCGGGTGATTATTTTTTTAGAGCTAATCAAGGAAATAAAGTTAAAGAGGAGGAGAGTTCCTCTTGTTTGGGGTCTGATTTGGGAGAAGGAGGGGGTGGGGGGAGTTAAAGAGACCAGTTGCTGCCCACTGCTTTGACCAGTGAGGGATTCAACCCTTATTACCATTTTGTTTTTGTCCAGATTTCCAAGTAGGGCCCCCTGCATTCAAATCATCGCCCTCCATCCTTATTGTAAAGGACAGGCCTTAGTGGGCCCCCTTTGGATTGTCCTCCATTAACAATCCCTTCTTTTGTGGAGGTGTTTCTTTTTCTATTCACACACATCGCTGATGGTACTTCAGGCCCAGCTCTTAAAGAAACTGTTTGCAAAATTATACCTTTCCACACGCTACTCCACAAGGAAGCGGGGAACCGCAGTTAGGAAAACATTATTGAGGCTCGTAATTTAATTAAAAATGTTAAAGCTGGCAAAAGGGAAGGGAGAGAGGGGGAAGAAGAGCATAAGGGTGCAAAAGCGAGAACCAGGTTTATTTTCTTTTTGAGCTCCGCAGCTCCTGCCCGGGCGGGGCCGGGGCAGCACTCACACCCGTGCACACTCAGGATGTGCCAGCCTGCACGGGGACACGGGCTGCCCACGGCTGTCTGTGTGCTTCCTCCCGGGCCAGGCACAGAGCAGGCAGCCAGACACCCTCAAGCAAATAACGTTTTTGAAATGCGAATGCAAGCGCGGACCTGCGTGGACAGAGCCCGAGGGGCACGGCTGTGCAGCGGGCAGAGCCCTGGCCCTCGGCGGATGTGGGGGGGTTGCACATCGCACCCCGTCAGCCTCCTCCTGAAAACCTCTCTCCGGACGAGTTTAGGCTGAAAGAAAGCTGGAGGAGCTGCATCCCGCTCAGCATCCCCGCTCTCAGGAAGGCTCAGAAGCACGTCTGCGGAGAGGACGCCCTTCCTTTGGTTATTGTTGTTATCCCCGTCGCCAACAGATCTGTAAATGTTCAAAGAACAACACGACTTAGGAAAAAAAAAAAAAAATCATAATAATTCAGCTGGCGAAGCAGGGCAGAGCCTGACCTCCGGCTCCATGGATGAGTGCTTCCCTGGGACCCCTGCTGAGCCAATGTGGACCTTCAACATCAACTCAGAAATTGGTGTGATTTGCCTGGGAAACCAGCAGTCATAGAGCAACTGGCCTTGACAAGATGAAGAGGAAATGTATAGAAGACGTTTAATGGGTCGCAAAAGGAGGAGGGGGGAGAAACTCAGCCTGGAGGGCTGCGTCTTATATGTCTGGAGGGGCCCTTCTGCAGGAAGGGAAGGAGCAGGGCTGGCGAGGGGAGGCTTTTTCAGCTTGGGCTTCACTTCCCAGCCATCAGAATCCATCCGGGAACGCTCTGCCCTGCGAAAGGTTATTTCCCATGTCCCTGGCTGGGACTCAGGCCCGGGCTGGGCTTCTAACAAACCCGGTGATTTCCTTAATGTCAGTGAATAGCTGAAGGCAGCCCGGCTGGCGAGGCTTTGTACGTAGACTCACTGGGCTTGGATTATGCACGCCTAATCGCCTAATTTTCTTCGAGTGATCTGGATGCCGTACTCTTGGGCTGTGGAACATTTTATAAATAGCTGTGCTTGGAGTTAATATGATTTACTGGAGAAAGACCAGTTAAGCAATTCCCCACCTAAGTAGAGCAGTAATGAACAGGCTCTGGAGAAGATGCCTTCCCCACCGGCTCCAAGAGGGGGTGGGCAGGGAAGCAGGGATGCAGAGAGGTGATGTTTATTTGTGTGCGTGCACAGAGTGGCATTGATTTTTAATTGTATTAAAAGAATTGCAGTAGCCGCAAGCTGCCTCTAGGACTGGACTTTTCCCTTAAATACGTGCAGTGAAGCTGTGGCCTCCCCCTCCTGCTAATGCTTGTACTGCTGCAAAATCCCACTGCGGGAGCGAGCAGGGACAGCAAAACCCTGCCCCACTGCACATCCCTTCCCCTTCCCCTTCTCCTTCCCCGCTCCTTTTCCTTCCCTCATCCCTTTCTCCTTCCCTTTCTGAAGCTGAACCAGAGCAGGTCTCTCTGCTGCCCTGTTCCCTCTTCTGAGGAAACTCCCTTATCAGAGGGTGCCAGCAGAGCCGGGCTGAGCCCTGAGGGACAGGAGCACCACTTGGCCTGTCCCCTGCACCACGGAGGGGACAGTGG
This sequence comes from Hirundo rustica, assembly GCF_015227805.2. Classification (NCBI taxonomy): domain Eukaryota; kingdom Metazoa; phylum Chordata; class Aves; order Passeriformes; family Hirundinidae; genus Hirundo; species Hirundo rustica. The sequence goes on from NC_053465.1 coordinate 5,794,569, forward strand.
CTGCAGCCTTGGCCAGCAGAGTCAGCAGTGCCTGGAAACCCAGAGAAGCCACTGCTGACACAGCCTCCCCCTGCCACCACCACTGAAGCTCTGAACCAAAACCACCAGGATTTCAGTGGGAACCCCAGGGGGGTCTCATGCAGGGACCTCTCCCCTCCCCATTCCCAGGAAAAAATATATCCTGAGACAATGTCCTGGGGTTTGGGGGAGCATTGCTGGGATCAGAGGTGTTCCTTAGGGAAGGAGGGGGAGATCAGCAGTTTGAGAAGATGGAAACACCACTCTTCTCTTAGAAAATGCAAGGAGGAGAAACACACAGGCTTCAACCTTTGGTGGTGTTGGGAAACATTCCACGGCTGGTCCTGGCCCTGTGAAGCAGAGGATGGAGATGGGGATAAAGGGGTCAGGCCTGAGCTCTCCAGCCCGGGATGGCAGGGGCAGGGCAGGGGCAGCATTGCTTGGTGGCCCATTGGCCACATCCCAGCTGAGAGGTAGGAGACACCTCCCCCGTGGTGGGGCAGGAGAGGCTCCCCCATCCCCCCAGCACGAACCCCACAGCCCAGCTGTGCCATCTCAGCAGGGAAGGAGCTGTGCACCCCCTGACACCAGCACAGGGGTGACCCCCAGGCACAGGGGAGCCCCCCAGGGCAGCCCCTGCTCCCCCACAGCAGAGGATGTCAGACCCCACTCCCAGCCCCACAAAAGCAGCATCCACACACAGAAACCAGGACCCCCTCCAAGCACCCAGCACCTCCCCCCTCCTCAGCTGTGCCGTCTCGAGGTGACCAGGAAAAATCAGGCTGGAAACTTGTCCTGGTGATTGATCCAACCAAATAAACATCTCTAGGGAAAGGGGGGAAGGAAGAAAAAAGCCTTTCTGCAGCGTGCAGCCCGAGAGGGGAAGCAGGTAATTAGCTATGTGATGGAGCAATCCTCTCCTGCCGAGGAAATTCTTGACACCAGAATTCTGCCCTGGGAAACCAAGTGTGACCCAAGTGAGGATTTTTTTTTTCTTTTTTTTTCTTTCTTTTTTTTTTTAAATTTTCCCCCTTTCCCCTTTTTAAAATTAAGATCATCATACGTTTTTTTTAAATGTCAAGCCCAGGAAGAAGTGGCGGGGGTGGGGGCTGGGGAGCTGCGGGCATTCTTCACTTCAGAAGCTTGAATGTTTCAAAGTTGCTGCTGTGCTGTTCGCTGACGGCTATTGTGTGTGTTTAGGGCTGGGGGGGCCTGGGGAGGGGGCTCGGACCCCCCGTTGGTGTGGATTTGCTGTCCAAAGACCGTTAGAAAGAGGCAAGAATGAATGAGATTGAATGGAATTGTAATGCACAAGGCCCTCCTCCTTTCTCAAGGAGCTGGGAGGCCAGGAAAGCGAGTCGTGGGGAGAGCAGGCAGCTTCCCTCCACATAGGAAGAGGCTTTGCAAATCAGAAAATTGTATATTTCTAGGAGAAGAGGGGAGGGAGGGGGAGTTATTTTTTTTTTTAAATTTTTTTTTTATTACAGATCTGGAAAAAAATTTTAAAAAGCCCTGCAGCAGCTAAGAAGACCAAAAGGAGACAGAGAGAGAAAAGAGAGAGAGGAGACTTGATAGAAAAATCTGATTCCCAAACCTCTTGTAAGTGTAATTACTTTCTAAGAAAATGAATTGCTTTCTAAGAAAGATAAAAAAAAAAAAAAAACATTGTAGAAGAATGTCTGAAATTATATCAGGGACCAAAACTCTGCTGATGCCTTTTCCTACACAGAGAGATTTCTGGGGCAGGAAACCAGAGGCCTAGAACCCGCGAAACCTTTGTCTGGGACTTGAAAGAGATCTGGGCTTCATTTTAAAGAGATTTCGCTTTCTCCTCCGGGCCATGGGTGAGCGCCGAGGCGATGCCCGGGCCGGCGGCGGGGCAGCGGCCGCTCGGAGCTGCTCCGGTGCCTGGGCCGCGTCCCGGTGGCAGCAGACAGACAAAGGCCGGTTATTATTGACCGATTGGGCAGAAGTGAGGAGGGGGATGAGATTTTGGGGGTGTTTTTTTAGCGCTCTGCAGTGTGTGTGTGTGTGTGTGAGAGAGCACGTGTGCCGTGTCCGTGTGTGTGTGTGTGTGCGTGTCACGTTGTCCAGGACGGGGCCGGGCGCACGTTTTCCACGGTTTGTTGTGCCGCGGTTGATTTGGGGTTCAGTCTTGTGTATTTTTCTAATGTGGTCATCTATGCATGGTGGAGCAGGGGCTTGGAAATGGAAGGAAAGTGGAGGCATGTTGCTTGTCTCTGGGATTTCTTTGTTCGGGGAACAGTAGGTGGTAGGTTTAAAAAGGCAGAGAGCGACAGAGGAGGAGAAGAAGAAAGAAATGAAAAAAGGGGGGAAAAAAAATGGCCCTTTGCGAATCATCTGACTGTTTTCTTCTGGGATGGAGAAATGCTGCAACAGAGATTAAGGAAGGGTTGTGCTTAAGACAAAATGTCTCACTGGAATTGTTGGTGAAATAGCAGCCAAACCCAGCCTGCCTTTAAAGCCGGGGATCAGGAAAGGGCTGCAGGGCCGCACAAGCAGGGGATGAGCTGGGGAGGGTATTTAATGGCAAACTTTAGAGGGGCTGAGCCGCCGGTGGGTTTGTTTTAAAGGAGAAATAAACGCTGCTGCCAGCCTGCCGAGCAGCAGCGCTCCCCCCTCTCCCCACCATATGACAGCGCTCAGTCACCACCACGGGGCTTGGCATTGACAGGAGCCTCCAAAAACCCCAACCCCGCTCCACCGGGGCACGGCACAGCAACATCAACCCCCTCGGCTTCTCGGGGAGGGCTCGGGAGGGGACAGGGGCAGGCGGGGGAGCGAGCTCTCGGGGACAGACAGACAGAGACAGAGGCAGCCCCGCGCAGGGCCCTCCGGCCGGGTGCGAACCTGTCGGGAAGGGCACGGAGAGAAACACCGCCTCGTTTTAGGAGAGAAACAACCCGGGGGGGGGGGTCCCTTGTGTCCCCCCAGGGCTGACCCGGGCGCCGCTGCTGCGGCTCCGCTCCTTCAACACCATGGACAGCGAAGCGGGGCCGGGCCGGGCCGGGGGGAGGACGGGGACCGGGGACCCGGGACCGGGGGCACGGGGCAGGGAGCCGGTGACAGCGGGACCGGGGGGCTCGGAGAGGCCGAGATGGGAGGCCAGAGGCCGGGGCTGGGCAGCGGGGAGGCTGTCCCCGCATCCCGGGCATCCCCGGAGCCCCTCCGCATCGCTCGTCCCCGGCTCGGAGCAGCACCCTCGGGGCTGGGTGCGGGTGTCGTGTCCGAGCATCCCCCGGGGACAGGCCCCGTGCAAACGGTAAACCTGAGCGCTTTTCCTCCCTGCTAATTTGTTTAGGTTGTTTTCTTTTAAATCGATAAAAGATTGAGAGCCTCGGCCTGGCGGAGTAAATAGGTCAATATGGAACAGGCTCTAAATAAGCAGATTTTTTTTTTTTTTTTTTTTAAAGTTTCAGAAGATGAAAAGCGAAGGGAAAATTCCCTTTGCTGTGTAATGTCAAGCGCTGATTGTACCTGTTCTGTGCTTGTCATGCACGGCAGCATTATAAAAAAGGAAGAGGAAAAGGCACACAAACAGGGGCAGGGGCTCTTAGTGCTGTGGCTGCCTTGTAAATATGGCTCTTGAGTTTGGGAGGCGATATTTCACCTCCCTGCGGAGTATTTCAGTAGGCATTGGGGCCCACCAGGTTTTTTACGAGCTGTTATTTGGAGGCGGTTTCCCCTTCGGAGCCTGGCCTGGCATGGCACGGCCATCAGCGAGGGACACGACGGCCTCAAAACAATTGTTCTGCTCCAGCGGGGAAGGGAATAGATCCCTCTTCCAGCGGTTGTTGCCCAGCTGTCCTGGAAATGCTCTCAGTGCTGAGGCAGGGACAGACTTCCAGCGCTGGAGCAAGGCACCTTCCATCAAAATCGTTGCATCCCGCCTTCCCCCACGTTACACCCTTCCTTCCATGAAGGAAAATACCACAGCGCATGGAAATACACCCAGGCAAATAAATCCTGGCCTGAAAGCTCTGCCAGCGAACAGGCACAGCACTGCTGGCCGTAAAAGTTACTCTAGGCAGGGAATAAGGGCGTGTAGAAAGCCACAGAGCTGCACATCCTGTCACAAAAATGAGTGTGAGTGTGCCTGTATACAGGGTTTTTTGGGGGGAATTTGTGTGGGAGTGGGAGGGATGGGTAATTAGCACTGAAGGAGCAGGGTGCTTACCAAAAAATTAAACAGGTGCAAGGCTTCTAAGCAAGACCCCTACTAACTGGACATGGTCTGCTTGTTATTAAACACCATTTATTTTCCCAGAGATTAAATTTGGTGGCCTGAGATAAACAAATGGATCTCAGAGGCCGTTCCCATTGTAGCAGCCGCCCCGTGATGAGGTCTGTAAGTTTAACCAACAAGAGCTGCAGCAAACCCATCTCTGCTTCCCAGCTCGCAAAATGGATGTGGTGGAAGGATATAGGGAAGCACCAGCTAAGCTGCAAGTGCAGGATGCCTGAGAGGGACGGGGAGAGACGCCTGGAGGCCACGGCATAGGTTAGAGCAGGTTGAGGGCAGCAAATCTATACGTGCTTTCAGCGTTTTCCAGAGTGGAAGTTTTAGCTTAAAGAAAAAAAAAAAAAAAAATACTCTCTCCGTTTGTCACTTGGAAGTCAAACCCATTTCCTTCCAGGCCCTCGCTCCTGAGAATCTGAGCTCATGCAGCGTTAAGAAAAATCTAGCATTAAACCCCAAATTATAAAATTTGTATTGTATATTTAAAGGGAGCCTCTTACTTTATATAACTCAGGACACATTGTCTCTTGTCAGAGAGAATGGGGGTGAAATCCTACACGTTACTTTTAAAAATAATTAAAAAAAATTAAAAAGAAAGGAAGAAAGAAAACACACTTTAAAATTACATCTATGTCAGCTTGAAAGAAAATCATCGCTGATGTCTTTTTGAGCTTGGAGATATAACTGTAGGATTCAGCTTTCCCCTCCCCCTCTGCCCCTCCACCCCCTCCCTTCCCAACCAAAAAAAAAAAAAAAAAAAAAAAGCGACAGAATATATAAAGCTCCTCTGATTAACAGTTTAGGTGCAGAACCCTATTTATAGGGTACACGTTCTCCTGTGCCACCTCGATCCTCCAGCCCGGAGCGGTGCATTATTGATGCAGCTGCAAGTGCTCAAAGCTTAAACAATATTTTTTCCGAAAGCCCCAGCAGCCCGCCCGGGAGGAAGGTGGGGACGGGCTGGCGATGGAGCCCTGAATGTTACTCCTCCAGTTTCAAGGACATCTTGCTGATGAGGATTTGGTTAATGGAGGAGAACTTATGTCCTAGCGCTGACGTCATTGGGTCCCAATGTAATCCTCTTGTGCTGAACCCAATCAGCAGATGTGCTGAGAGCCGGGATGCGGAGAAGAAGCTCTAATCCCTTAGACTGGATGAGATCAGCTGAAACAGCCAGGACTAGACCCCAAACCCCTCTGCTAGGAAGATCAAGAGAAAAGGGATAAATTGAGAGAGACGCCTCATAACCCCTTTAAAGAGCTTCGGAGAAGAGAAGAGAAAGATGGGTGGTGCACCAAGTTCATCTTGCTTTTAAAGCCTAGCGGGAGCCTGGTTTTCACTCTGATGAGGTCCTTCTGCATTGTTCCAGGGCAGGAGGAGAAAAGAGGAGGAAAAAAAAAAAAAGAAAAGAAAGAAAGGGAGGAAAAAAAAAAAAAAAAAAAAAAAGATAGACAGAGAAAAGGAAAAAAAAAAAAAAGAGAGAGAGAGAGAGAGAGAAAAGTCTGAAATTCAAAGATAATGAGAGACTAGGCGCCTTTCTTATTCATCTCCAGCTTGCCTACACAAAAACAAGCGTCCTGAGCCACGGGAGGGCGTTTGCGCTGGATCTGAGCGAGGAGCGGAGTTAGTGCCGCCGGAGCCGCCGGGCGCCGCGACCACGAGTGGGTAAATCCGCTACGAGCGGGGCTCCGGCTGTGAGCGCGGGGTGCGGGCGACAGTGCGGGGAGCGACCGGCTCTATCGCTGACTTGGAACAGCATCAGGATTTTTTTCTTCCCCTTGTGCAAGCGACCTTAATGGGCTTGTGATTTTTTTTTTTTTTTTTTTTTGGTTGTTCTTTCTTTATTTCTTTAAAAAAAAATATTTTTTTTTTTTTTTTGCTTTTGGACAAAAAAAGAGGGGAGGAAGGGGAGGGGGTGAGAAATTTTCAGACGCGATATCTAGAGAGAGAGAAATCGTCCTAAATTCATAAGGCTACTCTAAGCCTGACGGCGATCGACGAAACCGGTTTAATTGCTTTACCCCTTTTCAATCCTTTTTAATTTTTTTTTCTCCCTTTTTTTGCATTGCTATTTTTTTTTTTTTTTTAATGGAGCGATTGTTGTGCCAACCGCGGCAGAGCGGAGAGATGGGAAACGCGTGTTTTTTAACCTCCGCCTGTTTCCCTTCAAGAGGAGAGAAATCGGCTCCTTTGCCTGGCCAGCAAAGACAGACACACGAGCGGGATTTTCATTTCGCTCTGGGGAGGGAGCGGGGGTCCCCCGCATCCCCCGCATCCCCCGCCGGCTGCCCGGGGCTCGGACGGCGGCGGCCCGGCGTGAAGGGAAGAGCCGCTCCCGCAGCCCCGGGACCGGAGGGGCTGTGCAGCATCTCCGGGCTCTTTGCCGCAGCTCCTGCCTCCGTGCCGGGACGCGCCGCACGGCACCGGCGGCCGGAGGCTTGTTGCGAGACATCCTCGGCTCTGTTGTTGTTATTATTGCTATTATTATTATTATTATTATTATTATTATTATTATTATTATTATTATTATTATTCCCACCACCAGCCACATTTTTCTCGCTGGTGGGGCCGGAGCTCGGGATGCGTCCGTCCGTCCGTCCGTCCGTCCCTCCTCCCCCGGGGCTGCTCCGCTCCCGGCGCTCCGCATCTCCCCGGGCGCGCTGCGGCGGCGCGGCCGGGAGGAGGTCCGGGGGACGCTGCCCGCTCCGGCAGGGCGAGGAGCGGGGGGAAAAGGACGGCGGCGGCTCCCGGCCGCAAGGCAGCCCCTCCTCTCCGCCCTCCTCCGCTCCCCGCCGCCCCCTCGGCCGCCCCGGCGGAGGGGGGCCCCGGGCGGCGGGGAGGGCGGCCGGCGGTCCCGGCGGGGCGGACCCTGCACTGACAGCCTCTCTCTCTCTTTCTCTCTCCCCCCGCCCCGCTCTCTCCCGCAAGCCCCGCTCGCCGCCTGCCCCGCTCCGAGCGGGGACAGCCCGAGCCCCTCTCTGCGTGTTCACAGCGGACCTTGATTTAATGTCCATACAATTAAGGCACGCGGTGAATGCCAAGAGAGGAGCCTCACAGCTTCATTTTCATGGAAATTGGGGACATAAACCCTCTAATTACACTTAACAACAGCCACGGAGCGATCTATGGAGCATCCTCGGCCTTTTGACAAATAGGAGTAACAATGCGCCAGCGCCCGGCGGGGCAGCTGTCTCCTCGCATTAACGGGGGCACGGGGGGAGGCGGGGGGAGGCCCCGCTCCGGCCCCGCCGGGGCTTGCGGGGGCTCCCGGCGTACAAAGGGCAGGAGGAGCGGCAGGACAATGCGGGCAGAGCCGGGGGGGCCGCGGGCAGGGAGCGCTGCGAGGAGCGGGGCGTGGGCGGGGGGTGACGAGCGGCCCCTCGTTGCAGAGCGAGGGACCCCCCCTCCCCTGCAAAGGGACACCCCCCTCATCTCAGCCTCCACAATGCCGTTCAGAAGCTCCCTGAAAAAAAAAAGCCAAACCAAAAAACACCCCTCTGAGGGATTTTAGGAAGGGGGGCGCTTTTTGCTTTTTTTTTTTTTTTTTTTTTTTCTTTTTTTTTCGGCAGCTCTTTTTTTTTTTTTGGTTTTATTTTTGCCGTTGCCCCTGCAATGCTCCTCCCTCGCGTGGGGGCTCGGCCATGTGGCTCCCGCTGCTCTGCGGAGCCGCAAGACAGGTCCAGGGTCCTGTCCTGCCCCTCCGCAACTCAGCTATTCACGGAAATAAGCGATGAACCTACATTTGTGGTTGTTTTTTTTTTTTTGTTTTTTTTTTTTTTTTTTTTTTTCCCAAAAGCAGGGCTGGCAAGGTGAGGGGCTGCAGCGCTGCAGCGTCCCCAGTGCCACCTCCGGCCCTGTCATCGCAGCCTGCAAGGTGGCACACGTCCCCTTTCGCAGTCTCCAGCGAGACTGCAGCAGCCCACGCCGGTTCTCAGGTTAGGCTTTAGACCTCAATAAACCTCTGTTGTAAGACTCGTGTATTCAACTTCCTAAAGACGTAGCGAGCCCTAAGCTGGAGCTTCCTGACGACTGTGCTCGGGCAAGGGAGGATTTGATTATTCGGCAGCAAAAAGCCACAGAGCCGGATTGAGCAGCACACACCCAACTCTCTGTGCCCCCTCCCCGCTTCGTCTGTGCTCCACTTCTGCCAGCATTGCGTCTGCCCGAGGAGCCGAGGCCCTGGATGTCTCCATCCTCCGTCCCCGCGGTGCCCGTGTGGGACACACGACCTTGTCTGCAGTGGAAATGTCAGTGGCAGAGCACTCGCATTGCTTAGGAGGCGGGGAAAGGGAAAACCTTCCCGTGCTTTGTGGGATTACTTGACTTCAAGCTGGCCTGTGAAAAGCAGGGACTTTCAGGTAGGTGTCCTGGGGGAAGCGGGGCAAGGGAAGAAGCAGAGGACACGGGCCGTGGAGGACAGGAGCGTGGTGTTGAGGCTGTTCTGCTGCAGAGGCGTTGCACAACCGAGCAGCTGTGGACGGGTGATGCCCCCAAACATGCCAGGAGACAGGAGTGAGGAAGCAACCGATGCCCACAGGGCACCATCGAGGGGTGCAGCCACCCATCCCGCCCCTGGACCTGATCCTGAGCCTTGCTCCAGCGAGGCCAGCTACCCTGTGACTGCAGCAGCTCATGGGGCAGGAGGCTGCGAGGTGCAGGATGGCCCAGCTTCATCAGGAGGCATCTAGGGGCACAGAGATCCTTAAAAGAAGCTGGATTTCCCCTCTCTCTCTTTCCCAATAGGTCAGCAGAGGTGTTGGGAATCTGCTTGCTCTCACATCCATCCTCTGCTGCAGTGTCACAGGACACATTTTGACCTCATTTGCCCCCAGCACAAGCAGGGCTATGCGGTGACTGTGTGACTGTGGGATGGAAACACCTCATATCTCTTCCATGCATTCCTGTGGGGGGAGAACTCCAGTCCCAGGGCAGTTCTGCCCTTGAGCAAGTTCTTGGCTCTTTGCAAAGCAGGTAGGGAGGAATAAGAGCCCAAGTGCAGGGAGACAGATCCTGACAAACCTAAAGCTGGCATTGAGAGAAGGGAGTGAGCCACTCCGAGGTAATCTGCAGTGCAGCAGGAAAGCTGCTGGGCTTCCTCCAGGGGCCACCAAGAGGCCAAGGACAGCTCTGAAGGAATGCAGGTAACTGGTGGGGGCTCTGAGGAGCTCAAAGGACCAGACTGGGCCTGGCCCCCAGATTGGGATTGAGAATCACGACCGCTTGTGCCGAGATGGTGCAAGCCAGATGCTTATTGTGGACCAGATCTCTCTCCAGGTTTGCCGGGGAAGGTGCTGCACAGACTCCTCTGCAAACAGGACTGCCTCGATTCCCAAGTGTTGTCCCTCAGGCTCCCTGTGTGCTCCCTCCCTAGACAAGAGGGGATTTATTATATTTGATGGCTTAGATGTAACCCTGTTCCCTCACACACAGCCCCCTCCTGTGCTGCCACACCTATAGCTCCAGAGTCCCTGGCAGCAGCCGTGCCCATCCCTGCTCCCTGCGGAGCCGGAGGCAGCAGCACGGCTGGGAGGGGCCACACAAACCCCACCAAGCCCTGGGGCCACCACGCTGCAGGGCGGTGGGGTGGCTCCCCGAGCCACGGTGCGGCACCCAGGGAGGCAGCAGGGGCACCATGGGCTGGCGCTGGCAGCCAGAGGAGCCGGCCCTGGCTTCCTTTCACACCTTCTCTGCTCCTCCTCTGACCCCTCTTTAGGTAAGTCAAGGCTCAATCACCTGGAACAGAGAGCTACTGCACAGGGAGCTCCGTGTGCCCATAAACTGCTCTCTCCTCTCCATCATCTTTGATGCTCAGTGTGCTCCACAAGGATATGGTCCCACCTCAGCGCCAGCTCCCTAGCCCCGGGGATCCTGCAGAGATTCCTGGCTGGCTCAGGGGCTCAGCTCTGCTGCGGTTCAGCTGGAGGCACCTTCTCCAGGAAGTCACACACCCCACAGGCTGCTCAGCTGAAAAAAGCCCCCAGAGCCAACACCCGCAGTCACACAGCAAGGACAGCGCTGCCACCAAGGCACCCCCAGCCACAGGCACCACCCCCTTGACATTCAGAAGGGGGATTTATCCAAGATCAGATATGCTCCTGTGTCAGTCACAGCTTTAGTCCAGTTTCCTGGGGGGAAAGCCTTGGGGAAAACATGAGCTGCTGTCATGGGCCTGGATCAGGCTGTTCTGTGAAAGAGTCACCACGGAGGAGAATTCACCATCTTATTTCCCTGTACAGCTCCCCCACACTCAGGAGTGACACAGTTTCCTCCCCACAGTAAAAAGCACGTCTGGAACCAGGTTGGGGTGAGAAGGAAGCATCACCTTCCCCCCTCCAAGCACCTCTCCTTGTAGATGTACACAAAGCACCAGTCTCCACATCCAGGTGACAACTGCTCAGCAACAATGGCTTTGCACATGGCAGGCTCGTCCTGAACCAGTCCTGACATCAGCCACTAAGGACAGGTTAAAAAATGGGTGTCACTCCTCCCAAATCACGGCAGGGCAGATGGAGCTGCCTCGCCAGCCCGCTGTGTGTGCCAGGGAGGCCCTGGATTTCAGCTACATTACGAAATACAAGCGCCACTTGGAAATAGGATAAGGACAAACCAACCTGGGCAGAGGCCTGACTTTTGATGACATGAGAGTAAACCTAAGAAAGAAAGAAAGGAAGAAAAAGGGTGAGTGTGAAATGCATAAAAGGCTGCTGCAAGGAGAGGGAACCAGAGAATTTCCACAGCTGTGTAGGTAGGAACAGGCCCAGCTTGCAACAAGAATGATTCAGGTAGCAGGAAAAGAACCTTCTGGTGGAAAGGATAGAGAAACACGGTGCAGCCTGGGGAGGAGGAGAAATTCCTGCCCAGGGAGGCACCTAGCAGGAGCCCCAAGGTGGCACTGGTCCCTCCAGCCTAGAAGTGCCACAAGGAGAAGGTGGCATCACACATCTATTTCTCCTGGAAACATGGCAGAGCCCCCACACACCTTAGTGTCTTTCCCAAAACCCTGAGGGTCCATCTGTGTCTCCACAGAGACCAGAAATGTGCCACTGCTCAAGTGACAGTAGACAAGTACAGTGCCTTGTTGTCCAATTCAAGCATTGTTTTTTATCTAAGAAGACAGAAATGGGATGTATCTTCACCAGTCTATGGAAATAATCCTATTTGGGTTTATTTCCTCACCTGGTTTGTCCCAAACCATCTCAAAACCAATTGAGACATCCCAGAGGGATTGTCATTTTCTGTCACCTCCTGCCAGCTCCCTTTCATTTCACTGCACACCTTCCTGGGCACATTTGCAGAAACAGAGGAAAACAAAGACAATTTGATGTGTGTAGGATTATATATATACTACACAGGTACATCTGAAAATATAAATATAAATATAAATATAAATATAAATATAAATATAAATATAAATATAAATATAAATATAAATATAAATATAAATATAAATACAAATATAAATATAAATATAAAGCAGCTGTATCTCTGTCCAGAGGGCTTGCGAAGTCAGACAGGGAAGGATTCAAAGCACTCATTCAAGGACCCTGAACCGAGCCCTACCCGCAAGGGAAGGGAGAGGTGATCTCTTTAGGCTGTCAGGACAATTCACCTCACCTGCAGCACAGCTTTCCCAGCCTGCGCTGCCCGAGTTTTGCTCCCAGAAAGAGACAGACCCTGAGCACAGCATCCTCCCTCCCTGCAGAGCTTGTCTGCATTTCCCGGCAGCTTTCCTGTGTCGTTTATGGAGCTCCTCTAGGACAGGGAGAGCACAGGGATCGCTTTCACAGCCCGCTCGGAGTAACCCCAGAGTCAGCTGCTGCCCAGCCTGGGCAGGAACACCTCTTTAAACTTTTATCGCCTTTAGCACAAAGGGAGAAAGAACCGAGACGGAAGCAGCTCCCGCAGAGCAGAGAAGACAAAAGCGGGACAAAGCCGCCGTGCCTCCTGCAAAGGGCCAGCAGACCGCAGGATGGCACCACCGCCGCTGCTCCTCCGGGACAGCAGGGACCCCAGTGTCACCCAGCCGCCCGTGAAGGATTCGCTGTGCTGCACCCACACGCGCCCTGAGCTACCAATTGGGTTTCAAGACTGTGGCTCGAATTAAATTTCCTTGTGAACTGAGGAGGCGACTCTGCCTCCTCCTGCCAGTCCAGCCCCAGCCCTCGGCTCTGGCATTGGAAACAACCAAAAGGGACCTTCTGCTATGCCAAAGGGATCTTCTTCTGTATTCTTTCACCCTCAGCATTTTAGCCCATGGCCCCTGTCTGCCTCTGGCTGTGCCACGCTGAAACCCTGATTGCCTGGAAAGGCAGTGACTGCAGCTCTGCACGCATTCCTGTCCCCAGCCCTGTCCCCAGCCCAGCACTCAGCCCGGTAACAAACCCTGTATCTGACCCTGTACCCAGCTCTGTCCCCAGTTGTGTGACCCATCCCTGTCCCCAACTCTGTAGCCATCCCTCTACCCAGCCCTGTATCCAGGTCTGTCCCCAGCCCTGTATGCAACCTTGTCCCCAGCCCTGTATCCATCCCTGTTCCCGACCCTGTCCCCATCCCTGCTCCCAGCCCTATTCCCAGCCCTGTCTCCAGCCCCGTCCCCAGCCCTATAACCCATCCCTGTCTCCACCTCTGTCCCCAGCCCTATAACCCATCCTTGTATCCATCCATCCCTGTCCCCAGTCCCGTCCCCATCCCTGCCGCAGCCCTGCCGGGCCGGGGCGGGCGCAGGGACCCTCGCCGCGGCCGGAGCCGTGCCGGCTGCTGGGCACACGGTGGCACTCGCTCTCCATCCCAGCCGAGGCTGCGGGGAGCGGCAGCCGCTGCAGGATGCGAAGCCGGCGCTGAGCTGCTCTGTCGGAAGATGCGCTCGGCTCCTTCCCTGCACCCCCGGCCCCTCTCTGGAGCTTCCAGACGCGCCCGCTCTGCTCCTGCCCCGGTCCCTTCTCTCACACGCGGCAGCTCTGCACGCCAGGGCTGCCGCTTCCCCGGGACTTTGGCCAAGAGCTCGTGTCTAAAATGAAGAGGCCGGGAGCGTGTGAGGAGCAAAGCCTTTCCTGCTGGTCTGCAGATGAGCGCTGCGATAAACCAGAGCCTCTGAAGGCCTTTCTCTCCATTAGGATGGGAGAAGGTTACAGTCTTCACCTAAAAACTAGTTCTCCTTCCTTTCGCTCCTTTCCACAGGCTGAGATCCACATGAACATGCCCCTTCTCCATCCCCGGAGGCAGCAGAAGCCTCCTCTGCCCCACCCCTGCCCCTCACAACGCAGCCTCCAGGGAGAAGGGATCTCCTCAGCATCCAGCCTTCCTCCGCCTCATTCCATAAGCTCTTGCATCCCTCCCCATATGGAAATGCCAGCTGATTCAGAGAGGTTCGTGTTTTGTGCAAAGCGGTGATCAAAGGCTTGCTTGCAGCTGCTGAGCTTGATTGGAGCTATTGCACAACACAAGAAGCCGCCTCCTTAGCCCACCTTATCCCCAACAGCATCTCCAAAGGAGGAGTGGCATTTAAATGAGACCTATAGAAACCACCTAATACATTGTGTCAAATCTCTGGCATTCGGATGGGGACAAAAAAAAAAAATAAAATAAAGGCAGAAGCAAGGGAGAGGAGGAGGTGGTGTGTGCACATGACAGGATTTGTCAGGAGCTTGTACGTCAGCTCACAGAGAGAGGAGTTCTATCCCATGCTAGGAAATGGGCAATTTCCATTTTAAAGGGTTACTTGTAGGGTGGCACCCTCATAAAAGGCATCCCAAAGCAGGAGAGGTTGTGCAGCGCTTGTGCCAAGGCACGAGGATGCCAGACCCAGGGGCAGCCAAGCTGTGGGCTGGGAGCAAAAGGCACGAGGGGCTGACACCCAAGTGTCTGCAAATAAATGACAGCAGGGAGAAGGGAGGTGGAACCGGGGTGGAACAAAGCAGCACTGCAAAGCGGCCAGCGAAAGCGGGAGGACATGGGGGCTGTTTCCCTGGGCTGCCTGGCGGTTTTCTGCTCTAAACTCTGCTGGCAGCACAAACCCTTCCCACCCAAGGCTCCCCCTTTCCCAGGGCAGTGACAGCCAGCAAAGTCAGACATTTATACTGTCAAATCCCGATGCAAAGCCTTGCCACTGGAAACCTGTCATTCCACAGCTACGCTCAGGTGCGGGCCCCAGAGACAGAAAAGCTTTTGGCATCGTTACAGGAAAAGATCTGGAAGTGCTGTAGGAAGTTACATCCCAATTAGCTTCACGTAAAGGTGGGGCAAGCATTACAAAGCACTTAAAAGATCAAATGCAAAAGCACAGCTTGAGTAATAGGGACCAAGGTGATTTCAGCAAGGAACAGTTGTGGTTAATCTGGTGGAGCTCTTTGAGGCTGGAACTGCTGCAGCAGCCAAAGGGGAGGGAACAGCACAGCACAATTAGGTTTGCAGCATGCAGTGGACAGGGCTTTGCAAAGGAAGCTAATGACTGAGATGTGGAGTCCCAGAATAAGTGGATGTGCTGTGGCTTAATGCTCTGGAAATTGCCCAGAAACAAAGATGCAAGCAGGAAGGTATTAATGGAAGCCTTCTGTGTCAGAAGGAAATGATTCCAGGGATGCAGCAGCGCAGCCAGCTTGTCTGGAGCAGAACAAAAGGCAGTGAAGGAGGACAGAGCTTCCTAGGGCAGGGGGTTGCATTTCAGTCTTGAACATCACATCCCCTGTCCCCTCAGACTCCAAATCAACAATTCCTTTTTTTTTTTTTTTTTTTTTTTTTTTTTTAAACAGAGCTCTTGGAACTTTGCTTTATTGTATTTTTTTCCATGGGTTTTTTGTTTTTTTTTTTTTTCCCGCTCTAATAGGGTTTGATTTTTTTGGATTTGGGTGGTTGTCTTTTTTTTTTTTTTTTTTAACAAAACCAGAAACTACTTCCAGAACAAGCTGTGCCAGCAGCACCCACAGGCCCCATCAATGTGGGGATGGAACAGTTGCATGGCTGTGATCACATCCTACACTTGGAAGGCCAAGCATGAGCTATGCCAGATGGTGCCAGCTGGGAGTTACACTCCCCATATCCTTCCCTGCATTCTGCAAATCTGCAGAGAAATGGGAATGGCAGGTGAGGAACAGAAAAGCCTCGTTTTGCACCCTTAGGTTTGGTAAGAGCCTTGTAATGCAATAATCTGACACATGCGAAAACAAATTCCAAGCAAATGGCACCTAAGAACCATCTCAACTCCCAGGACTCAGCAACATGAGAGCAGGGACTTAAGAGGATATTCCAACGTGACTGAGACTGGAGCTGAGCTTTTAGCTCTAGCCCTTGAATTCTCTGCTTGGTTGTAATTCTCACAAGCCAGGCTGATTCTCAGCTCCAGCTACACCCCTGCAAACACCCCAGTCTGAGGGGCTCCCACCTTGGGGAGTCCCATCTGGAAATCAGAGCATGGCATGAGCTCAGGAAAAGAAAACAAAGGGTAAAACATCCTTGGCTCCTGAAGCACTCAGCCCCCAAGGAACAGAAGCCCAGCCCGAGCTGAGAGCAGCAGAGCACACACAGGTTAAGGAATCTGTTTGCCAGAGGAGGATGCAAAGCACACAGGCGTCAGCACACTCAGTTTATTTCCACTTGGAAATAAATATTGGTCACACAAACCAGTTTATTTCCACCTCTCCACTCAACAGAACTCTGGGAACAATTTACCAAGTACATCCCATGACCTCACAGGGATCCACATACACCTCTACATTTAAACCAAGTCAAAGGCATCCTAAATATGCAGTTGGACCTGTGGAAGGAGCCAATGCCCTGCTCAGCTCCCTTAGGCTCATCTAACTGAGCTCTGCTGACGGCCACTGAAATGGCAAAGCTGTTAACTGCAGCAGCAACACCAAATTAGCACCATGGAGATGATCAGGATCTCTGCAGTCGGCTTCTTGGCATGCAGTTTGCTATTACATTTCCTCCAGCTTTGCTAATTCTGTTCCTTTACCCTCCACTAGCTGGGCTAACAGTGCAGCCTGGGGTGTAGATCCAATCACTGGAATAAGGTATTTTGGGTTTTACAGTTAGACTTCAATTAAAAAAAGTATGGGCAGGATTGTAATGGAGAGGGGAGCAGCCCCCTGTGACAGAGCCTGTGCTGTAAGCCAGTGTTGCTAGAGAAAAGGTAACAATGAATAAAATCCTCATTTTACCAGCATTTTTACCCTGTAAAAGAATTGCAGAGCTCCTCAAACCCATTGCTTTTTTATTTATTGGCAAGTCCCTGCAGGAAGGAGAACCCACCCTTGCAGAATCCCTTTGTTGGGCTGGAACCACCCAACGTGGGATGTGCTTTTACAGCATGGGCAACCGGGCAGGCATCACACCAGACCAACTGTCTGACAAAAGCTGTGAAAAATGGGTTGCTTTTCCTGGTTTGCATCTCTGAGAACAGCCTCTGATGTACTCTGAGCCTTCCAGACCTCCTACCTCCTCTGCTATTTCATTTCATTGTTAATCATCCCACTTTCCTCTTTGTTAGCATCGTTAATACCTTTAATGCATTCTTATAAAAAGCACAGTGAGATTGCCAGCTAGTGGAAATCAGCAGCATCTGGGGCTGTGCCAATCCCCTTCAGCTCAGACACGCAGTGATAGCTTCCACCTTCACGTTTGTGTGAAGGAAAAGCCATCACTGTTTGTCCTCTCCCCCTGGAAGCAAATGCATGTATGCGTGTACATAAATGTAATATACACACTGGTACACATAAAGCTATTAGAGAGCAGAAAAATCCCAGTGTTTATTCCAGAGTGTGATTTATTTGAGAAACTAATGGCTTTATTACATGCAGAATGCTCTTGTTCTACCAAGGATGAGAAGTGCCTTGGAGAATGAACCCTGAGAAAGCTGCGAAAGTAACTGCATTGGAAAGGATGACATCAGATCACAAAGAAAATCCATTCTAACTGTCCAGGAACTCTGAGCCTGTGTTTGTACAACGTTTTCCTGTGGGCAGAGGTGTCAGAGTGGTACTGCCTGTAAACCTCCTTTTCTCTGTGCTGTAACTAATCTTTCAAACAGACTGAACGCTCGCTGCAGCCACCAGGCTGGAGGTGCTTTGTGCCTCTGGACAAACCTCACCAGACTGACTAATGGCACAGCTGGGACCCCGGGAATAATTCAAACCCCACCTTTATTGCTCCAGGAGCCACAAACCTCTCAGGAAAGCCCATGTGGGCTCCTCACTGCAGCTGTGCTGGGGAGGCTGATGGCAGCACACACCATGCACCACTTGTTTCCCTCCCCTCTTCCTGTCTTTCCATTTATCTCCAACACAACCACACCCTCACACTTAAAAAAAAAACTCCAACAAATTACAACAAAAACCGCAGGTTGCTTTCACGTTTGCTATCTCCCCCTTTCCCTCTGCTCAGGTTTCTCTCCCCTGGCCCCTCTGTTCCTCCCCCTGCAGAACCGAGCAGGGCTCTCAAGGCTCCACTTGCAGCTCAGGCTCTCCCCTGCCCATCACCTCCGTGCTGGGAGTGTTTCTGAGTGAAAACCTGCACCTGTTCACCGACTGAAAAGCAGTTTCACAAATGCATGGCGTGTTTTTACTCACCCCCTTCATCACCTCAGTGGGTCACTCACTTGGTGGAGCTCCAGCCCATCAGGAGGAGATGAGAGGGAAAGGGGCTGTGGGTTCTCTGCTGTCCCAACACAGGTCACAGCCCCCAGAGCAGATGACAATTTTGAGTCTTTCTGAGGATGGTTGTGCCTCACAACCCACTCTCATTTCACCAGGAGGCTTTTGGAACTCAACAAGGGGAACCTCTGTGCAATTTTTGATCTGCAGGCTCACATCCTTGCTTGTATTTGTTACTGAAAATAAACTCTAATGGAGAAATAATTTTTAAAAATCTGTCTAAAGATCACTCCATCTCCCGGTCCTTTATTAACACCCTCCTTTTCATCTTCCACTATCATGTTCTTTGAAATAACTGAATTAGCAACTTGCAGTGTTTTCCCATCCTCAGCAAGGTCAGTAAGTTCAGGAAAAAATCTGAAATTATACCTGGCTCATAAAATTACTCCTCTTCCCCACCTAGTATTTTACTCACTACAGGGAGATTACATTTCCCATGGGGACTCATTAGCGTTGCTCTTTCCTCAGCATCAGGAAATCTTTTGGAGTTGTCTTTACTCCCAGTTGATAAAAATTGCACTTTATTTCTTCTCTCAAATCACTGACCACGACTCCCTGGTCCTGAAGTGGCATTTTCATAAAGACAAAGAGTTTGGACCAAAAATCCCCAGCATGCTTCTAACCTTGATGCTGCTGCTGAGTGAATGAATGAGCTGTCAAGTTCTGCAAATCAAGCACTCGGCCGAGGCACGCTGACAGCTTGTTCTGTAAGAGACTGACAGGTTAAAACTAGGAATGCTTGTTCCTTGTCAGAGCAAACAAGGAATTACTGCAGTTATAATGCTTTAGTTGTAATTTCTCTTTTACAGAGGTCAAATATATAAAGCTGGAGGACACAGAGCAGTGTCCCTTGCTTTCATTTTTGAAATGCTGCCCACCAGTGACACAACACGCAGCAACACCTCTGAAATTGGTTTTCTGCTCCAAGTTTCTGGTGGCTGATCTAGAATTAGTGAAAAAAAAAAAAAAAAGCATAAATCCCTGAACACTGCAAAATAAGCCAGCTCAGTTAAGCAGGTGTTACATATAAAAAACAGGGCACAGCAACACTGACTTTGGTGGGATTAAGTGTCTGACCACCCAGCTGCTGCCAACAGTTCAATTTCAGCACACCACAATAGAGTATTTTAATTCAAAGGGAGACCTCAAAGTGACACAGCGTGAGGACTGAAAAGGATAAACTATGAGAAAATATCAACAATCTGCCAGTGGCTTGACGAAATAAAACCTGCTTTGATACTCAGAATTCAATACTGTCCCAGAAATGGGGTCCTCACCAGTAACTGCTCCTTCCTGACACCTCCATGCTCAGCCTTTTTGGCTCCTACCCTTGGTCTCTGCTCTCTACCTTAGAGCAACTGTGGAAAATAGCTCCTTTAAGGATTAAACTGCACTCTTTAAACAAATGGTTCCAAAATCCTCTGCAGTGGCAGAGTTTTGTTATCAGTCCCACCCTGCACCCACCTTCCAGCCTTTGTCCTGTCCCAAACCCGAGCAGCAGAGCTTGGAAGGATCCCAGAGCACCTTTCAGAGAGGTTTAGCACGAGCTAAAGATTGGAACAGAGGTCTAGAAACTTTACAGATAGTTGCACTTAACAAATGTGAATTTTCATGCCAGGTAACAAGCATCCCTGCTGTATTTATGAAATACGGGGTGATGTTTGTTACCTGGCATGAAAACATCGAAAGCACCTTGTCTTTCCATCAAAATGTTTTCAAGGGCTGTGGATAATCAGCTTTTTTACAAGGGGCCAAAAGCCTCTGCTTGACAGGTTTTGGTGTTACAAGCAGGAGCTTCTTGCAGACCTCTGAGGAGCTCTTTCCCCAACAAATCAGACTATTTGTGCTCACATAAATGTATACTGTTGATATTTTACAAATTTGTGTGAAACAGATTTATATTAGAAAAGGATTTTCATACACACCAATGCACCAAGAAAGTCTCCATAAATCCCCAGGCCTTCCAAGATCCATTATTTCCTGCATGGGCTGATAATCCACAAAGGGGGTGAAGAAGAAGCCAAATGACTCCCAGCTCCCCAAAATCTTATCAGAACTGACTAAACATTATTTCAACAAAGGGCCTTCAGCTGCAAGAACCTGAATGTTCCATTTCTCTGCCATCAAGCTGCAATGTGTTGTCACAAGAGAGCAGCAGCAGCAGCAGGAACAGTTCCTACTACATCAGTGGTTTCTAACTCAGGAAGGTTTGCAGAACACAACTTCCAGGGAAATGCTGAGCTATCCTAGAGACTGAAACACTGTCAATAATCAAATTGCCCAAGCTACAATTTGAAGACCCACAGAGCAAAGCACAGAAATCAAAGTAGATATAAATAATGAAAAAAAGTTCCCTAATAATACCTGTGTAAAACAATGTATCCTTCACTGATAAAAAAATATTTTCTTCCTGTTCTCACATCCAGATGGTGAAGGGGGAAAAAATATTTAAGGATGTTGCTTGCAATATGCATTACTGCCCAAGGCACTGCATTAATTATCTAAAAATACCTGGAGAATGCATATTGGGTAAAACAAGTATTTACACCTCTTTCCCACTGTCTTCATTACTGAAAGAACAGCAAAACACCAGATCCTACTGATTTAGCAGCAGTTGGACATTAGAAATGCATTTGGTGAAGACTTTCCTGTCTGTCTGTTGTCATGGTAACATCCCAGGTAAAAATAATTTCTTGAATAACTTATAAACAGACAGATGGCATAAAACCTCCTACGCTCTCCAAATTGAAGGGTATTCAGTAAAAGACAGTGTTGATGCCAGTTCCATGAAGTCCTGCATGCTGAAGAAGGCACATCTCCAAGGTCTTGCTTGTGCTGGCAGAAACTCACCTCAGGACGTGAACAAAAGGGAGATCAGGGATCCTACAGGAAGTAAAACGAGGAGACGCAACTCAAGTCAGCACTCTTGTGTCTAGCATTTCCCAAGGGATTACAAAGGTGCCCTGAAATGATGATCCTACATAAAACAAGGAAATGAATCCCATATTGTACGAGGGAACAAAAGCTGCTCTTGGAATTGCTAAAGCCCTGCCCTGCTCATGCTCTGACAGGGAAATGAGAAACATCCCTGCCTGCCACCACTCTGCACGTGCAATGCAGTGCTGCATCTGCAACAGGCAACTTGAAAGCTTTTTTTAATCAACACAAGCTTTCTGAGGACAGGAAAGCTGCGAAATTGATAACGTTCATACCCAAGGCATTTCCCTTCACCCTCACATTAGGTCAAAGCACCGAGAGACGTGAACTGGGAAGCTGCACTGTGGGGATGATGTCAGCTATGGAACAGTCCATCGGGCTGAACCATGTTTCTGGTGAAATCCAAAATCTCCCTCTGCCAAGTCACGCCCCAATTATGTCATTTCAACATTCTGACTCAACTCCCTTCATTCTAAAAATAGGCTGAACGAGAGCTGTTCCTTCTCAAAGGAGCTGTGGCTAAGGCAGGCTGCAGCCAAGGCAGTGATCACAGCCTCAGCCACAGCCACACTTGCTCTGTTCTTGGGCAGGATCACAAATTCCAATTAAAAACCTGGACTTTCCCAAAAATAGCGAACAGCTTTCTCCTGAAATGAGCAGATGCTGAGCACTGTTGTCAGCAAGAGCCAGAGCTTTTTCCAAGGGAAACAGATTGTTCAACATAAAGAATTCAAAGTAGCTGAGAGACCAGGAAAAGGAGCATTACATCAAAACACACTTACTTCCCTCCATCAGATGTTTGTGCTTTGTTTTGCATTTATCTGCTGTTTGAACTAAATTTCCCTTACTCCTCTCAGCTTCTTTTCTCAAGAGGTGCAGAAACCAGAAAATGTTTACATCAGTTAGCTTTCTTTTGATAGTTTTGCACTACCTCTGCCTATAAGGTTTTTTTATGGCCACATATATTGGAATTTCCATCTCCTCTGGCCAAATAAAATCCCTCATTATTAAAGAGTAAAAGCAAACCACTTACCCATGCTCTGTAGTGCACTGTGGTCAGTCTAATGCTTAGAAATAAATACTGCTCTCTTCTTCACTGAGATCTCATCAACACCCTTTGAGTAAATTCATAAATACCTTTTAAGTTCTCCAAAGATAACCAAGTGTTTTGTGAAGAAACACATCTTCGAATATCAACAGCAGTGTAAATGGTGAAAGAAAAAAAAATTAATTTTAAATTTTACATCCTCTATTTCCATCTCCCAAAAATGAGAAGTAAAAAAATCAGTCTGGCCTTATGAGCATGATGTGTTATGGAAGAGAAGTAATGTCGAATTTCTGTCTGTCTGTTTCTGCCCTCCTATCTCAGCGCAGGTTTAACTTCATAGTTTTCTCTACAAGCTCAAGTCACTCCCAGTGACAAATACAATCTCCATAAAGATTTAATTATTCAGTACTATGACTTTTGGTGTGACTACCTGCAAACAAATGAGTTTTTCCCCCTCATGATGTATATTCGCAGCTTCAGAGCAGTGCAATGTGCCGCCATCACCAACCAGCAATTGAACCAGAGAAATAATTTCACTTTTTAATCAGCATTTGGTGCTGCCAGCTCCATTTGGCTTAAAAGTGGAAGGCAGCAGCATTACTGTCGCACCCAAACTCCAGAAACATCAAGCAAAGCAACTCATTTAAGGAGTGAGTTTAAGCACCAATTCCAAAAGCACACAGGAACATTCCTTTGGAACTATTACTTGGACTAAATAAAGAATAAGCAAGACTTGTGACATGCAGTTATTCTTCAAGAGACACTGAAGAATGTTTCTTCCCCCTCACAGTGAAATGTGAACTCTGTGAAACACAAAAGTGAGTCATCCCCTGGAATCGCAGTGGCAGGGGATTGAAAATCAGGACCAGCAGGCAGCACTGCAGTTACCCGAGCACCCAACGTGCTTGTGATGAACAGGATGATTTTACCCACTGTTAAATCTTCTCCCACCTCTCTGATAGGGCTGTGCAACACTGCAGTGTCACTAACAAATCTCTTCTTACTGAAGCTGTTTGCTGTTGCCCACAAAGCCAGACAGCTGAAACACATCATCACTTTAATAAGTCAAACCAGTTTCAGCTGAAGCTTCCCATTTTTTTTTTCTTTTTAGAAAACGTTTACAGAAATCTATCAGTGTATCACAGCAAAGAGTGTTTAGATCTGAAAGAAAAAAAACCAAAAGTACCTAAGTTTTATGTAACTAACTTTTCTCTTGAGATGCAGCAGGTTTTTGGCTCTAGAATCATCAGTGGAAGTGTTCTGATGTAACAACCGAAACTAACAGCAGGTGCTTTTATTGGATGGCAACACATTTATAAAATGCAAAATTGCTTCAATAAATCAGTTAAAAAAATATATCAAAGCAAATTACTATTTAGAGCTGGGAAACATAGCTAAGTGCTGGGAAATAAACTGGTCAGAGTGTTAGTGGATTTGGGAAGTTCTTCTCTTACGCTGGTGACACAAGGCTGTGCTGCTGCCTCCTCAAGGACACAGCTCAACTTCCAGTCCTCTCCTCAGCTTCTCCACCATCGCAGAGAAAGGGAAGCACAAGTGACTGCACATGAATGCAGGTCCTCTGAGGAATGGGAATAGTCCTGTGAAACCCTTCAGGTGTGCTGGGAGCAAGCATCTGAGTTACCCAATCAAACCACTTCTCAAATTAGATTTAATTGTGGAGTCAGCATAAAGGGTGATTGGAACAGAGGAAGACAACTGAATGCAGGGAAAAAATGAAAATGACATCGAGCTTGCTAAATATGTATTGTTTATTAAGGCTTGTATTCTCCTAGAGGAAAAAGTTAATCTGATGCTGTCCATTACTCCTTACAGGCAGTAACAGTCCAGAGACAGAGTTATACGTTCTAAATACAAGTCTAAATGATACAGATTAAACTTTATTTAAATCGGAGGTCCTTTTGGAGTAAATAGTATTCAGAAGATACTTGCTTTCTAATATAGTAAAAGATCCTCTACAATAAACACGTGCAGATTCAGTGTGCTAGAGCAGCGGACATGAGCACCATTTCCATGCTTAACTGGAACTCCAGTTGGTGACAGGTTCTCCGACGGTCCCCTCACTCCACAAAAACATGACAGCAAATTCAATTTCTTAAAACAGGTTTTTTTACTCATCCAACAGAAAAAAAAAAAATTAGACGTACACACTGTCAATTTTAAACATCTGAGGCATAATCCATCATATTATCCGTACTATTAGTTCCTACGTTAAAGCTCAGCATTATCGGTATAAAAACTTTAAATGGCATTAGGATTGGGGGGGTGGCTTGGGAGAGAGTAATGAAGGAAAGGATTAAAAATGATCTGCAATTAACTAATAACACCTGAAAGCTGAAACAGGTTTAAACACATTGTTTAAAAACCCCTGCAATGTCGATAGCATCACATTATTATTTAATTAAGCTACAAAAACCGTAAAGCAGAATTATGGCTGAGAGAAAGCGTCTCGCTCACCCTCGGCAGGATATGGAATAACAGATGCACACTGAAGCACTGGTTAACAGAATGTGAAAGGGAAATATTTTCCAGAGAAACAATTCCACTGACAATTTGATTTTCTACTAGACAGAAAAAACCAACATGGCGCATCAGCAGTTTTAAAAGAGTAATTGTACAGATAAATAAAGAGGCAGAGCAGCTGCACAAAGTGATCAGAAATTTAGTTGGTTTTTTTTTTTTTTTCATTTTAAAATTCTGAAGTGCAGTATCTTAGGAGGTTGGTTGGTTTGTTTTTTAAATGACAAAAAAAGTCAATGCATGGTTTCTTACTTCTGCCATGAAGAAAAAGGGATTGGGAGGAGGATAAAGGAAGATTTATCATGTATTCTCCATAATCTCTATATCTGGCTAGGAACATAATTCGTGCCAAAATAAAGTCTTTGGGAAGCACTGACACTTTAGTATGCTCATGTATAGGTCCACATTAGGTTAATATAACTGTTTACCAACTTAAAAAAATAAAAACAGACACACCTTTATTAATGATTTCTACAGAATTTTACATAGAAAAAAAGATACAAATTAATGCAGATCCACTTGGGCAAAAATAAACTACAATGTACTTAAAGATGCAACAACTTAATTTCCCCTGCACGAGAAGATATAGTGGAGCTGAAAGCTTTAGTTTGTCCTGATGCCAGGATACAGCACCAGTTATACTTAATTTTGTTTCTCATAGTCGAATTTAATATCAGTTCTAGTATATATATCAAACTGTATATGTTTATTCTTATTGTTTGTTTCGATTCTGACGTTCCTGCAAAGAGAAAAAAGTTAAGATTTTAGTCAAAGGAACAAGCAAAGAGTTTTCAGCAGTTTAACAGTAACGCTAATGTGATCCCAGATAATTATACACTTAAAACAACGCTGCTACATTTTATAAATATATTGTTCATACCCAACCCAAGGACTCGATAACAATGTTTTTAAGTGCAGCCTCAAGTGGAACATCTGGATGAATACCTGCAGTCACTTCAAACCAAGGTCACACAGAGAGAAAGGTATGAAATATCAACAGTCCTAAGGAGAAACAAGATCTGCAATATTCTACTTTCTGGATTATTTTAGCTACTGCAGTAGTAGCACAACCAATACATGAGCAGAAAGCAGATGGCAGATTAGTGAACTCCACAGAACTGGTCTAATTTTGAAGCACTCAAATGACTTTGGAGTTTAGTCACATTCAGTTAAAGAAGGGATTTGAGCTGTCAAGAAATTCTGTCTCTAATTCTTCTTATTGGTTCAACTACGCTGGGAAGCACTGGGAAATACTTGGGGGTAAGAGATAGAAACAATATTAGGTAGAAGAAAAGTTTTGTTCCTCTACATAGTCTGATAAAACCCAGCCCAGCTGGACTGAACAACCCAAGCGTGTCCCAAAGTGCTCCAGCACAGCAGCTGGGAGGGTCTTGGAGCCTTTTTCCAAAGTTTCTGCTAATCACAAATACTGAAGGCAGCTAAAGGTCACCTAAGGGACACAGGCTGCAGGTGAGCCCCCCACCAGTGACCCTGTGCTCTCCCAGCAGCACAGGGCACCCACAGACCCCTGAGCAGTGCCCAGCACAGCAGGGCACCTCTTCACTCAGCGTTTCAGGAGCCCCAAAGTGCAGAACATGCAAGGACAGCAGGACAGAACCAGGCTGCTGTGTGCTAGTCCTGCGCATCCTCCAGCTAAGGCACCACTGCACGCTGAACAGAAAGGGCTCAGCCCTCCCCGTTTTTGCTGCTTGCTGTGCTGAACTGGCTTGGAAAGACTCGACTCTGTACTTAAATGCATCAATATGGCACCAAAATCCTATTCCAAAGGAAATTGTGAACTAGCCCAAGCACCACCAACAGTCAGCTCCTGAACTAACACCCACAGATTTTGTTTTGTGTATAAATTCTGTATAAAGTTCATCTCAGAATTGTTTCTGTTGTGATGTAAAACTTACTTGCAAATATATCAACCATTGTAAATGTAACAGACTGCATTTGCTGCTTCAGCTGGTCACGGCATAAAAATCAGAAAAGATTTTTAAGAACTGAATATACTGATTTCCTTCAGACAAAATATTAGTATTTCAATTTTCATAATAAAATTAGGTCAACAAAGTCCAGAATGAATTATTAATCTATAATTTAAGGCAGAAGTAAGAGCCAAGTTCTTTTACCAAATCAACAAAACAAGCTGTGTAAAATGGTAGAATTTATTATAACAATCTATATTCCTCCTGTCTTTTAACTCTTGACTGTGATGAATTATCTACAAAAGCCATTTCTTAATGGCAGAATGTCAGAACATTACATGTTGTTCTTAATAAAAAGAGCTTATGTCTGCCTGACATTTCAAACAAAAGGTGGTTACAAAGTATCTAGAACTGAATCATATCAGCTCCATTTTCAGGCTTCAGTAATTGTTTCATCCTATTTCCTAATTCCATTTCCAAGGTGGCACATCCCCTTTAAGGCCCTACCACGTTCATGAGCCCAATTCTTTCCCACTGCCACCTCATGTAACTTATTTTTAGTTTTCTGTGCAGTCATCCACTGACCTCCCTAATTCCACTTTCTTCAACAATGGAAGCTTTCCATTCTCATGGACTAGCCCCACATAAAAAGAGGCAGGCTAGCACCTGAGACCTCGACCTGAAGTGCTCATGGCATTCAGAAACTCAGCTCAAACTCTGTAATTCAGTAAAAAATGCTCTTTAGTGAGCAAGTTCCCAAGCAGTTCCTCCTACCTTGCTTTTTGCTTTCTCTCTTGGGGGCTAATCTGAGTCTTCCTCTTTACAAATGTCTGAAACCACATAAACTGAAGAAACGATTCTTCGTGCTCTCGAGCATGGCTGCTTTTTAGAAGCTCTAACTCTGAAATTCTCTTCCTTACTGCTACTTAGTACTACTGCAAGCAAGAACAAACAGTTTTGTAAGCAGCTAACAAAGCTGTGCTCATTTTGGTTCTGAAAATCCGGAGCCTTCGGTTTCTCTCCTCCGGTGGAATACTCTTGATATCTCTCACAGGAGAGCTCCAGCTGCACACTTCTCCTTCAGGACACTAATCTGTATGGTCTTCAGACACAGGGAAAGTAGGTTTCCACAAAACTCGCAGAGATTTCCATCTTGGAGACACTCATCCCTGTCAAACTTCTTTCCTCTTCACCTCAGGCTAAAGTAGCTTCAACTTTCCTACTAAACTTGGTTAAAGTCAGTGGGATCAAAGCATTCATCTACAGACATCTACAGAAAAATATGTATGTTTTCTTTATCTCAGGAACACAGTAATAATCTTAAAATATATTTTTTAACTAGAGCTTTGGAGGAAGGACATATTCCATCCTTTTAAGTTCTGTGATTATGTTCACAGCAAGCTCATCACTGAGAGGAATCTCACAGTGCTAGGAGAAAATGAGCATTTCCAGGTGCCAACACGCACCAGCCAACGCTTTTCAGGATTTAATCACCTAAAGCAGAACTGGTAATCCTGGTGATTCGGGAGCTTTCTGAGACTGTGCAGCTCTGCCAACACAACACCAAGGTGCAGAGCTGAGTGCCTTGCCCAGATCAGAGGTGAGAGCACAGCAGCCCAGTACAGGAACCGGGACCATCTGCTTTGGTGCAGATCTGGGAGCACGAGCTGCTGACAGCTCATCTGTCACCTGTAAAGTACTGAGATCTGCAACAAGTTTGTCTTTACAAGCTTTTAAGCTTAGGAAAACAACTTTGTTAAGGCTCTGATGGCATGCTTTTAGGGAATATTAGTACCTAATGCCACATTATACTCTATTTTCTTTTTTAGAAGAAGCTCTCTCACATGTCACAACTTTTTTTACAGTTTTCAGAGCATGAGCTTTGATGACAGAAGTAGCTCTTTATGGGCACTGCAGCAGCTCTGGAACAGCTGAAAAAGGCTGTGAGGGTCAGGTGAGAATTCACGCATTCATTGTTTTGTTATTTCATTCCAGACCCCAATACCCTCCTATTACTCCCCTCCCAGGTTCTGGGTCACCGGACGGGGTTTAAGTATTTCCATGTGGCAATTCAAAAGCTGGACTTATATCCCAGCATGACCAAATCCCCTCTCAGTTCTGGAGGGATACGTTCTTTCAGCCACGCTGCAAAGAGATGAATCTTTGGCACTTGAAAGAATTTCATCCAGCATTACACGTGCCAAAGCCTCACCGGATGATTTGGCACTGACACTGAAGCTCCTACATCAGTTCAACTCAGCAGCATGAGCTGGAGCTGGCTCTGCACACAGCAGCCATGGAAATGCTGGTTAGCAACAAACTGGAGCCATCTAAAGAGCTGAAATGCCAGTGGCTTGCCCTGCACAGAGTAATTATTATTCTCTACTAAATATTTGCAATATAAATAAAATTGTATAATTTAAGCTCTCTATGTACAGCTTTTTAAGGATCGTGTCCCTTTGTAATCACAACAGCAGCGAAATGGAAGCACAAAATTTCAACGATTTTACAGCTAAACAAGAATATAATGAGTTAAACCCAGCAATCTGAAAACCAATTAAGATGGCATGAATATATACAAACAACTACCTGAAAATGTCAATTAGGTCGTAAGATACTTTAACTGGCAATAAGATTCTTCAAAAATTACTGTCCTAGGAAGATTAATTTATTTAACAGGAAAGTTTGTACTTCATCAGCACAAACTTCTTAACAAAAAGAACTTCAGGTGTGTATAAATCCTGTAAAAAACCAAACTCTCTAGTAATCAGCTGGACTTCCATTTTGTCAATGAAGGGGAAAAATAGTGACTTTCCAAACAAGTTTTAGGGTGCAACGTAACAAGCAGCACCTTATTTTTCATTCCTTCATTGCTGCTCTGCTTTAGCTCTCTAGCACTATTATCTTCCTCAGTGTACTTTGGTGTCCCATTTTCTATTCAGAGGAATCTAAGAAATATAAATTAGACTTCATAGTTTATTTTGTGAATGTGTGATACAAGCCACAGCCTCTGCTTTAAATGACGAAAGAAAATACATTATTTTGAAAAACTGATCCTGCTATAAATAAAGCAGACCTGGATAAGAATATTTTTGAGCAGATAGTGGGGATTAGTTGTGTTTATTAAACCAACCCAAAATGAGATCAGCTCAATAGTCAAACACCAGCCCTCTGAGATGCTACAAAGCACAGGAATTCTGGTGTTGGTGATCCATTGGGATCTTGCCCAGGGCAGGAGTTATCCGTGCAAGAGTAGATCTTATCACTTTCCCTGTGCCCTCACTTCTGAAACACCCTCAGCTGTCCCCTCCAGCCTTGGCAGCAGAGCACAGGGAGACAGAATCAAAAACCCAGATCAATCACAACCCGCTACACCACAAACACTGGACACGGAACCCACGCTGCCTCAGTTCGTCTAGACTCCCTCCTACATAAGGGAACACCTCTCCAAGATAGCGGCTGCATTAAATGTTGAATTATTAATTATCTAC
The DNA here is from genome assembly GCF_015227805.2 of Hirundo rustica. NCBI lineage: Eukaryota > Metazoa > Chordata > Aves > Passeriformes > Hirundinidae > Hirundo > Hirundo rustica. Next base: position 5,824,442 of record NC_053465.1, read on the forward strand.
TGAAGGAAGGAAGTGTTCAAGTTTAGGTTTTACCTTGTGGAACCCCACAGGGAATACGCAAGAAAATCTTGCAATTTTAAGCTGTTCTTCCCTGCTGTGCTGAGGTCAGCTATGCACATCTATCATGGCCAGGAAAAGTTCAGCCACAAAATTTTAAAGACTCTGAACTCCTTTCCTCACATAATTTAAAGGCACAATCTATGAGGACAGGTTGAAGCAGTTTTATCTGCATTTTTACATGGCAATTTTAAAATTTAAGCTGCAGGAACATGCATTAAGTCTTTGCTTTAAAAACATCTTAAAAACAAGTGTGAGCTATCCTAAACTAAACCAGCCTGTCAAACAAATTCTGTATTTGCAACGCTATACAAAAAAAGGTCTAGGAAACACTATCAACCCCAAGAAAATTCTGAGTATTACTTGTAGTAGCAACTACACCTCCTGACTCCAATTATTTTGTCAGGTCACTACTTCTAGACTGCCTAATTAGAGAAAGGCATTCTTGAAACTGAGGTCGTGGGATGGGGAGGGACAGAGATCCCTTGTGATACACTTAGAGCCCTGAAAGTGTATGGAAAGTTTTACTACACTCTCCCAGTTACTGCCCAGACTTCTCTCACTACATCTTCACTCAAAACTTCAAGAATTAGTAGACAGATTAAACCTGGGAACTGAAAACCTTTATTTATCCAAATAATACATGTGACTTCAGCAGCATAAATGCACTCTTTCTAGCACTATTCCAGCAATATTATGCAACTCTTTCTTTTCCAGAGAGATAAACTGAATAAACAAAATCAGGTTTCTTATTCTTAAAGGTGATGTACAAATTTCAAATACCAATACAGGTATCAATTTTGATAGCCCAGTTGCAGTCAAACAGTGTTAAAACACCTCGTATTTAAGGCAAAAAAACTTAAGTGACAATCACTGGCAGAACCCAATTCTGAAACACAAACTATTTTCTATTAACCATTTAAGATAAAAAAATAAATCAAACTCCAATAAACTGGACATAAAGTCCTTTACCCGTATTACTGCTTAGCTTTCTGCTTTGAAGCTCATTGACTTGTGAAACTTTCACAGAGAAATAAGCATCAGTTCCGTGTTGTTAAACACACAAGAAACCATCAAGTTGAGACGTACTAAAAACATTTTGAATTCCTACTTACATTTTTCCACCAAAGAAGCCTTCACATTTCATTTTCCCCATATCTGTGTATAAAATAAATTTTTTAATAAGTTTACCTTCCGTACCACCTCCTCCTCTTCCTGGCGCTTTTCATAATGAGAAAAGTCATCAAAGATGGAGGTCGTGTGCTTGTAAGTAGCAATAATTTTAAGCACTTGTTTTGCTTTTTCTAAGGGCACCTCCTGTGTATCACGGGAGTTTGTAACGGGTTTGTTGTCATTGTTCTCCAGCCTGATGTGTCTCAGTTGGTTGTTGGGCACATCCTTCACAAAGATCCACTTGACATCAAATTTCCCCTTCCACTTGTCCTGAGACCAGACACCTGCACTGGTGCCATAGTCCACAGGTGATTTCATCTCTGCTACTCCACAGAAGTGTCCACTGCCATTGACACTGAACAGCAAGTACACCGGGCCCTTGCTGTTCATGGAGCGAAAAGCGCTGTCCAGGCGTTTGTTGCCGTGTTCCGTACTACACCAAATAGAATATTTAATGGAACGATGAATATCATCCTCAGAATAGCTCTTTATTATGAACACACGTCCATTTTTAAGGTTCCATTCGAAATCTTTAGGGTTGTAGCTGTGAGCAGCTTTCAGTTTTTCAAGGACGGGATGGGACTCGCCGCTCGGAACAGGGTTGGGCTGGGTGCTGCCAGCTGAGTTGGTGTCATTCCCAGTTCCTCCACTTTGGCCAAAAGCTGCATTTCTGTTGCGAGGAGCTACCCAGCGGTTTTGGGGTGGCTGCTGAGGGGTCTGATACTGTGGCTGAGTCAATGGAGGAGGCTGAGCTGGAACAGGCTGAACAATTGGTTGCTGTGGCTGTGGAACAGACTGAGGAGAAGGAATCTGTTGGGGGGCAGGAACTTTAGCCACAGGACCCTTATTGTCCCAAGTACCTATGTCCATATTATGCTTTATAGGGGGAGGAGGCAACGCTCCTCCGATTACAGGTCCAGTTTTTGTTTTCATTTTAGGCTGTGGTTTTGCAGGCTTGCTGGCAATAGCAGCCCAAGAGGTTGGTTTAGATACTGGCAAGTTTACATTAGATCCACCATTCCCAGAGAGGGCACCTGTCATCCCGGCACTGTTAACAACAGAACCTACTGTTTTTACTGCAGAGGTTGTAACATCTCCACCAATCTTAAGTCCAACCATTCCCTGCTCAATACTGTTCATTCCGGGAGCTTTATTTAACGTATCATTATGAAATCCTGTTTGTCCATCAACAATGGTACCCCCCAGAGAACTGGGAGGGTAGCTGTAACTGCTCCCATATGCTGAGCTTTGTGTCTGCTGTCCTTGGGATCCACTTGTTCCCCAAGCTGAGAAGGCAGGATTTTCAGGGAAAAAGTTAAACCGGTGTTGATAGATATTATTTCCCAGACCCCCAGGCTGTCCAAAAACGGCATCGTGCATAAAATGATGATCCCCGTTACTGAGCTGTCCATAGGTGGTGAGATAAGGGATAGGAGGATCTCCTCCTGTAGACCATGGTGCTTCACTGAGAGAATAGGGAAACCCAATAGATGGTGGATAATAACTGGACAGATAAGGATCAGTCATTGATGGATAGCTACTGTTCTGTTAAAGAGAAAAAACAGTCACCAGATAAATAAACCCTTCATTTATAAATAGCCACAACACCAAACAGAAAAGAACACCAGAGACAAGATAATGTAATTTGCTAATGACAGATCTTAGTTCACACTCCAAGAAGGATTCAGGGCTAAAATGAAGTATTTGGGCATTTATAATACCCCCGGACTAGGGGCTCACATTGGAGTCGGTAGCTCAGATTTTGAAACCATGTAATCTTACTTACACTACTAAGGTTATTTAGTAGCCAACACTCCAAATTATCACAAGAAACATTAACTATAGTTTGTAGCTACAGAACTAAGGAGATGTAGCATTTCTAGACTGGTACATTAGACTAAATTACCTGAATATGACAATACATCTAACATATTGTTATGGTCCTCATTATGGAGTTGTTCTGAGGGGCCCACAGTCTCCACCAGAAAACCCACACCTCCAGCAGGAGAACACAGGCTGCTTCTGACACACATGCCAAGCGTGCCACAGGTAAGAGATACAAACTGACATTACAGGGCCTGGTGCACCAGAGATAAATCCAGGCCCAGATGACACAGGCCATCCAAACTCTTGGAGACAAAGCTCCTTTCCAGCCTTTTGCCCAAGTCTTTTCCTCCCTCAGTAATAAAGTTACAGCTGTGCAGGAGTGTCCCTGACTGTCCTTCCAAACAGGACATCTCTCCCACTCGTGAAATAAGAGACCAAACACTTACAAACCAGCAGATCCCCTCTGAAATTTCCTCCCCTTCAACTGTTTTATTAGACCAAGCTGAGAAGCTTTTCCTCTAACACCTTGCTGGCACCTGATTTTGAAACATTCCATATGATTCTTATATTCAGCAATGCAAAAGAACAAAGCCAGGATGTTCTAAAGTGGGTTTTACTCCTCTTCAAATCAACTTGAAGCACATACATTGGAGACCTTCCAAGGTGACACTCCAACCGTAATTACTAGAGAGGGGGTGGGAAGGTCAACATCTCCTGTTAATGAGTCAAACAGTAGCTCGCCTTTCCTTACTCATAAAGGCTATTTTAAGAAGAGGAACTCTCCTTTCAAACTGCTAGATTTCAAACTTGAAAAGAAAAATGTATCTGCAAAATTAGGAAATCTGCACCAGAACTTTAGCCGTCTTTCCAAAAATCTGATTATTTCTCAGCTTTTTCAAAAAAACCTCCTTGCTGAAGATAAGCCTAACATCCAACTGACACAATCATTTTCACTGCTCATTTTTCAATGACCTTTTTTCCATGACACCCCAAAGCCAGAGTAATTCAATATCCTTATGTTTCATATACAGAATTACACCACAATATGCCTGCAAGACTTCCATACAGTACTGCAAACACTTCAGAGACTGAAACAGCCTAAATCCAATGTTATTGATTCAAAAGAAATTATCTCTGCCACTGTTCAAACTTCCTTTATTTACACACAAATTCTATCACTAACAGGAGGTACAGAAATCACCTTCCTATGAGATAACCCTCTAACAGTTTTCTGAGCCTCCCAAGCTAAAGTAATCAATATTTAGCATAATTTTTTTTTTTCTGAAAGACTTAGACACTGCTGAGTGTTACATTTTGAAGTATTAATTTAAGAAAAAATGAAAACCAAATGCAGATGAAGGGGAGGAGATATAAGTAGTTCTCTGAGATACTTATGCTCATATATTCTACAAATTTAGAATTTAAGACCAAAGGGACTAAGCTTAGGGAAAAGCAAGCGGTTTGTCTCAGAAATATTTAGGCTAAAGGATTTTAGACAATTCCTGCAGCTGTCATCTCTTCACACAGCCTGTAAAGTCTCCACAAGGATTCTAACAAGATTAAAGGAAAGTTTCAGCAGGCATCCTTACCAAACATTCCATCTATTTTGACTGGCTTTATGCCAGAGTATGTAAAAGAAACCCTGACAGAAGTTCTTCCCTGCAACTGCAGAACATTTATTTCAATAAACTTATCCTTGACCTTTCTGCACCCTTCTGTATCTTTTTTTTTTTTTTATTAAAAACCTCCAAACAAAACCAACTCAACCATTCTGTAAATTTGGAAAGAATCTCCTTTCCCCCAAAATATGCTGCTTGCTGGTGATTCCCTGTTCCACAGGAATAATCTCTCGCTTCTGAATGACTTTCCAGGAGGATGATTTCTTGCTGAGTGTAAATCTGTACACCAAGAGTCTACATGACTCGGTTCCCTCTGCTTTTAAAAGTACTTTTAACATAATATTACTAATCTGCATTTGATTTTTGATGTCAAATATATTATTGTGTCTTCTGGGACTTAAATTTCTCAAGGTTTTTTTAAATATCCAACTGGTTTCAAATCTTTTTTTTTTTTAAAGTCATCTTTACAGTAGCTTTCAACGGCTGAATAAATCTGACTGGATAACCGGATAATAAGGCTTTGTTCAGCAACATGGTTGTCTTCAGTACAAAATCTCACAGTCCTAATTAATGCTACTGTCACTTTCCACTTAAAATTTTAAGAGGACCTACACAATTGTTTCTTGTGCCATGCCAATTTTTCACTGCAGGATAAATAAATTGGTCAATGGAGCTACACTTTCATAAAGAAAACTTTTATTATAATTATGAAAATTATAATAGCCGTAGCAAATTTTTCTATTTAATCCTAATAATTGGGCTTGTTGACAGCAAAGACAAATTTCCTAGAATAAAACTATGATAGATGGATCTATTTTTTCTATGTGAGCATTCAGTGTATTTCACAGTTTAGTTTTAAGTAATTAAAAATTACATACAGATGTGACAAAGCACAATTTAAAAAACATCAGAGGGACTTGAAAACCTCAATTTCTTTTATAATTAATTTTGCATTAAAAATTAAGATTTTATTTCCTTTTTTCCTCACAAAGGCTTTTCTACCTTCCACAGCACATTAACTCCAAAAGAAGGAATGCCTCCCAATAAATTATTTTAAGTTTGGAGAACATGTCTATGCTGCAAGCAAGCTCAGTGATGCCATCAATATTAACACTGGCATCTGACAGCTTCAGGCTGAATTATACATTTCCTTTTTAAAATGTAACACTTAGCCTTCCCATCATGTACCTCTGGTAAGTGTTTCTCTCTGAAATGGTGTTTCATACCTGTGAATGAAAACTTTTTGCTTCTCCAGTTTCTATACATTTTGTTCCTTTTGAAGATAGCAATGTGAAGTAAAAAATTAACTCAGAGTACACTTTCAATTATACTGTGTTTTAGTCATGGATGCTGATTTAATGTACATTACAATGAGAGTTTACATTACAGTAAATGTAATGTAAACTTAAGTAACACATCTTTAATTCTTAAAATATATCAGAGGACGTGAAAGAACAACAACATTTGCTGAAGTGTAAAAATTGGGACAACTCTACAAAGTACCCAGAGAGCATCCAACCCAAATCTAAATTACATTAATTTCTATGATTCTATAAATAATACAAATCAGGAGAACCCAAAAGTAGAATTTTCAGACTCCCACAAGTAACTCTCCTATCAAAGGACTGTAAGATCAGTCTGCCACAGTGCAGCCACATCAACAACCTGCAAGGGGAGGAGGAATCAGCTCCAGCTCCTTGGAGCATTAACTTCATTTTCACTTGTGGCCATCTGGAGATGCAGAGTAATATTAGCTTTGGGAACACAAATGCTGGTTGTATCACCAAGTAACACAATATGCTGTCATTTCTTTTTCCATTTCTATTTAAGGCATTTGCTCCCTCCACACAATCCTATGAATGGATTGCCAACAGCATGCCTAAGGGGAAAAAAAAAAAAAACAAAAAAACCCCTAAGTTAAAAATACACTAACCTGATTTGACTGCCCAGAAAGGTAAGGCTCAAAATCGTTGTCATGAACTGTGTCCTTCTGATGTAATGAACCATTTTGTACTACAAAAAAAGGGTTACAGCACATTATAACAGCAGCAGCAGCATTGCAGGAATGATGTTCCACCCCAAACTACTTTAGGAAAAGCCGTATTTCTTCTGCAAACCAGGAAGACTCATAAAAAGACCAAGGGATGATATTTCCCACCCCCAGATAGTTTTTCTTTATATTACTGCTTATAAAACAAAGTTTGAGTAAATTAAAAGAAAAACAGTAATTAAAAATTCTACAGCTGAGACTGAGTAAACAACTCATGTGAATTAACTCCAAACAAAAAAATCATTATTCAGAACAATTTTGTGAAAAAAGATTGGGAAACAACATCTATTGTTCTGGCCCATAATTAGAACACACAAACTCACAGTTCTCCCAGCGTGTGTTATTCACTGCTTAAGCTGGCTAAAATAAGATGAGGTAAGGTTACATTTAATTATGAAAAGAAGACTCCTAAGTGCTTTGGTATCCTGATATTTTCAGGAAAACTTAAATTTCAACATTCTCATCTGTAAAATAAAAATATCTGCCATAAAGTCCTACTTCAGCATAAAAGAATGTCTGATAAGCATCCAAAACCCATTACTGGGTGATACGCAAACCCAAAATGGCTATGAGGTTCTTTCAAATAATTCCCTGTTTACTTTAGATTTGAAAAGGTGAAATCCACAGTGTGATAGTTGCTGTATTTATCTATTTCACAAAACAGCTGAACTAAATATAATACTACACTAAATAAAGTGTTTAGCAAACAAGTTTGGGAATTTAGCAGAATACTTCTGCAAAGTTTGTCAAGGGGATGTAAAAGAGTGTTTACAAACACAGGGAATGTGTTTCTTCAACTAGAAGGAGCTGGATTTTCAAGGCAGGTTAAAACCTATTAAAAAGCATTTATGAGTTGGATATTATTACTTACTAAGTCTTAACAGTTACATACTTGCTAGCAATCACAGTAAGAATGAAGGTATTTCTTAGATGACTTGTTTTTAAGTTTCAATTTAAATGAAGTAGAAGAGTTGTAAAAATGCCTATTATCTCATCAGAAGTTAACCATCTTTTAAGTTCCCTAAATTATTAAGTTTATGGGCTTAAATAAATATCTCAGCCAACAGCAGAGCAACAAAACTGCATTCACAGAGCGTGCAAAAGTAGGTAAAAAATACATATATTGTACAGGGATATCCTTGTGACTTTATGCAGCAACCTTCTTCATATTAAACGAGGAGAATTATTTAGTACCAACACACAGTCCTTCCCACTGCAAATCCAGCAGCATTAAGTGGGATGCAGGCAAGCTCGGATGAATGGCAGTCGATGTTATTTTTGAAACAAAGCACACATTCCCTCATTCCCAGATTATTTTCCATGCAGATTAACAGCGATACATTTCTGCTCACCTACAGGTACCTGGGTAACTGATCTGTTACAGTAACAATTTAAGCGACCAGATCACAGCACGATTTCTCACCTTTATTATCCTGTCCTTTCGGTCTCTGAGCAGCCACAGCACGTGATTATAGAGAAAAAAAAAAAAAAAGGGAAATAAAAAAGTTAATTTTAGAAAAACGCTTATATTATCATAGACACTGCAAAACCCACAGCGTCCAAGGGCGGGGAAGAGACTTATAAAAATAGCCAGCAACATCTCAAGGTTTGTTTGGATCGGGGTTGAAGAGGCGTGTTCCACGTATCACCCAGCACCGGCCTTCCTGAGAAATGGCCCCGGCTCGGCGGAGGAGGCGGGAACGTGCTGTGCCCACGGGGGAAGTTAAGGAGAACGATGGAGGTCTAAAGCAGCCGAGGGGGAGAAGAAAAGCCTCGCGGGGCCTACCAGCGGCAGGCCCGGGAATCCCCCCGCCCACGGGCCGCCTCGCCGCTCACTTACCTGAGGGTCAACGCTTGTGGCAGACATAATTCATGCACAGGGCCGCCGTGGTTCAGCAGAGAGCGCCGGGGGAACGAGGCAGGGCCGCTCGGCGCGGCGCGGAGCTCCGGGGCCTGGCGAAGGGGCGGCGGCGGCGCCTCCTCTCCCCTCAGGCGGCGGCCGGGCGGGGAAGGGGCCGGGGCCGAGGGGGAGGGAAAGGGGCCGCCTGGCGCCTCCTCGGGGCGCCTCCTGGAGGAACGGCGGTGCAGGCGGCGGTGGCGCGGCTCGGGCCGTGGCGCTGCCGGTGCCGGTGCGGGCCCGGTCTCTCACATGCCCGCGGGCCGGGCCTGTGGCCGCAGCGAGCGGGGCAGCGGCGGCCGCCGACTCCAATGGCGGCGGGCGCCGGGCTGCGGTGACGTCAGCGCCGAGCGCTCGCGGGGCGCGCCGGGAGCGCACGGGGCGGGGCGCGGGGAAAGGCGCGCGGGGCGGCGGCGCCCAGCGCGTGCGCGCTGCGGGGGCCGAGTGGGGCTGAGGGGAGCGCGTGGCGGGCGCGGCCCCGCCCCGCCCCGCCACACGGCCCCGGCGCCGCGCGGCCTGCGCAGCGCGGGGATGGCGGCAGGGCTCGGGAGGAAAGGGGCTCTTCGCCCAGGGGGCGGTCGGCCACCGGGACGGGCTTGTCAGGGATGCGGTCACAGCGCCGAGCCTGATTGCTCAGGATATGTGTGGGCAACGGCACGTGGAGGGATTCTTGGGTTCCTGTGGAGCGCCAGGAGTTGGGACTCGATCCTTGTGCGTCTCTTCCAACTCAGAATGTTCTCAGATTCTGTCCTTACGCCATTCCTCTCTCAGCCTTTGCGAGGACTCTTTGCCCGCAGGCTCGGCTGTGCAGGTTCGCAGGATCACTGAATTACTGAGACAGAACCACCGAGCTTCCTGAGTTGGAAGGGACCCGGGATCACCAAATGGCTTAGGGTGGAAAAGATCTCTGAGATCATCAAGTCCAACCTCTGATCCAGCACCCCTGGTCAGCTACATCAGGGCACTGAGTGCCGCGGCCACTCCACCACCTCCCCATTCCAATGTCTAATCACTCTTTCTGTGAAGGAATTCCTCTTAATATCCAGCCTAAACTTCCCCAGGTACAGCTTAAGACTGTCATCTATCGACAACAAGGATCATCAAAGCCCAGCTCCTGTCCCGGCACAGGACACCCCCAACCATCCCACCATGTGTCTGAGAGCTTTGTCCAGATCTCCTGGAGCTCTGTCAGGCTCAGTGCCGTGATCGCTTTCCTGGGGAGTCAGGAAACTGAACTGTTCTAGTTCACCCAAGAGCTTTGGGAGCCCCATTCCCCCTCACACCAGCCCATGGTATCCATGGCCAGTACGACCTGGCAGAGGATGACAGCCAGTCTGACCACTGGCAGCACCCACCCTCAAATATGAGTTTTTATCAGATTTTTTTTTTTTTTTTTCCCCCTTCCAGCTATTTTGCAGAACCTGAGTGGAATTTGGGCCCCTTAGGTCAGTTTTTGTTTATTTCGTTAGGGCCACAGTCTAAGTCCTGCAATTTACAAAGTCTTGCAACATCTCTATGCTAAACTTTGTGGGTAACTGTGGTAAATTCTGGTCCTTGTGAAATACACTAAACAGCATAATCATGCTTTCCTTTATATGCAGTTAAAACCAGAGACTTCTCTCTGTTCACGTGTTTGAAAGCTGTTAATTTGAGTTTGTACTTAGCATTCTAATAAAATATCTGAAATGAAGAGTCTACTTTGGTACTTTTTCTGATCAGACATGCAGAGATACGGAGGAAAGAGTGGTGCTTTAATCCTCAGCACCTGGACATGCTTTGCGTTCTCTGTTTGAATTAGGTAGGAAGTAATAATTGGTATTTTCCTAGAATCCCGGAATGGTTTGGGTTGGAAGACGCCTCAGAGATCATCTTGTTCCAATCCCTGCCGTGGGCAGGGACACCTCCCACTGGACCAGGTTGTTCCAAGCCGTGTCCAGCTTGGCCTGTTCCAGTTCTGTTTGCCTTCGGTGTAATTATGGAGCCAGTCAGTAAATCCCTGCTGTGGGCAGTCCCTGAGCAAGCTGGGAAGTCTGTCCAAAGAAATCCGCTTCAAAACACAGGACAAAAAAAGTGATCAGCGTGGCTGGAGAGAGGAACATGTGTGTAGAAGGAGAAGGGAAAGGCTGGATGCCTGGGTGATGGGCACTGCTCCGAAGTCCATGTGATTGTGTATGTTCACATCTCGATATAGAAACGATGTGACTGTGAATCATCCTCGCCAGGAGAGCATGTGGGCAGAACGTTAGAGCTCTCTCTGCTTCAGCATCCCAGCGTACAGGGGGCTGCTCTTAGGCTGTACCAGTTAGATTAGACCCAAAGGCAGCATGTCACGTATATACATACATGTACACATCTAAGTCTTTGTGGGAATTTATTTTCTGTTGTATTTGGAAAATCCCTTTTTTTTTTTTTTTTCTATCTGGTAATGCTAAGAATGATCATGTCTATCTGTTGAGAAGTGCATAGTCTTTTAGAAATAAAACCAGTAAGATGAAAAGTCTCAGTTGAAGGATATGGATAAGGTAATATCCATATTTTTATATTTATTATATAACTTAGGATACTCTTGTAGTGTAACACTGTAACTCAGGGGGAAACATGGGGTTTGGTTTTGTCTTAGTCGAATGAAATGTGTCCTAGTTTAAGAAAACGTTGTACTTACCTTTTTCTTCCTTGGGTAACACTCTCTGAAATCTCAGAAGAGTTCATGTGTAAGCTACAACACACTTTTGTCATTGGTTTTATTATTTGTTTTTAATTTAGGCTTTACAGGAATTTTATGCAGCCCTCTCTGTTATGAGCATGGAAGAAAATCAAATATTGCCATAATGGAATCATCTCCCTCCTGCACCCTACGCCCCTGCGGAATATTCCCAAACCAAGGATCCAGCATTCACTTCCATCATTTTAGGGTGACAAATAAAAACAGACGCACAGAGAAGTTGTATCTGTTCTCCTCTCCTGTTTCTCATGTCACTGACACATTGTTTGTGAAAACATGAGGAGGGAAATCATATGCAAAGAGTGTGGCCTGTGAACGGATCCCATCTGACATCAGCATCTCACATGCTGTTCCCTGCAAGACAACTTCCTTGGAAAGCTGTGGCAGGGAGCTCAACGGAGCAACGGCTGAGCACAGGGACTCTCCCCTGCCTCCCTCTTGCTCTTCATCCTTGGCAGCTCCTTCTTGCCGCTGTCATGGGGTTTGCATTAAATTGTAAGGTCAGTCTGTCTTTGGTTACTTTGTCGTGCATTTTTTCCCTTCGGCTCTTTGCAGTGACTTCGGGTTGCTCTGTTGTCTTTTCTTCCTCCTCTTTCAATCTCGCTATTGATTATTGATACAGGGACAAAACAAACTCATTCCAAGCCAATTTGCATGGAGAAAAGCAGATGATTGTAGTGTGAATAGCTCAAGAATAGATCTTTCTGCCTGTTGCCCAAGCAATATTCAGGCAGCCAGGCACATTCTCTGCTGTAAAAACAGTCCAAACTATAGCAGGATTTAATTGGAAAATCAGATATTCTGTGATTCTTGCTGGCTGATTTGCTGCCAATTATAAAGTAGGATGAGCTCCATTAGAATCACAACAATGCCAGACAAATCCTTCTTTACACATAATTTAATGGCTGAATGGTGGAACTGTGGCCACAAGTGGGTAAGAATCTCCTCTGAGGAGCTGTAAGATTTATATGTGAATAATTTGGAGTTGCAATGCCACTCAGTTTACATGAGACTCCATGTCTTTTGTTCCTGTACCTCCTGGCTGGGAGTAGGTAAAGGAAATAGAGCCCAAATGTGAGACTCCTCCATGTCAGAATCAGAAGGAGTTGGGAAAGGATCAAAGTCAGTAAGAGGGAGAGGAAGAAGCACAATTCATCTTTGGGGAAACCTGCTTGGGAAGGAAAAAAGCAAGGGAATAGAATTTATATTTTCCATGCTCACTGTGGGAAAATGTACTTAGCCCGACAGGTCTCTCCTCAAATTTTAATTTGTATTCCCAATCCCTGTGCTGCTGCTCAGGCCTCTAAACACTCATTTGGATCATTGGATTGTTGATCTGCTGAAAACTGAAAATAGTTCATTGACTTTGTAGCAGCAGTTAATTTTTACAGATTTTTTTCAAGTATTCAGAATGTTATGGGAAGCAAACAAACAAAAAAAGACAACAAGTATTGGATGGTGTTTCAGCTTGCTCTTTCTTTCTTTTTTTTTTTTTTTTTCCCTCATGATTATTGGGTTCACCTTCAAGGGCAAGAAGGGATAGAAAAATAAAATAAGAGAAAAAAAGACCCTTGAAAAAGAAACTCACCTTGTTTCGCTCCAATAGACATTTAGAAAAATAGAAGAGAAGCTACTTTCTGTGAACACTTTCCTTTGAAAAAGAAGTGAACAGTGGTCAACCCACTCTTCAAAAGCAGAACTACTTTTTATAATAGGCTGGACACTGAAACCATGAAGTTTTTTAGATTTTAAAGCCAGTTCCTCTACTGATTTTTTGGATATCTGCTGTGCTTTGCAGATTTTCCTTTTCATATGTACTGTGTTCTGTTCTGTGGGCTGGGATATTAATAGGATTTGATTTGAAGCACTTTAATGAATCACATTGCAAGCTACATTTAGCTATTCCTAACTATTACAATACCTAAAGTTTTGGGGCAATCAAATACCATGGTAGTGGGGGCCAGGGGAAAGAATTAGGGCGGAACATGAAAAGATTTTAATCCCTAGGAAATCACTTCACAAAACAGGTATTTGTTACTCACCTGTGCATTAGTTCCAGCAGTCTCTATGTGTATGTGTACTTTTTACAAGAGCATGCAGCGATAGGATAAGGGAGAATGGCTTTAAACTAAAAGAGGAGAGATTTAGGTTTGACATTAGGAAGAAATTCTATACTCAGATAGTGCTGAGGCCCTGGCACAGGGTGCCCAGAGAAGCTGTGGCTGCCCCTGGATCCCTGGAAGTGTCCAAGGCCAGGTTGGACAGGACTTGGAGCAACCTGGGATCGGTGGAGGTGTCCCAGCCCATGGCAGGGGTAGAATGAGATGAACTTTAGGGCCCCTTCCAACCCAAACCATTCTGAGATTCTATGATTTAGTTCATAATAACGTTTTCTAGGCTTCCTGAAGGAATGATTGTTAATGTAGGGAGAAATAAAGAATCTATTACTATTAATGTGTTCTTTTTTTTTTTCATTATTATTGAAAAGTCCACTGAGGGAAGTGCAGCAAGGAAGCTGTTGATAGGCAGAGAAGATCCCTGTAGATGGTGAGCAGAACTTGTTATGAGTAAAGAAAAACTTGAGCTGCATGAACCAGCAAAGTGAGACTTCGGAGCTTTGCCCTGCCCTGAGGAAATGGCTTTGTTTGTCCCAGGGGTGACTGGTCACTTTTCAGTGTGCCTCGTCACTGTTCGCTGAGCTGGATCCTGTTTCCTGCCCACAGTGGATTTGTTTTATGGATGCTGTGGAGCTCTGTGTGTGCTTTGGTCCCTCGGAGGCAGCTGAGCAGGTGGGCTCCCTCACGGCTGTTCCTGCAGCAGGAGCTCCCCAGAGAGCAGCAGTGCAGGGGCTGTGCTGCAGGACCAGACCAGCAGTGGCGAGGAAAGGGGAGGACAACACGCAAGGAAGAGGCAGCCAGAAGAGGAAAAGAGAGGCCCTGAATGGAGAAACAGCAGCAGTTCACCTATGTCTAGGGCTTTAGGTGTAATGATTTTGTCTACTCTGCTTGGGACTGCAGAGCAGTTATATCACAAGGTCTGAATCCTTTATTCTGAAAAATGGATCCACATCCTACTAGTGGCTAACACCTGAGCAAGTGAGAATGGGAACTATGCCATAAATTTGCTCAGGACCCAGTCTCTTTACACATCAGTTGCAGTGGCAAGCTGTGCTGTCTCCTTTTGTGTTCCAGCCTCTGCGTTTCTTCACCAAGGTCAACTGATACCTTTTTTTCCTCCTGTTACAAAAGCCTCTTTCCTCAGTAAACTCTTAATTTATTGATGAAAGCACACTAGTCCTCCTCGAGCTAAACCACACAGAACAGCTTCAGCCCCTTACAGCTGTGCAGCACCCCGAGGGTAGAGATGCTGAATTCTGCTGGAGTTTTTCCAGGGGCTCCAGTCACTTCAGCGCTTTCAAGCTCTTCATTATGCCCTCTCCAGATCTACTCTGGCCCTTGTATTTATTGATTGTTTTCCTTCCGAATCAGGTTGATAACAGCAAGCAGATTTGTGATTGATTATGTTTATATTACTTTCTTCATCGAGTGTTTCCAATCAGTGTCTAGTGATGGCACTGTTGATCATTTTCACTGATCTGGCCTGGGCTCCTGATTGATGTTTGCTGATTCCCACCTCTGTTTATCGCTAGCTCATGACACTCCTCATTTTAAGAAGCATTCAGAAGTTCAGTAAGACACCTTAACGCTCTGAAAAGAAACTGAAAATGTCTGACTTGCTAAAAAAAAACAGTGTAAGCTGCATACAACAGATTACTGGATATGTTACTTGCTTTCCAAATTTTGGTGTGCTAAAATAAACCCCTATCATTTATACATGGTGACTTGTTTTTACTTGCTCTCAGCACCACACTTGGTGTCATTTCATCTTCCTCTGCTGCAGTCATCTCACTGGTCTTCCTCAGCTTCCCTCTTTTGGTGAGATGTTCCCCCCAAAACCACATGAGTGTATCCCACAAATAATCAACTTTAAACTTGTCCTGAAGTTTTTATGATGGAAGAATGCTATGTATACAAGAAAAAACCCAGAACAAATAAACATTGCCAGAAATAGACCAATCTTGTCAACTTCGAAGCTGCTTTTGAGCTGCTTTGAGATTTATACAGCTTTTCCCTCTTTAGCAATCAGGCTGGGGCTTCCCCTAAAACAGGGGGAATTGTGCACTCCTTTGAGAAGCCAGGTGGTTATAAGCAGTAGAAGATGAGGTCATTGCTTGTAAAGTGCTTCAGAAAATCAGAATTATCAATCACTCCTACTGATTAACAGGTGATTTGCTACAACCCATTAGCAGACCCCAAACATCCTCTTCAGGAGGGATTTTGTTAACTCTGTCAGGATTTTCAGGATGCATTCTTTGAAAATCAGCATAAACTTAGAAAGGACAGGATCCATGGAGCGGAAGATCATGTGCAATTATCTTCATATGTATTTTATTACAGGGAAATTCAGTAAGGACAAACCTCCCTGGCACATTTTCTTGTCACAGGATTCTGTAAATGTCATATAAAAGCACTGCCCTCTACTGCTCAGGGGCTTTCATTAACGAGGATTTAATTAGCAAAAACCCAACACTGTTCTTTTTAATGAGAATGATTGTATGGGCTTGGCTGTTTAAAAAAAAAAAAAAAAAAAAAAGACACTGGATCTCTTTATCAAAAGAAAAATGCTAATTTATCATTTCTAAGAAACATGAATCACCCATGGTCTTATGTTGACATGGAGAACTGATATTTTGTCAAGAGTTTAGAAGAAGATTTATGCATCTTCTCAGGCAGTGGTAAAGGAAAACACATTTTTCAAGTAATTGCGCCTTTTCCATTTTGTGGAATTATGACCACAGGAAGGCAAAGGAATAGGAGGATTTCAAGTTGGAAGATGGAATTGTAGAAAGAGACTTGATTCCCAAAGTAAAGGCAATACAGTCTGTTCAAGCTGTCTGGGGAAAATTCTTGTTGCCATTTATCTGCTAATTTTACAGTACATTTTCTTAAGAAATGTAAGGTGCAAAACACACGTGAAAACAAGCTGAAAAGTGCAGAAATAGTGTTAATAGAGTCACAGCAAAATAGGGAGGTGACAGCCATTATATCATAGCATTCAGGATCACCTGGCACTAGGCTAGGTTTTAACAAGAGCTGTTATTTTCTGGAGAAAATCTGAGCTTAACTTTAAACTTTTGCCTTGTGACTCCTTTTTATAAAGATGAAATTTGGACTGGTCAGCCAATAGGGAACTTCAGCCCATCCCAACCAATTGGGGGAAGCTGAGCATTATAAATACCCTCTGGGTCAGGTGGGGTCACTTATTCCTTGGCAGTGGTTCTGCTTTGGGATTGATGTCTGAGGAGAGAAGGGTTTTTTTGTGTGAAGCTTGTGGTGTTGAGAGAGTTTTATATCATGGAAGCCTTCTGGGATTTTGTTAGCATGTTTCAGGTAAAGTTGGGTTTTTTAAATAGCTTCATTTTTATTGTGCTAATTGGTATGAGCTGTAATGTTGCCTTGGCTTTGTATTGCTCTGTAAGTAGCGGGTTGTGGTGGAATATTGGTTTTTAGTGGTGTTATAGCTATTTAAAATTTTAATTTGGTTTGGGGAGTCTTGTTAGCAAAATTAATGATTTTTTTTTGCAGAGTTTATGAATATGAAAGTAAATCTTAATGGGCTTCTTAATAAGCAAAAGATAAATATATTTGTTCTCCTATGTTGCACCTCTAATTAAAAGTCCTTTGTGGAAGAAGTAATTTTCTTTGTGAAGACACAAAGCAAAAAGCAGTGAAGCTTGCTCTCAAGTGCTTTCTAGGTGGAGGAAGGTTAAAATAACCAGGCCACCATCTCTGTGAAACCTGAAATTTGTTGTAGCTCAAAGAGCTGCAGCTTTTTCTTTGTTAAGGCTCAAGAGGAGAGCAGCACTGATTGTGGAGCTGTGTGCGATGAACAAGTGTCTGTGTTCTGGGAGCAAAATCTGCTGTGAAGGCAAACAATCTGTTTCTCCTCAGTTTGCTTAGCTTGCAGATTCTGCTGCCCGTCAGTGGCTAATGGCTTCAGAACTTTCTTTATGGACTTTTCCTTATACCAGTGACACAGGTCTTGAGTAACTTCTTTATTCTGGTAAATAAAAGTTTCTGAAAGGGACTTTTGGAGCCTTTTTATCCAGCCCTGGTTTCTGTCCCTGTCATTATAGAAGGTAATTCTGCTTTGCTAATGAACTTTCTCTTCCTTGCTACGTTTTATTATGAGACGTGTGGTTTGAGCAAGCTTGATTTTGCTTTTAAAATACCACTAGCTGCATAATACCTATGGAGGACAACTGTGGGTTTTGTGACTGAAATGACCTGTAAGCTTTTTTTCTGCCTTAAATCTGCTGCAGCTCTTAATTAAGAGAAATAGTTCTTCAGAGATGCTACTGGCCTGAATGTTTGTTCAGCCTCCTCAGAGCCTCTGTGATGGTGTTTGCTGCAGAGTAGCTGTTGCACCTCTGCTCTTGACTTGTTTGTATTTTACTATGTATTGCTGTAGTTATCTGTTATTTTAATGTGCTGTACTAGCCTCGGAAAATCGTAGCTTTTAAAGGTCTGGGGTTTTTTGTTGTTGTTTGTCTGTGGGTGGGTTTTTTTGTGTGTGGGGTTGTTTTTTTTGTTTTGTTTTTTTGGCTTGATTTATCATTTTCCTTTGGGATGTTTTAGGGTCTATGAGCTAATAAAGCTTAGCCCTGATAACCAGTAGATAGGAAATTGCACTTCCTTGGGTTGAACTCACCTATTGAGCTGAGTGGAGAAGGGATTTTGAGTGCCCTTAATTAAAAAATGTAGTTGATTGCGCCTTTCGCTCAGTCGCATTGTGTAGGGACTTCACTCCCAAGGGATTCAATTGTTCCTTGTTCTGAGTTGTGTCATTGTAGGCCCTTTTGAAAGTGTCCTTGCCATCCGTAGGGAAAGTGTTGGAAACAGTGGCTGAGTTGCAGGTCAGTTTAACCACCCAAGGAAGGGCTGTTACCTTAAGCAGGATGTGAACTTGGAGAATCAGGCACTTGGTGACTTCTTTAATTTCACTCTTCTTCTTGCACAGAGGTAGCACAGGGAGAATATGACAAAAACTCGAAAATCCTTGATTTAAGGACACAACCTCATAGAAACTGCACCTAATTATTTTAGGTTATGGCTTGGAAAAATTCTCTTTTACAGAGCTGTTTCTAGATAATCACTGCTTAATAATCATGACAATAAAGACATGAGAAATGTGGTGTTTGACTGTAAATGGGAGATTGAGACATCATTAGTTTGGGTGTGGCTGTTCTGTTTTGTTATGACACGCCTGGTTTGGGGAATAAAAAGCAGAGCCTTTTGAATGTTTTAATGCTAGTTTAAAGGCTTGGCAGAATGGCTGAGGATTTATCTTGCAGATCAGATGCCAAAGGCCGGCTTGGGGCAGCGCAGGTTTTGCCCTCCCCTCTCTGTTCCACCTTTCCTGTAAATTGGCAGAGGGCCTTGGAAAGTGCTGGCCTCTTCCTGACTGAGGACTCAGCAAAAGTTCAACAGCAAAGTACAGAAACACCAGATCCGTGACCGGGCTGCAATTCCCAAACAAGCTGGGCTTTGTTGAGAGCAGGAGCTTTCCGGAACGTGCGCGGGGACGAGCGATACTGACGCGGGGCGAGCGCTGCCCGGCGCTGGGGATGCCGCTGACTGCTCGGGGCTCTCCCGTCCTCTCTTGCAGAGCACGGCCATGGGGGATGCAGCACCAGCAGAGCGCCCCGAGCCCAGGGCTTCTCGCTGCCGCCTCTTCGACTCCAGCATGAGGAGCGTGGCCAGGAGGATGAGGACTTTCCAGCAGTGGCCCCGCACCGCCCCCGTGTCTGCCCGGGACCTGGCCGAGGCTGGGTTTTACTATGTGGGCCCCAGGGATGAAGTGCAGTGTTTCTGCTGCGGCGGGGTCCTGAAGGACTGGAGACCCGGTGATCGCCCCGTAGCGGAGCACCTGAATTACTTCCCTTCCTGTAAATACCTCCGTGGGAAGGATGTCAGGAAGCAGGAGATGGTGTCCTCCCTGCAGGGGATCTTTGACGCTGTGGATGGGCAGTTCCTGAGCGTCCTGCAGGGGATAGTCAGTGAGGACGCAGCCCTGCCCAATGAGCCGGAGTACCCCGAGATGGTGAGAGAGGAGATGAGGCTGTCCACGTTTGAGAACTGGCCACCAAATTCCAACGTGTATCCAGAGCAGCTGGCTAGAGCAGGATTCTTTTACACAGGTAGGTACTCTGGGGAAATGTCCTTAACTCTGATTCAAGTTAACTTTTGAAAGTTTCACTGTTTTATTGTTCTTAGAAATACTTATGTGCACGTGTATTGTAGTTAAAAACCACATCCTTCCTTCTGCCTGTGCTGTTTCTCTTGCTGCTTGTGCAGAATTTGTTTCAACGTTTAACTCCTTTTGGGTACTGAGGGGTCCACTAGTAAATACCTCCTTACCAGCAGGAGAGGAAAAGGTGATGTGTTTGAAACAGATCCTTTACTGACAGAAAAGTGTGTGCTTAAAGACCTATGGAATGTATTTAGTCCTCGTCCTTCTAAAAGGACTTGAGGGGCTTGTGTGGTGTGTCACGGTTTGGATAGGCTGTCTTGCACTGAGGTTTTTCTCCTCAAAATCCCAAATCTGAGTGACAGCTGTATGGGGTCAGCCCATCTGGCTGTTGCTGTGGCTTGTTTCTCTAAGGACTCTCCATTTGAAATACAGAAATCAGATACTTCTTTTTTTTTGAGGAAAATTTACAATATTTCTTGTTATCACATGCATGTGAATATAAATATAATGTTCTTCTTTCCCTTTGGGAGTGCTTTGCTGGTTAGGTAACAGTTTTGAAGGAATACTCCTCTCTGGATTGACCAGTCAGAGGAAATATTTGCACTGTGGCAGATTGTGGTTAGTGAGCAAAGTGTGTGCACAGGTAAAACTAATTACAGCTCTGCTCCAAGGGCGGGCAGGGGGATCGGCTGGGGGGTTGTGCATGGGGGCTCAGCTGCCTGTTAGCTTGTGACCCTCTTCTGGAATCATCTCCACCAGCTGCAGCTCTGGGAGCTCAGACTGAGTTCCTGCCCCTGTACAATGTGCCCTGTGTTGGTGAATTGTCACGTGTTCAACTCTCCTGTCCAAAGCCTGTGGTCTGTGCTGAGTCTCACCCCAGGTTCTCACCCAGGGTTTAGCATAGGGCATGTAGTGTCTCAGGTATCAAGTAATCTCTTGATCTCCCTTTCAGGACAAGGAGATGTAGTGAGGTGTTTTTACTGTGATGGAGGCGTGAGGAGCTGGTCTGTTGGAGATGATCCTTGGAGGGAACACGCCAAGTGGTACCCAGAGTAAGTCAGTCGTGGTTGACAAATACCCCTCCTAGCAAGGCCAAAAGATAGGTCATGCATTTCACACTGATACTTTTCTTTCATAGGATAGAAATATTTATATCCTCTCACCTTAAAAGCAAAATAAAATGTTCAAGCTTGGGTGGAATGGCACAGTTCAGACCTGAGCTTCTCTAATTTGACCTAGAATTCACCATCTAAGAGTTCAATTAAAATTACTTTCTGAAGAGCTTGTATTACTCCTACTCTGAGGTACAAGAAGAAATGTACTGTAAGCCTTGGGTTTCTGCAGCAGCTCTTGCTGCTTTCCTGTGAACAGCTCTCTCATCACAGTTCCTGTGGTCTGTTCTAAAGCATGTTACAACTGAGCTCATCTTGGGCCAAAATGAAGACTGATTAAGGGGGAGGGATCATGATCCTCTTACTGTCAGCCTTTGTGCAAGAGGAGGGCAGGTGAAACACCTGATTCCCTGTTTTCGATGGATATATATCAGTTTGCTCATTGCCCAGAACACCCTTTGCTTCTGCATTTCAAACTGCTGCTTTCACTTGGGACATCCTGTACTAATGTATTTAAACTTTTCTGCTCATAGGTGTGAATTTTTACTGCACTCGAGGGGGAGAGAATTTGTTAGCAGTGTTCAGGCGACCTTTTCTACCACCCTGCTGGCTCCAGTGAGTCACGAATGTTTTGTGTGCTGTGGATTAGGTTTGCTAGATGGGAGAGTTTTGAACATGTGCTCTTTTTTTGTATCATTTTCAGAGACGTTCCTGGGATTGGACTGAGCAAGGCTCCTCTCCATCCCAAGGTCAGTGCTGTAATTCCATGGTGGTTTATCTTCTGGTGAATGTGGTGTAGTCTGAGTTCTGCCAGCCCACCTCAGCTGCTCCGCCCTCTGTAGATGTGGTGCTTGTGAGATGTTTTGATATTCTAGAAGCTGCTTCACTATGGCTTTAGGAAATGGTCTCTAGCTAAAGAAACAAATTACTTGTTCTTGTAAGACCTCTTAGTCTAAAGCCAGAGACACTTAGTCTGGACAATCATGTGAGTTTTGAGTGCTTGCCTAACTTAGCTTTGACTTTTGCATGCTGTTGATGTCTGCCTGTAAAGTTCTTCACTACAACATTTTACACATGCTTAATAAGAAACTAGAGAACAGTAGAGGGTCTAGATGTTCATGGAAATGTTGATCCTGGGGTTTATTCCCATTTATCAGTTGCTCCCAGAAATGTAAGTAGGTGAAATTTGGCTCCCATAAGCTTAAGCAAGACTTGAGCCTTTGAAGATATTGCCAGCTGAATTTCCTACTTCTGTTGTTCTTGATGAATGGTTGGGGTAGGAGAGGCTTCAATTGGGATGTTCCACTTGATGTTCATGAAAGCAGTTCTCAGGCTTCTGTTCTGGGATGTGAGAGCAGAGATAAGGATTCTGGACTGATGCCAAACATGGGAGACTGTTCACTGATAAAGTGAAATAAACCATCCAAAATAAGTGTCTGGGCTTTTATAAAATTGGCTTTGATTAACTTCTGTGTGAAATATGATTTGAAGTAAAAAATAAATGTGGAAGTTAATCTAGCTGTATGGATATCTTGAGGATTATTCTAGGATATATTAAATGCTACTTTTTGTAGAACACCTTCAAGGAACGGCACACCTTTTGCCCAAAGCTTTGCCTTTTTGGTAAAGTGCCTGTTCACTGCTTTACAGATCCTCTGAGGAATTGGAAATTGCTGGCTCATCCTTCTGAGGATCAGAGTCTCATAGTGCAGAATGTCCTGCGGATGGGCTTTGACCCCACCTGGGTGGCAAACCTGGTAGAGAATAGATTTGCAGTGACTGGGACTTTCTACCCGTGTGAGTCTGAGCTGGTTTCAGACCTGCTGCAGCCAGGCTGGGGGCCCAGCAGCAGTGCAGGAGGAAGCAGAGGTATGCCTGACTCACAGCTGGCCTGGGGGTGTTTGACCTCTCCCCCACTGCACCTGGAGCACTGCTGGGAGTGTCCTGAGGGTCTGTCTTCACTCTGCCCAGGCTGGAACTGAGAGGGGTCATGTCCCCAAGCCTGCCTTCCCTTGGGAGGCTGAGCAGTGAGGTTCTGAGCCAAAGGAACCTGGGGAAGCTGTGGGCACTGGGATGTCACTGGCTGTCTCTGCCTGCACTGGGCTGTGGTGGGGATATCCTTGGTGTTGCCTGCTGCCCTCAGACCTGCAGTAACCAGCATGATGTGCAGGCCCGTGCACAAATTCACAGCTGGTCCAGACACAGGCAGCTGTCTGAAGCAAAGCTCCTAGGATGGATGGTAGCTCCAAGCCTATTTAAAATTGGAGTCAATAACTTGTTTAGAATAGCCACAGTTCTTGTCTAGATAATATTTTCCTTAGCTTCTGTCTTGTGTTATCTGTTTTGTGAAGTCCCTTTGCCACATGAAGTTTACTTGAAGATGCAGTTCTAAAGCTCCTGCCTCCACAGCATGGTCTGCCATTTCTGTAGCTAACATGGGAAAAACAAATCCACACAACTGAAATATTGATTAAATAGTAGCACAGGAGCTAAAATGACCAGCTGATGTGATAGCTAAACCAGCTTTGAGGAGAGAGTGTGATGTGGACAGACAGCCTTGGCAAGGAGCTGAACTTACACAGCTACTGAAGCCCCACAGAGAGCATCAGCCACACCAGGCTGAGTTAAGGAATTTTTAACCAAATGCTTCTGAAGTCCAGGGTAGTTCATCTTTTCACACAGCACTGTCAGGAGAGGGATAGAGGGGACAGCACTGAATACCATCTTCTCTTCTGGTTATACAGGTGCTGCTCAGAGAGGGGCTGGAACATCAAGACAAGAAATGCGATCTGTGCAGCAAAAGGAATCAGGTGCTCTGGGCTGGCAGTGGTGGGGAATTGAGCTTAAGCATAACTGGGAGGAGTTCTAGAAAAGCAGTTGTCATTATGCTGACTAATTTATTTAATTTTGAAGGGGGCTGTGTGCTAGTTTGAATGGTACCTGAGCACAGGAGCCCTTATTCAGGGATTGGGGTGCCCCTGTGAAGCAACTGCTACAAAAACAATCCAGTTATGGGGATAACTTATGTACCACAGTAAATGCTGTTGATCTGTGTCCCTGCTCAGTCCAGCACGTGTAGATGAGCTGAATCTTGTGTAGATAAGCCAGTCTATAATAGCTGTAGTTTTTCAGCTTAAAGGAAACTTGCCTGAGAGATACTTTTGCCATCTTCACAGTCTCTGAACAAAACAATGGGCAAGTTGCAAATGTGACTTCCTAAACTGTCACAGCTGGCACTCTGGACCTGTGGCAACACTAACAGTTTGGGCTTTTGTGCTTTTTTTTTTCTGTTTTTGGTAAAGATGAGTCTCAGCTGAGCACAGAAGAACAGCTCCGCCGCCTGCAAGAGGAGAGGACGTGCAAAGTGTGCATGGACAAGGATGTGTCTGTTGTGTTTGTTCCCTGCGGCCACCTGGTAGCTTGTGAAGGATGTGCCCTCAATTTGAGGCTGTGTCCCATCTGCAGGGCTGTCATCCGGGGCAGTGTGAGAGCTTTCATGTCCTGAGCCGCGGTGCACCCAAGGGGAAAGAAAAGTCTATACACTTACAGACTTATCTTTCCTCATAGATAACTCATTCACAACTCAGCAGAGGGGGGAAATAAGTAGATGGTTTGCTGGAGCAATCTTATTTGCAGGGTAGCTTGTTGTTAAGTGTAAATCCTCACTGAATGTGTTTGCCATGCACAGTGTTTCTAGGAGGAACTGCTGGTTTGATCTGTTCTTGCTTTAGGACCGCTCCAGGAAAACTCTGCTGGGCTCTTCTGGCCTCCAAAATGAGGCTTTCATTGACAGAGATTCTCTTTCTGTACGTTTTTGTGTTCTCAAGTGAATCTTTGCTCTCTGTGTTGAAATCAAAGACTGTTCTCAGCAGACTCTCTGGTTCTTTCTCACTCACTTAGCAGTTGTCTAGAGATTATTCTGCTAGGGATTCCTTCCGGAAGTCTGATTGAAAATGGGAGTATTTTTTGTACGAAATTCATTCCATTGAGACTAGAATACTCAGCAGCAGTGTGTCGTGGGGGAGGGAGAATCTACCTTTTTCTCCCTTTTTGCTGTTTGGTTTTCCCCCCGCCCCCCCCCCCCTCCTTTTTTGTTGAATTTTCAACAGCTGACAAAACATTTCAGTGATACTCAAATTTGCATAACTAAGTGGAAAACCTGGCCTGACTCTCCAATCCCTCTGCTCCCAGTTGACTTCCCCAGGTGGAAGACTCTTTGCTCAGAGTCACTGGATGGTCTTCTGCAAGCTTCTTATGGAGCTCTTCCCTTGCTGTTGGGGATTATCCTACTAGAAAACAGCTCTGGAAATGTACCTTCTTAGAACGTGTGTTTGCTGGCTAAACTGGTGATTCTTATTGAAAGTGGAATATTCCATCATGTAGCCAAAAGCAGTAAGTTTCATCCACGCTATCCCTTGTTAAGTGAAGGGAAAGGAAATATGTTTTTAAAAACAAACTGTTCTTTTTCATGGAATAAATTCTTTCTTTTGTTTAACTTGGAGGTCTGAGTATCTGATTTGAGTACAATTCTCCACTGGGGGAGGTGTGTGGTGGTGCCCTAAGATGTTAGAGTGACATCAGGTTGTAAATCACATCTGTCCTTCAGTGCTACATGGGCATGAGTAAGAAAAGCAGCTTTCTTAGCATCCATTAGTTTTCTTTGGGATTTACCAGACAGCACCTGGGTTATAGAGGCTTAGAATGGTTTGTGTTGGAAGGGACCTTAAAGCTCAGCTCATTCCATGGGCAGGGACACCTTCCACTATCCCAGGCTGCTCCAAGCCCCATCCAACCTGGCCTTGGACACTTCCAGGGATGGGGCAGCCACAGCCAGGGCCTGCCCACCCTCACAGGGAAGAATCTGGCTCCTTGAGGTTCTCTTAGACTGCAAAAGAAGTGATGAGGACGAAGAAGAGTAAGGATCTGATATGTGAAACTGTGCAAATGCAGAGTAATTCTGGTCTGAACTCTTTGTAGAGTTTTGGTTGGTGGTTCTTTAGTGCATTTGTGACTCTGGAACTGCTTCTCTTTGCTTCCAGCTCTGGTCACTAAACAGTTTAGGCTCTTGCCTGTGAGTAACTTTAAGGTGTCAGTTATCTGTGGATCGCATGGAAGGGCAGCTCTCTTCATCCCTGCCTTCAGAAGAAGGGAATATTCGTGCTGTTCTTGGCAAAGAGGAAAGAAATTACAACTTGAGTGGTTTAAACTCTGCAGCTCTTGGAGGAATTGGTTGGGTCTCTGCCAGACAGCAGCTTTCCTAGGGAACAGAATGTCACCACCGTGCCAAATTCGATGTTGTCTGGGATCAAGATAGCATTGGCTTTGTTTTGCCTCTATAAATACAGCAAAAATTTATAGTTTAAATAGCTGTGCTAATCTGAGAAGGGAAAATACCAGCTCAGTGCTGGGACAGCGTTATTTCCTCCCAAACTCACCTCAGTGTGACTGGAACATAAGTGAGGCTGGAAATGCACCAACTATTTCTGCTGCTTCTCCTATTAAACAGTGTGAAAAAGGAGGATTTTCCTCATCAGGAAAGGGGAGGAGCTGGTTTGTTCTCCGGTGGTGAAACGTCCCTTCAGAAACAGGTACCGCGTTGTTCTTTGGCCAGGAGCATCTCCAGCGTTGTGTGTCCCCAACAGAGGGCACTCGGAAACTGGAGATGAGGGAGCCCAGCGCCTTCTGCTGCTCCTGGATCCTGCTGGGGATGGGGTGGGGTGGGATGGGGTGGAACGGAGCGGCAGCCCCTGCCCCCATAGAGCAGGGTCTCTGTGTCACCTGGTGGTACTCGGAGTGGGTCTAGCACCAGCAGACCGCCAGAGGAGTTCTCAGGGCGTGAGGAGGAATGGCTCTGCTAATGAAACCTGGAGGAGATATTTAAGTGTGGAATATGACCCTTGGTAGCTTTGTTTCTTCTCAGACCGTTTTTGGGATTTTTTTTAATGATTAATGGCAGTCATTGATACTGCATATTATAGGCTTACCTGAATTTGGGCTTGGTGTTTATTTAATGCTATTAATTGGGGCTTTGTGCTACAATGAACACAGGAAATCGAGTGGCAGCTCTGAAGTGCCAGCACACTTTTATTTCACTGATCTTTGCCAGTGTGTATTAAAGCCAAGGGGCAATGCTGTTAAGTACTTAGTTCGATGCTTTATCTCTTTAGGGTACTTGGCATGTGGTTTTGATCAGTTTTATTGGTGAAAGTGGCATCAGAGCTTGGTCAGGTGGAGAGGTGCAGTGTTAAAAACAGGCAGACCTCAATTCCAGGAGTTTCCTTCTCTTACCGTCTAGAGGAATTGCCTCCTGAAACTACCAGTAAAATGTTTCAGGTATTCAGAGCTGAAACTCTGCTTTTTCCACCATCTGTGCTGGATTTTGGTTGCTCCCAAACAAGGCTGACAAAGGCTGCTGGTATCTGATTAATAATAATCTGTCTCTGAGGAAATGAAATCATTTTAAGCCCAAAAAATGTCAAGTCAGTACTAACTGAGAAAAGGAAAGATTAATTTAAAAAGCCCCAAACAAATGAAATCTTTCATGGGGAAAATCTCATTGAATAGAGGATGTGTATTCTTCTCCTTTTTGTTTTCCTGCCTCTCCAGGGAACGTCAGGTGGGCAGACAGGAATGAGTGTGATCCAGAAAGAAAGTGAATAAAGGAGAGGTGGAGAAAGTGTTAACAGTGCGTGCACACTGCTGTGTGTAATCTCAAAATGGAGAGCAGCTTGTGTTTCACTGGTGCTTTTTAACTTGGTAGTGACACAATATTGCTGATAAGGGAGGCAGTTGTGTCTTGTCACGCAGAGCTGTCAGGGTTGAGTTTTTTCTTTGAGGTATTAAACTAAGATGAAACTAGTTGTCTCCTTTGCTCAAAACTGTGGCTGAAAGAAGGGAAAAAAACACCCTGCAGAAAACAGCATTTTTACTTGCAGCTGCACCCAAGCAGAACTCAGGATGTTTGAGTATCTTCTATCTAGAACAGAAGTTGCATAGAAGCAAAAAATATTCACTCAGTGCTTGTACATTTGGGTTTATAAAAGATGATTTTGTTTCCTGGGCCCTTTAGAATGAGACAAAAAAAAAAAAAAAGGCTGCATCATTCTGCCTTTGATTTAGCACTTAATGTTTTTATTATTTTTTTTTTAATCTTCCCTCACACTTCTCCCTAGCATGGGTCCTAGCTTGACCCTTCTGAAAAGCATTTCTCAAAAAATGCCAAGTTATCCCAAACAAATTAGGCAAGACAATAAGGAATTACAACAGCACTTGAAGTACCAGCCCAAAAAATACCAGGGCTGGCTGACAACTGCTCCCCCTCTGCTTTTGACACTTGACATGCTGGGAGACACAGCCAACAAAGCTGACTTGGTTTTGTTCTTCTTTTTAATTAATTGCTGCAGCTCATTAATGCAACTTAATTACACTGGCATTCCCCCCATCAGCCTTTTCCCTCCCCTCAAAAAGCCTGTCACAAAGGAAAGGTGGGTGCAAACCCACCTGTGATCCTTGAGGAACTGGGCCTTTTCCAGTGGCCTGCAGCAGGATTCAGCCCCCCCAGGGTTAATTTAATGTAGCTGGGCAGACCCAGAGGAAGCTACAGCTGCTCCAAGAGTGGCTTGGCGGGTGGAAACGGGGCGAAGCTGAGTGAGGAGCTGATGGCTGTGCTAGTTCTCAGCTGTTGAGCATTACAGGAGTTAGGCCCCAGAACCCTGAACTCCAGCACAAATGCCTACTGCCATGTCTAGAGGACGAGCAAGGGGGTCCTGGGCGCGTGGGGACCAAGAAGGGAAAAGCTCTGGTCTATAACTCAGAACCCAACGATGCCTAAGTAACTCGGGTGTAAAGAGCCCCCACCTCGTCTTATACAGGCAGGGAGGAGATGAAGTTGTGTTAGGGGGTTTAGGCTCTGCTCAGGAAAAGGGGAGGAAACTAACTACAGCACATATGCAATGTCCCAGGGAGTTACACCGTGCGTCCTTCTGGCTGGATCCGTGGCGCAAGGAAGCAGCTCCCGCTTCAACCGTAGCTCTCGAGAGAGGTTTTGGTGAACTTGTTCTGCCAGAGGTCTTCAGGCCTGTGCCCTTTCTGGGCCAGTACAGCAGACTGTGGTAGGAAAGGTTCATCAGGGCACTTGGAGAATTAAAAACCAACCGTGTTGGCCGTTCTTGGATGTACATTCATTGCGTTTGAAAAGAAGACGAGGAACAAAAAAACGGAACGGAGTTCACCATCCTGCATTTCCTCTGCCAAAGATCCAGGCCCCAGGGGACTGTTTCCTGCAGCACCTTTGGTGGAGTGCAAGGTTTATCCATCCTCTGGCTCCTCTTCACTTACGCAGGCCTATAAAAGGGGGAAAAAAGGTGAGGGCAGGGTGTGAGTGTGGAGCAAGCACTCAACTGCTTTCATAATGTAGCAGAAATGGTGTGGAAATAATGAGGACAATTTTTTCTTTCCTCTTCTGGAGTTTTAAATGTGATTGACTACAGATGAGGAATGGGATTGAGAGCTCAGAAGTAATGTGGTTAAGTAGTCTTCAAGCCTGGGAAGAATGCTATGCGAATGTCAGACCTGAGTATGCTGCAGTTAGCTCAAGTGTTAGATCTATGGATCCTCAGCCTTTGGAGCTGCATAAACTTTGGTTAGGAATTTAAAAAGCTGAGGGTCATCTCTAGGATAAAGGAGCCGCTTGAAATTGCGGTGACGTGCTTTTGGTGTAGGTGCAGCGGGGTAAGCAGATCTACTTTTGGAGCCAGCAGTAAAGGTGAGGGAATGCTTTTGGCTGAAACATCACCTCTTGCACATGCAGCTTCAGGATGATCAAAAGAGTTTGCAAAATCATGTTGTTTGTTTGGGAAAAAGTCTACCTAGAAAGAGAAGCAGAAGTGTTTTGTTTTGTGTTTTCTCTCTCCTCAGAACAAAGTGGGAATTTTTTTTTTTTCCCCCTGTTTAAGTTTCCCTTGTAAATTATTCTGCTTGTCAAAGTTTGGAGAAGTTAGGTGGGAAAACAATTCATAAGGAGTTTTCCTCCCCCTCCTTCTTATTCCAGTGCTTCAATCTTGGATTCTGACCTTTTGACTTCATGTTTTTTGTGTACTTGTGCATATTGGTGTATTGAAGAGCCCACTTTAAGCCAGGAAGGGATGATGGCTGTACAGGGACAAGTCCTTTAATGCTCACAGCTGCTTCGTGCCTGTGGCCAGCAGACAGTGCCCCACAAAAGATTGATCAGGGACCATTAAAGTGAGCAATTGCCAACTGGAGCCTCAGATCCCTCAATTAACCAATACCTCCTGTTGCTGCCCTGTCAATACTGAGGTCTCCATCTGATAAAAGTCACACCCTGTGTTAACACGGGGCCCTTTCCACTGGCAGATCTGAGGAAAGGAAAGTCCATAAAATCTGGCTCCACACAGCTCAAATTAAAGCTCTGAGGCCCCTCATGTGATGCAGTGCCTGAGGTGCCAGATGAGCGCTGGGGGCTGGAGCCTCACAAAGGCGCAGTTCCCTGCTTGGCCTCACAAACACGGCCTTGCAAGGCAGGAAGATCTGGTGCTTGTCCCTGTACGTCTTAAATAATCAGAGAGCATCTCCTGTCATCCAGCAGGTTCTTGATCCGGCACCACCCCGTGTACAAAATCACGCTTTGAGGCCATTCTGCTTTACAACTGAGACTGCACACTGCTGCTTTCCAAAACAAATTCGGAGAGTGATGTCAGGAAACTGAAAGGATTCAGCAGGCAGGAGGTGCTGACAAATGCTCAGGACGCTCTGGGTACTTGGCAGGTGGTGCAGGGGCTTGGGGAGAACAGCTTGAGTGAGAAATGTCAAAGCTGGCTTGGCCAGCGCTTCCGCAGTTACTGGTGCAAAAATGCTTTTTTGGCTCAAGTGATGACAATTCTGTTACTGCAAATGAACAAACAGGAAGAAAAGCAACCCCGAGCTGAGGTCCTGTGCTGTGCAGGCACAACCTGAACTTGTGCTTCAGTTGAGGGAGGAGAAAGAGTTCAACCCTTTCTTCCTAAAAACTCCCTGGAAATATTCTCTTTTAGCCTCAGGTGAGCAGCTTTGTCTTTCCAGAAGGGATTTACTATCCTTTGGATAAGTACTTTGACACAGAAACTTGGGTACTGAAGACTTTAACATGTCTTCTATCAAGAGTGCTAATATATTATTATTAAATAATTAGTGTGATGCCTTGATTGGTAATCAGCAGTAAGATTAAGGGCAATTAATTTGTGCAGTAAAACTTCCAGAACAATTTTTTTCCATGGTTATTTGAGCCTCTTTTACTTAAGGTTATGACCTCAAACAATAACTATCACAACCAAACTCCTCTGGAGTCGATGAAATGTGGAGCAAAAACAGTTGTGGAACCTGAAACAGAAATAACTTTATTTCTAGAGTACCACTGTTGCTGTGTGAGTGTTCAAGGTGTGAATTGAGATGAGCACTCTTAAATCTTGCCTTTGTGAACAACAGTTACAAAATGATGGTTGATTGTTGTTGCTGGCTTTTTTTTAAAGAGGGGAAAAAAAAAACAAACCAAAAAACCCACCTGACTTGAAAAAATTGTGAGGTTTTCCACGGACTGGAGGCTTGCAGTGAGGTCAGGGAGATCATTATGAGAAAGCTGGGACAGAACTGGATTATGGTGTGGAAGTACCTATTATCAGTAACAGTTTTGGGGAGGTGTTTTTCCTCCTAGCAGGAGGCAAAGGGGTTTAGGAACTTCTTTCAGTGCTGTGCCTGGAAGCTGAAGGCCAGATCTGGGGTGCACAGTTTGAATACTGAATTTAGCAGCTCATGGCATTGTTCTGTGGGGTCTCAGATCTCTAAAAACTCATGAATTCAGTGATACGAAGAAGAGAGGCTAGAGAAAAATGCAGGAAAGGGCACAGTGGGATGAAAGTGTGATCTCATCAGAAAAGGATAGGTAAAACTGGAGTGAACAGAGTAATTCCATTAAGGAATGAAGGAAGTGAAGTGTGGCAACCCAGAAAATGCATCTGACTGCAGCCAAGGGGGTGATGCCATCCTAAAATTAAAGTTCCTGCTTGCAGTCAGCTCCAAATGCTCAGTTGTAGAATAAATTTGGTTTCATTCGGCATTTCCATTAAGAAAAAGGAGTTCAAAGCAGAAAGCCCATGTTCCTGATCCTTAGCTCTTTTGTAAACCTAAATTTCAGATAAGTTGGATGTATTTGTCATTTTGCATCTTCTTGAACAAGACATTAAAAAAAAAAAAAAAAAAGCCTTCAAATCATCACTAAATGATTTTCACAGCAGGACAAGGGCATCTGGCAGTCAGTGCCCCAGCCTGCACCATTCCATGGCACCATAACCTGGGAATCAATTATCCCTTCCTCCCCTCACTCCCATTCACACACAGGGAGAAAAGGCAATGGGCAGAAATAAATAAACAAAAATTGCTATTTGGTGGCTGCTGAAATTTATAGAGGGTCACATTACCTACAGCTCAGCAGCTGTTTTCACCTCCTGTTAGCCTGAAAGAAAGATTATTTTGTGCTGGCAGAAAATATCAACAGAGAATTGATGGGCTAAAGAAAAGGAGGGAGGAACAACAAAATTATCAGTGGACTTGAGCAGCAGCTTCCCCTCTTACTGAGGCCCTGGAAGAAAGTTTTACATTGCTAATTTCTCTTCATCTTACACTCTCCCCACATAGGAGTCTTCATGTAGAAGTCACAGCTTCTTTCACAAGCAGAACTGGTGATTTTATGAAAAAAGCAGCCCAAATCCTGTACTGTAAAAATGTGATGCTTCTTCAGCACACTGCTGCACCCAGCCAGTAAATCAGGGAGCTGCTTAAAGCTGCACAGTTTCTGCAGACTATGAAAAATTCCACCCCACTGTGACAAAACGAGGGAGAAATCAATATTTAATCTCCTGTAGCATCTCTTGTAACAATACTATAGAACCCCCAAAGTTACAGGGAATTCAATGGCTTTGCAGAAATTCCTTGTATTCCTGATCTTGTGCTGCAGTGACAAAGTGGGCAGCAAGTCCTTATGAAATTAGAGGGGCACTTCACCAATCTACCTCAGGGAAGTTTTTCTTCCCTCAGCCCCACCCTATCCCACCATCCTCACATCCTTCTTTTTGGCAGGACTCTGGTAACATTGCTCCTAAAAAAAGCCTCCCTCAGCAGCTGCTGTAAAAAGCTTCCATGTGTTGAACTGCCTCTTGCAGATGGATTTAAAGAATATAAAATCAGATCTCACTGCTGCTTCAAACAGACACAACTGGCCTTTGTGTTTGAGAATCTCATTAAGAACCAGCTTTTGAGTGGACAGAGTGAAATTGAGATCTTGTGCCTCAGAGGGCAGAAATGGGAATTCAACAGTGGTCCTTCATCATTGGTATGAGAGAAGCTGCTGTGGACAACTCCCCTTTCTGCTCTCAGCTGAGCTCTTGGGCCGTCCCACATGTGGGAGGCTTAATTCTTGGAGGCAACAGAATTTAAAATAATTCTGGAGCTGAGAAAGGGACAGTTTCACCCCCTCTGGTATCAATTTGTTAATTCCTTCCACGCCTGAAAAGCAAGCTGCAAGGAGGAAAAAAACCCTGTGGTGTTTCTTTATTTTCATGAAACCAAGCCATGAGCCATGAAACCAAGAAGCACGTGGAGTCTCTTAGCACAGGTGATACTTACAGGTATGTCTGCTTGAACAAAAGGTTGGTGGGTTTTTCATTGACATGGTAGAGAGGAAATGGATCAAATCCACCAATGAAATCAACTGAAAAAAAATCAAAACTCAAATAAACAAACAAACATGGCCAGGAAGTTGAAAGGAAATGAAAGAAAGGCTTGGTGCATGTCATGGCACAAACACAAAAAAAATTAATGACAGAACGGAAGAGTGATTTTTTTCAGGTATGGATTTCTGGGATCTCCTGGGATGGGCAGGCGTGCCAAAGAGGAGATTCCAGCTAACACAAAACTTAAGGCAGAGCTAACAAAAGGCTCTAGAAAAGCCTCCCAGGGTATTGCCACCGCGCTGTGACTGCACACGAGAGAGAGGAGCAGACAAAGCCAGAGCTGAGGGAGGAAGCTGGGGAACGGCTCCTGAGCGAATGCCAGGGAGAATTGGCAGCACAGCACTCCCCGTGAAGGTTATACAGCGAAGTGGGAATTTTCTTGCCCCACTTATCTTTCCTGCAAGACAACAGCAGCTTTGGAAAGCTCCAACCACCTCATTATCTCCAGCTCTGGTATTTTTCGCGTCCCCTCTGCCAACTCAATTTCTTTTAATTGTGCACGAATGGGGACAATGCTTCCCTTCTGCAGCGTTCACGGAAGGGCAGCAAAACTCAGCGGGGAGAGTTCTAAGTGACAATTCCCTCAGTAACCAGGGAAGAATTTTCCAAGGCTGTCTCAGCTCCCTGGACTTCAGGCCAAGCCTGCAGCACAGAGCTGGCCAGCACAGTCAGGGCAGGAGGGGTGTGAGGTGCTCTGATTTGTGCCTGACCTCGCAGACCTTGCAAAACCCTTCAAAACAGACCCAGTTTGGATCATTTTTTTGGTGCCAAGTTAATACATTTTGCATGGGAGTGTGAAAACCATCCTGTCCAACTGCCATTTAAAAATAACTGGAAAGTTTTATTAACTATTTAGGTGCTTGCTTATTTTTCTTTCCTGAAGGTGGCACTATTATTTTAAATTTAAGCTGAAGAAGTTTGAGGGTTTTGCTGCTCAAACAATAGAAAAAAAATATTTTACAAAAATATTTTACTAAAATATTGGATGTGAAAAAACCAAGCTTCTTAAAACATATCTAAAACCTAAGAACAAGAGATTCTGACAAGTTCCATCTTGATGGAGGGCTTTATGCTGATCCTGTGATTTTGGGACAACTGACAGGTAATGGGTGAAATCTGCAGAGGTTCTAAGTTAATTGTGGGGATATTTTCCAAATAGTCTCAGTGAAACTTTACCTTTTCTCAGCCACTTTTGAAAGCATTTGAGTATTCTAAAACCAAAACAGGCTGCCATTTAAAAAACCCCAAGATATTAACTTTATTACCTCAGTTGTGGAACGCCTAAACTGGGAAACTTTAAAAAACTGCAGTTTTCAGTAACTATTGAGTACCTTGAACAGACACAAGTCTTATCCTCTGAACACGCAAGTATGAGGGCACTCAAAATCCAAGACGCTTAAAAAATAATAAATAAATCTTAAGTGTGATTCCTTACGATTCAATACATTGCATTAGCACATCTAAAATATTCTTGCCCACAAATCAGCATTAGGAGGTCCTTACTGCTGTGTTTTCTCATGAAAATCACGTTAGCATGAGCTTCCTGATTAATGTGCCTCAGCACTTATAATTACTTCATGCTGCATATCAAAGCAACATTTAAAGGAAACCACAAATGGAAGAGAAAATTAAAACGCAGCTCAAATTTATTCAGGTCACTGGAAGGATCTACTCCTGTGAGTGTGAAATATTGATGGTTTGTCACTGTTAATTATTCAAGCTGGCATTTTAACTCCAAGCTGGGAAACTGGGAGGGAAAGCGAATTTGTTAGTGGGGGAAAAAAAAAAAAAATACATATCCTGAAATTACCAGCTCTGTGTTCCCTAGATAAAGCTTCCTTCTGTGTTGTTGCCTCTCCTAACAGATCCCTCCTATAAAAATGAGTTCTGTCAAGTTATTGCTTTACAATATTCAGCAGGGGCTCAGAACTGGAGCTATTTAGCTAATAGAAGAGCTATAGCCTAATTTAAAAAATATTACTATAATGTAGCACCCTCTCTAAGTGCACTGCCAAGCTCTAAAGAAATGATCAATAAAGCCAGGAGAATGAGTTCAGCCAGGAAGGAAGGAAGAAAAAAAACATAAGGACAAGGCAGATAAGTAATGCATCTCCTCTCGCTCCTATGAAAACACATTCCTCACATACTTTCAAATGTTCAGTTCAAAGCTGTTGTTTTCCAGCTCTCCTCCACGCCAGCTGCTCTTTAAAACAACAAAGCTACTTGCACAAACCTAATCAATGCCTTAAAAGAATTGACACTTAGATGTAAAACCTTTGGGTGAGATTCTCCGCTGGAGTAAACTGGCCTAGACCCAACGCATCGCCAAACAAATCTAACTTTGCATTTACTTCAACCCTGTGCATTTCTGTCTGTAAAATTACTGGTCTCAAAGGGAGTTGTAGAGGGACAAAGCAATCCAGGACCAGGTGGGTGCCTGCACAGATCCCACAGACCTGCGAGTCTTTACCCTGACACGTGTCACAGTGACTGTCACTGAAGAGATCTGTGTACCCAACACGAGGGAGCTGGCTCCTTCCTCCTCGTCATTCAAACACAGCACTTCCTCTGCTCTTAAATTAAGTGGTCAGATTGGTTCTGGGCAAGAGCTCTCATGATCTGCTTCATCCTCAGCTTGTGGCACATGAGACTCAGCGGGTCTCCCGCTTGAGCCCTGGGCTGAAAGCTTTGTTGTAGGTGCTTTTAATCACAGCAGTAATATTTCAGAACCATTATTCTCAGGCTGTGCAAGCTTGAGAACAGAAGCAGCTGCCCAGTTTCTCTATAGCTTAGTCCAGCTGAGAAGCCAAAACTGAGCTCTTTTTGTGCCCTAAGTGTAGCAGAATTTCAGCATCTAACACAGAGTGACACGGGGGAAAAAACCCTCACAGTAAAAATACTGATCCTTGAAGGGCAGTTAGTGCCATAACACAGAGAGGCAGAGATGGAAAGAAGTCTGATGGCAGCTCGGTCCTGACAGACAAACATCTGAGAGAGAAATAAAATTTACTAAAACCTTTGCCCAGGGATCTGTTGATAAATACTTACAGCTGTCTTCTTCTTCTGTAAAAACACTAACCACGTAACAGGCATACACAAAGCCCACCAGCTGGAAAAGAGAGAGAATAAATCATTTTAGCACCAGCCAGTGTGAGCCTGGTCAGAACCCACTGGGCACAACTTCAACAGACACTATTTACACCCAGCTTGGCAGCATTTCTGTGACTGTGGAGCCAAGTCACATTTGCTGCAGGCGGCGGCGCAGGTGTGGGTGTCACCCAAAGCTCGAGAAGAAAAACTTGCAAGACCCATCCTCACCTTCAGAGCAGCACCTTCAGTTGCTTGAATGATTGGCAAGGACATGGGTTGGCTTTGTTGAAACTGAAACTTCTGTGCTAAGTTAACTCTCCGTAAGAAGTGATGGAGGTACAGGAGAGGCCCTCATGGGACAGACACCAATGTACAGGAGACACAGAGTTTCAACAACAAGAACTCACCAGCTCAGCACTCCTGTCACATGGGGTAAATTACCAATTAAAGGTGACTCATTTTTATACAGGTGAGATAGCAAATTAGTTAACCATAGGAATGGTGCTGTCCTGGCAGAAATGCTCAGAGACACCAAAATCTTTAGTAACTCGGTAGTTTCCAGAAGCTCTGCGGCATCAGCGCTGCCTCCTTCAGACTCACTACCAAGGTGTTCCTCAGCGTAAACGGAGAAACAAACTCCTGGTACTATGGGAGTTAAGCATTCCAGATGCAGCAGGGTCTTATTTTGCTTTGCCTTCTTCCTGTTAATCAAATATCCTCTCCATCCTTCGTTTTACATCTTTACATAGCACCCCTCTTAGCGAGATCTTGGTTGACAGTAACTGCGTTAGTAAAGTTATTGTGAGGCATAATTGTTTTCCACTGTGAACTCAATTCCTGGGAACAAGAGTCAGCCTGTAACACACAGTGACTCACTCCAAGTGGAGACAGAATGATGCATGGGAGGGCTTGAAAAGTAGAGTCCATTCATTTTTAATATGACAGAAAAATACATCACGCCCGAAAAACAAAAGGCAAGATAATGAGATTTCTGCTGGGGAGTTATACAACGTTTGTGGTTTCTCCAGCTCTCCCTGACAAATCACGCCTTGTTGGGAGGAAATGGAATGTTTTTGTGGCACCACTAAACCCTGCTTTTCCTTGAAGATTTTTTCCATAATCATTGGAAAGAGAAGGCAGCTCGCTCCTTTCCTCTTGGGTGAGCCTTGTGGGAGCACATCCCAGAACCTCAGTGGAGGAAGGGGAGCTCTGGGAACTCCCTCATTCCTCTGCTGGGCATTTCTGAAACCAAGGCTGCTTCAGGCTAAGCTCCTGTGAGCTAGAGGGAAAC
Source organism: Hirundo rustica (assembly GCF_015227805.2). Taxonomy (NCBI): domain Eukaryota; kingdom Metazoa; phylum Chordata; class Aves; order Passeriformes; family Hirundinidae; genus Hirundo; species Hirundo rustica. The sequence goes on from NC_053465.1 coordinate 5,862,375, forward strand.
ATGAATCCTCTGGCCACACACAATGGCCAATCTATTTGTACCTGCTGCCTTTTAGAATTGTCTCAGAATAGAATTTTTACTGTTTAAGGCAGACAAATCAAAACCAACCAGAGTATCAGAGATTTTTCCTCTCTCCTATTGCTTGTACTGTAATACAATAAAACCTGGAAATAGTTGTTTTTGTTTTGTTTTGTTTTGTTTTTTCCCTGAAGTTTGTGGCAGGTTTTGGGCAGGTCAGAGCAACAAAGCTGGGGAGGGGTCTGGAGCACAAATTTGACGAGGAATGGTTGAGGGGGCTCAGGAGAAAAGGAGGCTGAAGAAGGACCTTAATGCTCCCTGTGACTCCCTGGAAGGAGGTTGTAGCCAGGTAAAGGTGGCTCTCTTCTCCCAAGAAACAAGCAGACAACAGGAAACGGCCTCAAGTTGTGCCAAGGGAGGTTTAGATTGGATATTGGGGAACATTTCATCACTAAAAGGGTTATCCAGCCCTGGCACAGGCTGCCCAGGGCAATGGTGGAGTCACCATCCCTGGAGGGATTTAACAGACAAGTAGATGCAGCACTTGGGGACAGGTTTAGCGGTGGGCTTGGCAGTGCTGGGGGAGCTCCGTGGTCTGGGACACCTTTCCCAACCCAAGGGCTGCAGGACTCCCGGCCCGGGCTCTGGCCGTGGTGCTGAAGCCCCGGGGCCGCTCCCCGGAGCCGGGACACACCCGCTCACCCCCGGGCTGCAGGATCTGACCCAGATGCTTCTGGGAAAACAAGAGCGCTCCCTGCACGTCCCAGCACTCCAAGAGATGTCCAGCCACGCTTCTGCACACCCTGATCTGCAGCATAAAGGCATTTGAACCCAGGTAACAAGCTCAGAGTGTGCTGACACACATCCTCTGTACCTGCCCGAGCATTTTTATAGGCGCAAGATCCAGCCCCTTACATCGGGTCTAATCACACAATTTACACACACAAAAATATCCAGGCAGGAAAGACGCATCCTGAACACACACCCCGATTCCAAGGCAACTCTAGGATGGTTTTCTCCCTCCCCAGATTTCCCATCACCTCTCAGGGTGGGAACTTTGGGTTAAGAGCCGTGCAAAGTGGCAGCCCTAAATCCACTCACGGTTATTATGCTCTATAACACGTAGACACAAATCTTACGTGGTGCCTGTGTCAGGAAACTCCTGATGGAATTAACAATGAAAATGATTTACCTGCCCAGTTTATGAGCAGAGTCAGAGCAATTATCAGCTGTACTGTCACAGCAAACCTGATAAAGCTCTGGACATTTTCATGGTTCAGAAGCACCAAGCAGTGTGATTGACTTGGGAAGTTTGTTTTGCACAGAAATTAATGCCCCATAACCCTCCACCATCATTCTGCTCACCCCATGCATTTTTCACTTTATGACTAAGGTGACTTTTTGCATGCAGAAAAGCAAACCAACCAATCAAACACTAGTGAATTAAGTGAACTTCCTTAAGTCTCTAATTCCAGCTCCACTGGAGTGGAGGGATTTCTTTTTTAAATTCCTTCCGTCTTCTGGCTTTGTTTCAAAATCATCTGCTTAGTGTTTAAAATTTACTTTTTATTGACTTTATAATCCATTCCTTTTTTTTAGATGCATTTCAGCAGTTAAAAAAAACCCAAACTTGTTTAATTAATGGGACTTTTTAGTCAAAGAAGCTTTGTCTTGTGATCTGGCCAGAACAGGAGAGTTTCAGCGGCAAGGGGAGAAGAGATGTACAACATAAATATGAATTCCAGTTTTTTGTGTGCTGACCTAAACCGTAATTAAATACTACAAAGGATTAATTTGTAATGAAATAAGCTCAAATTAAATAATATCAAGGGTTAACTGAACTCACAGGAATCCCCATGTCTCACCTTTGGAATAAATTATGAATGAAATACAGCTAAGGAGAAGAAATGCTGCTCCTATTGTCCACGCTTTCCCCTGGAAAAATTTGATGGAGTGTGGAATGAGCAGACTCCAAGAAACACCCAAAACTCCCTTCTGACTGCATCTTTGGTAACGGTGCGTCCAGCCCCCAAACATCACCCAGTTTATCAGAAATTAACACAGGAAGCTTCACAGAAGTTAGCAATTTGGAATAATTTCACCCTTGCCCCTGCTGATTTCAGTACAAAGGAGGAGTTTAAGCTCTGTATCTCAGGGAAATACCAGTAATTCTTGGATCTTTGCAAATTACATCGGGCAGGTGGAAGAGGAGGGAAAACGTCAGCGATGTAAAATGACACTAAGCCACGGCTCTAATTCCCCAAAGAATGTTCTAGGGCTTTAGCCTCTGCTGCTGTTTCTCTGCTTGTTCTGCTTGTGCAGTACCAGCTTTCTCCAAGCTGCAGAAGGATCCGATTAAGCTTTTTATTAGGAACACATGTTGAGGGCAGGTGTGTTCTGTCAGCCTGGGAACGCACACGCTGCCCCACAGGAGAGCATGGAGCTGGGGTGCCCCAAGCACTCCGCAGGCAAACGGAGTGGGAAAGACTGGAAGAGACAAGCGTGCCCCAAGGGAATGAGGGAAACATATGTCTGAGCAGCCCCCTGCCCCTCAGTCCTCTGAAGTTAACTTTTTAATAGGGAGTTGAAAACTGTTCATAAAACAGCAGCGTTGAGTGAAGGTGCTGGAGCCAGAAGGAGTAAATTAGAGAAAAACCTGGAGAAAAGGAGCAGCTGGCTGCAAGTGTGCAAAACACAAAAAGGATGGGAAGGCAAATTTTAGGAGGACTTTAGTCTTAGTCTTTAGTCTTACTTTAGTCTTAGTTACTTTAGTCTACCTCTGTCCTAGTGAAGATTCTCCGACTCTTCTCAATAGACAAACTTGACACTGCTTTTTCCACCACAGGGAAGAGGTGCAAAGTCTCTTCTGTCAGGGCAGATGCATTCTAGGCTTCACTTCTAATGAGAGCTAATGAAAGGTGAACACTGGTATCAGTGCAAGAGGGGGAAATGAAGGGAAGTCTGCTATGAGAAAGCAAAAATCCAGCTTGTGAAAGAGCTATTGTGACCAGATAGCCAAAGAGAGGCAATCAAAATCCTTTAATTCCTTGACCTTCTTTCCTCTTTGGATGCAATTACAACCACTGAAAATCTACCTTCTGCCAAGAGAGCAAGGCATCTCTTGTACGCCGGTTCTCACATAACATCTGCTGTCAAGGCTTGCCTTGCTGCCTCCCTGGGAACCTTCCAAGCTGTCAGTCTGAGTGAAAACAACAGACAGGCAGGCAGCGAGTTCTGGCGGCTGGGAAGACATTTCCAATTTCTACCCCATTCAGCTGGAGCCTCAGGAAAAGCCCAACCCTCCCCACTCCCAGAAGTACCATATGGAGAGCCCAGAGCTATGCCAGGTATTTCAGAGCTGGGAATCGCTCCTCTCCTCCCTGCTGGCTGGCGAGCTGGGGAAGAGCGAGATGAATCCTTGCTAAGGCAAAAGCAAAGCAGATTCTTATCTTGACAAAGCATTTGCTGCTGCATTTCCTACCTGGGCTGGTAGGGTTATCTTTACGGTTCATTTCTATACCAGGACAGACTTTCAGATGTTGCCACAATGAGCTTTTACCTCCCATGTGTTTTGTGCTAAAGCACTGAGAAAGATTTTCATACTGGGCCCTACAGCAACTTCTATCCTGTGTGGTGACTAATATGCTCAAGTTTGATTGCGTTCCAGATTAAAGGAATTGCTTTTGCCTTCAAGGAGTACAGACAAGCTCTGAGCAAAAGCAGACTGAGACCTTATGTATCCTCAAATGTATGCCCAGGAGCAAGATGATATAATCAGCGGGAGTCAAGCTGACAGCCAACACTGTGCTCACCATATGGGTCCAGGTTTGCTTTCCCTCTCCTTTGGCATGCAAGACTGAATTCAGGCAGCCTTGCCCCAAGTACACAGCGCTGCAGTACAGTCTCCCAGTAGTCCCAAGGAATTGGAACTTCCAGAAAAATAAAAATAAAGGGCTCACAGTTGGGCACTGCACATTCAAACAGCGTGGATTTCAGTGCTGTATCTGCAGAACACACCCCCTCGCCCCACAACTTCTAAAGACCATCAGATAAAGCAAAACCAAACTACTGAAAGCACAATTTTGCCTGTCCCTTGCCTTTCCTAACAGGGAACTGACTATTCTGGTCTCAGACAAGGAGGGAACTAGGTCATGTCTCTTGCTGCATCCTCTGAGCCTTCAAGTTGCTGGTTGTGTTTTTGTGCTATTGATCTGTGTCCCTGCGTGTCTGCAGCACTGTACCTGCCAGCACTCCGGGGACAGCTGCCCGTAATAAAACCTGCCTCAAAGTGAGATAAAGAGAACAGAAAAAGAAACTGGCAGGGATCAAAGAGTTTGACCCTCAGAAAGTAAAAAGGGAGAGGACTGGCTGACTGCTTTCAGGCAAGGTCTGAGGGAGAAAGAAGACTTGCTTTTTGCCTGACCTCAAAGAAGAGGGGAAAAGCTCCATTTCTTCCACTACACGACAAAATTATATGAGCATTTCAGAGCCAGCAGCAGCTGCAGACCTGGGGATTCAACACTCTGCTTTTATTACAGGACAAGTAGAAATTTATTTCACTGTATAGCTCAGCCCATATGGGTTTCTTGCCTGCAAGTATTTCCAACTCCATTTCCAGGGTTTAGGACTCAAAAAATTACTGCACCTTAAATCTCAGGGAGAAAGAGAAAATATTTCCCTCGATTTTATTTTGTCTTATATTTCCCTCCTGTTTCTCCATCTGGCCCTAAGTGGTGTTCTGCAGATGCACAGAGACTATTGTCATGTGCCTTTGGGAAGAAGCAAAGGAAAGGCCACAATCCTCTATATCAGGGTGCTCACTTAGCCCAGGGCCACGTGCCTAAGTCAGTAAGCTGCCAAAAAACAAAGATCTACTCCAAACAACCTCAGGGCTATTTGTTGGCTCAAGCTCTAGCCCAGGGCCCCGGGGCTGTGCCAGCTCAGGAGCTCAGGAAGGATGCTAAGAGTGAGAAACCTCTGTGCTTTACAAAGGGATAATATGACTGCACAGCCTGCCCTTGTTCCACCGAACTCAGGTACAGCACCAGTCCTGCTCCATGAAAAGCCCTCTCTAAAAGACACCAGGTTTCCTCCTGGACACACGGGTTTGCCTTCCCCCCACACAGGCACAGAAGCAGCTTGCAGACAGATCCATGCAGATCATCTGCCCCGGAGGAGAACTGCGGGAATATTAACAGCCAGCACACGTGCCAGGGAGCCCATCCAACTCAGGAAACAGGAGCTTCTGCCTTGGCCTCTTCTCTGTGACATGGCAAGAAAGGGGCCAGAGCCTTCCCCCCTCCCTGCAGCTCACTGGGTCACACAGACCATCCCAGCTGATAGGAAATGCAGGATCAGGACAGTAGAAAGCTGTGCAGAGAAGTACGTGGCACTCCAGAAACTCAGAAAAAAATCTCTATTTGTTATCCTTCAGCATTTAAACAGTGCAAGTCGCCTTTTTTTTTTTTAAGCCAAAACTGAAAGCCAAAATGTGAAAGGTTCCCCAGTTCACATTTGTAACTAAAGCCATTAACCCCAAAGTAACAAGCCAAAGCAGATTAGAGAAAATGCAAGAGCACCACAGAAGTGAGTGGCACAATGGACTTTTTGTTTCAGCTAATTTCACAGGAAAGTGAGAAACGATTAACAGCGAACTCCAAGGACACTGCATTTTTGCAGAGTACTTTCAAAAGCCTGAGGAAGATTGTGATGAGGAAAAAGTGGATGAAAACATCTACTGAATCTATCTTGGGTATCTGCAGAAGGAAAATATGCTGCTTACTGCCTCCTAAAAGTTGATTTCATTTTCTGGAGATTCTTCACAACAAATGTGCTCCACCACCCATCACAGAGTTGTATGGAGTAAGAGCAATCCTTCATGGAAACATGGAATTAAAGTTGGAATAACCCTTTTAAGATTGAGTCAGTCATCAACCCAGCATCGCCACCACATTCATCACTAAACCATGTCCTCTAAGTGCTACATCCGCACATCTTTTCAACCCTCCTAGGTATGGTGGTTCCACTGTTTCCCTGAGCAGTCTGTTCCAGTGCTTTACAACCCTTTCTGTGCAGAAATCGTCCCTGGTATCCAAACTAAACCTCCCTGCTGCAAGTCGATGCCATTTCCTCTTATCCTGTCAAGACTTTTTCTTTTGACCCTCTTCCAGAAGGGTCTCTGTCCTTGTCAAAACATGAATTCCCACACCCCAACAGGGATTCAGAACCCTTTTTTACTGCATGGTTGCACAGATGCATTACTTCAGGCATCAGGCGGCTGGCACCCATTTCCAACTGCTTCAAGCAGTATTTTTTGTAAGAGAGAGAACAGAACAATCAAACAAAACACATTTACGGAGGCTTTCACAATCAGGCAATACCAAAAAGCAGTGGAAAATACAGGCCAACTTCTGTGCCTGGAAAAAAAACCCAAAACCAACCGGAACTCACCGCGATGAGGATCTGGAAGGAGCTGTGCATGACCTCGATGTAGCGGTACTCCAGGGCGCAGCCGATGACAGAGATGTAGGAATGGTTATCCAGCCCCTTGATGCCAGACATTGAAGCCTCCTTCCTTACACAGCCAGGGCCATTTTCACTCCACCAGGACTGGTGCCGGGAGATGTTGAATGTCAGGAGTTCGCTGTCCTAGAGGGAAAAGTTGCAAAGAGATCTCTGATTGCTCTGAGAGTGTCAGACATGCTGACAGATGGAGGCCGTATTAAATCAATGGAAAACTTAGTTTCTGAGACCCCAACTCCCTCAAAATGCTAGCACAGATCAAAGCACATTGGCTTGATATTCCCTCATAGAACCATGGAATGGTTTGGTTTGGAAGGGACCTTAAAGAACCTTCCTTTATCCCAGGTTGCTCCAAGCCTCATCCAGCCTGGCCTTGAGCAATTCCAGGGGTGGGGCAGCCACAGCTTCCCTGGGCACCCTGTGCCAGGGCCTGCCCAGCCTCACAGGGAAGAATTTCCTCCTATTATCTAATGTAAACTTATTTCCTGGGCAGGCTGCTGTGGTGAGAATCATTCCATTACCACTCCATTTGTTGCAGCCCTGCAACAAATCTATTTCACCATCCTGTAGCACAGTTCGGATGCAGGCTGCAGACCCAAGAACATTTTGCTAGTGGTTTCTTCAAAAAAAACCTTCAAGTTTTGGGTTTTGGAGATGAACCCTGCAAATCTAGAGGAGCAAGGTAAACAAGGCAGCACTAACGGTCCTGCCAGGCTCTTCCCAGCATGGGAATCAACATAAGCAGCTAAACAGTATGAACTTCATAACCCAAAAGTGAGTTTCAAAACCCAACAGAACTTCCTCTGTTCCTAGCTATTAACATGTCTGACAAGATCCTGCACCATTTCTGCCTGATTTCCTTCCATGCTCCCCACACCTGAGGCTTCTGCACCTCCTGTCAGCCCCAGGTCAGCCTACCCAGCTGAGCTGACCTCACAGGGCTGACTGCAGCTTCTTGTAAACACTTCCCCTGCGATTTCTTATCAACTTTACCTCGAGAGGTTTTTTGTTTTGCTCCCTTGTCTTTGCTAGGTAAATACTTTAAACCAGTTGAGGGGGTTACAGAGTGAAATGCCACACAAGGCGTGCAGGGCTTTGGTGTGCAGCCAAGTGCTCATTTAAAGATGACCACACTTGCCTCACACTTGAGAAATTCACAATGTTTACACGAATACTCAGAAGAGCTTTAGGATTTTGAACTTGCAGGACATGGCAAAGCCCTCCTGTGGGTAAAAGACAAACTCAGGACTGGCTGAACAGCTGCAGCCCTTCATGGATGAGTGCCAAGCACTGGCTGCCCCTGAAGCCCTTCCAGGTCACTTTGATGCAGAATCAACAATCCCTTTCGAGCACAAAACAAGGCAAGGGGTTGGAAGTTTTATTCTGAAGAATAGATAAAAAAAATGTGAAGGCAGAGAATCTGTATGTCTACGGAGAGGGATGAATGTTGGATATACACACATCATCCACCCATTGCTAAAGGTTTTAGCACCTAGCCATAAACTATTTCACACTGCTCGTGCCAGGGTCCTACACAGTCCCAGAGGAAAGCCGTGACTCCCAGAAAAGCAGCAGTCAGAGCTTGGGGTATTCACACTTCCCAACATGGAAAACCTCACATGGCAGCTCCTTTGTGGCAGCTCCCCATGGGGAGTCAAAAGGAAAAACAGATTCAGAGCAGCTTATCCAAGCCCCTGCTCCAAATTACCCTCTGGAGTGAGGGCTGTCTCCACAGCCAGCACAGGAGCCAAGCCAGGCACTCCTGCGGACATAAAACAAAAAGCACATCCAGGGCCAAACTCGAGCCACGGGGGCAGGAGCCTGACTGCCAGCCAGAGAACCGGTGAGCAGCCCCCGCTCTGCACCTCGAGTGGGGACCCTCCGTCCACCACAGACACCCCGAGGCGGCCTGCAGAGCCGTGATTCCAGTCTGCTGCGGGAAGCACGTGCTGAGAAACGCGGACAATTAAGTGAGAAGACAGCTGCCAAGCTCCTGACATAATCACCGCAGCAGATGGCACGTGCTGTACAGGAGGTGCAGGAGGGCACGGGGATGGAGCGCGGCACCGGGGCAAAAGCAGCCGCCATAGCCAAGACAACGGGGGAAACTCCTTTAGCAGCTGGGAGTTTAGCCCTCTCCACCCTTCAGTCACTCACACACAGCTCAGAAAGTCACCAAATCACAGCTTTTCTGAAAAGCTTGCTCTTTTCCCCCCCAAGTTTGCGTGTTATGAGGCTCGTGGATTTTCCCTAGGCCTCCAAGGCTGGGCTCTTCTCCCACTCACTGCTGTGGTTGGGGAAAGAAGCCATCATCTTTCTCAAAATACAAAACAAACCCCCACAAACAAGCAGAAAGAGACCTTCAAAACAGCCAAGAAGCCCCCCAAGTGAATTCCTGTTTCTTTGCCCGGGGCTCCCCCATCAGCACTGAGCCGAAGCCGTTCCCCAGGGCACCACAGGATCTCAGCCCCCAGCGCTGCCCTCTCCCAGCTCACAGATGGTGCCCTCCCAAACCTTCTGCCTGGCTGATGCACACAGACCCCTCAGTGTCCTCTCTGCTCCTTACAGAGGCATCAGTGTGTGTTTTGGCAGAGTGAGGAACAGGCTTCTTTCCTTCTAGAATCTCCCTATTGTCAGCTTGCAGAGATTTGGCTCTGGCTTAACCTCGCTGCAGAAGCTGAACTTGCCTGTAAATTCAGCCTGAAAAAGCAGAACCGGTGTGGCTGGAGGTGGGCAGGTGGAGGAACAGGAGGCCCTAACCAGCACTCACTGCTTTTTGCCCACAGTCACACTCCAGCTCTGAGCAAAAAATACAAATAAAAAAAATACATATATAGATAAAATTAAAGAGTTATACATCAGTGAAGAGCAGATTGGCAAAACTGAGCACATTTGGATTCCAAAAGAGCCACAATGCCTCGAACTCATGAGCTCTCAGAGATGTAAAGTGAATACTGATGGCACACCGGGATCAGGGAATGTCTCTGCGCTCAGAGCCACCTCTCTGACCCAGCCCCTGTCTGGCAGCACCAGCGAGAGCGTCTCAACATGCAAAGCGGAGCTGCTCCATCCCTGGCTGGCTGCCCTCGGGGGATACCTGTGTGATGGGGCACAATAAAAAGAGCACTCAAGAAAATCCCGTAATTGACCTCCCGTTGCTCAGAGCTTTCTGGAAGACTACAGAAACAAGCCCAGGATGTCTCCCGTGGTTTGCCAGCTTCGTTCGTGAGAGTACAGCTGGAGAGAAGCGAGAGCGGGGATTAGAGCAGCACACAAAAATCAGGAGAAAAGAGCCAGGTTTAGGAAGGCTGAGGGAACAGCTGTTTCCCAAAAGCTTTCTGAGATGCATTTGAAATCTCAACACACCGAAATGCTCCCAGAAGCGGAACGTGGGCTGGGGGATGTTACCCAGCCCCAGCAGTGAGCCAGCCCAGCTGCGGGGAGAGGGCTGTGTGTGCGCCCAGCCCCTCCAGCCCTGGCCAGGCTTTCCCTGCCTCTTTAACCTCCAGCCTGGAGGGAAGCGAGAGCCAGGAGCAACCCAAGCTCCTTCTCCAGAGCACCTTGAAGGCCAGCCAGGAAAAAAAAAAAAAAATCACATCTCAGTCTGAACTGCTTCAGCACCTGGCTGCCCCCGTTTGGCACCAGGGTGAGAGGGAAGATACATCTCACAGAGCCTGTTCTCCCCAGAGTGCCCCACGGGAAACTCACACCTACCCCCAACACCCACGGAGCCAGCTGCGTCCCTTCGCTAAAATAGCTTCCTGAAAGATGCTCTGAAATTATTTTCTAAGGGACACTATCAGAGATGGTTTTATTTCTTGCTGTTAACAGCCTGCTAAACTGCCTCCCACAAATTTCCTTAATTATCAGGCAAAACCACACTAGGACAGCTCTGGAACAAACTGAGCCTCATTTGGGAGCCACCAGAACTTGACAGCAGAATCATTTTTAAATCTTTTTAGATGGAAACATTTCTTATGAAAATAGGAAATACAATGTTTATCTTTCATTCCTGTGTTTGGAGCAGCTGAATCTCTGAGACACAGAGAAACTCCCAGTGCCTCTCCGTGGGCTTTTTGACAGTGCCATAGCATTTAAAAGCCAAACCCCAGGCTTCCAAGTTCTAAATTTAGGAGTTGAGGGACAGTTTTGCGTACACATGAATTTATCCGTCCTCCTGGTATTTCAACCAGGTACGAAGACATCCCAAGATGCCATCCAGATTCTCTGAAATACAAATAACCCCCCTCTGACCCACAAGGGCTGCTTCCACTTCAAGAGGAGATTCAGACCACCATGGCTCTGGATTCAGATCAAAGCTGTGCACAGACAAGAGAGAAGATAAAGGAAGGATTAAAAAAAAAAAAAATAATAAAAATTAGAAATCACCATTCAAGAAGAATAATTCCAGAGGGAAAAGACAAAAAAATACATTAAAATGCAGGATGCCAGCTCCTCAAACCTCTCTGAACATTTCTCAAGTACATGAGGGAGAGTCAGTCAGCATGGCAGCTGGACAGACATATGCTCATATGTCTTAGCAGCAGGATTTTAATCATTAACTCAAGCTGAGGGGTTGCAGGAGGGATGCGTTTCACGCTCGAGTAGACAGGGAGAGGCTTAACATATTATTGCAAACACAGCCTGGAAACTTCAGAGCTAGCTCCCAGCAATTCACCTGCCCAAATGGGCAGATGGACACGGGGAAAAGAGGGAGATGGGACAGGAGGAGGAACAGCACCATGGAAATTCGGCTGTGAGCCCCATCACAGAGCAGTGGCGCAGCACTTGGAGCTGCAAGTGTGCTCAGGAGTAGGAGCAGAGCAAGTCAGCGGGGCAACGCTGCCAAAAGCTGCTCAGAGACATCACCACCCCCCTGCCAGGGCTGAGACGCAGCCCTGCAAACCCAGGATGCTCCAGCACTCGCCTGCTCACTGGCAGAGCGCTCCCAGGAAAGCTGGCATGGGCCATGTGCTTGGGGAGGCCCTTCCAGCAGCAAGGGAAGTGCTTCCTTAGACACTGGTGCTGATCCACCTGTGTCTGGCCTTCCAAGGAAGTTCTGCTGGGCCATATTTCACACTCTTACTGCTGCAAAGAAAAGATTCCAAGATAAAATACCCTGGCAGGATAGAAATGCAGAAATCAAGTCAGTTTAGCTCTTCCAAGAAGCCGGGAATAGATTCAGTGATCAGTGAAATATGTTTTCATTTCCAATAAAAAAATTCAGTGTGACTAGTGATTGGTAGCTGATTAGTAATTAGTTATAACTCTCCTGAGGAGGGCTGACCAGAACAGCATCCTCAGTGACTCCATGGCCAGGAGACACAGAATGTACGTGCTGGAATAAGCTGGAGGATAAAGGAGCACTCCAAGAAATGTGAAAGACAGGAGGGAAGAGAGGGTGAGAAGTGGTGGGAGACAACAGAACGGAGGAAAGACAGAGAACAATTCCCTGGTAAGGGAAAGCAAACAGCCAAACTGCACCTACCAGCCCTTATTCTACTGATGACCTGAAGTTTATAACTGAGGGATTGTCTCAATCCCTTTGCCAAATCCCTCATGGGCTGACAAGGGACTGTGGGGTACCTGGTTTCTGTTCATTACATCAGCCAGGCACCCAAAGCAAGGGGGGCACAAGAACAACGTCCCTGTTCTTGAGAACAGCACTTCCCTGCTCCCCTCCTCTATCCCTTCACCACTGTGAAATCAGACCTAGGCAGCAGAGCACAAGGAATTGCTTGCAATGAGTGCACATAACCATTTCCTCGTCTTTTCAATTCCCTGGGCTTAAATCTGTTACACGAGAAACACTTGAATCCTTTCTCTCCTTTCTCACCCCACCTGAGCTATCACCTGTCTCACTGGGCTGTCATTTCCAGGCTCCAAGTTAATAAACTCCTTTCTCCCGAGCTCCTTGCCCTTTCTGCATTCTCTCAGTGTAAATAAGCTGCTGACAGAGCCTGCCCTGGCAGGCTGCCCCTGTCAGAGCACAGCGGGGTCGCTGCAGGGCTGGCAGGAATGCCGCTCCCCCACTCCCCCAGGATCACCAGCAATCACACAGGAAGCAGCTCCCTGAAGACCTTCAAAGCTCTCAGGCCCTAAAGGGACTTGCAGAGCCCTGTCCAAGCACCCCGCAGTGTGTGCATGCTTAATCTAGCAGTTATTGAGTTAGTGTTTATCAGACCAGCTCCATCAGCCTCCCTCCACCACAGCTCTTCTTCCAATATTTGCGATTTCCCTGCCAGGCTCATGATGAGCTTTGTCTTTGACTTCTTGCCAGGGTTAGAGGGCAGCCTCCTCCCGAGGGCCCTGGGGCACACAGGGGTACCTGCAGCCCGCTGACACTGCCCTGCCCTTGCCCACCCCTTGTACAGCCAAGCCCAGATGTCCTTCTGGGCTCTGATCCCACCACGGAGATCGATAAAACGCCAGCTGGCTTTGGATCAGCTTTCCAGAGATGCAGCAGCAGAGCCCAGCCTGTGAAGTGTCCTACAGAAACCTCAGCTCCTGCTTCAGGTGGATCTTTTGGTCTCTTGTGGAGGCGAAGATTTGTTTTGCCACTACAAAGGCCCAAATTACTTCAGTGAAAGTGGAGGAGGATGGAAAGCAGCATCATCAGTTTTCCTTACAAAACAGCTTTCTAAAGTGAGAATAACTCATTAAGAACAGAGGCAAGGCTGTCAAACACTTTACAGCCAAACAAGCACAAATTATCTTTTGGTTTTGCTGGTTGCCATTAAATGAACTAATTTCTCATTGCAGCCCGAGAGGAAAGTCCACTGAGTCAGAAACAACTTACACTGCAGCCCAAATCTATAAAAAATGTCCCCAGTCACAAGTGTCACCCTGTAAGCTAAATAAAGCCTCTCTGTGTGCTGGCTTGGCTAAAATGAGCCCCAGCACAGAGCAAGGTTACCAGGTGAAGCTCCTCTGTGGCACAAAAAAAGGAGTTTGTGGTGCTGCTTGAATTGCAGAACAGCAACTCGACATGTTGCAGCGCAGGTTGGGATTAGCAAACATGAGTTTCCAGCTGGCTGGAAGCAAACACTGGCTCTGAGAAGCTCCCAGAGCAGTTTATCAAGCCAACATTTTCTCTGCAGAAGGGAACATTTAAATAGTTACATAAAATTCTTTTATTTTTTTTTTAGTTGGTCACAGCCATCATTGAGATCGTCTCAGGCTGAGATTTCAGACTATGAATAATCACTGTTCTGGGCAAGAACTCCCTCAAAGTTTATGGAGATAATTGGGAGGGGAAATGAAGATGAATTGAGACATTAGGAAGTTACATTTTCTTATCTTCAAAGGATTTAGGCTGCCACTCCTGGCTTGCTGTAGGCCTGATAAAAGCACAGGGCAATTCCAATTATGAGCTGCAACTCCAATGCATGACCTGGGAATTTAGGCCAGATGTGGAGCGCTCTGAAATGAACCTGCATCCCCACAATCACTCTGAGTCTGCTACAGCAACACTCCTCATTCATTGCTTACAGCCCAGGCTTAATTTAGGGACTGCCTCCCATTTTTAATATTCCTGACTCATCCCTCATTAGGCAGACAGCAATACTCAAGCTAATCTAGTCTTCAAAGAGCTTTGCATATTAACTCACAGCACCCTGGCCAGTAGCCATGAGTAACTACCACCGTACTTAAGAGGGAAGAATTCAGGCAGGGAAGCCAGGTCCCGAGGAGATGAGGCAGAACCCTCTGTTCTCTGTTCAGCAGACAGGGGAGCCTCTCCCCAAAGGTACAAAAGAAAATATTTTGCCAGGTATTTATCCCTGCTGCTGAAGAGCAGCAAGCCTTCAGCAGGACTGGGAGGCACAAAAATGTCAAGAGTTGGTCAGGTGTAGAGTTCCAGCAAAACTCAACCCAGGCAGACCCTGCTGCAGCCCTTCCCTGGGACAGGCTGGCAGAAAGGCCACACTCAGTGCTCAGGGCCCTCCCCTCCAGCACACACCTTCTTGCCAAGGTGCTCTCAGACCCCAAGAGGATCAGCTGCAATCTGGTTATTCCCTAGCCCTCCTCTGCACCAGTGCTGGGAACTGGCCCTCAGACCCCTCTCCTCTCAGGATGGCTCTCTGCTCTTACCTCTGCAAAGCAAATGCACTCTGCCTGCTGTGAGAGCAGGGTTTGTTCCAGCCACCACCTGCACCAACCAGCCCGGAGCTCCAGAAATCAATAGTGGCCCTTCAGTTTCTCATACAAGCAGCAGAACTCCCCATCCCTGATGAAGCAGCTCTCTGCACAGGCAGGAGGGCAGGACCTGCTCCCAGGCAGCCCCCACCCCTCACCTCACCTCACCCACCCACCCCTCCCCACTCAGCTGCAAAGCCGGGGCACTCACCTTTGAGAGCCCTCCCACTTCTAAGTAAAAGCAGATGATGAAGATGTTCCAGGTGACCCAGACTGCAGTCCAGATGGCATACTGGGAAGGAATGGGGTTGAGGAGAGAGAAGCAATAAACATTAGGAAGTCACTGGAAGTAGTGTGTATATATATAAATATATATATATATATAGAGGTATGTGTGCTCTAGCTGTGGGCAGTGGATTGCCCTGAGTCAGCACTGAAATCCTTTTTCTCTCCCTCTGTTTTCCATATTCAGCTGCTCCCTTGCCTGATCAGACACACAGGGGCAGGAGTCTGGAGGGATGGACAGAGCTCCTGTGCTGCGTTTGCCCATCCCTTTGCCCTCCCTCTCTGCTGGGCAGCGTTAGGGCAGGGCTGCCTCAGCACCAGCAAGAATTTTCCGAAACCTTCCCGGTTTGGCACAAGCACAGCTCGCTGAACAGCGGATTGCTGAGCACAGCCAGGCACCTCCTGCTAAAACAGCAGTGCAGGACCTGTGCCTCATCTCCAGGGGCTTTGCTGTGTCCCTCAGCAGGTGCCACAGGCTGGGACAGGCTCTGGGAGCTGGGAACCCATGGGCTCACTCACCACCACGATGTAGCGGGGTCTGTACTGGATGGTGCCGAACAGCCCCAGGATAACGATGATGATGTGCAGGAAGTTGGCCAGGATAGGGGCCCACTGGTATCCCAGGAAGTCGAACACTTGCCTCTCTAGTGCAGCAAGCTGGAAGGGAGAAGGAAAAGGAGAGTTACAGCTCCTGCACCCACAGTGTTTGTCCTCAGGGTTTTGACACGCTCCCTGAGCAAATCACTTCGGCAGCTGAAGGTGGGACTCAGTTCCCACAGCAATTTGCTGCCTCTGAACCAGGTCAGTGGGACACAAGGCTTGTTTACACATCCCCCTTCCCCCCTGGGCTCATCCCAGCTGCTCTGATGGCTGAGCTCCAGCGCTGTGTGGGGCATTCCTCCCTGGTGTGCACTTTGGGGCTCTGGCAGACGACAGAGGGGAGCAGCAGGACGGTAACATCTTAAAGGTTGAACGTGAAATACATTCATAAAGATGTCAGTGTAACTTTCTAGAGCTCATTTGTCAGAGCCTTCAGCATCACTCCATCACTCCTGACACCTCCTGTGTTTCTGCTCTCCAGCACACATCCATCAAAGTGAGGGAGAGGAGGAAACTCTCTCCTCCACCTTCACCCCTCAGAAAATGCTGCCACCAGTAAGGAAATTCTGCCAGCACATCAGTTTTCCAGGACAGGCTGTGCTCCTCTCCAGCACTAATAACGTGGTTCAAGGCTAGTACTGTGCTCTAGACATAAAACTCCATTATTGTTGGAGAGCTGGGGCTGATTTTCAAACCATATCTGCATAAAGATGTGCTTTTCACCTGTAGCCATCACCTGTGTATCAGACAACATCTGGCCCCTGGCCCTGAGCCTCTGTGCAGCTGAAAGAGCACAATGGACACGCAATTGCCTTTGCCTGCCCACAGCCTTTAAATGATATATCTAGAGGAGAAATATAGTGAGTGTAGGGGGTAAAACTGTTAATGCAACCTTTTCTCCCGTGCCCAGCCTTGCGTGGAGAGAGCTTCTCTTTTTTTTGTCTTTATTTACTCAGTGCAAGCCTCTCCATGGACCTGTGTCGTCCCTGTCAGTGCAAGACTCGAAAATATGTTTAATTATCACAGTGGGCCACTGGGATTGCATTATGACATTTCGTATTTATTTTTTGCCTAAATAAATCATTACAGCTTACCATCGGCAGTCAATATTCATTTAACTCCTAATCGGGCATTAACCATGAGTAATCCTGGTCTGCTGTGTGTAACCAGCTATGTGACACCTTCTCCTGGCTGGGATCTAAGCACCAAGGCTTCTGTGATGGCTTAAAGCATTTAAGGATGTGAGCGGCTGCAGGCTCCTCTCAAGCCCCACGATGAGAGAAACCACATCTATTAAATGCCCATTATTCCTCCTTCTTCCTGGCTCAGGGGGGAAATTGCCTTCACACCTCTCTAGGGCTCGCAAGGTATTGCAATTCCCAAAGCTACTCTGAAAGTCCAATAAAAATCTGTATTTCAAAGAAATCTGTGGTTGAGGCCACTCGCTCAGGGAAGGGGGAGGCAGCTTTCCAAGTAAAGAAGGACGGAGAGTGAGGAAGGAATGGAGGTAGTCACCAAATCTCTCTCTTTTTCCAAATAATCCCTTAGAAGCACCTGGAAGATGCTGTGGGGCTGTGGGGCGAGTGCTGCTCCCCCCAGCACAGCAGGATTGTCACACCAGCCACAGGTTAAACGCTTAATCCCTCAGGAGGGGATTAAGGCATATGCCTTAAGGATATGGGGAGATTTGGGATCCTGACTGGCTGGCAATGGGCCACTTGACTGTGACCGCTTCATCCAATCCGGCATTTAATTGTCTTTGTGTGCCCCGAGAGCCTCACCCAGCCCGGGACACCACGGGCTGTTCTCGGAGCAAAGCCCTGCCCGGCCTCCCCTCTTGCCTTCAGCCCCTGAAAACCAGGATAAACCCAGACCCCTCCTGCCCACGCCTTCTGCCATGAGTTCTCCCACTCCAGAACCGGGGCAATCCGTGCCTGCAGGAGTGTTTTCTTCTCAGTTTGCCTTTTAGGGGTGTATGAAGGTGGGAAAGCTTGTCCTTCCACAGCCTCGTGATGTCTCCTGGTTTGTTTGCACCAAGGAGGAGATTGGGCTGTGAAGTGACAGATAAAAGACCGCCCTGGAGACGGATCTGCCAATCTACACAACTTCAGATTTCAGCACAGCTCCTCAAGAAGTCTCTGGATTCTTCCCCATAATTCCAAAAATTCTCTTCACATCATACTGCCTTCTCTCTCACCTCTCTTGTCTCTGGGTTCTTTCCACCCTGATTTACTTTCTTTTGCCATTTTCCCAGCATTATTAAACTGTTTTTGTGTACCTGGGAGCTGCAGGCGTGACTCAGCTGGCCCAGAGATGGGCTGGCTCAGGGAAGGAGAGGGGGTGTGGGATGTGTGAGCTCACACAAGCTGTTTCCTCATTTATAGAAATAAAATTATGGTTTTCTGTAAAACATGTTGGTGAGAAGCAAATGCTGCTGCTGAAACTCCAACGCTGCCTTAGTGACGGGCAGGGAGTGAGTCTGTGCTGCAACCCCGCCCCTGGAAATGCAGCCTGAAGTCATCCTGGGCTTCCCCCTGTTCCTTCAGGAACTTACCATAATTAAGGAAATATTTGCTGAGAACAAACTGATAAACAACCATTTTGCTCATTACACTGCAGGTCTGTGTGCACAGCTTACCCACAGGATGCTGCTGAGGTCTGCAGGTACACGGGGCTGATGTTGGGGCTGAGTTGGCCTTGATTTGGGGTTGGGGTGTGAAGGATGTCACAGTGCCCTTTAGTGCCGGTCCCTCCAGCCCTGCTCAGAGGTGGCCGGGTCAGG
The DNA here is from genome assembly GCF_015227805.2 of Hirundo rustica. NCBI lineage: Eukaryota > Metazoa > Chordata > Aves > Passeriformes > Hirundinidae > Hirundo > Hirundo rustica. Next base: position 5,880,718 of record NC_053465.1, read on the forward strand.
GTTTGTCCTGATCTATCTGTCCCCTCGCACTGAACCTCTCTGGGTGCCTCTTGCTGAGCAGGGAAATGCCATCTCTCTTTCTCTGGTGCTGCCAGCGTTCTGCAGGGCAATATCCTGGCTGTGGTGTTCCTTACAATGATTCACACTGTCCCATTGAGAAAACCTATTATATTCCAGAGATACTGGTTGTAAACAGAAATGTCACAGGTTGTGGCACAGGTTTCAACCCACTCAAAGCTGACACAACCTTTCCATCAGGGAGGATAAGTTTTTCTCCTCCATGACTGTCCTTATCAAAACCAGGATTCCTTCTGCTCCTTCTGCTTCTCTAACCCATAGTATACTTTTACCTTTCATTCTTTAAATTAAATGATTTATTGCAGCACTAAAATCAGAAGAGCTGTGGAGGAATTTTCTCTCCTGAAATAAACCACATTTCTGCTGATCTGAGTGAAACTGGAGCAGCAAATAACCACGTGAAGCGATTGTTAGCCAGGAAAACAGCACAAGCCAAAGCTCTCTCTTGGGCCATCGTTCATTTATACAGCTGGGGAAGAGATGAGAGGCAGAGGGATGTTCTGCAGCTTATGGAGCCCATCCCATAGCCCACACACAGGGAGCACCAAGGGCTCTGGACGTGCTCAGGGGCATCACACTGTGAAACTTCTCCAGAGAGGGAAGCTGTACCTGAGCTGGAGGCGTGCCCACAGCAAAACAGGAAAAAAGTCCTAGAAAACATCTCAAAACATGGGACAGCTTCTCACTGGGGGTTCAAACCATTCCAGTAGCTTTTCCAATGGCTCTGGCAGGACAGTGTCACTGGCAGGTGTCACTGCCAGCAGGACACTCTGAGTTGGTTCAGCATGGGCTGGGGGTGCTTGTGTAGATTCTATTTAAATAGAATTCTGTTTATTATATACATATATAAATTCTATTCTATTCTATTCTATTCTATTCTATTCTATTCTATTCTATTCTATTCTTTTCTATTCCCTCAAATCTTTTCTATACCCTCAACTTTGTCTGCTGTTGCTCCTCTCCTGCTGATAAGCTGGGGAGTCCAACCTGGGCCCCTGTGCCCCCACAGTGCTGAGGAGGAAGGGATGCTGCTGAACAGTCAGGCACCTGTAATTCCTTAACTCCCTGTCCTTTATAGCCAACTATCAAAGCCATGTTATCAGCTAGATTTGCCCTTCTTAATTTATTAAGCTTTTAAAGCCTTTAATCTTATTTGGTTTGTATCTGCGTCTTTCACTGCATTTCTGAAATCAACTGGGAAACAAAAGAAAAAAATGCCAGTCTCAAGACAGGTTGATGTGACTCATACAGACACAGGAAAGGTGCTCAGAAAGCCCCACAAGAGGTACAGTCACACATCCATTTGTGTCTGTTTCTGTAAGCAAACCTGCTCTTAACCTTTCCAAGCTCAGCCTTAGTAGGAGATTTTTTTTTTTCAAAATGAAATGTTAGAAATAAATATCCAAGCGTGCAATAAAGGGAACAAATGGGAAAGGCTGACCTTACTGCTGCAAAAAAATCCCCAAACAAACAAACAAACAAAAAAATCAACAAAAAAAGAGAAAAAAAAAAAGTTTTACCCAGAAACCCAGGTAATTTTCCACTTGACCTATAAGAAAACAACCTGAAAACTCCTTTGCCACTCCTCGTCTCTCAGAGCTGTGAGGATACAGCCTCACAGGCTGCTCCAGCTCCAACTGGGACAAAATTTTCCACTTAACCCCATCTGTTCCTCCTCTCCTGAACCCAGCAAGAGCCTCAGCTGCAGCCCCGGGTCCCCACTGCACTGCTGGGATGATGTTCTGGGCTCCTGGCTGATCCCAACGCCCTGATCCAGCGTTTGATTTCCTGCCAAGTGGCTTCTCTTTTTAAGATGCTCTTCCTTTGTCTGCTGTGCAAACACCCTCGGAGCTTTCACTGGAAAAGGTCACAGGCCTTTTCTTGAGGAAAAACCTGCACTGGCTTCCTGAGGTATTTTGGCCATGAGATGTGATGGCTCGAGCTCAGGGCAGTCTCAGTGCTACCACCCCTATGAGGCATCATACAAGGATGGAAATTTATGTCCTGCTACCTGAAACAGCAGGAAGAAATTAAAAAGTCTCAGATTTTCTGATTTGAAAAATATATCTATTTAGGTTTTGAACACAATTATCTTTTTTTTTTTTTTTTTTTTTTTTTTGGTTCTTCCACATGGTTTAAGTTTGGCAATACTAAACACCTGTCTGCTGTTCATTATTATTAATATACTGGTATTATTATGATAAAATGTTTGATTCTACACAGCTTTCTATGTAATTCCTTTGTCTTTGTGAATGCTGGGACAATGCTAGAGCTAAAGAATCCGAAACCCAAGCACCTGTGTGCTGAAACGATCAGAAGTGAGCAAAAAAATTCCCTTCTGTGCCAGTGCTCAAGGTGGAGAAGATTCTGTGAGTAGAAAACAATTAAACAATAAGTCTGCTTATCTAAATAAATATGAATGGCCACAATAGCTCTTTAATTAAGTTTATCTGAGAAAGCAGCTCAGTGAGCCATTACTGCCCATCCCCAAACGGAGGGGCTCATTCTGCCAGGTGCCACGTCCTTGTCTCTCCCCAAGTCAGCCTCTCACACCCGCTGCATTGGTGAAATCTCATTTTTCTCCAGTAAGTGTTGTCAAGGAAACCTTCCTTGGGGCCTTGTGATGCACAGCTCCTTTCCCAGCATCCCTCTCCCCACCACAGAGGTCAAGAGACTAATTGCACAGGAGGTCTCTGTTTGTCACTCGGCCTCTCAGGCATCTCTGGTCGCTCTGGCCACCGTGTACAATGTGCCCCATTCTCTGCTCCTCTGGTCTGTTTTCTCCCCAGAAGCTGCTGAAATCTCTTTTGTTCACACAGACGTTAGAGAGGCCTCCAGCACCAGGGCTGGTACCTTGGAGTCATTTATATCTCACAAGAAAACTGGTCACTGTGCCGGCAGCAGAGGATGTCCCCATCGTGCTCCCACAGCAGGTCGCTCCCTGCAGCAGGGCCTGGCTGCTCCTGGGCACCACACTCCAGCAAACACAACTCTCAGGCTGCCTCGTGCCACATCCAAGGATCAGGACTTCTCCCAGCCCAGAACCACCCTGTGCAGAGCCTGGGCAGGTGTAACCCGCTCCCTGTGTTCATCAGAACTGCCCTGCTGAAACCTGGAGCATCCTGGGGTTAAACATCCCAGTGCTGAGCCCTCACCTCCTCACTCCCCCTGGCCTGGCACCTCCGAGCTCTGAGTTCTCCCCTCCCAGCCTCATTCTGTGCGTGGGCAGTGATGCTCTCCGGAGTGCCACTGCTGTGACCTTGAGCCCTGAGCTTTCTGCTGCCAAAGCCTCCCAGAAACATCTGAGCTGCAAAGAGATGCCATTATTCAGTCCCACATGTCCAAGTGCTGCTTAGCATTCCAGGGAAGGCACAGTCCTGCTGAACATAAGGAAGAGACTGGCACTGAGAGTGCAGAAAGCTGTTTGTGTCTGGAGCTGAGGCTCTGGGACTGAGCTTTCCTGAGTACATCTTAACTCTGCTCAGCTCAAGACATGGGCCATGCACAACAATTCACAGAATCATGGAATCCTTTAGGCTGGAGAAGCCTTCTAAGATCACTGTGTCCAAGTGTTCCCTCAGCACCTCCAAGCCCATCAATACACCATGTGCCACAGTGGAACACCTTTTAAATCCCCTCACGAACAGTGACTCCAATGCTGCCCTGGGCAGCTTGTTCCAATGCTTGACAACCCTTCTGGGGAAGAAATTGTTCCTCATAGCCACTCTAAACCTGCCCTGGAACTATTTGAGGCACACATCCAAGCAAACCTCTTAAGCCTTTTTACTCCAAGTGTTGGACTGTGCCACGGAACTGGCAAAACATCAGGAGCTGGCAGTACTTTTTCTAGCAAGACACCACAGCCGTGGTCCCTGCCACATGGCAGAGCTACAGGTGCTCTCTCCTGATCCACAGCCTTTCAGCAGGGTGGTCAGCAGGACAGTGAATTAACCGAGGTTCTGAATGGTGCCTGGGAAAAAGACTGCTGCCTAGGAGGAATGCTTCAGGAAAATTATTGCTCTGCATTGCATAAACTTCTCCCAAATCAGGACCAGTCACATTTCTGATGAGGATTGTGCTGTGTACCCCTCACAGCCTCTGGTCTGTTTGGTTTTTTGATGGATCCCATCTCCCCTTGTGGCTCAGAGCCCAGGGATGCAGGCAGCATTGGATATGGAGCTGCTGTGCTCCCTGTGCTCCTGCCTGTGTCTCCTGATGGCACCTCAGCTCTGCACACTGCTGTGATTGCTGATTGCTGAGAGCAGCAATCAGGCTAAATTAATAAGCAGGTGCCTTTGTGATCCAGGCAGAAAAGCACTCTGACAGGAATGACAAACTTGTTTTATTTGCAACTCCAACCTAAGTTTCCCAAACATAATTAAATTATTCTGTGGTGCCCACAGTGTTCTCCCCTAAGCACCCTCCCAATGTTTTTCTCTTCCCTCAGTTTCGTGGTTCAGTTTTGAGTCTCCAGCTTTGGGACAGAGGGAGGAGGCACTGGGGTGAAGGGGATGTGACTGCATTTGCGACAGACATAAAACCCAGGGAGCTCCTCCAACAAGTGCCTGACATTTTCATCACCCCAATGCCCAGGCTCGGGCTCCACACTCCTGGCTTTCCCTCACCTGTTGAAGAACTTGCTGAGGTATCTTATCACACCTCATGCTGCTGATCCTGGGCAAACATCCCAGCTGCTCCCCCAAACAGCATCCTGAACAGCTTCAGCTCTGGGGGAAGCTTCTCCCACCAGGAGCACGAATTTCCCCGTCGCATGAAATAATACATAATAAACGTGTGCCATTAACTCAGCAGCCATTTCCCTCTGGAGATCTGCACCAGTTATGAACCCATCTAAACACTGCAAAGGCTGTGAGGCAGAGCAGTGCTGCAGATCAGCAGGAATTTAATTTTCTAATAGAGAGATTTATTCCCTACCAACAGGGCTTTGTACTGTGTGATCCCTGCCTGTGCTCAGCCATGAGGGCTGTCTGAAGTTTGGGCTTGTTCCCATGAAAGGGATGCAGGGAAAAAAGTGGAAATACTTGAAAATTAGCCAAGGGGTTGTTGTGTTCAGGGAATATAACCTATATCCTTTTGACCTGCTATCCTGGGCATCATCTGCTTAGCTAACAGAGCAGGGAAACCATCGACAGGGCTGGCACAGAAGGCACAAGGCTGCCCTGAAGCACTGCTTGGGCCAGCACTGCCCAGCCTGTCTTCTCCTGATGCAGCCCTCTGGAGTCTCCTGGCTGTGGGAGCAGCAGAGTGAGAGGAGCTCAGAGATCCCATGAACTCTCAAGTGTACTAGAAAGACTTTAAATTATTCAGGGGTCTGGCCAAAACTCTCATTGTGTATAAAGCCCATGAGACACCAGCTGGACTCACCCAGTTTGGAAAAAAAAATTCTTTCTCTCTTTGCTATTTTATAGGCACTTACTGCAAACTGCAATTTTATTTCACTGCTGTTTACCCCAAAGCTGAATTGTGGCTGTAAATATACCACTGGCAGTTTCCCCAGGGGAGCAGTAATTCTTGCTTCAGGCTCAAAAAGCCAAGCTCAGTTTTCCCTCTGTCCTGTCCACACACAGCCCAGGAAAGACTCGCTGTGACCAAGTGACGCAGAGACCACCCCCTGCTTTTGGCTTTATGAACAAAAATACTCACTGGTGTCCCCTGCCAGTCTAATTCATGGCTGGCACCTGCAGCACCTCATCTTCAGGAAGGGTCAGCTGTGGCCTGAGTGACAAAAATGCCTCTCTGAAGGCAAAGCACCTGCAGAAAGCCACCTGAAGCCCTTTTTCTCATCCAGCAGAAGATGAGGGTGAGAGATTTTTGATGGCCATGGAGCACAGCCAGCAAAGCCCCACTCTCTGCGCTGGTCTGTGTCACAGCAGCCCTCGCTCCACAGGATGCTCCAGCACATGGGGCAGATGGTCCCTGTGCTGCTGGACTTCTGTAGGAGCCCTCCAGGGCCTTGTGAGCCGCAGCTCCCTGCTCTGTCCCCCTCCTGCACCCACAGCTCCCACCCTGCTCGGTGCCCGCTCCCCCCAGCTCCTTCCCGCACATGGCACTGGGAGCTCCAGCAGCTGATCCCCTTAATTAGGTCACAAATTCATCACGTGTGAAACACTTGCACCAGCCAGATCCTCGGAAGGAAAAACACGCAAGCCCTGCAACCGGGGTAAAAGCTCGGGAGAGGAGGGATGCCAAAGCTGAAATAACTCTTCAAAACTTCGTCTGTAGGAGCCTTGCTTCAGTCTCTGCTCGACAGCTGGGCCCCTGACACTGGAGCTAAGTGGTAGCGTTGCTTTAATTTCCTCTTGCTCCTGCTGCAATGCCAGATTGCTCGGATATTCGTAAACAGAAGGAATTTAATGAAAATTATAATTAGAGCCCTGCGGTGCTCTTGCAGGTCGCCTTTACACTGGGCTGCCTATTTACATTACAAATCAGGCTGGTGTCACTGCAGAGTCTACAGCCAGGGAGGAGAATTCATTAAAAGGGAAGCGCAGGGTGGGTGAGAAATAGGGGAGACGGAGGAGGTGGTATTGTTATTATTAATAATCCAGGAAATTGGGATCTGCCACGGCCTTGCTGCAGCTTTGCTCCTGGAAGGAAAGCTCATCCTAATCAGCCTGAAGCAGGAGGGGACACAGCACCGTCACCCGGAGACTTCCGTGGCAATTACTGTACAAATGGACCCTTCTTTTCATACAGCAAGGCTTTCTCACCCCACCAGGACACAGAGAAGTGCTCTTAGCACCTGGCTGTCAATTCGGGAGTGTTAGGAACAGAGAACTGAAGCCAAAAGGGTGCAGTTCCCATTATTTTGCAGCTTTCCCTTTCCACCTGCCAGCAGCTCCTTATGATGCCTTTTGCCCCCTGTAATGCCACGGGCAGCAGCTCCTGCTCCTCACACCAAGCCCTCAAGCGCAGCTGGGGACTGTCTGTCTTCCCATCTAGCCAGTGAAATTAGGAACAACCACCTCGTTTTACACAGAGGATTGCTGCAAACTCGGGTCCTGTTTGTAAAAAGCTCCTGTAACATCCCACACCAATAATCCTGCCTCAGCACTAACAGCATCTCAGTGCCGCCGTGGGTTTTTAGATACCCACCTGCCCGTGGGGGCAAAAAGAGGAGGCTTGGGAACTTCCCATAATGACAGCAGCACCAAGCCTAAGCCCTCACCCTTCCCCTCACTGTCACATTCTCAGCACAGAGAGGTGAACTCTCTCTGCTCCCATCATCATCCCCCAGATGAGAGGCTGGAGGTATTTTAGGAGCTGGGCTGCAGACAGGCCAAGTGGTTTGTTTGCATTTCATCCACGCTATCATCATATAAAGCGACCCACACTGTGACAGCTGGGGTTTAATCATCACCAGTAACACTGATGTCTGTGCTTTGCCCAAAAAAAAAAAACCAAAAAACCCAAAAAAAACCCCAACAACCAAAATGCAAAAATGTGTTTATACCAGTTAAAACAGAAAAAGACAAAATGAAAAATTATAGTTGAAAACACGTGTAGCCATTTTTTTCAGATGAAATATAGATATCAGTGAAAAACTACTGACCAACCCTCCCCTAATGAATGTACCAGCGAATTTCCAGGCCTGTCATCAGAGCATGAAATGAAAAAGAACTGGGAAGAAAATAGTGTTTTGGACAAGAAAAACATTTAGCAGTTCAGCTTCTGGTTCCAGTAAAATGCTTCTGACAGGAAGAGTTTTAAATTGGAACAAACAGGAAAACAACGATTTTGTCCAAAACAGGGGCTGTCAGAGGCTTTCGGGGTATTGCAGGAATTTTCCAATAACCACAATCCCCAAAAAGAACTTCCTTCTAATAAGTGGATAGAAAATGAATCAATCACTATTGATCTTCATCATCTGATTGCTTCTCTGGAAGAAAATCAGTCCTACTTAAGCAATTGATTAGTTACCTTAGCAATTACAGGTAAAAACCCTGGCTTTCCCTGCCTCCCTCAAGGCATGTAAACTAGAGATATCCCAGTTTTCCAGCCATTTCAGGAGGCAGAGACAATTTTATGTGATCCAAGATGAGTTCTGAGCTGTCACCCACACCTCAGGAGTCACCAGCACCCTCAGCATGGTCCCTCAGAGGTGAGGAAGGCTGAGCCACCCCCTGGGTTTCTTCCTCAGCTCTACCTCCCCACGAGCAGCGCAGGCTGCAGAGCAGAACCCCAGCTCTATTTTCCTCAAACAGAAGCAAGGACACAGAAACACACAAAGTGCTCAAACAGATCCATCGAGTACATATCTAAAGAGGGAGGTGGCCAAAGGTTTAGGCACGATTTGAGGCTGAAGATGTGCCCCCCTCTTCCGTGGGTGAGGGAGTAGTCCAGGAGCTGCAATCTGCTCTGGGCGGTCATGGAAGGGTGAGAGCACAGCTCTGCTGCAAAACACAGCCTGAGTGCTGGGAATCAGGGCTCCAGGGTAGATTTTCTGGGATTCACAACGTGAGAGTGGCTGTGGGGGAAGGCACTGTGGTTTCCTCATGCCCGCTGTCCCCTGCACCGCTGGGTTTCCTGCTGTACTTGAGAGGAGCTCAGCAAAACCAAAGAGTCTCATCAGGGAGCCATCAGCAATACAGAACCAGGCTGGAAACCCGCTAAGGTCTACCAAATCCTCCCACTGGCACTGACAGCATTGACCACCTCACTTTTGGTGCTGCATGCCCTTTGTTCTTGCTCCTCGGCCCAAGTGGATGATGAAATGAGAGCCCTGACGTTCACTTTGAGCTGCTGGCTTTCCAGCAGGGTAAAGAGGGATTCAGTGCCTTTTAAAAAGCGTTATTTTTAAAGGAAAGCCCTTTTGAGTGAGGGCTAGAATGGGGTTATTTTCCACATGACCAAGCACCAAAAGGAAAGCAGCAGCCCAGTCCATGCTCTTATCGCCCTCCCTGAGTCACCCACTGGATAGATTTGTCACAAGGTGAAATAAGAGCAACTCCTCAATTTATTATCATTTTCTACTTGTTCTCCTTAATGCAGTTCCTGCCAGGATGAGTTTGCTGTGGGAAAGTGGAATGAAACCAGGCCTTTCAGTTCGCTGCTAAATGGGGCTGAGGGGAGGAGGCTTCCAGGGGGGAGGGAAAAATCCTCCTCATTAGAAGGGGAAAATGTGCAACGCAGAGTTTTCATCGGATGCTGCCCAGCCTCCCAATTAGGGTGGCTGGGACAAACAGTGGTGTTATTATATGTAACTGTTTACCCGGTGTCACTCAGCCATTGTTTATTTTATGAGCATAGTTTACCTCCTCTCTTGTGCTACCCAATTTGTTTGCATTTTCAGTCCACTCGAGTGTCTCTCTTTCATTGTATTCATCTTTTGGCCTCCCACCAACCAACACTCCAGGTTTCCAGGAGTGTCACACAATAGCCAGGCCCCTCCTGCCCTTCATTTTTTGCATGACATTTTTGTCCCCTTATTTCTGCACTGCCCCTGCCCCTCCCCTGCTGCAGACTCGCAGCTCCTCAATGGCTCATGGTTTATTCAACAGCAAAGCTGAATTTCTCTTTTCCTTCTCTTTTTCCACTTTCCTCTCCTTTTGAAAATAGAGGCTGGTCAATAGGTGCCACTCTGGCAGCTCTGGAGAGCAAAGTTCACTTGCAGCAAATCTTTGTGATCGTGTCTCCACAGGGCAAGTGTTTGGTGACCCTGTGGGGGCTGAGCCCCAAGCAGCAGCTCACCCATGGGGCCCCCACAGACTCTTGTGTCTCCCTCAGCCATGGAAAGGGACAATGGCTTCTCCTCTATCAGCTTGTGGCACCAAAGCTTCATCCACACCTCTCCTTGGAAGTGGGAGATGATTCCTCATCCCTGGAACAACGGCATCTTTGGTTTGCTCCTACTCCAAACTTCCTGGCCGTTTATTCCCCCCCCCAAGTCCTCTGATCTTCTTGCTTGTGGGTCTGACTGCAAGGATTAGCTAAAATAGAAAAGTGCTAATCCACATTATGGAAATTCAAATCCTTGCTGTTGCATTAAGTAACTTCAAGGAAATTTAATCTGGCAGGACTCGTAGGCAACTCCAGGCAGGGACAACAACGTCTGTGCATCGCCTCTTCCCCCAGCCTGGTGACACTGCAGCAGGAAGATGCAGCATTTTCCTTCTGATGGGTTCTACTGAGCTCCCAGCCCTGGCCTACAGCTGAACCTGGGGTTTACTGCTTCACTGAGTGTGCCAGGATTGGGATTCTGGGATTTCTGATACCAAATCTGGACAGTGTCTCAGCACTAAACCCTAAAGCTCCATCTGAAATGCCCTTTGTTTAGAGGTTAGTGGCCAAAACTGGGAGTGGGGAATTTAACATGGCCAAGAAAGGCTTGATGAAGAAAAAAAAGTTGGTGCCATGAAAAAGTTGGTGGGATATGCCTCATGCAAGGAAAGCATCCTCCAGGAGACTGCCCCGCCACCTCCTGTCACTGTGAGCTGCTCCAGAAATCCATCGTACTTGAAATGATTCACTCAAGTACCCATTCAGCCTCAGTTCATGGATTGCAGAGCCTTTATTGCACACCCATATATTTAGCACCGGGATAGTTCTCAGCAGTTTTAACAGCCCTGTCATCTAAGGAATAAAACAAAGAGCCATTATTCATCACAAGGGAGACACAGTCTTTATTGTCTGAAGCCATGGCAGAGTTTTTCTATCACCCTATCTATTCTTTTTCCCTGTCACACAACTCAGCTTTAAACTGTCTCAGTTTCAGCCTTGGAGGCCCAAATGTTTTGTAGCTTCTCCCAGTGAAGTGCCCAGCTAATGCTGTGCCGGACTGACTGCAGGACTGACCCCGAGCTCGCAGGAGCAGGAAGGGGAACCTGTCCAGAAAAGCTTGAGGTGAACATTCATCTCTGCTAGGTCAGGAGTAAAAGCCAGGCAGGGTTATTTAAAGGCATGGGGAAGCACAGCTACAAGGAGAGGTGGGTGGACGAGAGTTTTGGGCACTGATCACACCCAGAATATTTGGGGTTTGGCCCTGGCTGATGGCAGAGCTGCGTTGGCTGTAGGACACACCCAGCTGTGCACATCACCTGTCCCAGCCTCCCTGCAGCCCTCCCAAACAGCCTCAGGGTTTCCTTGGTGGATCTATGTCCAGCACACAGTCAGAGGAACCAGTCTGGCTCTCTGGATCTGGATATGTGGGGATCAATACCTTGGGATCTAAGCATGAACCACTGCCCATCCTTCTTGGCATCTGCCTGACTTGCTCTGTGCCTCTGGGAAAAGCAGGGTGCACTTGGGGCCACAAGAACCCCTCAGACCAGATTAGGGGCCACAAGACCCCCTCAGTGGTGCAGATGAGCTGATTAAATGCAAACGAAGCAGCACCATTCAGAGAACCAGCTACATCATGACCTCCTCAGGAGCATTTGAGGCTGTGCCTGTGTCAGCACAAGGCAGGACAAGGAGTAGAAGAGATCCCTCTGAGAAGGTGCTGTGCAGGGGCTCTCACCAGCTGTTTGCAGTAAGGCAAATTCATCCTTCCCTTGGATGTCTCTGCTCAAAATAATGAGATGGGAAACTTGGAGACCCACAGTGGTAAAAAGTGTCAGACATCTGAAAAAAAAAAAATGCACTTTCCCAGCTTTTTAATTTGTTTTAAGGTTGGCAATCACATCTCCAAGCATCCAAGCTCACTTTTCTCCACATGCTCAGACAGCAAAGGGCACAAAACAGCCTGTGAACTCCCATCACACTCCTCCCAGCACCCACTCTGCTCCCTGCTGAACAGCCAGCACTCTCCCAGGCTAATTAGCCAAACGGTATTCTGCACATATTTAGCATTTCTGACTAATTAGGATAATCAGATTTCTCCCCTAATTTCGTACATCCACAATACAAGCAGGTGTGTTGCCTTTCCCACAATGATATCACAAGAAGAGTGTTGTCTGCTGCAGCCAGGGGTGCCGGCAGCCTGTCAGAGCCCGTTCCCATCTCCCACATGGAAATCTGCTAGCGGATTACCAGCAGCCATGGGGAGTTGGGAGCTGGCTTTGTGTTGGCTAAGCAACCAGTAGTTCAGATATTCATGCAAGTTATCTAAATGCACAGTCCTCCAATGTGGGCAGAGATCTGGATGTTCCCTTCAGAGCCCTCCAGGGATCAGCCGCGGGAGATGTTTTGTGCGGCAGTTGAACAGCAGGTGTTTGGCCCAGAACCTCAGAGGTGTTTTGGGTTCTGGGCAGGTTCTGGGACTCTGCCCAAGACTCAGGATTTAGATCTTGGTCATTCTCTATGAGGTTCATCAGCCCATGGGGTTGGTCCTTATCTCTGTGAATCTGTGAGCTGGCAATCGCTTATCTCTGGTCTGTGCCACTTCCAAGGTCTCTTGAAATGAATGACCTTAAATGAAGGTCCAAGACAGCCAGGCCAGGCCAGCTCTTTATTGTCCTGCTGAGGTGGGTCTTTGATTCAAGAGGAGTTTTTCCTCTAACCAGCTTCACTCAGTAATTCTTTCTCAGGGAAGCAGGAAAATGTTGGGGTTGTTTTTAAGTGCCTATGAGTCCATCCTGGTTCAAGGAGCATTTGGATATGGTGCCTCCACCAAAGTGGGAGTTCATAAAGGAGTATCAATGATCCAGCACCTCCCAAAGAAGGAAAGGTTGCTCCCAAGCCCCACAGCATGGAGTTACCCTCTCCCAAGTATCTGGACCATAGCAGACACATTAAGCAAAACCCTGCCACGTTCCCTCCACAAAAACACCATCCATCTGCTGAGCTTCAGGTAGGGAAGAATTTAGCTTGGAGACCTTTAGAGTAGAACCCAGTGTACTCTCAACTCAGAGAAGCCATTTCTAACATGCAGGGCAATGCTCTTGTTGTAGTGCTGTAGAATAACACCCAAATTTCCTAAATATGAACAAACCTAAATAAGGCCAGGATTTAAGATTCCTCCTGATCTCCAGGTAGGTCAACTATGCTGGTACTGAGATTGAACTCTGGTTACTACAGAGGTAATGTTCAGGTGGAGCTGAAGATAAACAGTGACAAACTGTTAATTGTGGGTTTATCTGTGATGGATGACCACAGCACTCAGAGCACACCATGCAAGGCTACACTCAATATTTTATAAGTTGTGTGTGGGTAATAAAATGATCCATCCCCTTCTTTAGTGTCCTCTATCTCACCTTCCTGTTCAGATGAAATGGTGCTCACAGATGAACTATCCCCAGGGAACGGCATTTGGAAAATGTAAATCAGCACTAAATGCTATAAAGGGTCCAAGGCCGTTGTCAGGGTCACCACAGATACAAGACAGGTCCCTGTTCCCCTGAGAGGTGTCACAGGAGGCATCTTCCCAGGTTTTGTATATTTGCTCTATCTGTGTATTCGTCTGAGCACCTGCATCCATTTTTTATAAGGTCTTAGGACCTCTGGAGAAATGAAACTGAGCCATCCTCAGTACTGCTCAATTCTTGTTCTTTCCTCTGAGACCAGCTGGCCAAGTGCTCACCAAGGAAGGACAGAGTGTGTCCTGTAGCATTCTCACCTCAGGTCAGTGATGTCCCAGGTCACAGGGATGGCTCAATGACAGAGCACAGCACATCCAGCCCTCCCGCCCCACTGCTGGGCACTGGGATGGCTCTGCTGCTGAAACAGGGGGCAGCCTGTGCTCCCACCCTCCTGACCATCAGGGCTGGGCACACACCTGTGTGCTTGCTCCACTGGTACAAAGGAACACGACGAGGATCCTGGTTTTCTTGAGTTTTGAGCATTGGAGGGAAAAAATGGAGGGTGAAAAAAAAAAAAAAAAAAGGGGAAGAGGGAAGAAAGCAGATCTTTTGCTGGCCAGAGAGAGCCTGGGGAGCAGGTGGGAAGCGGCCTGCAGGGCTGGCCAGCCGCTGAGAGGTGGCAAAGGAAGCTGGCACAGCCAGTCCTGACGTCTGCCCGCCTCGAGCAGGTGATGAAGACAAGCTGATGCCTCAATTCCCACAGTATATTTCCATTAGGCCCAGGCAGATGGCAGCTGAGGTCACCATCATCCTTTCAGCCCAAAGGTGTCAGGGAATCTGACATCTCAATTACTAAACCTGGAATCACCCAAGCAGCACCTGATGGACGATGGGGGAAAGGGGATCAGAAAAGCTGCGCTCCTGATTTCCATGAATTCTCACCTTTGAGAGAAAATCTGGGATGTGCGCTTCCCTGATAAACAGCGTATTTGTGTCCAACGTTCTGACACAAAAGCAGCTGTGTAAGAACGAGCCACAGACACCAGGAAAATGGCAATTAAGTCCTTGTCGAAAATAAAGCAAAAAGCACCCCTTGGAAAAGACATTTGATGTTAATGAGCTACAGCAAAGTCAAGGGAGGGGATATTGATCTTGCCCCAGCAGAGATCTGCTGCTCGCTCCTCCATAGTCTGTGAAGCCTCAGAACACAGAGCAAAATAAAACTTCTGCTCTTCACAAGGACTCTCAGAGGTGGGGCCAGGGCTTGGCTAAGGCAGGAGGAGCCAGAGCAACACCACCATTGACTTTTCTGTGCTCAAGGTGAGACACAATTCTGACGTGCTGGTGAGAAGCAGCAACTCTGCTGAAACATCATCTCAGAGATTTCTGCCAGGCATTTCAATCATTTCAGTTTTTCTCCTCCCTATTATTACCACTTACTCTCTCATTATTACTTTACTACTACTGAGTCTCGATTTTTTACTCCTGTTAATCCATACTTATGTAATCCCTATTATCCCTGGCAAGGAGAAGGCAAAATAAGATTCTTACTCTTACCAAAGATCAATAAGCAAATGAAGCAGAAGTTGTTTATTCATAGTCTGAAATCTCATGAACTTTAAGGTAATATTATGACTCTGGAATGATTACAAAATTTCTCAGATTCCAATTTCCACAGGGTGTTTATTCATTGAGTTTCCTTCTGCAACAAAAATATCCCAAACCACTGTGAGCAGATGAGTCACTGCAGCAAAGCACCACCCTGAGCAACACCCAAACCTGTGCTTTCCCTTTCAGGATTTTTCTCCTTAAACCCCACCATGATCTGGGTTTGGAGGAGACATGATGATGTCAGAGATACTTGAAAGGTGAGAACATCCAGGGGGCACAACCCCAATGAAAAAAACAACAACAATCCAACTTCTTTAGAGAGACTTTTCAATTTTTTTTAGAAGTGTTTTCAAGCTTCTGTAAAGGTTTGAAATATTTGGGGTTTGGCACAATAAACACCCCCATAATTTTCAACATCCATTGCTAAATGCCAAGGTATTTTCTTCCTTTTTTGTCCAGAAATGTAATTTTTCCCCTCCTCGTGTTCTTTAGACAGGAAAGGGGTGAAGAATGTGCTGCTTCTGAGACAAAAGTTTCCACTTGGTTGAAAACCCTCTTTCTACCAAACTGAAACATTGAGACACAACCTGTGCATTTGTGTGTGCTCATCACATCTACTGCAGGAGGAGTGGGGGCAAAGGGAACATGAAATCACAAATTATCACTGGTTTTGGGAGGGGTTTTAACCAGAAAGGAAGGTTCAGTTCTACTGACCTCAGACCCAGCGTTTTGTTAATGGGAAAGGCAATGCTACAGCTGGGGCACTTGCTGCTCACTGGATAATATGCATTTTCTTAAGTGCTCAGAAAGCAATGGGCTAGTCCAGGGTTTTCCTGGAGGAAAAGAGATCACAATCTGGCCTTTGTTATCCAGTTTGTTCTCCAAGAGTTCATACTTGAGGGCCCCTGGAGCGGATTCTTGGAAGAGCTCCACTTTGCACCCCAGCCAAAATGATCCGAGTTTCCATATATTATTAGCACACAATGGAGCAACGTCAGCTCCCTTAACCCCACACCAGCCAGAGGGAGAGGGTCCCCATCGGGGAAAACCAGCTCCTCCTCTTCTGCTGAGAGGAAAAGGGGAAGCCAAAAGAGGAGAGAGTGACTGGGAACAATCAGAGTGGTCAACAAAGACACGGTGTCAGCCGAAATAAAACCCCAGTTCTCCAAGGAGAGTTGACTTCAACACCGCCCTGCCCTCAGCTGCTTTTTTGGCTTGGCTTTGGCCAAATTTCATTCCTGGTCTGAGTGGGTTTGGTTAGAGGACACAGTTCCTGTGAGTCATCTGCAATCTCCAGCACCAGCATAGGAAAGGCGGATGTGGGGAGCCAGGAGACCTGGGCACGTCTGAAACACAGACCCCAAACTGCTCCTCCCTTCTTCTTCCCGCGTGCTGCAGTGCACTGGCTCCAGCTGCTCAGGAAAAACGGGGGAAGAAAAGAAAAATCTCATGCGAAAATTCAACTTTTTGTAAGGAAAGCTCCACCACTCCAAAATCAAAAATGTTTGCCAGCACAGCAAACATTTGCCAGTACATTTTTGACTTTTTGCCAAAATATTCTGGCCAAAACTCGGGAGAAAAAGTCAGGATTGTCTATGGAAAGCAGATACTTCTCACGAAAATATTCATTTAGTCAAATCCCCAGGTTTCTACTGAAAGTCAGCTTCAGTGGAAAATGCTGACGAGCTCTATTATTGGCACAGCTTTAATTTTCCTTTGTCTGGAACAGACATGGAGAAGACAGCATCTGTCAAACGTGGTCTCTAGTCTTACGCTATTATTTAGCCTGGAATATTGTTCAAGGACTTCAGGATAGTTTCGAGCCATCACAGAGCTGGGTGCTGTGCACATCCACCAAAGATGGCCCTTTCCCTGGAGGGGTTAGAATTTAAGCAGAAGCCATGGAGAAGATAAACAGCTGGGAGAGCACAAGGTAATTTTGGAGGGGTCCTGAGCAGCGTGATGAGCAAAGGGATGCTGTGCTTCCCCTTGCACCTGCTCTTCCCCCCAAGGCTTTGTGCTCAGCCACACGGCAGCTGTGCAGGCTCACAGCTCCCTCAGGGCAGCCTGGCTCTGCCCTGGCTCCAGAGGCAGCTGCAGAGGAGGGAGAGACAAGCCCTGCTCTCCTCTCCCAGCCTCGGGCCCAAATGATCCCTGGGGTGGAGAGGAGAAAGCCAAGCAAATCATTTCTACGTCCCCAGACACTGCAGTGCTGTATCCTCCTGTCCCTGGAGGGGGACATGCTCTGCCCCCTCCCCCTTGCAGCCTGTGCTGATGGGTCAGTCAGACAACTGGGACCACAGAACGGTTTGGGCTGGAAGGGACCTTAAAGATCACGTCATTCCAACCCCCTGCCGCGGGCAGGGACACCTTCCACTAGCCCAGGCTGCTCCAAGCTCCATCCAGCCTGGCCATGAACACTTCCAGGGATGGGGCAGCCACAGCTTCCCTGGGCCTCACCACCCCCACTGGGGAGAATTTCTTCCCAATATCTGATCTAAACCTACTCTCTTTCAATTTAAAGCCATTCCTCCTTGTCCTATCACTGCATGCCCTTGTAAAAAAATCTCTCTATTCCAACTATTTCAACTCACAGTCCATTTTTGCCCAGATCTGGCCCTTCCGTGGCATCCCACTGCCAGTCTGCCACACTTCCCTTCTGCCCTCACTCCTCACATGCTCTGCATCATTTTATACCTCAATCAAACCAATACAACCACTTCAAGAGAGTAGTTAGATAAGGATCTATGCTGGTTTCAAATAGCTTCCAGAACTGGTCACCCTCTTCTGTAAGAGATTAAAAAGGAATCACTAAGAGAGGAGAGCGGCAGAAAGAGCACATGAGGAAATAAATAAACAAACAAACAAATAAATAAGTGTATACAGTTACTTTTGGTTAGTCTTGATGTGCAGTCCTGTCCCAGGGCGCCTTGTTCTGGGCTCATTTGAAGTATTAGTCACTTTTTCCATTAAAAGCTGTTATTCTAGGGGGATTTATAATGTATCTGTAAAATTGTCTCCAGGCTTTGCTTGGCATCTGAGCTCTCAATCCATGGACAGAATGTAAAGAAACTACAGTTGTTTGATTTATAGGGACAGGGCACAGGGAGCGAGGGAATTTTTCCCTGCTCAGTGGAAATAAATTCACATAGTGCCTCCGGTGCACAGGCACTTACTGCTCCAGAAAATTCACCAGTTGGGTGCAATCTCACAGTGGCCAAGAGGAAAGCAGCAAATCAATGATTATTTAATATCTCCCTGCCTGAGACCCAGCCCTGGTCTGTGGCTCCTCACCAGGACCCACCCAGCCCACTGGTGGGTGTGACAGCTTCATTCCACTCGGGTTCGGAAATCCTGACCTTGGCAAAACTTTTTCAATCCCAATTCCTACAAGGGGCATTTCTTAACCCACTACAGAGGTTCTCTGACAGAGAACCTCATTATTTTTTTCTGGGGAGGCCTATGGCTCATTTAAACTTTGCTCTTGTTTCTTAAAATGCTTCAGCCCAAAAGCTGGGAGGGATGAGGAAGGACTGGTCTGCTGTAGGTGACAACAGCTCCTGGATGGCAGAGGTGTTTGGGCAAAGTGAGAATGGGGACGTGACTACCCCTTCAGGATTCCCAAACCCTGGAAAACCACCCCAACACTTTGCTGATGGTCCTCCTCTATTCCATCCATGGAGGAATAGATAAACCCTTTTGCAGGGTAGCTCTGACCTGGGCCAACTTTCACCCAAACTGCTGCTGGAGGTAGGGCTGGACCGGGAAAAAGGGAAGGATTAGGGACAGGGATGCACACCAGGACGGAGGGAGAGAGAGCCAGAACCTTCTTGCAGCTTCCCCGCAGCACCGCTCAGCAAAGCACCGAGCCTAACGTGGACGCTTCAAAGAAACAATAACCTAAAATTGGAAAGCGGCAAATTATTAATTCAAACTACAGCCTTCCCTCCCCCCTTGATTAGCAAACCGCTGGGGAGTCAGCCCTGATTTCCTTCAGGCAGATGCAAACGCTCTCCTCCTCTCCCTGTGCCACAAGGCTCAGCCCGTGGGGGGCTGAGGAGCTCGTTGGTATTCGCATTGTGTAGCAGCTCCTTCAATTCACACGTTGTTCTGCTCTCCAGCTGGAGCACAAACTTTTTCTTTGGGAGCACACACTGCAAATGATGAATCTGTTTGTTTTTCTGCCTTTTTTTTTTTTATCCTTCCCGTGGAAACATTTAAACTGCAGTGTGCAAACACTTCCCCGCACGCTCACTCAACTTCTTGCTCCTAATAATAAAACAATCTATATGAAGCATTGCACGTCAGATCCCTGATTCGAGTTTTTGGGGGGGGGGTTGTTAATGTTTCCATTCATCATTTATATAAAAAATCCCGTGAAGCTTTGAGGAGCAGACATTAGAACATGTAACAGATCTCAGGGGTGTGCTGCGGAACTGAAGTGGGAGATCCCAGCACCGAAATCCTCTCCCCACTTCAGTCAGAGGCAGAACGTCCACGCAAGAGCCAGAATTTCACCCCTGGGACTTTGGCAATGGGAGACACAGAGCTTGGCAACAAACAGGGAAGGCTGGGCAGGGTTCAAAGTATCAAATGAAGCTGAGCAGAGACACGAGAGGAACAAAGGAAGTTCACGTCACTATAATTTATTGATGATCTTGGCCTGATTGCTTCAGTGTTTTGTCTTAGCAGAGCCCACCCTGGGCAGCAGCGAGCCCTGCACGTCACTTGGCCGTGCGGATGTGGAAGTGATGTGACGATCTAAAAAGTTTGCTTAATGAAATAATAAAGTAAATAAAAAATCACCATGCTGGATCTCACCCTCACCCAAGCTCTTGCTGGGAATTGGCCAGGATCTCCTGACCTCACCCCCACCAGAGCACAGCTCCAGAAATTCCCCCACCATAGTTCACATTTTTCCAGCTCTACCAATTCACCCAGCAAGTGCCATGGGAAATTGCTACGGCTGAGGCATCCAAACTTGCTTAAGAATGAGCCAAACTGATTCTTTTCTTCAAGGAGGAGGGTCTTAAGGAAAATAAAATGCTGGGGGTTCTTTGTCCCTGTATCTTGGATACAAGAAAACTCCCACGCTTGTCAGAAATCAGAACAGCACCAGCAGTTCATGGCTTTTTCTTTTTCTCATTTCCCCCCCTTTTTTTTTCCCCAGTGTGTGAGTGTGTGCTTAGAGCAGGATGACATAGTGATGGGTTTAAGAGACAGTGAGTACTGAGACGCCAATTTCTAATGTAATACGGGGTGCAGCTTCTTTCTTGTGTGATCACGGGTGAAAAATCAAAAGAAATAATCCAGGAGACTAAATACACTCCCCAGCCATTCAACTCACTCATAAATATGCTGAGCAAGACGCTTTGTGCAAGAAAACCTCGTCACTTCTATTCTGTATTTTGTTTAACCATGAGTCAAATCCTCTGCACTCATCTTCCGATCGTGCTAGTCTGGGTTCACAGGGGTGCATTCCCACCCTCTTCCCTTTCAATTTTAGCGGATGGGTACCATTTCAAAACTAGCAGGTTCCCAGTTTTCCTCTCCCACCTTCAGTCCTGCGTCTGCTCCCTGACTCTTTGCAGAAGAAACGTTGTCAACAGCACCCAACTCCAAAACAAAAGAGTTTTAACTAAACTCACCCCTTGGCACCAGCAAACTATTCAAAAGAACTTTGCAGGAAGCCTGCCCTTTCCTGCGCGCTGCTAGCGCTCCAAAATAAAGCAAATTTGGGAGAACTCAATGAAATTAAAACCCAAGGTGCTGTCATTTCCTTTTTAAGGCTGGAGGAGCCCTGGAGCCCATTAGCTATTGACAAGCAGGGGACCCTCCGGATCCAGGCGGGATGCGCAGACACTCAGGGAACAACCAGACCTTTGTTTATGGTCTATGCAGATGTCACAAGGACCAGGAACCCGCACCCAGCAGCGACCGACCCGCGCCCACCAGGGACCGCACTCTCCGCACACTGAGAAGTTTATTCCTACATAAACATATGCGTATTGACAGGCACATTGTATCCAAGCACTTCACCCCGAGGAGGTTTGAAATAATTCCGTCCAAGCCAGCACAAACCCCAGCAGGGTGGGAGGTGGGCAGCCAGGGTGGGATGCGAGAGGACCTCTCCACGAAAGAGGCTGAAGGTACCGCTGGGTTTTGGCACATAAGAAGTTTGGTTTGCAACATCGCCACCGAGCCGCCGGGACTCCTCTCACAGAGTAATTTTCTTCTTTTTTCAGTTGTATTTTATAAGCACCTACTTATTAATTGAAAACTACTTTCTTTTTAAAATTTTCGCCTTGTTCTTTTTTTTTTGAGTTTTAAGCACCGCGAAATCCCCCCTCCCGGCGCAGCACAGCGTTCCCGGAGCGCAGCCCGACATCCCTCACCTCGCCGCTCCGAGCCCAAGTTGCGGAGGAGCGCAGCGCTGCCCGGGGCAGCGGGCACCGAGGCGCTTTTGTTCCCGGCCCCGTCCCGGGGAGCCGAACCCGCAGGTCCCCGCCGGCTCCCCCCGATCCCGAGCTCCTCCACTCACCAGCTGCAAAGTGCAGAGGAAGATGAGGGTGCAGCGGCCGGTGCAGCATCCCATGGTCCCCGAGCGGCGGGGGCAGGCCAGGGGCAGCCCTGTGGCCGCGGCCCCGGGGCTCCGCGCTGCCCGATCCGCGGCCGCGGGGAGCGAGGCGGGCGCGGAGGTCGCTCGGTGTCGCTCGCTCGGCGCCGGCTGCCGGAGCCCCTCCGGGAGCCGGGGAGGAGGAGAGCGGGGCCACGGCTTAAAAGGGCAACGCTCCGGCGGCGCTGCCGTCCCGCAGGCTGGGCGGGCTGGCGGGGCGGGGGCTGCCGCCGACGCCGGGATGCGCCCCCCGGGCCCCCGCAGGCGCGCTGGGATGCTCCGGCCCCGGCCCCGGCCCTCCCCCGGGAGGCGGGGGCAGCTGCGGTTCCCCGGACAGGGCAGCCCCTCGTTTTTCTCTTGGCCGGACGCGGGAGTGAGCGGTCCGTGCTGGGGCAGAGGGCTGTGCTGGCCAGGTGTGTGCGCAGGACACACGGTCTGTGGAGTTCCTCTCCTTTTTCCACATCTGATTCCCCGTGCAGGTGCTGGCGTGTTCATCCTGAAGCCCCAAACTAATCTAAAATGCAGTGTTTTTTCCCCATAAAATTTGTCAAAGAGGGTGCACATGGAAGACAAACTCCTAAAGGGTGGTAAGACACGGGATTCTTTAAAATGCACGTTTGTGGGTATTTTAAAGGATAGCCAGGCTTGAGAAGGAATCCCTGCTGACTGGGAGCAGAGCGGGGTAGGAGAGCATTGCTCTACTTCCAAAACCTGCTTCTATCTGAGCACCATGTGCGCACCGCTCGCTGTACCCTGCACCTGTAGAAAAGCAAGTCAGTCAGCTTTAATTGTGACCAGCAGAGCAAACCCACAAGCCCACAACCACCTCCTTTACATGCCCGAGTGGCTCCCACCCCTCGGGAGAAGCAGGATCCAAGGCACGGCTCATGCCGGCCTCCCCTGCGCACACACCGCACGCTGTGATCGGGACAGACTCGCTGCTAAGCTCAGCACAACACGATAAGAAGCTTTGGGAGAACCTCGTCTGGTGACAAGGTCGTCTCTTTGCAATCTCCGGTGGCTCCAGCGTCTGCACAACAGTTTGTTCTGTCGCCTCTGGTTGTCCCTTCTTCCTCTGGAGCGAGTCAGGGTTTCATTTGTGCCTCCAAAGCAGGGTGTGACTCCCCACCAGCAGCGATCAGCTCCACTTTCATTTCAAACAAGCACAGCCCGCTGCTCCTTGCAGCGGGGTGAGAAGGAGGTGGCAGCTGAAATCGTAGCAGCTCTATCATTTCACTCAAGGAAAACACTGCTTGACTACATCCTAAGGAAGCAGGATTGGTCCTCAAGTGCTAGGAATGCTTAATACCTTATATTAACAACATAATTGTTATTCACATCAGCCACAGGGAGAAACAGAACGAACAAACAAACAAAGTCTGAATACCTGAGATTAGAAGGCAGACTCTGAATTGATCACAAATCCTTCTGGCTTTAAATAGTAAAATACATTGATTATCTGACCTGTGCACTGTGCATAACCAAGGCATCAATTAATGCAGTCAGGTACAATAAAACACATTTTATTACAGGTGACGGGAAAACACCCAGAGAAGAAACATCCAGAGAAGGAACCAATCTATTTCACCCAGAAAACTGTGGACTGAGGAAGCTTTGGCAGTATTCATATTCCCCAGAAGGTGGATTTTGAATGGAAAAAGCAATGGAGCAAAGATCAGTTTATTTGTTCATGAATGCAGATAAGACCTTCCTTAAAAACTGCATAGGGAGGTCTCACTCTGCACTGTAGGGTCAGGGAACTGACATCAGAATTAGAACAGGAGCCCAAGTCGGCCAGAAGCAGCCTGGGGTTAGGCAGGACTTGTTGTGTGCTCTGGAAACTGCTGGGAACAGCAGGGAAAAGCTGGGATACAGCCATGCAGGTTATAACCTGGCTTTTGTGCCAGTTCTGAAGGTTTTCTGCATCTCTTGTTCCACCTCCTGCTTCCAAAAACCTCCTGTAGGCATTGCTATTTTCCAGCTCAGTTGTACTGCAAAGGAGACGCAGTGGGAAACAGCAAAAGGTATTGCTGCTGAAAGGCTAAGTTTGACAGAAATAGGGTTTTTTTTCCACCTGCACTTTTATCTTGATAAGCTGTGCAGAAAGCAAGCATGGCTTGGCTAGGACTCCACATGCTTGTGAAGGGAAGCACAGATTTTCCTGAGCTTTTTAATAAGGGTGAGCCCACAGGAATAACACAACCTGTATTTCAAAGAGAGACTTTAAACTCCCAGAGCCTGATATCATAATCTTCATTCATGTGATTTCTTATCTGTGTATCTGACCATCTGAATCCCTGCAGGAGTGCTGCAGGACCACACATTTACCTTGAAAGTTTAATTCCAAGAACCAACTACAACTTTAATTTAGCAAAAAAGGAAAGAAAATCAGAACTGCTCAGTATCCTGTTGTTTTTTTTTTTTTTTTTTTTTTCCTGAAGTATAAACTCAGCCTCAGCTTTTGATGGATGAAATGTTGCTTCAAGAGTCCAGTCTGAGTGTTAAGAAGGATTTCCCCTGATTAAGGGGCTCTGGATGGGGTCTGAGGGATTCTTAGCAGGGATATTGGTGTACAGGGATATGTGTACACAGAGCAAGGCAGTCACAGGCAGCTGCACCCCTCACCATCAGGAGATAACCAAGGGCTAAGAATTGGTCAAGCAATCATTACTGCAGCGTTCTCCAAATGTCAGGCCACAGGGATGTTTAAGAGATCCTTGTTGTTTCTTTTATCCTCTGATTCCTGAGGATGTCCCTGTATTTTAAGACACTGATGCACATCCTGACTTCCTCGAGGGAATGTAATCCCTCCATGGGATGGGGAACATCCTCAGGTTCAAATGATGCTCCAAAGGTTGAATGTCCCTGTGCTTAGTGCTTGAATCAGGAACCTCTCCCCATCCAAATGTATTGTTGCATGGATCCAGCTGCATTGCCAGGGGTGATTAACCTTAGATAGCGGGACCTTGTTTTCACCTTTCTGATTGCATCCAAATTTCGGGGAGAAGTCACAGATTTCTAGAAGAAATGAAGAAACCAAGTTAGCACACTTGAAACAAAGCAGCAGTACCTCACCACAGCTTGTTATCTCTAATACCTGCAGCCTCCTTGCTCTGACAGATCAAGAGGAGCAGTAGAGGCTGAAGGTATTAGCTGGGGACGTGTCTCTTCACAGCCAAACCCTGTAATTGTCACAGCTGCTGAAGGCTGGAGAAGGTCTTACATCCCACGGTACCATGGGGTGCTTTATTCCACTCAGCTCATTTACATCCACCTCCTCTCCATTTTAATAACGCCAGCTGGGTCACGGCGCCTTTGCAGATGTCTGATCAAACGCAGCAGTGTCAGAGCCTTCCAACCTCCCCATCCACACCCCAAAGGCAGAGCGGGCCTGTCCCAGTGCTCCAGGAGCTAATCAGCCAGCCTGCCCCCCTGCTCCAGGGCACACAGCAGCCTTCCCAAGGTGGCATGTCACATCCTATTTCTGTGTCACAGTCAGAAGTAAGCCCCACTGTCGGTGGCCTGAGTGATGGCAGCCCAGCACTGCACGCAGCAGGATTTCCTGCAGACACATCCAAAATGGTAACAGGGAAGTCTTCACATGCAAGGTGGGTGAGCTGGGAAGCTTCCTGCCACAGGACACTGTGGAAGTTTAAAATGTACAATTGAATGAAGACAAATCATCTTCCTGCATGGGAGGAAGAAAGGGCTCTGTCCTGTCTCCTCAAGGCTAACGTTGGATGCAGGGAGAGGATCTAAAAGCTGGTGACCCCAGGTTGCCTCCAGTCACCTTGGGCAGACAGCTTTGGCTGCAAAAACTGGACTCTGATGTGTCCCATGTGTCTTATTGAAGACTTTCAACATAGAGAAAGATTTCTGAACCAGCTAGAAAGACAGTATGGAAAAAAAAAAAAAAAAAAAAAAAAAAAAAAAAAAAAAAAAAAAAAAGGAAAAGAACTCTTGACCTTCTAATTTTAAACTCGTAATTTTTTAAACTTCCCATTATCCTCGGCTAATAACTGCTTGCTCTGGGACTGAAGCCAGCTGAAGCCAGGACTATCATGGTACAAGACCCAAGAGAGGTGACAAGAGCCCAGCTATGTCCTTCTTCTCTCCAGCAGGACCAGGGAGGCAGAGAAGCCCAAAGTGAGCAGCACCACGGTGGCACACCCTCAGCAAGCCATGGCCAGAAGAACTGCACACTGATCTTCCTCTCCTTTTGCAGCCTGGTGAATTAATTGCTGAGGAAAACAGCCTAGTGACAGCAAAGTACAATGTTTCAAAAGTTGTTCTCATCACTGCACAAGAAAGGAAAAATTCTCAACGACTTTTACGCTTTGAAATGGTTTCCCAGCAGCCCAGGGCGATCTGTAAAATTCATCTGAATTGGTGTGTGAAATCTGTCATTTTCTCTCTGATCCCTGTGAAGTCTCCAATGTTGGGGGGAGGCAGCTCCTAATCAGGGCTTTTCGGCACTTTTACACCACCATCGTCTGCATTTCGCATTTGTAATTCTCTAATATTAACTTGCTGAGCTGCACAACAAATCCTCATCACTCTTTGATGAGCAGGTGGAGGATGGCAGAGGTAGAAGGCAGATTCCCCAAGTTCTCTGGTACATAACAGCAAGGTGAACAATTTGTCCATATCTGGTTCATGCAGCTGTCTTGTTTCTGTGATCAAGGCCTGTATGAAGGAAACCTGCCTGGCATCGTTCCTGCCCTGGATCAAACACATCAGCAGCACCCATTTACCTCTACACTGGAGTCAAGGTTCAAATTCACACCTTTACAGCTTTGTCAAAATGGTAATTCTGCCATAACATCCCCCAAACAGCCCCTCACAATGCCCTTTTTTCTATTTCACCATGGTTATAATGGAAAAACATTGAGACAGACACACCCTGGAAGCTGCAAGCATTTTTGTTAGTCTGAGGGGGTGCCTTGTGCCACAGACCGAGCAGCAGCACTGAAAACCCTCCCTCATCCAATGAAATCCCTCACCTGTCCTATTGGTCTGGAGACCAAAAACATGCAACAACTACTGAACTTGAGAAAGGCTGCTCCAACTAGTGTCATAGTAGTTCTGGGGGTGGCATGTGCAGGGATGTGCAGGACCCAGGGAACAGCACGGAGTTGTGTCAGGAGAGGTTTAGGTTGGATACTTGGAACAGATTCTGCCCCCAGAGGGTGGCTGGGCATTGGAACAGCTTCCCAGGGAAGTGGTCTTGCCTCCCAGACTGGCAGAGCTCACGGAGTGCTTGGACAATGCTCTCAGGCACATGAAAGAATTGTTCTGTGCAGAGCCAGGAGGTGATGGATCCTTGTACCTTCCAACCTAGGATATTCTATGATTCTCTGTCAGCATTCCTGACAAAGCAGGCACAGCCTGGAGCAGAGAGGAGGCAGTGCCCGAAGGGTTAAACCCTGCAGGAGAAGCACAGCTGACACCCCAGCATCTCAGCCGTGCAATCCGAGTAGCTGGCACGATTGCAGCCACATTTCCAGCCGCAGTTTCACTAGGCACTGTGACCAAGGAGTAATTCAAGGCAGCTGCCAAGGTCCCTGGGTATTGATACCAAGTGATTATTCAAGGTTTCCATGCAACAGTTGCATTTCTCAAATGATATGACACAAAAGAGAGCCTGAAGGGTGAGAGCAGTCTCCAGTTTCAGGCACTGGCTTAGGGCGCTCTCATGTAGAAAAACTGCTTCCTCCTTTGCTTAGGAACCATTTTTTCCTCTCAAATGATTACAAACTTCCCCGAGCCAATTTAACAAGTCTCAAGTGATGTGATGGAGAAGAAATCAATAATGAGTTTCTTTTAGCATGTCTCTTGAAGGACATCTGCAGCCGTGTGGGTGTGTGGTGTCAGGAGCCAGCGTTTGTGAGTCCTGCCCCAAGGAGGGGATGGAACACACAGTCCAAAGATATTCCAACACATACACACACAAACCCAGCTATTTTTCTGCTATATTTTCAGTGGTATTCTCTACAATCCCAGCCAGGGAGGGCTAATGCGTATTAAGAAGTCAGTGTCAGGTGCCACCAGGCTGAGGGAGCATTTTTTACACACATTTACTTAAGAAAGACTTAATTGCCTTGGAAATAAGCCACTTGAACCAGCCTCCCAGAGTTCATTCTGAATACTCACAGAGTAGATTCAAGCAATACTCCCAGGCTTTTTCCCTCTCCTGGACCAAGCTGGCCACTTTGACAGCTTAGATTGACAGTGCTACAAACTGTGATGTGACACACACCGATGTGACAAAAACATAAAGTTGAAGCTGCGTGGAGTAACAGCTGCTTTTAAAAGAAAAGGTTTTCCTTTTCTGTTTGCCATTGTAATATGAGTAAAGTTTCCGGTGGTCTTATATAAAAACATTCCAAGTTCTGTTCAGTTTTTGAAATGAAAAAAATGTGCACAGGGAGGACGGATGAGGGTTTATAAATAAAAGTATCTGCTTAAGTTTTGTTTCAGCTCTAGCCCTGAGGTGGAAAAAGAATGAAAGGATGTCTGAGTGGCGTGATGGGTAGTAGAAATACACACATTAAAATGCCCTCCCAGCTGTGTGGGCACAGGGAGCTCAATCAGAAGTGAATTCCCTATAAATATGCAGAGGAAGGATGGGGGCTGATTACTGTCCTCATCTTGTCTGTGCTTTGAAGAACAGGACATGAAATTCAGTGCTGGAGCCTGTGGCATGTGGTCATGGCACAGGCAGGATTCTGTGATTTAGTGTAGGCAGGATTCTGTGATTTAGTGTTAGACTAAACCCCTGCCTAAACTCTGGCTTCTGGTGCCGGACCACCAGCAGGGCTGTGCTGGTCATTAGATGGAGTTACTGATTTGTGTCAGTGTCAAGTTAACTGAGGAAATGTATCAGAAAACACGGGTTTCTCAGCTGAAAAGGAAGGAAAAAAGCAATGTTCCCTTGTACAAGGAAAGGGAAGAGACTGTTTCATTAAGTGCATGTGACATTTCTGCGGCTTAATGGCAACATTCGTTGTAGCTGGCTAGGTTTGCTAGACTGTGGCTGCCAAATGCAATGAGGATCTATAGCCCCGAGTGCTATGATTAGTAAAAATAAATCTTATTCATTCAGCATAATAAATAATAATATAAAAATAAGCATTTAATAACAACTGGTGTTTCATCAAGCGGCAGAAAATATTTCATGTACTATTTTTCTAGTATTTTTTAATGTGACATAACGTTAGTAGGAATCTTCTGTTGAGATCTGCAAAGATAAGACCCTCCCCAAAGTCACTCTGAACTGTCAAGCCCGTGAAGTTGAAAATGAGGTGAAGCCTTTGATGGCTCAGGTGACAACCTGCAGCTCCCAAGGTGCTACTCAGAGCAAGCAACCCACAGAAGCACCAAAAAACCCTGCGGGAAAAGGATGTTATCACAATCCCATCAATTAACCAGACCTCTCCTGGCACTAGAAGGGCTGAGTTTGGGGTTGCATTATTATTCACGCAGTTACAGACACAGCTCTGTGTTACAGACACAGTTCCGTGCTGCATTCACAGTCGTACTTTATTCACACGGCTACATAAGTCACACACAGTGACAACGCACAACTCCGGTGGTGACATTTATCACGCAAACAGGTCCATTCCTCGCTCCTTGCTCCTCAGATTTATTAAGTAGATTTATCTAAGAAGGGATCTGCATTTCTTCTTGTTCCCCTACAATTTAAGTGTTGTGACATCCTGATATAGTGGCTCATCTCAGGTGTGTTGGGAGGGAAAAAGGCAATAAAAATTCACAGTTTCTCGGTCCATGACAAGTGCTGTTACTAGTGAGGGTTGTAATTCAGCCCACACAGGCATCAGTAAACAAGTCCAAACAGGGTTTTGTGGTATCTCTTTTGCCTTTAATATTTGAAACTCAGGGTGCCAGCTATTCTAGAAAAGAATTTTTCAGGTATTTTTGTGTGATTTAAACCGAGTGGTAATGTCGCTTCATTAATGTCAGGGACTGCAATATGTCATAACTAAAATCTAGTCTTATTAATAGATTAGAAAGGGTTTAGTAAATCTGTAAAACAGGAAGAAGTGAAAATGAATGCTCTTTGGTTTAAATCCTATTCCAGAGATTTTTTTTTTTCCCCTAAGAAGTCTCAAAGCCATCATACAAAATCATTAACTTACAAGCAAAATTGCACAGTAGGTAGCTTCTCATAGTAAGCTTCCACTTGCTATTAGTTTTCTTCACTGCAATTATGGTGAACTTATTCATGAAACCTCTGCAGAATTTGGCTCTAGCTGTTTTCTGTGCTCTCAAATCAGACTGACCTTTACATGCTTGCATATTGTCCTTTTGAAGCCAAGCAAAATGATTTCTATCTGGAAAATCTCAACATGGAAAACAGCTCAAGGATACCGTGACTACCTTGTATTATTTTATGCTGCAATTTGTTCCTTATCATCATGTTTCATATGTTCTTGACATTGGGCATAACAATTATAACAATGGCAATTGTGCTAAAAATATTTGTCATTTAGTTTCAAGTTAGAAACATTTCATAAGCAGATAAAGGGAACAAGTAGGGAAGGCAGTGCTGGCTGCCTTTGCAAATGTTTCTTCTTGGCATTATCTATTATCTCAGAATAGACATTTGCCACACATTTCAGAGATGGGGAGAGAGCTATGCACCCATCCCAAATTCCAGGAACAGTGCAAACTGGACTTGCCAGGGAATGGCACACATTTATTGGCTTGCTGAGAAAGACAAATGTTTGTGGCATCCCTTCATTCCTGCTGCACAGCAGAGAGCCCCATCCTGCAGCCCTCACATAGGTGAGTCTTTTCTGCTCGCTGTGTGTCTGGGGTTGAGGATGACTCCTGGCTCAGGCTGTGAGCACACACATTCACCCAGAACCACTGCAGAGCCAACGCCAGCACAAATCCCTGGATTATCTACCAATTATATGGAAAAACAAAGACTAATATGCTCATTAGACCCCGTAACACAGCATTTGTGTAATGGGAACCTCATTGCCTGTTGGTTCAGGTTTACCAGAAAATGACGGTGCTTATGAGAAGAGATTACTTTCTTCTTAACTGGAAAAGCAAATTATTTAAGGCGAGTTTGCTTTATATTTCATACCCCTTCCTCTGTCGGCCTTACACACGCACACTTAAGGGCCCATTATCTTCTCATTGATGTGAGGGCATTATGTGTGTAGCCACCATTAATGGTAATGAAAATTGCTCCTGTTAATCTCTGTGTGCCGATAGTCAGATAATAGCCTACTTATTAAGTACAGAGGCCAGACTAGGAGTTGTACTGAAATGAGCAGCGTATTGTCTCTATGGGATTCAGATGTAAACATAAAATCACTGCCCTGTGCCTACAGCTGATGTTTAAAAAGAAGTTAGAGATAGGATAAATGTGCTCGCCTGGCCCGTGCTTCCAAGCACCACAAGGCAGCTCTTGGTGCTTCTTGCATCTGATCCACCCTCACCTTTGGGAGGATCTCTGGAGCCAAGAATCCTGAGTTGAAAGGGATGCAAAAGGATCATCGAGTCCAACTGAGACTTTTTAGGGATTCCCTGCACAGGGAACCCCCAAATCCCACTCCATGCATCCCTGCGAGCATCGTCCCAAAGCTCCTTGAGCTCTGACAGCCTTGGGGCCATGACTATTCTCTGGGGAGCCTGTTCAGTGCCCAGCCACCCTCTGGGGGAAGAACCTTTTCGTAATATCCAACCTAAACCTCCCCTGACCCAGTTTCAGCCATTCCTTTTGTCCTGTCACTGGTCACCAAAGAACTGAGATGGGAGCCGCCCCTCCAGTTCCTCTCATGAGGACGCTCAGATCTCGATAATGTCTCTCCTCAGTCTCCTCTTTGGGCTGAACAACCCAAGGACCTTCAGCTGCTCCTCTAAAGGCTTTCCCTAGACCCTTCCTCATCCTCGCAGCCTCATCCGGATAGTGGTTTGAGATGCTCCATAAATTGATTGGGGTGCCCCAAGCCATCCCGGTGCTCCCGGTGTGACCACAGCAGAGCTGGACGTGAAGCTGGGGAAGCCTGGGGGTCCAACCAGCCCCTCAATCTGCTATTCCCAGCCTGGGAGCAACACGGGGCATCACCTTAAAACCCTGCTTGCTCCCATCAATAGACGTGAGAGGAAAACCCACAAAATTCCATATAATCCACCCCCACGGGCAGCGTCCCCTCAGGGATAATTCCCGGGGGGTCGTTTTTGCAGCCTGGAAGCGCACTGAGAGCAGCCGGCGCGCAAGGTTCGCTTTAAAGCTTTATTTCAGCTTTGCTCGGTTGAAGCAAATCCTTTAAATTTCTCTCTAGAACACGGGGAGCTGGATATAATGGGCTCCCCCCGGCGCTCCTCACCCGGCCCGCAGCGGGTTAAGGAACGCGCCCACAATGCCTCGCGCCCTGCAACGTCGGCGGCGCCGGGCGGGACCGGGCCGCGGCCGGCACCGGCACTGGGATCGGGATCGGGATCGGGATCGGGACCGAGACAGAGACACGGGCAGCAGTGCTGCTCGGGGTCGTGGTGCGTCCGTGTCCCCGCGGCTCCCCGCGCCGGGGCTCGCTGTGCCGGGGCCGCCCGTGCCCCGCAGCCCAGCCCAGCGCTGAGGTGGCGGCGCTCGGGCCCGGCCCCCGCGCTGTCACACAGGACGGTCCCGAGGGCGGGCGAGGTGCGGGTGCCAGGCTGGCGTGGCGGGCAGGAGGCATCTGCCTACCCGCTATTTCAGCATTTTTGGCGTTGTTTTCTTGCCTAGAGAGCGGAGGCCGGAGGGCTCGGCGGAACCCGGCCATGTTCTGAGGGAGGCTGCAGGACGCCGCTGGGATCCGGGTACCGCCGGTGTGCCTGAAGGAATCGCCCTTCTCTCGGCCCTGCGAGGCGCTGGGTGAGGCGGGTGAGTGTGAAACTGCGCCGCTTTAAAAGTATGCACCGCTCTTTGATGTATTGGTGGAGGAGAACCGTGCCAACTCCATGGAGATGGGCGCAGTGCGTGATTCCAGAGGTTTCTTCAGCCTCTGTGGTTTTTTTGCACTGGTGGGACTCACACGGAGCCTTCAGGACCATGAAGTCACCGGGCCACGTCAGCCGCTGACTCTTCGTGTACTGAATTGCAAAGCCCTTTGCTGGTTGGCTCTGAATTTGCTGCTGCATCAGAGGAGCAAAGTCCTATTATGTATTATTTCCACTTCTAGTCCGCTTCTGCCTTTTTGCTTGTTTAGCAAACTAAAGATTTCATAACCAGAAATCTCATGTGGTGTACATCTAGTTTCTGCTTTGGGAGCAGATTGTTTGGGAAGTAAGAGAGTGAGATTGGTCTGTGAGAGGCTGTCTGTTTCCACTTTGGAACCCGTGTGAAAAATATTTACGTTCTTCAATGGAAACTTACACTGAAAGGAAACATTTTCTTCACTGCTTGTGTCCATTTATATTGGATCAAAACAATGTATATTTCTTTAAGGTGGCTTCTTTCTTCAGTATTTAGTTATGAAACTTAAACAGCACAGTGGTTATATATCCAATCAGCTACCAGGGCTCAGCTTTTTGGTGGTAACCAGTGATAATCTGAACTCTTAAAACTTTGGGGGAAAATCATTAAAATAAACTAGGCACCTCTAAAGACAGTACCTATTAGAAAGCTCAGAACATGATATTTTTACTTTGTCCTTTATTTTCAAATGCTTTGGTGGAGGAGGACAAGGTGAAAAGCTGGTGCCTTTAATTTTATCCTCCTTTTCTTGGGTGTCATGGTATGGATGAAGCTCTGCCTTCCCACCAGACAGACGTGGTGGTTTGGGCAGGGAGCTTGTGGAATAGGTTGTATGCTCAGACTGCAGTTGGCCAAAGTCTTTCAACTAATTGTTTTTAAAAAGTTAGTTATGGCAGAACCAAAAGCAATTGCTTCCTCTCTCTGTCACCTTGGAGCTGGAGATCTGAAACTCGCGTGTAAGCACGGAAGGGGGCTGGATATTGGCTGCTGGAGGATGGATGTGACTTTCTGCTTTGTGGACAATTCCTGGCGTGGGCAGAATTGGGGTGAGAAGAGGCTTTCCTGTTCAGCTCCAGCAGTGCTCATCTGCCACTGAGGCTGGAAGGCCTCTGCGTGCTCTTCGTTGGTTATTCTGATTGAAAACCTGTGAAAAAAGGAGGAAAAATGGTAAAGGAAGGGTAGAGGTAAGAGAATTTAATGTCCAGCCGAAGAGAGGAGCCTTGAAAGCTGTCAGTAATGTACAGGAAGATTCTGGGGAAATTCATGCCTGGGGAAGAGGCATTGACATGCAAAGATAAAGCAGCAATAATGGCAGGGAGGCAGGCCCGGAGGGTGCACTGTGGCCTGTCTGGCTATTCCTGCTGAGTTATTTACTTAATTTCTCTACTGCAGAGAAAGAATTCTCCATTATCTCACCAGGGATAAGTAGTGGGATTGAAGATGAGGACTGGGAGTCATGTAAATGTATTTATGGTTGTTATTTAGGACAAGCAGATACAGGTAGTGCTATCTCCCTCCCTGCTCACATGCACATGAGTAAGTTAAGGAAGATGAAATGTTCCTGAAATGCTATTGGAGAAGGTGTGTCATTATATGAGGAGTTACTTGCCACGCTTTCTTGTTCTGAAAGTTACACAATTTTTATTAGATTATCAATAAAAATAACTGTGCTAGTTTTTATTTTAATGCAGGATGACAGGAAGATTTTATTCACCACTATTTGGAATAACCTTTTGAGTCTAAAACACTTTTATCACAATTACCTGGTTTTGCCTAATACAAAGTAATAAAGGCTGCAAAGGTAGCACATTCTAAACATCAGTGAAAATGCTGCCCCCTAAATTCCATAGAATTAAGTGTTTGTCAACAAGATGTTTACAGTGAAGGAAGTGCTTTAGATAAAAGGCAGCGAGTTCTGCTTTTAGCAGTGGCAACACGTAGGTGCAGCACTGAGCTTTGTCCTCTGTGAGTCATGTTATCTTAGCTGGTGATGCACAGGACTATTGCTTGTACTGCTCTGCTCCAGAGATTTCTCAGAAGTTGTCAGTCATACCTGTAGTCTTACCTGTAGTATTTTACCTTTTTAAATACCTTTCCTTTATTTATTAAAGATACATCCTCCCTCCATCCCCTATGGCTGTGGCAATTGTATGTAACAATCATTTACCTTCTAAAATTATTGTGAGATTGTTAATTTTATTGATGTTCCAAAGGCTTTGTATTGTTTAGTCAAATAGGACAGTGAGCCACTGTCAGAGAGTTGCATAAAGGCATTTTTGCCTCTCAGACCAGTGTTTGGTGAAAATATCAACCTGCTGTTTTATGCTTTGTGTTTTGGCTGGCCAATAACCTTGTCATTTCGTAGTTAGTGCTGTTTTTAGTCAGCTTGGTGACTTCTGTCTTTTATTACATCTTAGAAGTTTGTTTTCTGGAGTAGAAATGGTAAGATGGAGAGGAAGTAAAAAGGGAGAGCAGATGCTATTTATTTAAAGTTAATTTAAATATGATGCTATTAGTTGGTAGTAGGAATTTATTTATTATCTAAATTGCAGCCTTATGCTGCACCCTACACTGTAGTTCTTCAAATCATGTGTTCTTTCTGTACTTTGGGTTTTTCCAGGCTGTGTGCTGTGTGTAAATCACTTTTTTTGTCTTAATGTGAATTTTATCCATAGCTTGACACTGCTCCCTGCTGTTTTCTGCGTCATAAAAATAAGAGTGAAATGATGTGGTCTGCCAGCGAGACATGCCTGTTGAATTACAATGCTATGTGGTGTAAAAGGTCCCAGTAATTACCTTAATTTCTTAAAATTCCGTTGACAAACAAACTCAATATTTCTGGAAAATTACAAGCTCTTGGATCATCTGGTAAGGGGCTCTTTTAGCAACGTGTTCTGCACTCTAAGAGTGAGAGTTTCTGCTATTTTTTGCATAGGTCTGATGAGTTGTGTGCCTGTGATCCTGTGAAATCCTGGATGTCAGGCAGTGCTTTCAGGGAGGGCAGTGCATGGGTCTGGGGGCAGCATCCAGTGGAGTCTGTTAAGATACCATGTGTGACATAGAAGAACCCCCCCACCCACTTTTCAGCCATGACTGCATTACACCTTTCCACTGATGGAGTTAAGATGAATAAATCCCCCCAAAAGTACAAAATAAATAGAAAAATAAGGTTGTGGGGTCTGTGATGGTTTGGTTCATCTGATTTTCCTCTGCAGCTGGTTGTGAGTCAGTGGTGAAGATTCCAGGCTCTTGTCACAGAGCTGTGCTTGTCAGGTACTGAGCATCGTACCAAAATCAAATCTGTGATCGTGACTTAGTTGTTTTTCTTTTTCTCCCTCTGCAGAATCATGGCAAGTCCAAGAACAAGGAAAGTCCTCAAGGAAGTCAGAGCACAAGATGAGAACAATGTGAGAAAATTATGATCTATAGATCAGTTTTGTAGATTTGAATTTGCTTCTTACCTACTCCAGATGAACACTGGGGTCTGCTACAGCTGCTCTTGTCTTTGTGCTATGGCTCACTAATGCTAACATAGAAATTTGGATAGCTCTTGTATGCATTACATTGCTGCATATTTGGCACAAGTATTTCAGAAGTTCTAGTGATGCTGGGACCCCTGGGGTCTTCTCAACAAGTGGTGTCTGGGACACAACTTAAATTAAAATGGTCTATTTCGAGTAGCTTGATTGTACCTTAAATGTGACAGTCCGTGGAAAGATTCAGTTTTATTTATATCAATACATTAAATCTTGAGTGGTGAATCCGATCATAAAAATGAAGTTGTTGCACTGTATGAGCAATAAAGCTATTTGTAAAGAAAAAATTCTGTTTAGATTATTTACTGCCAAACTGTAGTGTGATTGAAAAAACGTTCCAGACTTTAAATATTGCAATTTTATTTTGCCAAGGAAAACTCAAGAGTTCAGTTTGGTTACTGTCTTTCAAGGCAATGAAAATGACATCAAAATTAATTATTTGCATAGTAATTTCTATTTGCTTGTCTGTATTTCCTCAATGGTTTTTGGTAGTTGGTACAGTACTTTTTATAATCCAAGCAGCATAAATAAATAAATACCTGAAGGAAGTTTATGGTGTCAGGGAAGGTGGTTCCAAACACTAAGAACCCTTCTGAAATTATTTTCGAGCTGTGATGTTTTGATGATCTGCCTTTTCGAGCTGTGAAAACTTCCCATGGACAGTGATGGCAGATTGCAGAGATAACTGTTTCTCTCTCCCAGGTCTGTTTTGAATGTGGTGCATTTAACCCCCAGTGGGTGAGTGTGACCTATGGAATTTGGATCTGTCTGGAGTGCTCAGGAAAACACCGAGGCTTGGGAGTTCACCTCAGGTCAGCCTTGCCAACAGACTGTGGACTGAGTTGCACTTCATGAGGGTTCATTATGGCTGTGAGCAGCATGTGTTGTTTTGGAATGTATAGAATGTCTCAAATCCAACATTTCACTGGCAGTTTTGCTTCACACCCCTCTCCAAAGTGGGCTTTGCTCTCTGTGTCTTGTCTGTAACTAGTTGAGTATAAAACTGGTATATTTATTCTTTATTCTGTTCGGGAGATTTCTTTTTTCTTTGTAATATGAATGATAGTTTTTGTTGTTTTCCAAGAACCATGCTCAGCTGAGATGGGGGTCTGTGGAATAAGAACTGGTACGGGTTCTGGAGACTCAGTGTGTATGTAATAGGCCAAAGCAGGGAACAGTTACTCAGATGAGGAGAGGAGGGAAAGTCCAGGAGGGAAATCACCAAAGCAAGGAGGCCATTCAGAAGTACATCCTTTGGTTTATGAGATGTGATTTGAAGCTCATTAGTGAGTAGAAGCTGCAGAGGAAAGGAACATTTGGAACTCTTCTGTATGTGGCATGGAAGAAAATGAAATTTCTGAGATGAGGACATAGAATCATAGCATTGCCAAGGGTGGAAAAGACCTCTAAGATCATCGAATCCAACCGTCAAAATACATGATAGTAGACAGAAAATTGCAGAGTGAAGTGTGGGAAAAGTTTCTGTTGCATAGTGGGCTAGATTAATTTCTGGACTTTGAAGGAAGCTGCTTTTTCAGTCACTTGCCTTCTGTTGACTGTCTCCTTTAAATGCCAGTAAGTGACATGATTTTGGCTTATTTCAGTGAGGATCTGCCCACCTTCTTATGATGATCTGTCTTTCTGTACTTTGAGAGTGTTCTCTAACATGTTTATACTCTCAACTTTTGAGATAGGTTGTAATAAGCTTTTTTTTTGTCACTGTTGATACAGCAGGAAATTATAACGAGCTGTGATCTAAATTCTTATTTTTTTTTAAACCTGCTTTTCAGTTTTGTGCGTTCTGTAACCATGGACAAGTGGAAGGATATTGAGCTGGAGAAAATGAAGGCTGGAGGTAACAGCAAATTCCGACAGTTCTTGGAGTCTCAAGATGATTATGATCCATGCTGGACAATGCAAGAGAAATACAACAGCAAAGCTGCAGCTCTGTTTAGAGACCAGGTAAACTCAGGTTTACATGTGTTCTCACCCCTATGATCTGAAAATATCAAAGTGCTTTGTAAGCACTTGGTTTTGAAGGAAGGGAAAGTTGCAATTTTTTGAACCTCTGTGTAGTACCTGAAAAGGTAAATGTTAGAGAGTGAAATCCTGGAAGAGTTAGTGTAAATCTGAATCAGTTAATGGCTCAAGTATTTGGCGGAAGAGAAAAGGAATGTTGTCCTGCCAGGGAGATAAGGTGGGGTTAGAAAAGTATGTCTTGGGCAGGCAGGAGCTTTTCTGGACCAACTTCCTTATTTTGGGTAACTCTCTGTAATTTAGCCCAAGGATATCCCAGGGGTCTGGTACCTCAGAATTGGCAGTCCAGAGCTGCCCTCTTGGGACCCTAAAAGTCTTAAGAGTGCTTCTACCCAAGTCTTGTAGGAGTTTTCTATTGAAATTTTCATTTCTGCATTTAGCTGAGGTAGCTCTGATTTTCAGTGCTGCAGTTTATTGCAGCTGTTTGTTCAGTGGAGCTGTCTCAGTCCTCAGTTCAGTGCAGTTCACTGCTGCAGCTGTACTGTTCTATCCAAAGTGATTTTTGGTAAGTCTTTAGTGTATGTAGTAACATACAACAATAACGTAGTCCTGTTCCTCCATCGCTCTGTGATTAATGCTTACATCTCTTCATTAATCCGGTATTTCCTCTTCAAACCAAACCTGCTGCTTTGAGGAAATTGTTTGTTTTCTATTTCAGTTGCCTGAAATAAAACCAATGTTCAATTCAACATCACAGCCTGAGAGTCAGAAAAAAATTGGTTTCTTGTGAAAAAAACCTCATTGATCCAGCAGCAAATTGGAAAAATGACTTGTCCTCATGTTACAGAACCAGTTTATAATTTGTATGAAAGCTCTAACTTGGCATTCTTGGCTATTCTGCCTCTTGTAGGTAGCTACAGTAGCTGAAGGCAAGGAGTGGTCCATTGAAACTTCTCCTGCCAGGAACTGGACCCCACCTCAGCCTAAAATGTCTCTGTCTTCTGCTCACCGGTACGTGCCCTGCTTACCTGATGTTGGTACAGATACAGCATCAGACACAGACACAGCATCAAAACCTGGTGGTTTCATGTCTGCTGGGTTTCCCCTGTTGGTGCTGGTGTCTGAACAAGCTGAAGTTACAGAGTATGAGGTAACAGGACTTTGTTTTTGTAATAATTCCCACCCCTTGCACCTGAGCCTTGAACTGTGAGCGAGAAGTGAGCAGGAGCAGGGGAAAAGTCATGCTTGTTTTGTCCTGACTTATAAAACACCTGAAATAACACATTTGTGTCACTCCCAGGTAGTGTGTGACATCCTTATCTTAACTGTGGTGCTGTGCCAGTTTGGGATTGGATGTCAGGGAAGAAGAAACTGACTTCCCGTCTGATGCTAATTAGCAGGAGAGTGTTAAAGCTCTGTACCACAGCAATTCTGTTGTTCTGCTTTTGCATGTTGTGTTTGCTACTCTGTGCTCTAAAGATCCAAGTTAACTGCAAAAGCAGTTGTAAATCAAAGGAGCAAAAGCTTCATGCCTTTTAGTGGTTGCATTAGACTTCCCTTCTTGATAGATGAAATAAATAATCCATTTTTAACCTGGGATATAATGATGTACATCAAGCTGCACTGCTGAGCTAGTGGGTTTCGCTTAACATGGCTTTGATTCTTCAATCTTTTATTTCAGTTCTGCTGGACAATCTCAGACTGCAACTGCCTCTTCTGACAAGGCTTTTGAAGACTGGTTAAATGATGATGTCAGCTCCTACCAAGGGTAATGCAATATTTACTGACTTTCTGAGTGCCTCTCTCTCTAGCATAACAAAACGTTTGGAGCATTGAATAAAAGGTTTTTAACTCCAAATATTATTGTGGTGGATTCCAAATCAGAGAATTCCGATTGTATGTTGTACCTAACAGTGATTTGAGTTAAAGAGAGGCATTTATAAAGCTTCTTTCATTCCTTTTCTCATTTTCATGTATCACTTCATTAGGATTTACTCAGCTTTCTGATGTCAGTGATCTGTTAAACCTGGAGAATCATTAAGACCACATTAGCTTGCACAGAGGAAATTGTATTGTGCTAGGATTCCTCAGTGGATCCTTGGTGTTTGTATGAAGTGAGTAGTTTTGTATTTTGGGTGCTGGGTGCTACAGGACTTTCTTTTCCAGGTGCAAAAACAATTGTCATTCTTCCAAGCCTTTCAGTTCTTGTTTAGTGTTTGCAATGGCTGCATGCTGATACAGGTACTGTTTATTCCTTTTCCTGTGGCAGTGGCCAAGAGAATCGCTATGTGGGGTTTGGGAACACAGTAAACCCTCCAAAAAAAGAGGATGACTTCCTGAATAATGCCATGTCCTCGTTGTACTCGGTAAGGAATTGCTTGGAGCTTTCTGAATTACTATTTTATTCTGGTTTAGCCCCTGTTATGGGAGAATATGAATGGAGAGGACAAACTAAAGACTGCAGGTGGATATGGAGAGATGCAGAGTATGAGCTGTATTCTCAAAGAGTGAAGAAGATACTGGTGGACTTGAAAAGGCAAAATGGAGAAACTTGAGCAAAACTTAAGAATTATATCTGGTATCAGTTCATAGAAATAAGTGAGGATATAGCAATGGATTAAGAGATAATAATCAACAGGGCTGAAAGAAAAAAAAATTAATTACCTGTAGGGAATAGCTCTGAATCTGTTAACTATATTAGAGGTGTTCAGAGGAATACAACTGAAATGTGTGTATATGTGGGTGCCAGAAGCCCTGAGCAGTGATGAAAACATTTGAAATACTTGTGACAGGGTGTGAAGAGATAACAGCATATGGCTGAACAGTTGTCACGACTCAAGTAGAGAGAGTGAAAAATGCATTGTTGAAATAAAATGGGAATAAACTCAGAGGCAGTCAGGGCCATACTGGTGCTTTGATAGGCTGCAAAGTCACGGTTCTGAACAATATTTGGGGTTTGGAGTCATTTGGGAATACAGTAAGGTGTCCTACCGAGGTTAGTGGCCAACAGTCCTCTGTAGAGCCTCACTTGGCCTAAGTACTCACACCAGGTTCCACTGTTTATTTAAAAAGAAAGAAATGATTTCACTAGAACTTACCAGAGAAAGGTAGTGCCTGAGCCTTTGAATGGGTTGATCACCATATTCCAGGTGATCCCACAGGCTGCTTGGTACAGATCAGCTAAATATTTTACCTGCAGTGTATTGCAGGTGAGCTAAGACAGCTGAGGAGGGGCAGACACTCTTCCTGTTCCTGTGAGCCATTCTTTGAGTGCAGGATCTCCCTTCACATCCTGGCTGGAATGCCCTCGTGTGAGCACAGACACACATTGCAGTGTGCCCTGAACTGTATTTCTGGGAGCCTGAGTTCCTTGCATGGTTGTTCATCCTGGGGAGAAAGACAATTTGCCTTCCACTGCATGGGATGATTTCCCCCACACTTTCAGCCATTTTTAGCAGAGTAACATCTGAAACACTCTGGTTTGTTCAAATTCACACAAATACTGGAAGTTCATCGCTATATTTCAGTTAAATGAGAGGCTCTGATTTTTCTCTCAGTAGCAGGTTGTTCTTACAGGTCAAGCGGTACTAGAACATTTTGACTTAAGCTAATCTGTTTTAATGAAAACTTGGTTATTTGCTGTTATTATTAACATGTAGCTCATGATTTTCTTGCTTTCTTTAAAGGGATGGAGCAGTTTTACAACTGGAGCAAGCAAAATTGCCTCAGCTGCTAAAGAGGGCGTAAGTAAATAAAATGTGGTTTAGATAGCAGTGGAATGCCAGAGGTGGTGATGTGGGTATTCTCTTTTCACTGTGAAATTCTGCCGAAACTCCATTATCTTGGAGAGGATCGTGCAGCATTTCTAAATGCATGTCTTTAAAACTCAAAGGGTTTATTCCAGGTAAACCTGCGTGTATTTGCTTCTCTTCACAGGCTACCAGATTTGGATCTCAAGCAAGTCAGAAGGTGATTATAGATTTAGCTCTTACTCAGTCTAATTGTCTTTAAGTGCCATGTGTTTGCCTGCACCAATTGACTTAGATTTGATCAGCAGCAGACCAGTGTGTTTTGCCTTCATAGTGCACAGTGGTGTTTAGTTCTAGCTTTTAATTCCATGGGACTTGCAATCAACTGCAGTGATCAAATTAAGCAAGAGATAAACAGGGATACTCTGCTGTTTGTTCCTGTTGGATGTATTGGAGTGGCTGCAGAGCTTGCAGATTGAACACACCCTGTTTTACTTCTGTGAATCTTAAATGTGGTCTAGCTTGAAGTAGTTTTCTTGATGATCCAATACAATGCAAGCCACCTTCCCATGGCTAAAGCCTAATAAGATGTTAGAAATTTGAACTGCTCAGTATTACTAATAAATCAATTTGCTCGTGTGTGTTTTAAAAAGTAGCAATGACAAATGGATTTCATTTATCAAACTGGGGTTAAAACAGAGATGGTCAGACCAGATTACACAGAGCTCTGACATAAGCAAGATCTCTCTGCAAGGAAAAGTTGTAAATTCAAATGAAAAAATGTATAAAAGAATGGGATTCTTAATTTGCCTGGTTCTGGGTGAGATGCTAATATTTATAGATGGTTCAGGAATTTTAATTGATCTATAACTCTTGTGATGTGCAGCATTAGCCTGGTTTGCTTTCTGATAGGCATAGAAAGTATTGCTCAAAACCAATGTGCAGGCACTGGTGTTCAGACAGGTCTGTGCACTGGGACATTAATCCTTCAAATGGCCAAACTTGGACATGCTTGCAATAAAAATGTCTTGTTAAAGCACCCAAACTTCCTACTTCAAAGCTTTTGAAGTATTTACTGCTTGGCTTAAGAAAAATTAAGTTTTCTACAGGTCTTCCTCTTTACTCCCTCTGGCAGTTTTCCTTTTAGAAGCTGCTCTTTCTTTAGTAATAATAGTAAATATAATATTAAATTTAAAAGCTCATTGCATCTACTGACAAGGACCACAGCAACATGGTGTTCTAGAGTCTAAGCTGTGTTATTGAAGGTTAATTTTGTTTCTGAAACTTCTGACCCTTTGCAGAACAGATTTAACACATTTTATATGCACTATATTGGTTAAATGTGCATTTGGGGCCCAGGGACCAAACACATTGCACTGTTTCTCTTGTCAATAGATGCTGGAAAAGGTTCATGCTACTTGACTTGCCTGAAAAAATGCTGCCAAATTTTTGCTAAAAACTGCTTCTACCTTCCTTGCTCTTTTCTCTTTTGCTCTCTGGGTAAAGTTTTGGGGCTACAAGCAGCAGCCAGAGCCGGTAACACCCTCACATCTGTTCTTGTGCATGGACTCCTTGTCTGTTCGTGCTGAATATGTGCATTTGCTCCTGAGCTGTCTTTTCTTTTCTGCCTTACGTCAAACCTGTTTAGAATAATGTGTGTTTTGTATGGTAACATTTCTTCAAACCTACTTAAAATTTGTGAAGTTGGATAGGGAGACCCAAGCTGGGCACTGTCTGAAAATTGACTGTGCTGCTGTCTGCACTCTGATGATTTCAGGATTTCTGTTTGCATGTCTGCCCCAGGAATGTGCCAAGAGCTGGGTGTTGCTGGAAGGCAGACATTGGATGAAGTGTTTGTAATGGTGGTTAGAGTGCTGTCCTAAATCCAGAAATAGGAAGGAAAGATGAAGTGATTTAGGTGAAAATACACTTGTACCCAAATCTTTCCATTCCACATTTATAAAATTATGTGGTTGAGTAAGAGGGATCAGATAAGAATTCTTCCTAATTCTAGCAGTG
Organism: Hirundo rustica; assembly: GCF_015227805.2. Taxonomy (NCBI): domain Eukaryota; kingdom Metazoa; phylum Chordata; class Aves; order Passeriformes; family Hirundinidae; genus Hirundo; species Hirundo rustica. Next base: position 5,924,496 of record NC_053465.1, read on the forward strand.
ACTCCACTTGGACACTTGAACTGTTAGGCTGTGTGTGTTACACTCTTTATTATAAAATGTATGCAGTTTCAGTAGTTTCCAGAGGGTTTTCAAAGGTTCTTCTTAAACACTTCGTAGTCTCACTTCCAAAGGTAGAAAGCCCTTTGTGATTTGCATTCATGTTTCTCACTAGGTAGAAGTGGGATTCCCTTTTGCCTTTTTTTTTCTCAAAGAATTTTTATTTTGTGAGGAGTAGAAGTACTGGAGATAATGGCTGGGAAAAGGGGAGATCCTGGGAATTCTGTGGCTAAGGGAAAGGCTTCTTAGACACCTGGGAGTCTGTGGAGGAAAGATGTTTAAGGTGTTCCATTCCCAGGAGGAACATAAGTGAATGTTCACACCCTGACCAATGGTAGTAATCAAATCTGAACCCTTAGGAAATGAAACTTAATTGCCTGGCATATTGGCCTTTTTGGATTAATCAGGATAATTCTCGAGGCACTCAGTATGATATGGTAATTCTGAAAAAAAGTTTCAATCTGTCAAAGGCTTTTTATGGTGGTAGGGCAAGAAGTGATTTCAAACCCTTCTAAACCTGCTGTCCTTGTGAGCATTGCCTTAGGAAAGTAATTTTGTGACTTACACTGTGGGCTTACATTTTTGTAAACTGCCTCTGAAGTACAATATCCTTGTGCATCTTGTTCTGGATTGCAACAGATTTCCAAAGTTCATTGTTTTTTCTCCCTGCAAACCTGGAGCTTTAAAGAAAACAACAAAATTCTTCTGTCACAGCTTTGGCTCTTGTGTATTGCTCAGAAACACTTGGGCTCTTACTAACAGATGATAATTGGAGCACTACAAGACAGAGAAATTGAAGGAAAATCATCCAAGAAGATCTAATTCTACAAGTAATTTAATTAATATGGAAAAATAAGGGAGGGAATGAGGACAGTTTTTCCAAATCTTCAGCTGCAGGCATTAGCAAGGAGCCCATCCTCAAAATTGTTGCTTGGTTGCACCATTGCTTCTGCTTCCAGTGCAAGGTCAGACTTTGCTTGGGCTCTGGGCATCTATTGCCACGTGTATCTGATTGTAATTTATTGTCTTTTAATGTCTCCTGCAGCACTTTGCTGTGTGTGCTTTTCAGCTCATTCTGCTTGTATGAATCAAAGCTAAAGGCTTCTTGTGTTTTTGGAGATACTGCTGAGAAATGAGCCTGCAGAAGGTGTTGGCTGTGGGTTTTTATTGGGTTTTTTTAAAAAGAAAAAAAATAACTGACTTTGTTTTTGTTTTGCTTTTAAATAGGCATCAGAGTTAGGTCAGACATTAAATGAAAATGTTCTCAAACCTGCACAGGAAAAGGTAACTGGTAATTTCTGCTAGTAAATGACTTGCAGAAAAATGCTCGTACTCACTCAGGGTGTGGTTGATTCCTCCTGCCACAGCTGCCCAGGTTCTCAGGGGGTCTTTCTGTAAAGAGGAAACATCAGACAACTCAAAGTTAGGCTGTTATCAGAGAAATGTTAATGAGGGTAAACTCCCTTCCTCGTGTCCACCAGAGTCTGTCACATTCTTTCTTCTTAGATACCATTTTATAGATTTCATACTTTCAATAATGGAAGATGGAACAAGGGGAAAATGCACCCTAAATGGATGTAAAATCAGTTGTTTAAATGTATATATATTTCTATCTGTTAGCAGTTGTATCTCAGTGTTAAGTTCCTAGTGTTTTACCTACCTGCCAGCTTTATTTTAATTCAGTCAAACATCTTTGCGCTGTTTGAAGAGAATGTTCTAATCGCATTGCAAACTAATTCTCTTCCATTACCTTTATTAATTTACCATTCTTTACATGGCATTTCAAACAACAGGAGAAGACTCTAATTGGTTTTTATTCCCTTAGAATTATCCACAGCTTATTTCAGAGGGCTTAGATGAATTCTTTTCAGGGTTATTGTTAGGGTGCATTTCCTTGAGTTGATTTTTACTTTGTAGGACAATTTAATGAGAAATTATGCATTCTGTGTTTTTTTTTAAAAAAAGAGATCCATTTCTCTTAGGATGTTGTGCTGTTAGTTCTGAATAAGTGTTACTTTCTGAAATAAGTATTCTCTACATGGTTATACAAAGTCACTTGCTTTGGAACAGCTGCCATTTACTAAGTGGTGAAAGGTTCCTGTTGTATTGTGTTCCACCAAAATTCAAAGCCCTTTTAATATTTAAATAAGCATCTATAAAAGATAGAGAATAAAAAGGATCTGCTAAGTTTCTAAACACAATCTTCATATGCAGTAAAATCTATTGATAAGCCTCATGTTTGCAGATTTTTTTGTACTGGTGTTTTTATGCTCAGCAGTAGTGTAATGATACTGTATTCAAATGATGCCTTTCTCAAACTGGGTGTGAGACCTTCCTCAAACTGGGTTTTTAGCCACAGAAAATTCCCACAAACTCAAAGGACTGAGCTTCACTCCACTATAGATCAGAAAATTTTACATATAATTTTCTTAACTTAGTTTTGACTTAAATCTATTTTGATTCGGTTTGGGGTTGGGTTTTTTTGACATTTTGGCTGTTAAGCACAAATGACCTTGTCTGAAGGTTTCAGTAATAAACTTCAGTAATAATAACGATGTGTTTTATGACTAATTACCAATACTTTGGTCCACGTAGGTGAAAGAGGGGAAAATATTTGAGGAGGTCACCACGGGGGTATCGCAGTTGGCCATCAAGGTATGAGGTGGCCTGCCTGCCTTTAAGGAGGCCAACCAAGTCAAGCCAGTCTCCATATTCTTATGAAAAAATAATATAAAACCCCACTGCAGCTCTGGTCTGTGCTTGTGTTGAATAGAGAAATTTGGAAAGTGGAGTTTTCAGCGGGCAGCACTTCTGTTGGGGTGTTTAAAGCTGCACAGGCATGGTGATGTCCTCTCACTTGAATGAGGACATGGGGTGGTTATAAACTGCCAGTGTCCCAAAACAGCAAAGAAAACGTGTGAGGGAATATGGAGACAGCTTGTGTTCACTGGTACAGTAAAACCTGCTAATGCTCTGCACCTTTCTCTTTGCCTTCCGCTGCGCTCGGTGCTCGGTGACGTGGTAAGTGCTGTCTGGGGCTGCCAAGCACAGAAACCCTGCACAAACTAACACCTGCTGGGGTAACTTGTGCGGTGTTACCCAGGAATGTGTGTCTGGGAAAGTCAGCACTGGCAGCTCTCCCATAGACCAGCTCAGTGTCTTAGGTTTTGGTACTTTTTGAATAAAATAAAATATGTTATGTTACCTGTTCTGTTGAGAGCCTGGCAACACTCAGGCTGAGTTCTGGGATTCATCTTCCCTTTCTCTAACTCAGGATAGTCACTTCAGCAGTTGTATTTCTAATCCAATTCAACTTTTGGCCTGTTTTACGTGCGTAGTGAAAGAATGCGGAAACAGAGTGAAAGTAGCTGTGTAGAACAGTAGAAATATAAATACAAGTTACATTAATCACAAAACATCAGTGCTTTCATTAAGTTTAATTTTATGTAAGGACTAATTCCAGTGTTTTTGTCAAGGAAGTCTAGGAGAGAATTCAAGAGATGTTCCAACAGTAGGTGAAAAAGCTAAACCTGACCTACTTCCCACCTCTTACAGCAACCCAGTGCTGTCAAATGTTCTTTACATCCACCACATAACTGCCCATCAAAAACATTAATGAGCTGTGAGTTAAATTAGTTTGAACTTATGGGAAGAAGTGGAGGAATTTGTTCTGGCTTTTGCTGTTGAGCTTGGCAGAGGTGTTGGTTCAGTTCAAATGAATGGAGTGTCTTTTTTCTCTAGGTTCAGGGAGTTGGGAGCAAGGGATGGAGAGATGTCACCACTTTCTTTTCAGGCAAACCAGATGATAATTCTGACAGGTAATTTTTTGTTCTTTCAACCTCTTTGAACACATAATTTTATCTCCTGTACATTCTCTGCAGTATAGTAGTGAAAGGTAATTTTTCAATATTAAGAACTTACTGTGTCTTTGCTGATAGTCCTCCTTTATGTAATAGGGAGGAATTCAATATAACTTTTTTAATAGCTGTTTTTAAACTGAGAACAAAGCAGTGCACATACTTTGGTTTAAAACTTACTCCAAATGCATGTTCCCTTTCCCTGGGCCTGTTAAGTCTCTTAACAAAATCAGTTAATTAGACAACAAGCTTATGTCATTTGAAGCAATTTTTAGTTCTTCCTTTATCATCAAAGGTTTTTTCTTAAGCAAAGAGCAGTAGAATTATGATTTTCTTTGGGGTCATTTATTTTTACTGTTATGTTTGGCATAACTAATTTATTTCTGCCTTCCTTTCCCCCCACCCCCCAAAAGACCAGCTGAGGGAGACAGCTACCAGAACAGTGGAGGGGAGGGCTACCAGAACAATGCTGTAGATCAAAGCTTCTGGGAGACCTTTGGCAACTCAGATCCACCAAAAGCTCATAAATCTCCAAGCAGTGAGAGCTGGACCTATGTGGACAATTCCACAGAGAAGAAGAGCTCGGATAGCTGGGACGTGTGGGGCTCCGGAACGGTCTCCAACAAGAACAGTAACAGCGACAGCTGGGAAAACTGGGAGACCAACTGGGAGAACGCAGGAGGGGAGAGCAAGACCAGAAAACCTCCTAAGGCAACAAAAAATGCGTGGGATGACTTTTAGAACTCTGTTAACCCTGCTCTGCACAGCTGGGAAAGGGAGGCTGTGCTGGCTGATGGAGGGGAGGAAGTTTTACACACACCTGGAGTATCATGGTTGACCTTTCTGATCTGTTTGTGCTTCCCATTCATTCTCTTTCCTTCTACCCCAGTATAGGGAAAAAAAAGTAGCATCTGAATCTTTTCTTACATAAAGGTGGCTCTCCCTTTTTTAAGGATAGTGATAATTATACTCTCCTTGCACTATTGGAGCTGGCTACAGCAACTTTCTTAACACGAATGTTAAAGGAAAGAAATCAGTGCAAGGACACTTCCATGGCACAGCCTTGCATGTGTAGGTTAATAGGTGTTCATCCAGTCCTCATCTAACTTGAGATTTGGGGTGTTTAATGCAAACAAAGGACAGGGTGTGACTGGGAAAGACAGCCATGAACTGGGCAAGCTGCAGTTGGATACATTGAGTTTCAATGCCTTATGGATTGCTCTGACCACAGAAGGTCTGGCAATTCAAGATGGTCTTTTAACATATTTTTTATTGGAGCTTTGTTTTTAAACATTGTGATATTATTTTTTTTTAGTAGTTGAAGAGTTATTTTTCCCCTGTAGAATTCAGAAGGAAACTAGAGCTAGATAATTTTTTGTGTAAACTTACAGGTTTGACCTGAGCTCTTAAGGGATATCCAGAATGGCTCTACTTGCCCACCTTACTCAAGGGATTGAGTTTGCACAGTGCAGCTCTGCTACACAGAAAAGCAAAGCTTTTCTTTCCCCACCTAAGCCCTTGCCCCAGTCTGAGTATTTTATGTACTCCCTTTTTTCCTCTTTCTTCCTTCTACCTGTGTAGTATTTTATTAATGCTGTTAAAAATGAAGTCTTTCTGCTGCTTATGTCGTTCTGGACATCTGTTTGGCAACCTGGCAGCAGGAAAAAAAAATATATATATATAAAGAAGATTCCAGCAAGAAGAAAATGGGTGGAAAATACGAGAACATTGAGGAAAGAGCCTGGAAGCAAGTCCCTTTCAAAATGAGTAGATGTCTGGATTTAATAGTAAAATTTAATTTAAGCAGATGTTTTCCAAACAATTCTTTAGTGTGTCAAGCTGTATCTCTGTTTCTGTCATATATTTCTCCACATATTCTTCCTGGATCTTGTTAAAGAAACACTATTTTGGAAACTTGGGAAGCTCTTTGTCAGCATTAAGGACTGGAGCACGAGATTCAGTTATGTGTCAGTTTTGACCCAACAAATCGCTTTGCATGACACACTCCATAACTTCTGGAGAAGAACTGTGACTTTTAACATCAGAGTTATCAGAGGTATCCCATTTTACTTTGAGGGATGGGTTGTGAATGTACCCTCAGCACGAAAACAATCAGCTCGCTTGAAAACTGAAATGATGTTCTCTGTGGTCTGCTTTTCCAGCATGGAGTTCTCTCTGTGAACCCTGTACTTACCTAAAAAAGCCTTTTCTTTTAAAAACTGCTAATTTGTTCAACAACAAACCACAGGTGTCAAAGTTACCTTAAAAAACACTCCACTTCTATTACTCCTTGCAGAGGTTTTGAGCAGATAGTAATGTCAGAAGTTTTAAAAGAAAATTATTTTCCTCATGTGTAGCAGATTTTAAAGGCTTAAGTCTGAGTAGCTCTATTTACAGCCTGAAGCTGTATTTCTATTACTAGCATCTCTCAGATGGTGAACAGAATATTTTTCCAGTCTTCTCTCACCCTGTTCTGCGAGAGTTGGGATTTCTTTTTTCCCCACTTTGTCCTCCTGAGAGTGTGGTCTGAAGCTCGTGGTCTCTGAGCCTCTGCAGCAGGACCCAGAGCTGCTCAGACCCAGGTGCTGCTCCAGGCTGAGCCATTCCCGAGGTGTCCCTGCTGTCACAGATCCTTTGGAAGTGCCAAGGCACGAGAGCTCTCAGTTTGCCATGCTGCTCATGGTACTATTGGCAACAGTTCACAGCCTGACTAAAACAAGGAATTTTTTGTCTACTTTTTCTCCAGTCCCAAGTAAACTTTGTCATAGCTTAGCTGCATATCAAGCACAGCTTTGTTTTTTTATGCTTACACCTCTGTTGCCTCCTTGTCAATGTATCTGCTGCCCAGCCTGAAGCTGATCCAGCTTCTTCTGTACAAGTTTATTACAATTTCATAAGCCTCCTGAAATGGCTCGTGGCAGGAGAATCTTTATTTCAGTCCACTCAGTCAGTGGTATTGTGATGTGTGTGCACGTTCTCCTCAGCTGTGAGCTTTGCCTGGGACAAAAGTGGTTTATTTATGTATCACTTGCAGCCACGATTGGCCTGAGCCATTTGTTTGTTCTTCTGATTTGATTTTTGTAGCTTTTGAAACTTTTATGTTCTAAATCAAACAGCCAGAGAGGCCTGCTCAAGCAGAAGCTTTAGGTAAGGATTTTTCCTCCAGTTGAGGAGGAAACAGTTGAGGGACAGAAAAGTTACCATCTCTTTCTGCGGTGTTTTAGGGAAGCAGCAAAATGCTACAACTGGCAGAAAGATGTTACTGGCAGATCCAAATAAACCAGTATAATGGCAGAAAGTATAACTGCAGACACAAACCCACTGTGCCAGCTGGTCAGTTTGATGGGCAAATGGGCATTTCTTAATGACTTGTCTGAGCCTGAATGTGTGATTATGCCTTCCACAGAAGACAAAATGAGGGCATTTTCTTTTTGCACACCTGCTGTTTCATTGAATTTTATTTCAGAGTAGGTGGCTGGGAGTTTCTGCACTGTGAAGAAATGCATCCCATCAAGTTGCACGTGCAGAGCAAGTGTCCATGAATCAGACTTGTTTTATTTTTTAATTCCTCCTCCTCTCCCCAGATCCTCCCCTTTTGGCCTGCTGAGGAGCAGAGGCGTTGAGTGTAGGCTGCTGGAGCTGAGGCTGCCTGGCTGAGTGAGGACCCAGCCACGAATCTGAGCGTGTGGTTTGGCAGGGCTGTGGTGTCACCCTGGGCTCTACCTGTGCAGGGGTGACCAGGGCCGTGCTCCCCTTTCATCCCGCTCCCTGGAGTCACAGGTTTAAATCACACAAGCAAACTGCCAGGATAAGTGCAGTAGGAGAAATTGCTGCACCAATTAGGCATTGCAATGGCTGGTCCAAATCCCCTGGTGAACAAAGCTTTTATTTCTTTGTGTGGCTTCAACTTTGGAAAATACAGAGCAGCTGGATTCCTGCAGGTAGTCTGATACAAGAAAAATGTGAAGAAATCAAACTATGTGCCACTTGCAAAAGAGTGAGAGTCTTGGAGAACGCTCCCAAACATAATCCTGGGAGTTAGGGATTATTTTAAAATGTTTGATTTGTGTCTTGAAACCTATTCATAATTAGTACAATTCAAGAAGTGCTTGGCCAGCCCTCCCTCATGGTTGAGACCTCAAGAATAATACTGCTGCTTTTATTTTACAGGCCAGACTGTAACATTCCATGGGTTCATAATGTACTTGTCAGTGTAATGGTCTGTGCAATAATTTAACAAGTGTAGATAAAACCTTTGTTTAATCCAGGATACATTTAAAGATACAGTGGTCCTCTTGGGGAGTAGCAGTCTACACAGGTATTTCAGTTCTTAGCTTATTTTGGCTGAAATACTAAATTTCAGTGACCCAAGTAAAGGTTTTAGCAATCAGTGAGTTAAGCAGAAATCAAGAAACTTTTCCATGGCCATTATTAAGAGTTTGATCCTAATGGCTGAGTGGCCTCTAGCTGCAGAACCCTCTTTGATTTCCGTGCCAGCAGAAACTTGGTCAGTCTGGAGTACTGTATCTTTAATTTTCCTGCTCTGTTTTTTTGTGAAGTTCACAGGAATGGCGATTTCAGTGGACGCTATTCATTGTTCTGTAGAGTGGTTCTGGACTTGAACTGCAGTGTCATCTTTTAAAGAGTATTATAATAAAGCAAAGAAGTTACGGAGCAGAGTTGTGGTCAGCCCTTTTTCAGGAGACTTCAGTTAATTTTCAGCCCAGGTGCTGGTGTAAGGCATATTCTTCCCTGCCTGTAACAAAGGAGAAAGGAAGCTGCAAACATTAGTAGAGCCAAAAACATCTTTATGTTTCATTGGAGTTTCACAGTCTAACTTCAAACTCTTACTTAGGAGCAGTTTGGAGGCATTGTTTGCCTCCTTATTTAAGGAGAACTATAAATAGAAATTAAAGTGCAGGTAAATTTATGTACTCTGAGATTTTTATTAGCTTGTCTACAGAGGCACTTACTACAGCAGAAAAAGGCAACTTTTAAAGCGGTTTTCCTGCAAGGAGCGAGAGTCCTCTGACAAATCCTTCAGCTGTGGTGGTGTTCCACATTCAAATTCCAGATCTCTTCATGAGCCAAATAACTGTGTGAGTACTCCAGATGACTGCACCTGGTTTGTGCAGATTTAAAATATCTTCTATTCTGTTCTTGGTCAGCAGGACTGAATCCTGCTTGCCCTGTAGAGGTAATTTTACTGATTTTTACACCAAAAATTGGACATTTGTGATTGATAAGATCACTGGTACTATTCCACAGACAGGCTGTGTCCATTTTTTCTGTAAGGGCTGCTGTGTGGGGTGCAAAGTTCTCACATGGGATTACTGGAAGTAAACAGGACATGCTGGCTCTGGAGAGGATTTGGGCCCTTTATTCTGACAACGTCCAGAGTTAATGACCTAAAAACAAAACACCATGGACACAGTGATGTGTATTCTGGATTTCAGACCGAGCACATTCAGCAAAGGCTGATAGAAAAAGCGGAATCTAGACCAGAAACACTAAGAGCAGAAGACACAAGTGTTGGACCTGAGGGAGGACAGGTCACAGCTGCATTGCCTTGTCCCACTGTGTGCTCTGATCCCAGGGCCAGCAGCAGGTCCAGCTGCAGCTTCCTGCCATTACTGAGCTGTGCAGGTGCCCTCCAAGGCAGATGCGGGCTCAGAAGGTGACTCTGGGCTTCACAGCTCCCTCCTTCACACACCCACACTCGTGCCCCCTGAGGTGTGCAGGCAGGCACTGGGGATGTGTTCTGCTTCCCCTCCTCGTGCTCTCCACCTGTTCCAGAAGGTTTCTCCATCTGCAGCAAGCTTTGGGCACAAGAGCTTCACCATCACCCCCCCAAACTCCACAGGCCCAGGCCAGTACACAGGGATCCCCTGAGGTTCTGCACCTCCCCAGTGCTTTGGCAGAGGTTTGCAGGGTGCAGCGGTGGGGTGAAAACTGAAAATCCCACAAGGAAAACGAGATGGAGCTGTGTTGTCCTGTTGGGAAGCTGTAAACCCTGAAGCTCTGACAGACCTGCAGAGTGATCATTCCTTGGCTGTTCAGTCACTGATTTGCCAGAGCCCAAGAGCTCCAAAATGGCTGTATCAGCTCCAGCCATTTGTGCTCTGTCAGCAAGAAGCTGCATCTCCTCAGGAGGGCAGGAAAAGAAAGGTCAGCTCCTCCTCTGAGCAAGGTGCTGACATCTGCTTTAGGTGAGATGGAACCGCCCTGGTTTTTTATCCTCAAATGCTGCTTTGCCTCCAATCTGAATTTCACCAATGCTGCCCTGATGGCAACGTTTAAACTGGCTAAAAACAGAAGGGATGAAAGAAATACTGAAAAGATCTCCTAGGAGAAGCCTCCTTGTACTTGCATTTGCTGAGAACGAGTGGGAGACACCGAGTCTCTGGCAGGGCTGGCTGCAAGGACTGCCAAGAACAGTCATGTTGTACCTCACCAGGATCGTGACCGCTGCTCGAGCAGGAAAATCCAGTGCTATCAGCTCTGCACACTTTGGAAACCAGTTCTTGTCTTTCCCTCTAAGCCCTGCCAAAGTGTGCTCCCTGGGAGAGGCTGCTCAGCATTGCTGAGGCTGCTGAATTGTACAATAGATAAATCAGCTTCTGCCAGGAAAGGCAGAAAGGCTGGAGTGTTGTCTTTTATGAAAACAGATGTACCACTTCTGACTGAGAAGTGCTGCAGCTTGGTGTCAGCAGTTCTGCACTTGATTGCTCATCTTGCCTTCAGGGGAATGGTATTTTACTACCTAGGGCAAAAACCACTTGTATATACATTTTTTTCCCCCTACTCTGCTGACATGGATGGTTAATATATGTAAATTGATGTGCCAGCCTATATAAAGGCTGTTGTGATCAAGGTCAAACTAGGAATTTTCTTCCTTACAGAGCCTCTTCTGCATGTTGTTGTTGCATTGAAGCTTGATACCATTCAGAGGGTATTGCTATTTTAATTCTGTGTTCACAAATTGCCTGCTGACTCCAGCCATCAGCTGTCACGTTTGGGGAGCAGCTCGGTGCACAGGACTTGAATTACAAATTTATTCTGCCCAGACAGGGCTTCACCAGTCAAGTCAAGCTGCCCAGTGTCACTGCAGCACTGGCAAGGAGAGATAGAATCTGAAGCTGAGGCTGCTGCAACTCTCTTCAACTTCTTGCCCACACTAAGGTGTGTCTCTAAGCTGGTCCCAGACCTTGGGAGGGAGCACAAAGCATATCAGAGAAGTGGAATAAATACTCCTTGTGTAATCTAGGCTGCTGGTGAGATCCCAGCTTGTCAAATTAAACCTCTGCAGAACAGACTCCCCCATTCCCACGTCTGTTAAATGCCTGTCCTCTCTTGTGAAGGGTTTTTTACCATCTGCTAAAGGCCACCCAAACCCTCTCTTGCACTGGGCTTGAGGAAGGACTGCGGCAGCACCAACTCACACAGATGATGCTGATCTAGTGAGGGCTTAGAACTCGATGACCTTGAAGGTCCTTGCCACCCCAAAGCCATTTCATGATTCCGCGGAGATGCTCCTTTCAGAGCTGACGGCAGATCAGAACTTGTCACTTCACCTTCCTTCCTCTAGAGGGGAATGTGTCACTGGGCATGGATGGCTCTGAGGGAACCTTAGGTGAGGTTTGAACGGCTGGATGCAGGGTTGGAAATGTGTTCCTGCTCATGGATCTGCTAATCCACAGCCCCATCCCTCTGCCCGGGACTTTCATGCTGCATTAATCCAGCACGTGGCAAATTGCTATCCTCCAACCACACAAAGGCACTCCTTTGACTTTATTTACTGCCTTGGGATTCCAGCTCTCCCATCTCTCTGCCAGAGTGCACCAGGCTGGATGGAGGCAGTTTAAAGCTTGGGCTGTAACAAATACCAAAAACCTAGGGTTTATATTCTCCCTGTTATCCTTGCTGTTCCACCAGAGGAAGAGCCCTCTCTTTACGAGCAGGAAGAGCAGACTGGTGGTGCAGAGCCGGGACAGGGCTGTCTCTCACTGCTCCCCACCAAGCTGGCAACAGCCAACAGTTCTTTTTAATGGATCATGATAGGATTACACTTCCCCTGCCAGGAGTGGCTCCTTCGGCGGTGTTCAGTCCGGGCTAATTGTAACGTAATTAGCACATTCCCATCACAGCAGGAGGCTGGAGACTTTCCCACCTCTGAAGCCTGAGCATTCTTTCTTTGAGAGAAATGTGGGTCTAGATTTGTTCTGAGCCGGGTCAGGGTGTCCAGACCATGCCGGGGAGCTGTGAGTGCTGCTCTGCAGCCTGCTCCTCCCTCAATCATAGAATCATTTGGGCTGGAAAAGACCTCCGAGATCCTTGAGTCCTGAGAGTTTTCTGTGGAGCTGGGGCAGCAGAGGTGCCTCTGAGAGATGTTCCAGAGCAGGGACAAGGAGATCTCTGTGTCCCTGTCCCAGTGGTCTACAACACCTGATTGATCTTTAAAAACCACCCTGAGGGTGAACTGGGGGAATTCAACTCCTCTGCCCTGCTTTGAAGTCTCACACACACACTGGTATGGGAGCTAAAAGATTATTGACTGTTCGAAATGTTCCTCCTGATGTTGAGGAATGGGGAAGTGGAGGTGAGGAAGGTTCCGTGTCTTGTTGTGTAAGAGAATTTCTTTTGTTGTCCTTTGTTCTTTGTTTTCTTTTTCCCCAATGTAAACTTTTATTAGTTCATAAAGAAGGTGAGTACTTGGCGGTGTTTTCATTAAAGCTGCAGGTCCTGGAGCAATGATATCATGGGAAAATTTACTTTTTCAGTGAGGGTTTTTTTTGGCTTGTTTTTTTTTTTCCAAGCTAAAGTTCTATTCCTTGTAGTTCTGGAGAACCAGGACTGAGCTGTATTTGTTTACAATTTTAAGGGTAACTAAGATCCCCCTATTTGTTACTTTGAAGCCAAAATTATTTTGGCTTGTATTTGATTGCTTGGGGTTAGCAGCCTCTCTTTTCTGTGGAAAGAAGCAACATATTGCTCAAACATCCAAATTTTTTTTTTTTTCTGGGACAAAATGAAGGACACTCAATGACAGGAGAGCTCCAGCTCAGATTTATAACTGGGTAATAAGAATTTGCGGAATAACGTGTTCATTTTCTGCCACTAGATGGAAATAAATCTTCCCATTCTCCTCGCTGTCCACTCCCAGCTTCCAGCCCAGGAGTGGAGGATTCTCGCGGGTGCAATGTGCTTCCCTGGTACACAGCACCCTCCAGGCTGGCTTTAAGGCTGCAGGACCATTCCTTGGCTGCTGTGGATGAAGGACCTCCGTGCAAGATGGCCCCAGAACTGCTGATGTGCTGTTCCAAGTGGAGGGATTGATGCGAGGTGGCCTCTGGTGTTCGGAGGCACTGACACCAATGAGTTAAAAACAAACAGCCCCGGGGGTCTGTGACCTTTACTGCTGGATAGAAACAACTTTTCCCAGAGCAGCAGGCAGGGCCTGGCTCCCAAACAGTGCTGGGCACTCTGCTGCCAGCCCAGCTGTGCGGGCTCCAGCCCAGGTGAGCACACCTTGCCGGGCACAGGGATTTACCCCCAGGGAAATGCTCTCTGGCAAGGACAGCACCGTGTCAGCCTGGGGAGGGCCAGAGGAAACACAGGCCCTGCAAATCAGGGATTTTATTGTGTTGATGTTGGCAGTGAACCCCGTTCATGTCGGGAATGAAGGATGCTGCAGCAGGGCAGGGACAAACCCCGTTCATGTCGGGAGTGAAGGATGCTGCAGCAGGGCAGGGACAAACCCCGTTCATGTCGGGAATGAAGGCTGCTGCAGCAGGGCAGGCAGAGCCCAGCCTGCCCTGGGAGCACCTCGGGGTCCCTTTGGCCGAGCCCGGCACGGAGATCCCGGAGCGGGCTCCGGGAGCCGCCCCGAGCGCACAAGGGGAGCCTGTTCTGCCTCCCCGGCCCGGCCCAGGAGCGGCACACGGAGCGAGCTGCTCCGGGAGAGCACGGATAGAGCGAGCCTTGTTGGCACAGCCCATCCTGCTGCTCCCCGGCTGTTTGCCTTGGACGGCAGCAGCGGCACCGAGGTTTGTCCGGGCCCCGGGTTGTTCCTTCTGCTGCTCCTCCACCAGCAGAGAGGCGGAGGAAAACCATCGTGCCTGCAGCTGCTGCTGTGCCTTTACCCCGTGTCTCCGGTTCCTCCCGGCCCCGGCCGCTCCACGCTGCACGTCCCCAATCCCCAACCCGGCTGGTTGGATTTAGCAGCATTTATGGGATGGGGGAATGAATGAATGTAAGCCTGGGAGTCTGTGCTGATGGAGACAACGGCAAACTCACTGCCTGCTGGTGAATTACTGCTACAGAGCAGCTAATTAAAGACAGTGTTTGGTTTATTGATGCTTTATTCGACTTTTAATTGAAGTAGAATCTCCTTAGCTGATAAAATTTCCTTCCCTGCCCTCATAGCCATCTTCTCCACAGTCTCTTTCAGCAGGTTTCTTTTGTGTTTCTGAAGCTGGGTCCCCTGTGCCAGGCAGTATTTTTCACTCCTGGTTTAACAGACAGGGGTATGACTGCTGAGGAATCTGACAGTAGTGATGGATGTGATTAACCCTCTCACATCCCAGCTCCTCTGCCTTTTGCTCCGCCGCTCACCGTCACTTCCAGGTCAGCTCCGGCCTTGCAGAAAGTTCCTCTAATAACGGGAATGGTGAGTGGTCGCTGAGGCAGGTGCCAGTGCCTGCAGGCAGATTTTAGGGGTGGCACCAGCAGAGCTCCAGCCTCACCAGTGCCACATCCTGCTATTCACAGCCTGCGCTTCCCCATCCAACCTCTCCGGCGGCTCCTGCACAGAGGGAGGCTCGGGCTGCTCCGATCCCGCTTCCAGCAGTGCTGGCCGTGGTGTGGCTGCTCCCCAAAGGCGGGGAAAGGCGGGGAGCCCTCAGGGAGAAGGATGGGAGCAAGGCACACGGCTCGCGTTGGGCAAAGGCACACCTTGAACCCCGGCAGGAAAGTTACAGCGTGAGGAAGGAGCTGATTTACCCGTCTGAGGGCTCGCTCCAGCCCGTGTGTGCCCGCAGCCTGCCAGGGTCCAGCCCCTGTCCCCCGGGACACCGGCACAGCCCACCGGGACCATCCCGGACACCTTCCCTGCTCCCTTCCCTGCTCCCAGCCGGCAGAGCCCGGCTCGGAGTGCAGCAGGCTCCTCCTCCGGAGCCTGAAGGGAGGGAAGGAGAGGCGTGGAGCTGGAGTCAGCAGCTCCGGGCCGCCCTACCTGCGCCCTGCCGGCGGCGGGGCCAGCCCGGGAGCAGCAGCATCCTCCGGAGACACAGCCCGGGGGAGCAGCAGCATCCTCCCGAGACACAGCCCGGGGGAGCAGCAGCATCCTCCCGAGACACAGCCCGGGGAACAGCAGCATCCTCCCGAGACACAGCCCGGGGGAGCAGCAGCATCCTCCCGAGACACAGCCCGGAGAAACAGCAGCATCCTCCGGAGACACAGCCCGGAGAAACTGCAGCATCCTCCCGAGACACAGCCCGGAGAAACAGCAGCATCCTCCCGAGGCACAGCCCGGGGGAGCAGCAGCATCCTCCCGAGAAAAAGTCCGGGAGCAGCAGCATCCTCCCGAGTCGCCCCCGGGAGCAGCGCCAGCCCGGCATGGAGAGCCTGAGCAGTGGCCTGAAGAAGAAAGCCACGGAGCACCACTACAGGGCCGAGGTGATGATTGCTGGAGAGCAGCTCAGGTAGGAGGTGCTGGGGTGCTCCTGCAGCCCGCGGCTCTGGGCTGGATGCCGTTAGCAGCAGGTTCCAAGTTCCATCCTGGAGCAAGCTCTTTTCCCCGGGTGCTGGTGTCCCCCTCTCCAGCACCTGCTGATCCTTCCTTCACCTGATCCTTCCTTCACCCAGCAGAGTGCTGAACCAGGTCCTTTTCTGTTATACCTTGTCCTGCTGCTCCTCTCTGGCGTCTCCCACCCTTCACCCCCAGGTACCAGGGGACTGACAGGTGAGTTTAGATGGCAACAGAGTTTTTTGTCCCTTTCCACCATTCCTGAAGCATGGAGAGTGATGTGGTGGCACTGAGCAGCCCCATGAGGTCCCTGATCCCTGGCTGGATGAGGGCAGCAACATTTCTGGGGGTTCTCAGACTTTAGGGATGACTTGGAAAGGCATTCCACATACCTGAACTGTATCTTCCCTTTCCTGAAAGTCTCTTTTGGGAACTTCTGCTGGTTTGTAGTCCCAGTTCTTCAGTAGCTTCTGAGCTTCTTATGAAGACAGAAATCCATTCTCCTACGCAATGTGTAGCAGAGAAAACATGTTCCTCGTGTATCTGGGGTCAGATCTCCCTCCTTGCTTCCAAGCATCTGACTGTGGCCTTTCCTAGCTCTAGAGCAGAGTTTGCTTGTTGATATCTGGAGCCATTCTGGTTTGCTTTGAAATGTGGGTGGGAAATAGGAAATATATCCCTGATAATGTAAATAGTCCAGAGCCTGAGTGTGCTATCATCAGCTCCCTAAAATTAGCTTGTTGTCCATTCTCAGGGAGCACTGTTAGCTTTAGCTTTATTATTTGTACTGTATCAAGGATTGATAACTTTCACCTAAGGATTGGGGCCCCATCTTGAAAATACAGCCAAGGGACGGAGCAGGTTTATTTGTATTTATATTTCCTGTATTTTACTCATCTGGAGTGACTGAGACTCAAGTTGAGCCCCACAGCCTGGACCAAAGGAAGGGATCAGGTATTGAGAGAGAAAATAAAATAATCAAGCTGTGTGTCAAAACTGTGTTCTGTATGTGAGGGGGGATGTGACTTCCCGGTACCTGTTGCAGGACAGGAGCAGATCAGACCCTGGACCATTTGGTGATTGTGACTGCAAGCACAAGAAGGGGATACAGTAAATTTGTTTGTGAACAGAACTCTCCCAGTACACTGCACGCTGGGCTAAAGTTGAATAGAAACCCCAAAGTTTAGGTAGTTTTAGGGACATCCATCATGGGTTTTTTTCTTCTTCTTCATTTTTTTCTCCCATAGCTGCAGTGCCTTGAAGTTTCCCGGTTTAGGGAGCTCCCAGAATCTGAGAGTTGACAGTGAGGGAGAGGAGTGTCCTTTAGCAGGGGCTGGGCACACAGCAGCTGCATCCTTCTGCTTTGGTCTGGGCAGGAGGCTGTTCCCAGTGCAGAGGGATGGGAAGGAGCTGGTGGTGTAGAACCTGGGGAGGAGATGAGGAGATGGACACCAGCCTGGAGCTGGACTGCTCCTTCCACTGAACCTCTGGCTGGAAGGAGAATGGAGTGAGGCAGAACACACAGAGTTCAAATTTCTCTCTTGTGTTTTGGGGATCTCTAACTAAGGAGTTACTGGCGTGGATCTTCCTGGGACCTGGAGAGCAATGGGGAAACTGAGGCAGAGAGGCTGGGTGATTTGTCAGACAACAGCAGACGGGCAGGGCTAAATGTCCACGTTGTCCTGCTCTGCTTTTCCCCAGATGTGGAATACTGAGGCATGGAAAGGAGCCTTGCAGCTGCCCTGACTGAGTAAACCTCCATGGGCAAATAACGCTGCTGTATCCACATGAAACAGCAAACATTTGTTTTTCCCTGCTCCCCGCTTCCTGCCTTGCCTCCCCGCTATTACATTAAATCAAACAAACCTTTGCTCCGTCTTTACAGTTCTTTGGCTTCCCAGCAAGTTTGCAAAATCCCTCAGAGTTTGGTTTGGCCCGAGGGGTGAGTCTGCTCCGTGTCAGGATGCGTTTCCCAGCCAGGAATAGCTGCACGGGCGAGGGCTGGCGGAATTCTCCGTGCCGATGGCCGGGAGTGAAGCGGATCCTGAAGGAATCAGTGGGAGATTGGCCCCTCTGGTTTGGGTTTGCCTGTCTGCCAGGGTCCCTGTGCTTCAACAGCTGCCTGGTCCAGGGAGGGGGAAAAAGGATTTTGAGTTTTGGGTCTCTCTCCACTAGAAAGACAAAATTAAAGTTTTTGCTGGTATTTTGGCCTTGAGTCTGACAGAGCTGCCGGCTCGGGCTCGTTCCTCACGTCTGCTGTCATTCCTCTTGTGTCAGACGTAGAGGCTTGCATGAAAATCACATCGGTTTTACTGGGCGTTGTGTACTCCTGGGTGGCATTCTGTAAGAGAGGCCCAATTAGTCACTTCTAATTGCAACAAATGGCTTATCTACAGAGAGAGGTTCTGGAGCAGCTTCCTGCCTCTGCATTCACACCCTGCTGTAATCGGAGCTCCTCAAGTATGGACAAGCCCTGGTGCACTCACTCTCGTCTGGGTATTCCCATGGTCAGGAGAAGCAGCTGTGCTCTAATAGCTCTGTTAAGCTGCTTTAATCATTTCTAAACATAAAATATACTCAGTAAATTCATGTCTTGTGCAGAAAAGTGAGAGGAGAAAGAAGCTTTTTTTTTTTCCTACAAAGAATAAAATTGCAATTTCTGCCACTGTACAAAACTTTCAGAGCTGACCGGTGTTTTGTGTGGATGCTCAAACTGCAGTGCTGTTAAATAAAGTGCTCATGCTTTGATGCTCTGGAAACTTGGCTTGCTAAAGGTGTGTGAACATGCCAAAATTTGTATCCTTGCCCAAAAGTCATTTGTCTGCAAGAGGTTTGGTGGGTCTCTGTTGGACTTGGATCTCTTGCGGTAAGAATGACTTCCTTGAGGAGTCATGGAATCAGGCATGCTTGATCTAGCAGTGAACGTTATTCAAAGATGAAACTCCATGGTCAGAATTACTTTTAAAAGCTAATAATTAAATTTCTAGCACTGGTGAAAGGAAGGACTGGGACGTAAACTTGTGCCTGCTGGGATTTCTTTTTAAGTCTTCCTATACTTATATTTAAATACAAGGAAAATGAAATATCTCAGTACCACTGTGGGTTGTCACAGGCGTGCAAAGCCCTCCCTTGTCCCCAGATGTACTGGTGCTTTTTAAGACTGGGGGTGATGCAAACTGGGGTTTGCTGAGCATGGTTGCAGCAGCTCTTTTACCTGAATGTGCCTCTCCAGCAGCAGCTTTGCAGAAATGCTCCTGTGTCTGCTGCTGCCTTTTAGAGAGTGCTCAGTTGTTTGTTGTTTTGGCGGGGTTTGTTTTTTTTTAATTTTTGTTTGTTTGTTCCTGTGAAGATAGGAACAGAAAAGGTCTCTTGGATGATGCATCTTTCCAAGGCCACTCGTTTGTACTCAGCTGCTGTGGGAATGTGAACTGCAATTATTATCCTTGAAAGATCCACCTTGACAATTTGAGATGCTCAGGGTCTGTTTACGTGGGAGGGGAGGGAGAGTTTACTCCCGCTCTCTTTGGATGTCCCTTTCAATAAGGTTACCCAGGATGAATAATGATGGCTTTGTAGTGACCTTGACAAAGGGACAATTTGCTTACCCAACACAACCTACCCAAAGCAAACGCACGTGAAGCTCTGCCTGCCAAGCCAGGAGTGTTTCATAAGAGCCCGTTCTCAGGTTCCAGCAAGAGTTTTATCCTGACCTTATCCTGCCTTTTTTTTTTTTTAATCCTTTTGAAGAAGTAGTATTTCCACAGGGTGGATTTTGCCGTCTAGAAAACTAATAATATTGCATTTTATTTTGTATTTCCTTAATTTTTTTTTTTTATTATTTTTCTTTTAATCTGGAAACATGATTAGAACCCACTCGCGGTTTCACCAGCTTTGTTTTTGTAACATCGCACAAAGCTGTTGCATCCTGTGGCTGAAGGACAAAGTTTGTCTCTTCAGGGTTGACAGGAAACAGTAAACAAGAGGAAAGTGAAAAGTCCACAAGGACACTTGAGCCGAGCCTCTTCCGCTGCCCTGAGTCTGCAGGACAGAGGGAAAACTTGTCACAGGCTTAAAACAGCCCTTAAAGGTGCAAGGTGCTGCCCCAGAGCTGCTGAAATACCACTCAATTCCTGTCCTGGCAATTGCTCCCAATCAAATATTTTCAGAATAAGTGTATTTTTTAATTTTTATATCTTAAGGCCTTAGCAGCATTGCTCCCTAATTTTTTTATTTTATTTATCTCCTTCAAAATCTGTGAAGTTTTTTTTTCTGTATTCTGAAACAGGATTGAATAAAGGGAATAAAATAGGGGAAATAGTGTTCTCCTAACAAGCTTCTATGCAGGCCTTATGTGATTATGGTCTACGTATTATTGCATGTATAGGGGGTGTGTATGAATGTAAATATATATATATATATTCTTTATAGATGCTTGTAGACTCTTGATGGCAATAGAACACTCCTGCTACATTTCTTATCTTTACCAAACATTCCCCTAAAGCGCCTTCCCACTTGTTGATTGTGAAGGAGGGAAAACATAAATATTGGCTGTGCCTTCCCCCATAAGGGGAGAGCCTCTGTTTGCAGTCTCTGCTGACTGTGCCTGGTTGCATTTTGACAGTGGACCATGAAATAAAGCAAGAAAAAAGACAAAAAACCCTAAAAATAGCGAAGCTGTCTGCGGACTGTTCTTTCTGGGTAAAACCCCTCTGCAGAACGAGTGCTGGTCACACGTGGGGATCAGCTCCCAGGTAAAGGCTGAAATGCTGAATACAGACCTCAGGATTTGAGGGAGGTCTGTGCAAGGCAAGACCAGAAGCTGGTTCTGTGTGACTCTTTAGTTAAATATTTTAATTAGCAGGAAGGTCTGAAAACTTCTGTCAACTTCTCAGCATTAATTGCAACAGTCAATTACTAATTATTCCTCTAACAACACCTTTTATGGTAAAACTTCTAGGAACTTGGTATTTATAAATCCTACAATAGAGGATAATCCATTACTCGTTGATAGTTTTTCAGGGTATTTAAACTTCTCTAAAAGTGTTGTCCAACAGGCATGACTTTTCCAAAAAGAACAAAAGAACTTGAGGCATGAAACAACAAAAGGCTGCAGTGTTTAATGCCTTAGTAAAACTCACTGGCCCGGGGCAAAACTGGGAATGGCGACGAGTAATTTGAAATGAAAACCATCCTGGAGTTACAGAGATGTTTAATTAATATCTCCCCTCGGGGCCTGCTGCACGCACCGGGCATTTTCCAGCACTGGTGTTTTGGGAACGGTCATGGCTACAGGGCAAAAGTTTGGCCCCTGGACAGATCTCCTGCCAAACTGGGCTGGCTTTGGCTGGAGCACAGAGGAGCTCTGTGCCTTGTGGCTCGCTCAGCTGGTAAAAGGTCCCTCTGAAAGTCAAAGCCGTGCTCACCTGAGTAACCTCCCCCCGAGTATCTTCCCATCGGAGCTGCTCACCAGCCGTAACGTCAGGGTTGCTGGGACAGGAGGATTGCTGTTTGGGCAAACTCTGCCCCAGCCAATCCCCGCTGGAATCAGAAAATGTCAGCACTGTTGTGTGCTGCTGCTGTGGGTCAGTGGGTGCGTGGGTTAGGTAGTGCTGGCATCCGCCTGGCGCTCTTTGCTTGGGCAGAAGAAAGGAGGATTCCTCTTGCTGCTCCCACCTGGAGTTACGAGCAAGGCTCTGTCCTTCATTCCTGCTTTCCTGGCCATGGGGAAGGAGAACTGGACACAGAATCATGCCAAGATAATAAATACAGCTCCTGCTGGGTTTTTTTCTGAATTTTGTCCCCTCTCCACCCACTTTGGTTTGCTGCTGTGGGTTTTAGAGGCTTGTTTAGAACAAAAGACACCTGTGGGTCGCACTACATCTGCTCGGCCAACCTGAGTGGACAAAATCCTAGGACTCTGGCTGCCCTTGGATTGCCAAATGCCTCCTCCAAACTGACATCAGGAATTTGGGGGGTTGAATTTTGTTTCCCATGGAAACTGTTCGTGTCCAGTTCCTGTGGCCAGGAGTGGGCGTCTGCCTGCTAGAATCACAGACCAAAGCCTCCCAAACCTGGCACTCACTCTGAGTGCTGGCAGGAGGAGGGAAGGGGATGGCGGAGGGGCTCCCTGGGATTGACTGCTGCAGTCTGGCAGCGCCAAGGGCTTTGGCTGAGCTGGCCGGTCCTTGCTTGGCTCCAGCCCCAGCACATCCAGGGTGGTCTCTGCAGGCTGCACAGCTCTGGAGAGCCCAGCTGCGCCTTTCCCCCCGCCAGGCTCCGGCTCCACGACGGGAAGCTGATCAAGGACAGGCGGTACCACCTGCGGACCTACCCCAACTGCTTCGTGGCCAAGGAGCTCACGGACTGGCTCATCGACCACAAGGAAGCGCCCGACCGCGAGACCGGCATCCGCCTCATGCAGAAGCTGATGGATCACTACATCATCCACCACGGTGTGTGGGCCTGCTGCAGCCCCCGGGGCGGGGGGCTGTGTGCCTGCTCACCCCCCGTGTCCCTCAGCCCAGCGGGCAGGAGCGTGGCCGGGTCCCTGCGTGTGGGGGAGGCTCCCGGAGAGGTCGGACGGGGCCGGATCTGTGGGAAGCTGTGTTGTTTTTAGGGGATGTGCCAGGTCCCTGCCCAGCAGAGAAGGGGCTCGGGCTGTGCAGTGGTGGAATGATAAAATGATGTCTAAAGCGGCTCCTCTTTGAAAGCAAGCTCGGTGGCACCTGCCCTGTATTCCTGTCCCCGGGCAGGTGGATGTTTGTGCAGCAGCTGCTCCGGCTCGTGTTTGTGTCACACAGAAACGGAGGCTGAATTGCAGCACGTGCTTCGCATCTGCACAAAATTAAGTTTCTTACCATGAGACCCCAGTGTTCCTTGGTTTCCCCACGATGGGGCAAGCAGGGCTGTGAAGTCCATGTCACTCCAAGGAGAATTGAATCTGGCACTTGTGAACTTGGAGCTGAAGGAATTCTGCCTCCATTGGGGTTTAAGAGTGTGCTACCAATACAAAGGCTTGTCTGTGGAACAAAATTTTTTAAAAAATAATAAAAAGGAAGGAAATTGAAAAGGAGCTATGGAGAAAAAGTAGCTTGATGCTCAAGCCCAGCTCTTTGCAGTATTCAGGTTTTTTTTTTATTTTTAAACTTTCTTTGGAACTTCCAGGAGTTTTGAATTAACTCAGGTCACAAACTGAGCTCTGTGCTGCAGAGCAAGGTCCAGCCCTTGGTCCTGATCTACACAACAGAAAAAAAAGTTGTGTTTCAGGTGGGCAAAAAGCAATTCCTGTCCATGTGGTTTGCAGGCCCAGCCAGGAAGAGCAGCCCCAGATTGTCAGACAGCCCTGGGACACCTCTGCCATCGGTGGGAAGGGCTGTGGCTGAGCTCTCCTGCTCCCAGGGCTTGGGGACAGGGGCTGTGGCAGCCTGGAGCTGGTTTGTCACACGAGGGTGTAGCTGAGGAGACAGAAGCAGATGCTGACCACACCAAACCAAGCCCTCTCCTCCTCCCCCGTCTCTGGGCTCCAAATACAGCTGCCTTTGACCACTGCAATGCAAACGCTCCCTGTTGCCAACTGCTCCTCGCTGAGGGTTTACATTAAACTGCCTTGAATAAACTGCTGCTGCGCTTTATCACAAAAAGCTGAAGCAGGGAGTTCTCAGTTAACCATTAACACTTACACCTGATTATTTTTCCATCTCTCCAGCTGACAGTTTCAAATAAATCCATTAGTTAATTAAACCTGTGCAGCGCTGGGTACCAGCACTGTTTTGATTGCTTATTAGGACACGTCCCTCCTGCTCCTGAGACAATTCCTGGCAGGACACAGAAGTTGACTTTCCAGCTTGCCTTGTGTCCATTAATTTTGTTAGTGCTGTGGAAAGAGGGCTGCCAGCGAAGGCAGCACAGCGCTGGGTGCTTGGCAATTGTCTGGCTGAACTGTTTGCCCTCTTCTCCCCTGGCATCCACATGATTATCTCATGAAAATCATCGTGCTGCCTCTTAATTGCCTGGTGTGCTTTGAGCTTTGGTTCTGTTACACACTGGAAGAACATTGGAATTGGTCTTTAAACAGGAGAACTGCTTTGGTTTTTCTACGGGCACAGTCCTGTAGGATTTTTTTTTGTTGTTCTATTCCCAGCTGCAATGGCTTTGGAACGGTTGTTCCTTGCAATTATGAGGCTGCAAACTTTCCCTGTTAAAACAACTTTCTCATCCTGCCCTCGTGCTCGGTGAGTCACAGGCTTTAGGGCCCTGATTGCATCTGAGACAGCTGCTCTGCAGGAACGATGCACCCGAGATAATCTAACAAGTTTTGGCATTTTGCTGCTCACCTGAAGGGGAATGTGGTTTCGCCAGTCTACTCAGATGGATGAAAAAGTGTTAAAATTTTCATAAGAAGTATCTTGAATCTTTTGCATTTCACTCTAGTGAATGATGTTACTTTAGTGAGGAAACATTAGTGGTTTTTCTTTTTCCCTTTGACTAATATTCTTTATTTTCCAGGCATATTCTTTATTCTGGTTTTTTTTGTTGTTTGGTTTTGGGGTTTTTTACCATTTAAATTTCTTCTTGCTTCAGATGGATGGACCTGAAGGCTGGCTGATTTTTAAGACCTGAACTAAGATTTTTGGGCTGGGATTTTTGGGTTTTGTTTTAGGTTTTTAGGGATTTATTTGTACTTGTAGCCTAGGAGTCTGTTTCAGGCAGGTTTATCTCACAACTGTGTCCCAAATATTTACTTGCTAAAGGCTACATGAACTATAAAACTGTGCACTTACAGAGTGTGTGCCCACCCCCAAGATGAATCCGAGGCTTTTCATATAGATTTAATTATTCTAGTTGTATTACACCTGGCTTAGAATGAAATTTTCTCTTGAGGTCAGTTTGCCATGCAAAGGAATTGGGAAGGGTTGGCACAAAATGACGTGGAAAAGTTTGTGCCATTTTTTAACTTTTTATCTTGTGAATATTTTTGGCAGACAGAGGTGATTTTCTGGGGGTTTGAGTGCAGTGTGAGATTTTTTTTTCTTTTTTTTCCTCTGTCCTGCAAGTCTGCTTACATGTGGCCGTAGCTTTAAAAAAAAACAGTTGAGGCAATTGTATTCATCCTCTTTCAATCTAAATCAAAACATTAATACACCAATACTTAAATGGAAAAAAAAAAACAAACAAACAAACAAAAAAAACCCAAACAAACAAACAAAAAAAACCCCCCAAAAATAACCACCAAAAAACCCAAAAAACAAAAGCTCTGTTTATTTCAATGAATATTTTAGTATCTGGGATAAAATGCAGACCCCAACTCCAGCTTTGCCAAGGTCTGTGCATTGGGATTGACCTCTCCCACCAGCATCATCTTCAGGCATTCACAAGCAGGTCATTTTTGGGGACCGAGGGCTCGGATGCCGATTGTTCCATGGGACGAGGGGCACAGGGAAGGACGTGGCACGAAGCCCTCTCAGCTTTTAACCTGGATACAGCACCGTGCTGAGCGTGAGCCCCGCTTGGCATCGGGGACTGACACCCCTGCCCTGTGTTCCCCCAGTCTGTGACGAGCACTCGGATTACAAGGATGCCAAGCTGCTCTACCGCTTCCGCAAGGATGACGGGACCTTCCCTCTCAGTAAGGACGTGAAGGTGTTCATGCGAGGGCAGAGCCTCTATGAGAAGTACGTGAGTCCTCCCCTGGCTCCGGGGCCCCGGGGCAGTGCCCTGCTGGCTGTGCTGGCTGCCGGTGCCCTGCAGCTGGGAGCCACAGCTCTGCTTTTCCTTCTCTGCGCTCCCTGCTGCCCCACGGGGATCTGCTGCTTCCTCCGCCCCGTCACAGCTGCGGGACGATCACAGTCCTTGGGGATGGGACAGTGTTACTGTGAACTCCTGGATGTTTCCGAGGGCTCAGGCCCCCGTGCAGGGTCTGGGATGTGGAACAGGGAGGTGCAGTCTGAGTGTTCCTGGGATGAGCGCATCCAGGGGCCATTCCCAGCATCTTTCCAGCCTCCTTGTGTGAGCTGTAGTAGGACTTACGTCCCACCAAAGTCAGCAAGGTATGGGACTTTCAGGACCTTCATGGGCCTGGGTCCCTCGCCCTTGCTTAGCCTATTTGCAAATTTTCTCATGGAAAAGGTTATTCCTAGAGGGCAGAGAAAACTCCTTCCGCCTCCGAGTGTTTCGTTTCCTTTGTGTTGATTGTTTCTGGTGCTAAATCCAAGCCACCCTTCCAGAGTTTAACCCCAGCCCCCCGCTCTCTGGACCTGTTTCCTTTAACAGCCTCTTCACAGCCTCACATCCCCCCGCTCTGGCAACGGGAATCGCGGACTCCGAGGGTGCTTTGGGGTGTGTCCCTGCCGCTGTGCCGGATGCGCATCCCTCGTACTTGGCTCTCGCTCCGCAGTGCCCGTGGCACGGGAGAGCATCCAGGCAGCGCGATGGCTGAGCCGGCTGCACCCTCTCGTGGAGACACTGGATTTAGCGCTCACACGCTGCCCGTGGAGCGCTGCTGACCGAAACCCGCCTCACCCTTGCCTTTGGACTGTCTGCCGTGCGCTACCCACGCTCAGTCGCTTGCTTGGCTTTCCCTGTGATCTTTAGCTGAGCTCGCAGCCCGGCTGGTTTTGCTGGAGCCGCTGCCTCGCTGCGATGAAGATTTACAAAGGTGCCCGACGGCAGCTCCGTGATCCTGCCTCCCTTCCCGCTGCTCCCCGGAGGGAATGTTGTGGCTGCAGCGCTTTGCCCGCTGCTCTCGGCCTTGCTTCACCCGGCCGCATCTCCCCTGGGGACTGGCAGGGATGTTTGGCATCACGGGAGCCTTGTCCCACCTCTGTGCCAGGCTGGTGAGCGTGGAAGAGTCAATCCTGAAGGTGAGGGAGGAGAACTCGGTGAAGTACCAGAGGACTTTCCTGGGCTCTGAGATGATCGACTGGCTCATCCAGGAGGGAGAAGTGGAGAACAGGCAGGAGGCAGTGGAGCTGGGACGGGCACTGCTGGAGCACGGGATCATTCAGCACGGTGAGCCAGGCTCTGGGGGAGCCGGGGAGCACAGCGAGGGATGAGCGTGGCTGTGTGAGGAACAAATCCCCATTCATGCCATGCAACAAGTGCTGGTCAAGTGCCCACTTGGAGATGGCAATGGAGCCTTTCAGTTCTATGTTTGGAGCTGGTGACCTTTGAAACTGGAGCGATCTTTTACCGTCCACAAAGGCTTTGAGACGAAATCTGAGCTCTTGCTCCTCAGTTCTTCAAAGCCGCCGGCCGCAGGGCTGGGCTGCACCCCTGGGTTTGGAGGGCTGGGGGGTGAGGATGTAATGTTAACTCCTCTTGGCTGGAGATCATACCCATCTGCTATAATTAAACTTCCAATTCGGAAGGCGGGGAGTTCTCTGAGTGTCTCAGGACAGGGGCAGGTGGAGGGATGTGACACCGAGTGCACCCCTGGGACATGGCACCTCTGGGGGGGTGGCCCTGCTGCTCTCCCTCCCTGCAGGCAGCACCCCCAGACAAGCAGAAAAGCTGCAGTAGAGCACAGGGGCATTAACAGCAATTCATGAGGGTCCCTCAGGATATTTGTGACATATTTTTCCACCCCCTCAGCCTCTCCCTCCTCCCCTGTTCTCTCCTAGTCTCCAATAGGCATCACTTCTTTGACAGTGACATCCTCTACCACTTCTGGATCAACTTTCGGCGGCGGCGGCGTCTCACGGAGTTGCTCAATGAGAACTCCTCCCGTGCCCTGTCCGAGAGCCCTGACAGCCCCTTCTGCCTTCGCAAGCTCAACCCAGACCCAGGCAACACCAGCTTCCTCTCTGGTAACCGTGGGAGTGAAAGCAAGGATTGCATTACCAGAGTGTCCCGGGGATGAGCGTTTGAGAGGTTCCTCTGGGCGTCCCATGAAGTGAACACGCATCCCATGGTTTGTGGTGGATGTCACAATGCTGGGACAGTCTCTAGCCCAGCCCCCTGTCCCAGGAAAATAACTCGGCATCAGACCAGCTCTTGATCTTTCTTTGAAGCTGCTTTTACTTTTTCTAAGCTCAAATGCCCTCTTCAGCGCACACATATGTTTCAAATGCAGGTCAGGCTTGGGGGGAAGTTTGTTATTTTGAACTACTCTGTTTTTTCATTGGAAAATGTTTGTGTGCCTCTTTCAGTCCAGACCAACAAGGAGATCAAAGTTGTCTCGGCGGTTCGAAGGAGCAGCATCACTTCCCTCTCTGGAAACTCCAACGCCTACTTCAGCGCTCCTCCTACGCTGGTATTCCCTCCTGTGGCTGAGTGCAACCCCAAATCAGGTCTGGGCTTCTGCATTGCCTGTTGTTATATGGGAGACATCAATTCCTTCAGGGCACGGGCTCAAGCCCAGCTCCAAACCCATCGAACCCCTCAGCCTCACCTCTGCACGTTGATTTGAAAAGTTGTGCGTGTGTCTGGAGAACCGCTGCGATGAACGCAAAGGTTTCTGTGTGCAGAGTTCTGTGTGGTTCTAACATCTGTTTCCAGCCCAGGGTAATCCCCAGGCTGCCTGGTTGTGCACTTTACCATACAGACCCCTTGATTCTGATAGAATCTCTCACCTTCTGCTCTAGTGTTAAAGAGACCCGTCACCAACGAAGAGCTGCTGTCCCCCGGGGCCCCCTATGTCAAGAAAACGCTGACTGTGAGTGACCATTGGGAATGGCATTGCTAATCCAGCAGTATCCAGCTCCCTGCCTGCTCTTTGGGGGGTTTCTGTTGGCTGCTCTGACCTCGCTGTGCTAAAACTTTGGCTGCATGTCACATCATCGTGGCTTTTTGTTGGTGACTCTCTAGGGGTCAATGTCTTCACATATTCTTGTGGGGGGAAATGTGCTCAGCTCCTCTGAGGGCTTAATGTATATCCATGAGGTAGATCAGGGGGGGAAAAAATGTTTTCTGGCCTGAAAACTTCTCCTGTTTTGGAATTTTTTCACCATTGGTCAGGCCCTGGCACAGGTTACCCAGGGAAGCTGTGGCTGCCCCATCCCTGGAAGTGTCCAAGGCCAGGCTGGATGGGGCTTGGAGCAACCTGGGAGAGTGGATGGTGTCCCTGCCATGGCAGGGGGATGGAACAAGGTGATCTTTAAGGTCTTTTCCAATCCAACCCATTCCACTATTGTGTGATTTCTGTTCCATCCAGCTCCGTGCAAAATGTAGAATCAGCAAGTCTTGTGACGCTTGGGTCTGTGGCACTCACCCTCTGCCACACGGCTTTATGCACAGCTTCATGCATCTTCCAGGTGCCTCTGCAGATCAGGGGTTTTGATTTGATCCAGCAGCATCTGATGGAGCTGCACTGGATGGGGGAACATCCAAGGGCCAGCACTGCCTTCCTTGTGGTGGGCTTTTACATGGACAGATCTCCAGGATGCTGCAGAAAACCTGAGCTTGGGGCTTTTGCTTTTTAAACTATTTCTAAAGCTGTAGGACTGGTCAAGTCGGGGCTGGTGGGTGTTGGATGGAAAAGTTACAAGCCAGCTCCTGCCCTGTGGATCCTTTTGCGCTTGGTTATTTTTGTGTCTCACCTCTTCACTGCCCACCTCTGAAAGGGGCACTCTCACAGAGTAGGAAGCATGACAGCTGCCTGGCCACGCTGGTTTGGCACCAGAAAATGCGGATCAGGCTCCCAAATTAAGTGTGCTGTAGGAAGTGGTGGGAAGGAGCAAGGAAAATCAAGCTGGTGATTGGCATGGCACATCTGAGGCCGCGCTGTTCATTCTCCTGCTGAACGCTCTTGCCCTGCCCTTCAACTCTGCCAGCCCGGGCCCTTCTTTCACGGCTCATTTCCTCCTGCTTAGCTCTGCAGTTGCTGTTATTTATTTATACGGGAGATGTGCAAAGTCCCTTGGGAATTCCTTTTTCTCTTTTGGTCACTTCAGAGGGCCGCAGTGTCACAGCAGACTGCTCTGGCAGGCTGACATCAGCGTGGGGCAAGGCGAGAGCAGCCCCTGCCACCCAGGAAATGCTCTGCTGTGCCAGGGAAAAGGCGCCGTGTGCGTGCTCGGGGAGTGTTCTCGAGCGCGCTCGTGGTGCGTGCCTTGCACTTCAGCTCGATGCTGCCTGTGGTTCTCTTTCCTGCACAGGCTGGCAGGGAATTAATCAGAAAGCAGCTTTGCAGGGAGCAATTAATCATTTCTGCATCTCACTTGGTGCACGGCCCTTTCCCTCCTGCCCAGGTCAGGGTAGGATCATGAGCTCTCTTGCCACTCTGGGAACTGTTACGTCTCCTCTCTCCAGCCTGCTCCTTGTTTTTTAAACCCTTTTTGTTTTCCTTGCAGATTGTGGGGGATGCAGTGGGCTGGGGGTTTGTGGTTCGAGGAGGAAGACCTTGCCACATCCAGGCAGTGGACCCAGGAGGACCTGCTGCTGCTGCAGGGATGAAGGTGCTTCTTACTCATGGAGGCTGAGCAGGAGACAGGATCTGTGTCCTGTTTGAGCTTTTTGGGCTGAACACATCCTCCATGGTATTCCTACCTCCTGCCCTGGGGGTCAGGCTGGTGGAGAAGGCACATGGAGCTCTGGGAGAGGTGGAGGGAGGGACCCGTGTGTGGTGGCAGAGTGGAGGATTTGCCTTTTCCAGGGCAGCACAGGGGCTGTGGGCAGCTAAAACTCAAAAAACTCTGTCAGAAGTAAACCACCCCTGTGCCAGACCTTGGAATTGTCAAAACTGTTTGAGCTACTAAAAACCAAGCAGAGAATTCCCAGCTCAGTTCCAGTGACTTCACATAACCCCAAGGATGCAGGGAAGGAGCAAAGCTTTGTCGTGAGCCACTTGCTCTCACAATTCCTGAAATTCTCAGTTCCTGAGCATTTTATTTCCCTGCTGCTAGCAATGGACTTCTACATGGAACTCTTTTCCGTGTACAAAAAAACGTAATAATATTAACTTGATGCCTTGATTTGATTCATCGAGTAACTTCCAATATTTCCATCTCAGGAGAAGGGAACTTACAGCTTGGAGCTCACTTTAGGCCCAGGCATGTGAGTTTGGTGTGGAGTCTTAGGCACGAATGAAGGAAGTGTTGAGTTTCCCACTTCCCTACAGAAACCCCAGCAGCAAGGTGTTGTGATTAGTAATTTCTAAAACCTGATATAAATCTAAAGTCACATGAATATTTGAAATAATGGGATTCTTCAGAGGCAGAGTGTGACTCCTTGTTTGCTTCAGGCAGGATTGGAAGGGGATGGATGAATTTGTTTCATTTACTCAAGAGCCCAGTTAATTTCTCCTTACCTAATCTCATTTGCTACCAAATTGCTGGATGTTAATATTGTGCTTCATTTCCATCTGTGAAATGAGCCACTGCTCATAAATGAGTCTTTTTTCCCTCTGTTAGCTCACAGCCCAAATCCCTTTGGTCCTGTTTTCATGACAGTGATTGCAGCACTGTGATTATTGATGTAGATACGGGGTGATGATTCTTGAGGGTTTCCAAGATTTGGACACAAGTTATTTGCATCACAGCCCCAGGTTCCTGTTAATCCTGGGCAGGAGGTGCTGTGGCACTGGAGGTGACCTGTCCCTCCTCTCCTGCAGGTGTGCCAGTTTGTTTTCTCCGTGAATGGGGTGTACGTTCTGCATCTGGACTACCAGACCATCAGCAGCCTCATCATGACGGGACCACGGACTCTGGTGATGGAAGTCATGGAAGCCATTGAGTGAGCCAAGGAGTCTCAGCCCACTGCTGCGGATGGGATGGACTGTGGGGAGGGACCAAGCTCGACCTTGCACTGTGATGTGTTACCCAGGCATTTGGATGTATTTTCAAATAAATACATTCTAATGGACAAACCTCAGATTTTTTTTCTGCTCTGGAAATATCTGTCTCTGCCTGCTCTTAGAGTGCCTAAGCTCTTGCAGCTCCTTTTTAGTGCCAGTGTGAGAATTCAGCATTTAATGAACCCCACCTTAAGCAAGCCCTTCTCCAGCCAAGCTGTGAGGCAGGTGGCAAAGCTGGGAAGCAGCAAGAAGTTTACACCAAGTGAGTCTGTCTGAGCTGCCCCGAGCTGTCTGTGCACCCTCCTGAGAGCACAATGTGCTCTCCAGATGGCCCCATGAGCTGTGCCACCGGCTCTGTCAGGAAAATAAGGAAATGAGTACAGGAATGTGTGTTCTTCGTAAAGTCCAAGGCTCCTGCCACTCTCCTGGCTTAGCCACGCTCACAGCCAGGGCTGGTCGCTGTTCCCAGCTGTTTCTTGAAAAGGTGACACTTCCATGATGGTGCTTTCTGTGCCCCCTCTCCTTAATAACATTAATTCCATTAATCAGCTTCACCTCAGCAAGGAGGCAGACAGAGATCCTCAACATCATAGGCTGCTACCAGCCTAGTGGGGAGGAGCAGGTAAAGGAGGGACCAAAACCCGAAAGTGCCCAAAAGGAAATGTGTCCTAGTCTGAATCTGGCTCTGGGAAGGAACAAAAATGAGTGGATGTCACCAAAATCCAGCCCCCTGTCCCCTGCTGCATGCAGGATGGCTGTATTTGCAGCCAGTGCAAAATATTACTTGCAAAGTACCCTGAAAGTGAACTAAATATAGAAAACAGGTAATAACAAGAAATTAGGGAGGTTTCCTTCTTTCCAGTTCGCAGAGCATCCTGTTTGTGATTAGCCTGCCGTGCTGTGCACAGACAGGATGATTGCCAGCACTCCTGCTCGGGGCAGGGTCCTCAGTGCAGCTCCTTTGGCCACAAACCAAGCCTTAAGTAAAACCCAAAAAGGCCGGAAATAGTTATTTAGGTTTGTGTTGAAATGAGGTTGACTTTCTTGGACAATCTGGTGTCGGCTGTGTATTGCCATGCTGCTGGCTGCCTTTTTCCCTCGATATAAAGGGGTATCTGCTCCCCCAGTGCTGGTGCTGAGGTAATGGGATAACTTGGAGCACAGAATTCCTGGAACAGTGTCCAGCAAGATGTTTGCATTGATAATTGGGGTCCTTCCAGCCCCTAAGTGGAAGCAGACCATCTCCTCAGCAGTCTGTCAATACACTCACAGTCGTTATTTGTAGCATTCAGTGCACAAGTCCAGCAACCTCCATCTGCCTTTTTGCTTTTGAAATCCTCTATAGGGAGAGTTCGGGTGTCTGTGACATCCCAAAGGTTTAACCCAGGCTGCTTGGCTTGCACCAAGGTCAAATCCAGAAGATTTAGGCGTGGTGTGGGCACCTTGGGAAAGGCAGGTCAGGAAACAGCACCCTGAGGACAAGCACTGGAAACAGCTCCAGATTTTTCTGTGTCAAAGCAGGATTTTTTAATTCTGGATCTGAATTCCTTCAAAGCACAGGAGATAAGTGCTTGTTTCTTTCTCTCCTGCTTTTAAAGAAAACCGTAACAGCCCTGAGCAACCTCAGAAACCCAGCAGGAATTACAGAAGAGGTAATTTGTGGCATTTACACACAGGGCAGTGACAACCCTCTCTCCATGGGGTACAAAATGCCCTGTGCTTGGTGTTATTAAGATTTGTTGCCCACTTTTTGCCCAGAGAAGCTGTGGCTGCCCCATCCCTGTAAGTGTTAAAGGCTGGGCTGGACAGGGCTTGGAGCAGGTTAGGATCATGCTTGGAGCTGGGATAGTGGAACGAGTTCCTGTCTATGAAGGGATTGGAATAACATGCTCTGTTATGTCCCTTCCAACCCAAATCCTTCTGTAATTCTGTTATTTAAGTGCTTCCTTTTGGTGTTATCCTTTTCTCTGTATATTGAAATGCTTTTAAGCACTTAAAAGGTTATAAAACAAAATTGCAAAGAGATAACAAATGTTTGTTTATATTGCAAAATATTCTGAAAACTATGATTATTTTTTTTTTCCATTTAACTTGATACTTCCAGAGGTATCCGTGTTTCCTGCTGAAAGGCAGTGCAAATGTCTTTAACCTCAGTTGTGATGGGGGACTGATGCTGACAGTCCCTGCAGATGCGGCTGAAAATCTGGCCCCTGTAACGAGAAATGTCACTGTCAGTCATTCCCTCCTGGCAATGAGGACAAAATCTGTCCAGAAAAGGTTTTTGGCATGGAGCTGGGCGTCTCTCCCAAGTGCTGCTGAGGATCCGTCCCGCAGGAGCTCAGGGCTGGATCCCACAGCTCCGGAGCCCCCAGCCTCGTGGAGCTCCAGCTCACGATTCAGCCTCTGGCCCTGCAAAACGTACAGATGTGCTTGATTTCCTTCAGAGAGCGAAACACAACTCCCCTCGGCGCCCACGCTGCGCTCCCGCAGCCCTTCCCGGGGATGTCGGTGCGGCTGGGCTGGCTTCATCCCGGCCAGCCCCAGGGTGGGCGGGAGCCAGGACTTGTTGCTGCGTTCTAGGAAACCAGCCTGCAGCCTCCCGGACAGAGATTTTGTTTTGTTTCATTAGCTAAGCCCCTAAAAAGCCGTTCGCTCCTTCCCCCGGCTTTCCACGCTTTATTTGGCCGCGCCGGGGGCCAAGCCGTGCGTGCGGACAGGGAGGTGGGGGAATCCCATCCCATCCCATCCCATCCCATCCCATCCCATCCCATCCCATCCCATCCCATCCCATCCCATCCCATCCCATCCCATCCCATCCCATCCCACCCCATCCCATCCCATCCCATCCCATCCCATCCCTCTGCTCTCCCTCCCCTCCCTTACCGCTCCTGACGTCTGGGAATTGAAATCTTGCATCCCGCCGAGGAGCAGATGCGGCGGCCGGGCAGCCTCTGGCAGCATTTCGGGATTAGCTGGAGCCGCCGCCCGTCCCGGCTCGCTCCGGGAGAAGCCGCTCCGCTCCGAGAGGTCTGTGCCGCCTTCCCCCTCGGGGATGGGTTCGCAGGGATGCCGAGGAGGGGCTGCGCTGCTCTGGGGCATGTGTGGGTACCCCAAGGAGGGGATTTCTGCGGGGATTCGCTGTCTGAGAAGCTTGGAGCTGGTGCGGTGCTTGGGGCAGCGCTGGCGGGGGTGACAGGTCCCATCTTCTCGGGGTGAAGCGGCTTCAAGACGCATTTTCTGACAGTAAATACTGCCAGGATTGCCTCGGCAACTCCTCAGGGGCTACGGCTGGGAGAAACGCGCTTTGTTCGTTGGTTTGATTTTTTTTCTTCTGTTTTGTGGTTGACATTACAAAACTGCAGGATATTGTTGCCAGGTTTTGTTACCTGTGGGTTTTTCCCACCTGGAGGTGTGCGTGGGTTCAGCCTGATGGGCTGGGGGAGCTGTGGGACTTTTTCCTGACTTTTTTTAAGTCTAGTGCTGCGATGTTTGGGACCTTTTGTTCAATAGTGGAACCGAAATAGAGGAACTTTCCAGGACAAAATAGAAAGGGCTTGATGAGTTCGTGGTTTTTTTCAGTCTGTTTAAGGTCCTTTGACCAGCAAAGCACTCGGGGAATGTGGGACAGATTTATTCCCTGCAGTTGGCTGCCTCGAGCAGGTCCTGGTCTTTCCTGCAGGGCTGTCCCTGACGCTGCTCATGTGTCCAGCAGCGAGGTGAGATTGCCTCCAAATCCTCACCTTTAGTTTTGCTGATTTAAATACGTGCCAGGCATTTTTATTTTTTTTTTTTTCCCTTTAACTAAAGCGTCTACTCGCGAAATTTCCTGTACAAAAAAGGAGATCTCTGACTGCCTTAACCTCCAAATCTCCTCCAAGCATACGGCTGGAGCAAGTGGAAAGTGGTGTGTTCCCCACACACCCCTATTGTCCAGGCTCTGGAAATACTCACCGCTTGCTCCATGTGCTGATGTCTCCACATTCCTTCCCTGGGGGTGAATAACAGGAGAGAGGCATCAGCCTGCCGTGGGCTCCAGCAGCCCACACTCAGCCGGGCTGGCTGCTGGCACCACTGGTGGCAGAAATGGATGGGGAGGAATCACAGAGCCCTGGAGCTGGGGCTTGGGATGTGGCAGGTGAGTTGTGGAGAGGGAGCATCTCCAGATCAGATCTGTGTCCTCCACCGCTTCAGACAGGTGCATTTGTTGTTGTTGGCTTACAGGTAGGAAAATGAATGTTGGAGAAGAGGCAGAATGGTGATGGGTTTGCCTCTGAGATGGCAGAAGAGGTGAAGTCCCTGTTTCTTGCTTTAAAGTTACAGAGAAGATCCACTCCCTATGATCTAACCGTGCCCAATCTGGGTTAAAACCAGGATTACTGAGGGTGGTGAGGCCCTGGCACAGGGTGCCCAGAGAAGCTGTGGCTGCCCCTGGATCGCTGGCAGTGCCCAAGGCCAGGTTGGACAGGGCTTGGAGCAACCTGCTGTAGTGGAAGCTGTCCCTGCCCGCGGCAGGGGGTTGGAATGAACTGAACTTTAATTTCCCTTCCAGCCCAAACCAGGCTGTGATTCTGTGATAATACCGAACTCATCCTCACTGACACCACAGAATCAGAGCCTGCTCCTGCCTGAATCAAGCCCAGATCAGTGCAGGCTGGAGGAGTTTATTTTTCTGGACTTCAGATCCCTGGTTAACATGAAAAGATCACACACAATCCAGTGCTTTTGCCAGAGTTTAGCATTCTGCTTGTCAGCAGAGTTGCACAGAAGTTTCAAGGAAATCAAGAACAGTTCGGTGGCATTGCAAAATGGCCAAAATGAAATTTTAGCTCAAGGAATTTGAAAAATGCTGATTTTTGGTGCTGTTTGGCGCACACACCTCTGCAGCCAGGGCAGGCTCTGCTTCCCTGAAGGTGACAGTCGGAGTCCTGAAACCCACCTCTAAAATGTTTGCTGTTTTTTATAAACAATGACCTCATTTTATTAGCTGGAAAAATAAAGCAAGTGTTTCCCATGGCTAAAGGCTTTGGTTACACTGCAGTTGTTCCATTCATCTCCATTAAAAAAAAAAAAAAAAAAAAAAAATCACAGACAGAGAAGGGTGGTTAACAACTCCCTGTTACAACTTGTGTGTTTTTCCATTCATCCTTCCAGCAACTTAGATCCGATTTAAACAGATCATGCCTGGGTCACTCACGTGCAGGTTTATTTTTCCTTGAAATGGCTACAAAGCTGCTGAGTTTGAAGGGAAGCAGGCATTTGCCAGGAGCCTCTCCACACCTGTCCATCAAGGTGAATAGAAGTGAAATGTCACTGCGGGAGGCAGAGGAGGGAGTGGGTGCAGGGGCTGCTTCTGCCAGAAGCAGTGAGCCTGAAATGTGGAGCACAGAGATGACAAAAGGCCAACAAATGTGTGCTTAAAACCTGGTTTGCTGAGACCCAGGTGAGGGGGTGGCACTGCTTGCACCAGGGTGGTTTTCTGCTGACCTGAAATCCCCGATCCCAACTGAGCGACGCTGAAATCCGGGCTGGCAAAGCCAGCTGTGGGTGCTCGAGGTCCATGGGCTGAGGCTGGCAGTCAGCTCTGCCCCTGCTGCAGAGGTGATTTCTGAGTCAAACTGATCCTCTGCCATGGTTTTAAGTCTGTCCTGTCTGCTTTCAGTCCATTCAGGTGAATAAATCAAAGTAAAACTATCCCAGCAAGTCCTGGATGTAACTTCTTGGGAATGAAATAAGAAATAAAACCCTTCTTTGTAAACTGTTCACATACAAACTCCACCGGGTCTGTGGATCCCTCCTGTTGCAAAATGGCTTTATCACAGCAACTGATGTCGTTAAATCTGTGTTCTGAGGAGCCTGGCTGCCACAGAGTGCTCCTCTCTGTGCTTTTCCCTCGTGATTGGTGTGTGCATCCCAGGGACATGAGAAAGGTGCTGTCTGTATACCTGTAATGATTGTGGTCATGATAATCAGAATTAATTACTTCTGTACAGTTTAAACCAGAAGTTATTCTGGAATCTCTCTGTCCAGTCAGATGCCAATGTTGGTGATTTCCATGATCAGAGCAGAGCCCATCACTCTGAGCTCCACTGCTGAGATTGTCCTGCCCAGAGAGCAGTGCCCAGCCCCAGGTAGGAGGAGAGGAGTGTTTATAAACACAGTTTAGTCCAAGGCACTGAACAGCTATATTGGAGAGACCAAAAAAGATCAAATAATGTGTAGGGGTCACAGGAAAATCTGTGTGTTCTTCTCCACCCACCCTTCCAGTGCCATCAATGATGCCCAGAGCTTGTGGTGCCTTAAGTGAGGACAGAAAAAAACTGGATTGTGATGCGGTGAAATACAAATTTTACTTCTCCTTCCTGACAGTTGCCCTTTTGTAGGTCCTGGTCACAATGCTGATCCACACTTGGCTCTTTCTTGCCTGCCTGCCTGTGGTGAGCCACGTCTGGGGACGAGTGGGCCAAGGTAAGGAGCTGGTCCCTGTGGTTTGTCTGTCCCCTGGGACAGCCCAGCCCTTCCCCTCGGCACTGACACCACCGTGGGGGGCATTCCCAAAGCCAGGCACGATTCCAGGGGCTGCTGTGCTCCGCTGTCTGCTGCTGAAGCTCCCAACAGCCCTTCCCAAGCATGGAGAGCCATGAGGGGTCAGGGGCCCATCTAGGTGAGAAAACATGATGTGATACCTCCTGTATCGTTCTGCTCCTCAGAGTGACCAGGAAATGCCTACAGCACCTCAGCACAGCCTTTCTGGTGCAGAAGGACCACCTTAATGCCACGTTTGAAAGTTCTGTGGCAGAGCACAAAGGTTTCTAGAGAGGTGGTGGCACTGCAGGGCTGGGACAGATGTTTCTCCCTGCTCTGCATCTTCCAGACTTGTGCAGTCAAGCCTGGGCTTAACTCCCTGCGAGCTGGAGAGCAAGGTTACAGCATCAAATAGTGCACATCTAACACAGGGCAAGGAAACAGTGGAGCTTTCATGGCACTGGGGATCATTTGCATCCAGCACATAATGGTGCTTTAGAGGATGTTGTCCTTTCTGCTCTGTCTGGGGACATTCTTGTCTTTTTAGCTTCTGGGCTCCTAGAGTGATGCCCAAGGAGCTGGACCACACTTGGCCAAATGAAGACAGCTCCATGTCTAATCTAACTATGAATTCCCCTCATTGTTCCATGATCTTTTACCATTACTCTTAGGCATGATTTTGGGATTTGCTTTTTGCCCTTCACCCCTCTTTCCCCTGTTTTCTTTCTTCCTCTTCAGATTTGCCTGGGGTGAGATGTGAATCTGAGCTTTGTTTCCCCAAAATAATTATCTGCTTGTTGGGCAGCCTGCAGGAAGTCTCTGCAAGGAAAGGTTAAGGCACAGATGTTGGGCTGAGACAAGCAGGAACCTCACTGCCAGCCCTCACTGCTTTCCTGGGCGGTGACATCGTGGCAGGGATGTCAGGAGGTGTCTGGGCATCGTGCAAGACCAGATCAGGGAGTTGAGGAGCCCTGGGTGAGAGTTTGGCAGCACTGAGCAGAAACTCCAGGTCACTCTGAGATTCATTTTTCTGTCAGTAATCATAAAGGGAAAGAGATTGTTGATAACTGCAGATGAGGGGGAGCAGTTGGGTGCAGATGTTTATGGCGTGCTCACTCACTGCAAATTAGGGCACCCTGCTGGAAAGGCAGCTCTGGGCACAGTGTCAGAAAGGGGAGAGAAATCTGCTGAGCTGCCATCCTGCATCCAGCCGAGTGAAAAAGTTTCATATGGTGACATTTGTGTGACAGGAATCATTGACTCAGGGAGGGACACATGAGCTCAGACATCTAGCTGGGGTTAGCAGAAAGCTGTGAAATCTGGAGATGATGAAGGAATGTGTGCTTTCCTCTCTTCACCTCCTTGCCTGATACTAGTGTTTTCCTCAGGATTTGTCGTTTAGTTTGCAGCTCCCTGCAGCAGACTGATATAAGCTGGTGCCCATGAGTTATTGGTCCTGCCAGGAGCTGTTATTTACACTTTATCAGGTGTTCTTGTTTTCTTTTTTTTCTTTTTCTTTTTTTTTTTTTCCCCCTTCCTTCTAAACCCAGCTGGTCCTTGGAGCTGCCTCTGAAATGATCGTTCTGCAGAACTGTGGGATCCATCACCTGGGGAATTCCCGTATTTCTCAGCAGCCCAAGCCTATTGAAGAGCCTTGCTCAAACCCATTTATCTGTTTGCTGCCCTCCCATTCCACGTGTTTGCACTGAACACACTGCTGTAAAAAAATCATTCAGCATGAAAGCTCCTGGGAGAGCCCTTCAGGACATGAAGGGTTCAGAGAAATCCCACACCTCTGGGGGGATGCTTCACCTTTCTGCAGGGTGTAAAAGGAGCACCTGAGAATCTCCTTTTTGCATGAGGCCTGCCGAGGTGCAAGGGGACTGCGGGAGCTGCCATGCAGCCCCAGGGGATGCTGAGGACTTGCCTGGGGTGGGCAAGGTTCCCTTTGTACTACTCCCACGTCCGTGGAGGAGAGGGCACACGTGGGTTTGGTGGGAGGAATTGCACCCATGACAGCACGGACACGTCTCCTCCTTCCCAGGGTCAGGCCGGCTGAAACTCACTGTCCTTTCAGAAGACAGGCTCCAGATGAAGTGGAAGGAGACTGAAGGGAACATCAGTGGCTACAAAGTTCGGGTAAAGCCCATGGCAGGTACGTGCTGGCAGCCCGGGCACGGATCCCTCGTGCGTGAGAGGGGCTGAGCTCCACCCTCTGTCTGCAGCACAGCACGACCCAAGTGTCAGCATTGTTTAGACCTTAAGGGAATAGAGAGAGGGCAGAGGGAATTATCCACAGCCTGTTCTGGTTCCAAGTGCTGGTTTCACTGGGCTGGACGTGCAGCATTGGCAAGGAGCCTTTCTGGGAGCAGTCTGCAGTGCCACCCTACGCTGGCACAGTCCCTTTATCGCAGGAAAGAGATGAAATCCAACTCTCTTCATCCCAGGGGAGAGGTTTAGCCAGAAATGCTGTTCTTTGGGACTGTGTGAGACAAAAATGAAGAAGGTTCCTTGCCTGACTCTCCTGTGGGAGCTCCCAGCTCTCCCACCACCTGCAGGGACATGGACTGGGAAGCTTTGACCCTATTTGTGAGGGTAGGCTCCCTACCCCTACTCCCTGATTTCAGAAGCTGGACCTGGTGGTGTTGGAAGGACACGATGTCCCTCAGCGGGGAGGAGGGGCTGGAGGCTCCCTCGGTCGTGCCTGGCATTCGGCTCCAGGCGCTGCCGCTTTCCCAGCGAGCCGGAAAAAGGGGCAGGAGGGCTCCTGTGATCATCCACCCGTTTTTAGCTCGGCCCCCACCTGTTTCCCAGGCTGGAGCAGGAGGTTTCTCATTCCTCCCCCAGCAGAGATCGATGAGCATCCCGGGAATGCAGGGAATCCCCCCGGCGCTCCCAGCACATGCCTGAGGCTTTCCCTCCTGGCCTGGGGAGTTTCCAGCCCCAGGCAGGAGCTCAGGGATGGCCGGTCACAAACACATCCTTCCCCGTAGTTTAAAGCTGGCGGAGCTTTCCCAGCCCGAGGGCTTTGGGGAGCTGCTGTGCCCGTTTTGCGCAGCACGGAGCCCGCGGGGCAGCGGTCGCTGCCCGCTCGCTCTGCTCGCTGCCCTGCCAACACTGAAACTCCCCAGCTGCTGGCTGGCCAAAGCAGCCCAGTCCCAGGACAGGGTCCAGAAGCTTGGGACATGGCTGTGGAGGCAGTGCCAGCCCCAGAAATGAGCCCCTGGAGACAGCTGGGGCAGAGACAGCGCTGCTGGGGTAAGTACATGAGTCTGAGTGCCAGCGGTGACCTCCAGAGACACCGAGTCCCTTTCTCATTTTGTCACACACCACCTCGGTCCGTTGAGTGTTTTCATAAGCAGTTGCCAGTCCTTACACTCTGAGCACCAGCTTTTCCCTCTACAGCTCCTCGGGAAGTGGGTGAGAGTTGCACTAATACTGGGTGGGAAGTAATTTTCTAATTTGGGCGCTCCTCAAAATTTAAAGCATAAATAGGAGCTGACTGCGGTCCCTAGGCAGACATTCCCCGCATTTCAGTGCTGCTTTTGCTACTGTCAGCTTCAATTTAAGCTCCGACAGGCTCTGAACTGTGGCTTCATCCCACCTCAGGGGACTCGGAGCAAGAAGTCATGCTGAAAACCAAGACTCCCAAAGCCACAGTGGGAGGGCTGAGCCCCACCAAGGAATACACCCTGCAGGTCTACGTGCTCAATGGCTCCCAGGAAGCCCTGTTTGCCAAGAGGAAATTTGTGAGTAAGTGGAGAGGGCTAAATTTTACCTCTGGGAGCTCCTGAGGCTCCTGGGGACGTGGCTGCTCAGAGCCCATCCTCTGGCACACGCCCTGCAGACAGTTTGGCAATCACAGAGCCTGGTACTATGTTAGAAAAGGAGATGGGGAAGACCCAGGGGATGAGAGAGGGACTCAGAGGCAACGGGCAATTTCTCTGTTTTTGGTCTTCCTGCAGTAGAGGAACTCAAAAATGCATCCCAGACCAGAAACAACCGAAGGAACGCAGGGGCTGCGTCAGGAAAGAATCTCACCTCCTCGGGGAGCTCGGCAGCTGAGCACAGCGGGGTGGCAGAGGCCACCCCACCACCCCTGAACACTGCCCTGTCACCAGCAGGTGGGTGCTCTCACCATCCTGGATTGATTTTGAGCCACGGCCTGTGCCAGGCTACCATGGCAGGAGCATTCAGCTGTCCCTAAAACCATTCCCATTTTCTCCCTGCAGTCTCCCTTCATCAGAAATATTCTTTCAGTGAGTCTTGCTAGCCTGGTCTCATCCTTTGCATACAAATCTTAGCTACAGAAATGCAGCAAACCACCTAAAAATATTTGCCCCTCATTCCAGCCAAGCTGAAAATGCACGTCCAGGTATCCAAATTCAGCAGATGCAAACTTATCCTTCAACTGAATGTGGATCCTTTGAGAACAAGCTGCTCCCTGAGCACTGGAGCTGATGGTGCTTTTTTTCCCTGAGCTCGTGGCGCAGGGGTGGCTGCAGGTGCTCTACAAGAAGGATTTCCTCAACCTTCCTGTCTGGGGACTGTATGTAACTACAGAGTCTCATGTTTTCATGAGCTCAAAAAGGAATTGCACCTGTTGATGGAAGAAAGATCCATCAGAGCCATTATCCAAAAGGTCTCGTATGAACTTAGGGGGTTTGCAAGTCACAGATTGATGAGGTCTGGTGAACAACTGGGTATGAGGCGCCATGGGATGTTTTCCCTGATTTATATTTTATAAACATCCATTGTTTTTTGTCATCGAAGATAATGAGAATTTGTTATCTGATGTGATCCATTTTTACCATGGATCACACATTTTTAACATGGAGCGCACATGCAGCCCTCTCAGAGAGGTGTGAATGAAGGTGGTGTCAGTCTATCCATAAGCTTGTAGGAATTTTACCCTCTCTGGGCCCCCTACACCTGTGCCAAATGCGCCTCAAATCAGCTGAGGGGTGGGGTTGTGTGGGGATAACACATCTAGGGACAATGGGATTCTTCTCTTTGGAGCACAGCAAAGGACA
Organism: Hirundo rustica; assembly: GCF_015227805.2. NCBI lineage: Eukaryota > Metazoa > Chordata > Aves > Passeriformes > Hirundinidae > Hirundo > Hirundo rustica. Next base: position 5,967,441 of record NC_053465.1, read on the forward strand.
GAGCTGAAAAGAAAAGGCAGAAGGGGATTCAGCCAAAGAACTCAGGAGAAACGACAAGAAGCCAGCCCAGTGTGGAGGCCAGCGTGACAGAAACAACATCAACAACCCCCAAATCATCCCCACACGCTCCTGCAAACACAGAGAGAGAGTCTCCAGGAAAGGAAAAACCCACAAAAGATTCACTGAGGCGAGGTGAGTGGGGGTTCAGACATGTCTTGCTCCTTCTTCCCTGCTGTTTTCCCTAACACTCATTGAATTAAGGCTTTCCAGCCCACCCTTTTCCCCCCCGGAGTACAGTGCTGCTGGTTGTGCTTCCAATCACTAGGTCATGCTTTGGGAGTTGTCAGAGCTCACTGGAGAAATTTGGAGCTCTGTAGAACAACATGAATTCTCAGGAAAGCTGGAGTTGGGCCAAAAATTCCTTCCAGATGATTTAATTTATTGATTTTAATTGATTTGGCACCATTCTCTCTTCACGCTGTCATCTCCCCCTGCTTCTGGCAGGTTCATGTAAGCATTTGTGTTCTTCAGCAGAGCCCCCCCAGCCATGGACCTTTCCAAGGTGTTTCCTTTCCAAACACCGGGGGTGTTTGTTACCTGGCCTGCTCCTCCTCCTGGGCTTGCTCTTCGTGTTTCACAGACAACTGACAGATTCAGCTGAGATTGGGAAGGCTCCCAGCTCTGCTGACATGGTGGGAAAGGGATGGGCCAGAGCATCCCCTTTGGCCCAGCAGAAATCCATGTCTGTGATAGGAGACACACCTCCCTGCAGCCTGACAAAACTTGATGGGATCATCTCTTTCCCCTCCACCAAAGATGGAAAACTTCCCATCAGAGAAACACACAAGGAAGATGCATTCAATTAGCAACATGCCTTATCTTCTCCTCTGCTGAGCTGAAGGCAGAGCTGGAGTATCCACGGTGCCAGCAGGTTTTTACACAGAGATTGGATTTCATATAAAGCCACGAAATAATTGTAGCCCACAGGGGATCTGGTGATGGAATGGAATTAAGCAATCACCTGCAATTCTTGGAGACTTAGGCTAGATAAAAGGAAGCACTGGGCTGGGGCAGAGACTGAACGGAGCTGACAGCTTGCAGAGAGCAGTGCTTGGGTTAGCACTCGCTTCCCGACAGCTTTAACCCCTTCTTTGCCGAGGTGCAGCTGCACACCACTCCATTTCGAGGTGCTGACATGGGTTATCCTTGGCTCCGTGGTTTTCACAGCGTGCTGGCATGTGCCAGACTGGCAGATGGTCCATTCCACCATCCAGACAAGGCCTTGCACAGCAGATTTGCTTTTTATCTTAAAACTGAAGCAGGTTTTCCTCCTTGCAATTGCTTCTCTCAGCATCCAACCTTTTCCCTCCAGGCTCCCAGTTCCAGTGCGACACTCCTGCAATGATTGATATTGTCCTGCTTGTGGATGGCTCCTGGAGCATTGGGCGCAACAATTTCAAGCTCATTAAGGAGTTCCTGAGCAATTTGATTTCCCCATTCAGTATTGCAGAAGACAAGATAAGAGTGGGTAGGACACACTCCTGTTTCCTGATCTTAGGATGATGTTTAAATAAGCCTTGGTCTCTTGACCCTGTGGTTATGTTCTCCTCTTGGGAGCAGTTATTTCTTTAGGATGGGGTCCCAGAGCTGCTCGGGGAAGCTTTTCCCATCTGGCAGCAAGCTCTGGCCTCTAGTGGCTGTGAAAAATATCTGCACAGTGAACAGAAGCCCTGCCTTTGGGCAGCCCTAGGTCGGGTGGTGATGCTGAGATACGTTTGGGATTTGCTGCTGTCTCTGACGAGGTGCTCTGATGGGTGCAGTGGCAGTGCCACGCTGGGGCTGCTGTGAGTTCAGCAGTGAATGGAGCTGCTTCCAGCTCTGAGTGGTGCTGGTAGCCAAGCTGTATATGAAATAGGATGGTGTAAATCCTTCTCAGCCCTTGCAGCTGATTGTTTGACCTTGTCAAATACATCAGATCATCATGACAGAGGTGTGTACTCCTCATTTGTATTGCTATACATTAAAACCCCAAATTCTAAGTTTCTAGGATTCCAACACCCCTGTACCCCAAGTGGTCGAGGCATCGCTTTGCTGACAGCATGGCAGGGCCATGGCAGGACCATTCTATGGAATCACAGAATGGTGGAATACCCAGATTTGGGAGGGACCCACAAGGATCATCGGGTCCAAGTCCTGGCCCTGCACAGAACACCCTGAGGTCCCACCCTGTGCCTGGCAGCATTGTCCAAACATTCCTTGAGCTCTGTGAGGCCTGGGACTGTGACCACTGCCCTGGGGAATGTGTTCAGTGCCCCACCACCCTCTGGGGGAAGAAACTTTTCCCAATATCCATCCTAAACCTCCGCTGGCTCAGCTTCATGCTATTTTCTCAGAACCATGCAGAGAAGTGGAGTTAGAAGACAAACCTGCTCACCCCCAACCCCTGCCGTTATTTTGCGTCATCCTCCCTGCCAGTCCTGACACGGGCTCCCAGAGTGGGCTTCCTGCAGCTCACCCGGGCTGGCTGGATGCTCACAGCTCCTGTCTCCCCAGGGCTGTCCCAGTACAGCAGTGACCCCCGCACAGAGTGGGATCTGAGCGCTCACTCCACGAGGGAACAGCTGCTGGAGGCCGTGAGGAGTTTGCGGTACAAGGGTGGCAACACCTTCACAGGTAACTCCCCCCTGCAGGGCTCCAAACAGCCACGGAGGGGGAAGCTGTTCCCATGGACGATGTGCCCTGTGGGGACTGTGGCCATGGGGGAGCAGAGAAAGCAGCAAAGGCGTGGGGGTTTTTTTTGGAAGGCTGTGGCACAACCTCCATCCCTGCCCCTCCCCAGGTCTGGCACTGACCCACGTCCTGGAGCAGAATCTCAAACCTGATGCTGGTGCCCGGCTGGAGGCTGAGAAGCTGGTAATCCTCCTGACTGATGGAAAATCCCAGGATGATGCCAACCTGGCTGCTCAGACCTTGAAAAACCTGGGCATAGAGATATTTGCCATTGGTAAGATCACAGCCATCGTTAAGCTGCAGGACAAAGCCAACTTATTTTTGGTCATCTTCAAACTGAAGGTTATGTCCCCTCAACCTTGACAGAAGCATCCTGAGGCTGTAGAACTGAGGTAGTGGGTGAGACCTCATTACATGGTGGCTCAGATGAAAATTAACTCATTTATTCAGCCCAGGCAGTGTCTTCAAAGGATTTTATTTATTTATTTATTTATTTATTTATTTTTGAGAAGGTATTCACATGAGAGATTTCACACCTCCCATCTAAAGACCTTTGGGAGCCTCAGGGCTCAGTGCCATGAAAACATTCTCAGCTGTGGGATTAGGCAAGAGAACGTTGTATTGGGGATAGCAGGACACCTCCTGTATAACTACCGCCTCTCACAACTTCCCATTCTCTGAATAATAACATTATCTGCTTCTCACTGTCTGGAAGCAACACTGAATGGCCTTGAGCAGCTCTGGCCTTGAGGACCACACGAGGTCTGCTGGAGACTGATACATGAGCGATAAAGTTACATAAAATCTCCCCTAAAATTGCAATCTCCAAAATTTTAAGCGATAATTTATATTGGGAACATGCAAGTGAGGGCTTATTGCATAGGGTTATGCAGGTAAGTGGCTTTCATGGAGGGAGGAGAGCTGCTGAGCCTCCTTGGGCAGTGTTAGGGAACCTTGACCCTAGCTCAAATGGGAAGCAAAATGAGTTGTTCTGTGGAGCTTGGACAGCAGAGAGTTAATGAGGCTGGGGATCTGAAGGATGGAGATGGAGGATGCTGTGTGATGGAGAAGTTCTGTTGTATAAATCGGCTTTTTTTTTTGCTCGTCCCTGACTCTGTTGAAATGCAATGTGATGTTCTGATGAACAACAGGCTCTCTGTGGGGCGCGCTGGCACCTCATAAATATAAAATGATTGTTTGTTCATTCAGTCCCTCATCTGTTTGTGCCAACTGCCTCTCGGGCTGAGAAACCTCCACCTTTCTGACAGCAAAGCCTGCACCTGGAGAGGAGGCAGGGAAGCAGAAGGAAGAGTCCCCAGGCTGCCTCCAGGCCACTGAAGCCTCCTGAGCTGAGAGCTCATCCCAGGCTGGCTGAGGTGTCCCGGGGCACTGGGGCACCTCTCTGGCAGTGGAGCGGTGGGGAGGCTGTGCTGGGACAGCAGGGTGGTGCTGAGCCATCCCGGGGTCCCTCTGCTCGTCTCAGGGTGTTTCTCAGCCTCGCTGTCTGCTCGCAGGGGTGAAGAACGCGGACGAGGCGGAACTGAGGCAGGTGGCCTCCGAGCCGCTGGAGCTCACCGTCTACAACGTGCTGGACTTCCCCCTGCTCGGCTCCCTGGTGGGCAAACTCACACGGGTCCTGTGCACCAGGATCAAGGAGAGGAGCCACAAGGAAACCACAGGTGAAGTGGGACCTCCCTGGTGAGGGCTGAGCTTCCTGCGGCTCGCCATCAGCATTCCTCTTGGAGGATAAAATCACCGAACGACAGCAGTGACCATCACAGGGAAAAGGGGCTTCCTTTCCCTCTTCCTCTGTCACATGGTGTGGTAAATGTGTGGTAACTCCTTTTCTGAGTTTCTTCCAACTGAAAAGAGGCAGAAGAAACAGGAGAACTAAGATGAAAATATGCTAGGGAAAGTGTATGGGGTAAATGTGGAGGTAGGATGAGGAGGTGATAAAACACCTAAGCACATTTTCTTTTCTCCACCAAACTTTGAATGTTGGCTCTCCAAGGCATTTTCAAGTTCAAGTCAAGCAGCCGTTTCTTTCCTTTGCTGGGGAACATCTTGCATGATGAAGAGCATGAACAACCACTCCAGACGTTAGCTTAGATCCTCAGGAGAAATATTGTGTACATATTTATATCCCCTTTTGCTCTAAGATTGACTTAAACAGAATGGGAACATCTAAATTTCATACATAATTTTATTTTAATGCTCTGGATGTTCATATAAATAAGTTCATTTACTCTTAGTGATTTGTATTTGGCATAACTAGACATAATTAGAGATTTTACAAAGGTGAAAGGCTGAAGAAAAATGAGCTTCTCCAAAAAGAAACCAAAGTAAATTTTGCTTGTTAGTTTTGGCAAATCTTTGCAATTGAGGAATGTAGACTTGCGTTGAAGAATTATTTGCAGCACCCAGCAAAATACACAGCCTGCTCTTTATGGAGTATTTATGTTCTCTGTACACTCAGTTTTAAAATATTTATTTCAGAGCAGTCTGGAACAGTTTCTATACTCTACGGGAAAGGAGGCTGCAACTTGATTTGAAAAATGTCACTCATACTTATGAGCTGGAAAGTATGTTTGGCATGAGAAGTGTGAATATAAGAAAATAACTTTTTTAATTCCTAGGCAGCGCTGTGAAAGACACCCCTGTGAACACGGGTCCCCAGCTCAGCCCAACTGACCTGAAAATATCTGCTGTGACCTCCAAGAGCATGCACTTGGCCTGGAGCCCTCCTCTGAAACCACCGAAGAAATACCGGGTTGTGTATTATCCATCCAAGGGTGGGAGCCCCAAAGAGGTGAGAGACCTTTCCTGGGATACCTGAGACTGCCACAGCTTCCAGAGGGTGGCTGGGAGTTTAAGTTGGCTTGGATCGACAAAAAGAGGGTGGTAATGGGACATGAGTTAAGCCAGAGATGAAATTAAATGCACAATGAGTGTAAAAGTGATGAGGTAATAGGGTGATGAGACAGAAGATGTTGGTTTTTCTCTTAGCCAGTGTTATCCCCCCCCTAAATCATGTGTTTTGACTCAAAGAGGACACTCAGGTACAGAGAGCAGCCCAAGGATGCTCATCTGTGATGGATATGATTTAAAAAAAGCAAATCCCAATTGTAGATGGATTTCCATTGATTTCAGTGAGAGCATGACTAGAGTCTTGTGCTCAGTGTTTGCACAAATCTCAGGCTTGGGGGACAGGAATCCTTTTTGCCTCTCACCTCTCTGTTTTGGAGAGATTTTAGCTATCACAAAGCGCAGAGGGCAACTGGACTTCATGTTTCTGGGCACAGATCTGCCACGGAGAAGGCACTCTGGCCAGGGATGGTCAGTTCAGCCGTTCCATTGCTGAGGAGCAGTGATGCCTTTCATGTTTTCAGATTCTGTGCTGCCTAGGGGTGCTGTTCTGAGCCTCACATTAAGTGCTAGTAAGCTCTCCTCACAGAGTAGGTAGAAAAAAAAACCCCTTTTCCTGCTGGAGACCAAGGACAACATTCAGGCCCCAAAGCACAAACAACGGTGGCTGGAGGGAAGAACAAGAAGGATGGGACCTGAAGTTGTAATTGGACAATTAAAGCTCAGTATGCAAATGGACCAAAACTTGTAAAAGTAAAATTTCGTGAGCGGTCAGATGTTTTTTGTGATAATTTTTAGTCCACCTTGGGTGTAGCCCTGGCCAGGCTCCTGTCCTGCCCAAGGTGTACCCTAGAGGCCTTTTAATAAATATCTGCTTTATTCTCCAGCTCCGTCCAGTCTCTGTCCCAGCTCAGCCTTCCCAAGGCATCATCACCAGCCCCTCCGTGCCCTGACAGCGCTGCCTTGTGCTTGCAGGTGGTTGTGGAGGGAGCAGTGTCCTCAGTGCAGCTGTCCAACCTGACCTCGCACACGCAGTACCTGGTGTCGGTGATCCCCGTGTACAGCGCAGCCCTGGGGGACGCGCTCAGAGGCGTCACCTCCACACGTAGGTCGTGAGCGGTGGGAATTGTGCTGCTGGCTGCTGCTGGAAGGGGAGCAGGGCTCCCTCTCTGACCATCTCAGGCTGGAGCCTGCCTTGTGTATTCCCCGGCTCAGGTTCCTGCCTGCAGGTCTCTTTATCTGTGGAGACGCTCAGAACTCAACCAGACCCTGAGCAGGCTGTTCTTTGAGCAGCTGGCTGGGCCAGAGACCTCCAGGGGTCCTTTCCACCTGTGTCATTCTACAGAGCAGAATGTGGCAGGAACACACCCTGCTAGAAATGTATTGCAACCCTTTGCCGTTTTATATATATATATATATATATATATATATATATCTTTAATCCATGGTCTCCAAGTGAATTAAACTCTCTGTAACACAGAGACTGTGTTAGACATGGGGTAGGTGCCCACCAGCTTGCAGTAGCTGTTGTAAAGCCAGGTGTCCCCTGGGTTTTGAGTGGTTTCAGACCTCATACACTGAAGGTACCTTTGTGCCTTATTTTTTCTCTTTAGTGCCTTTGTCTTCCCCTCGCTCCCTGCGCGTCTCTGAGCTGAGCCACAACAGCCTGAGGCTGAGCTGGAAAGCAGCCCAGGGAGCCACACACTACCTGGTGCTCTGCTCTGCAGCCCCTGATGGAGCAGAGGACTACACAACAGAGGTAGAGTTTGTGACAATAGCGATAATATTGTTCTCTCTCTCTCTCTCTCTGGGCTGAGTTTAGTGCTAGCTCTAGGCTTTGGCAATTGGTATCATGTGGTCAAAGGAAAAAAAGTATCAGAATTATTGCCAGAAACAGCTCTCATAAGAGATTATTATTATTTTTTTTTAATGGTTTGTATCAAAACAATTTATAACTGCAAGGGTTTCATGTGGGAAATTAGAGAGATCTGACTACCTCCTGAAGGCCTGGAAACCAAGGCTCTGAACTCATATCCTTGCAGCCCCAAGTGTAGTCACCGTGTCCTTGAGGCTGTGCATAAACATCTTGACTGTGTGTATCTTTAAATGTTAATTGAAAATGTGTTAGGGCGGATTTTGCTGACATCTGAAAACAGACCGACGACACTGCAGATGAACAAAACAATGCTTGATGAACGGAAAATCTTTAAAAACATCTAAGAACCCTTTGTTCTGCACTTTAATGCCTTATCTGGAGTACCTGTAGGCTGAGGGTATGAATTTAAAAAAAAACAAACTGAGTGAGAAGGAACACTTATTGGCCTCTTTGACTAAGATTCCCCCTTGGAATGCACAGCAACAGGGGAAATTGCAGGATGGTTTGCAAAACAGAACAGCTAACGCTCTGCTTCCAGGGCATAATCATGGGTTTTTCATAAGATTCAGAACACTTGAAGCAACACCAGCATTCCAGTTTGTATTTCAGCGCACCGAAACATTCCCACAGCTACCTGTCCTACTCCCTGCACGAGTGCGATGCTCCAGACCGATGGGGCGCCTGCAAAAGCGGCGCTAAAACGTTCCCATCCCCTCCCAAAGCGCGCTGCAAGGGGCGCAGACTGCTGGATGTCGCCGCGGCGCCTTTCTGCGGCGGGCGGGCTGCGGGAGCAGAGCCGTGCCCGTGCCGTGCTGGCAGCAGATGGCAGCAGCTCCTGCGGCTGGGAAAAGCGGGATCGCAGCTCTCGAATAGCCCCTGATCCAGTACGCGGCAGCGCTTTGGTGTGAGACACTCGGGGCTCTGCAGAGCAGGGCTAGGAGGAGGTGCTGCGCATCCCCAGCTGTGCATCCCCAGCTGTGCATCCCCGGCTGGTTTGGTGTCACAGGGAAAGGGAGGCAGAACTCTGCAGAGCAAGGCTAGGAGGAGGTGCGGCACATCCCCAGCTGGTTTGGTGTCACAGGGCGAGACAGGCAGAACTCTGCAGAGCACCTGCTCAGGTGGGGAAGGGACTGCAGGAGAGGAGAATGAGGGGAGACATCATCGAGGTCTGCAGTTTCCCCACGAAGGGAGTGGAGGGGCAGCTCCCGTCTCTGCTCGGTGTGACCAGTGGCAGGACCCGAGGGAACAGCTGGAGCTGTGTCGGGGTGGGTTTAGGTGGGCTGTCAGGAAAGGGTTCCTTACCCAGAGGTGAGGCTGGGTTGGGAGCTGAACAGGATCCTCAGGGAATGGTCACAGCACCAGTGTGACAGAGGTCAAAGAGAATTTGTACAGCGCTCTCAGGCACATGGCAGGGCTTTCAGGAACAGGATTTGGATTATGGAAATCTTTGTGAATCCCTTCCAGCTTGGGATATTCTGTGATACCATGATTCTAGGACCGTTCTAGACCCTTAGTGTAACCAAAGGGTCCTTGGCCCGTGTCTCTGTAAGGTCCTGCTCTCTTAAATACATTGGGAGGTACCCTAGAGCTGAAGGGAGCCCTGAAACCTCTCTCTGTTGGCAGGTGAAGGTGACCCAGCCCGAGGTGCTGCTGGAGGGGCTGTCCCCCAGCACTGGGTACTCAGTGGCAGTGTATGCCATGTATGGGGAAGATGCCAGTGACCCGGCCAGCATCCAGGAAACCACCCGTAAGTGCTGCTGCTGCTTACTGAGTTGTTATTAAACACTCAAGGCAGGAGAGACGTGTTAAATGAGGTGATTCCCATATTGTGCATGTGGCTTGTACGCACGCTGCCTCTTTTCTGCTGGATCTGAAGCCAATATTGGTCCCCAAGGGGATCTCTAATTGCATGATGAGCTGTGAAAAAGGAGTGGTGTTCTCCTGGTGATAAAGGACCCCTGAAAGAGCTGTTCCTTGAAGTCTTTGTAGTCTGGGGTGAGGAAAAAGCCATCATCTGGCTGTTTCCTCCACTAAATCCGTGCAGCCCTTCATAACCCCCCACATACGCGTGTGGCAGTGAATCAAGGGAATATTTCCCTGCGTAAAGATCCAGCGTGTTAGGTCAAGGTGGGATCATCTGAGAGCAGCAGGAGGCAGCGGGTGGCCTTTCCTTGCGCAGCAGTGAAGCTGGCAGCGCTGTCTCTCACTGTCCTTGCAGTGGCCCTGAGCCCCCCCAGGTACCTGAGCTTCTCGGAGCTCAGCCACGCGTCGGTGCGGGTCAGCTGGGGGGCTGCGGCCGCCGCCGTGCGCGCCCACCACGTCACTTACGTCTCTAGCAGAGGGGGCAACGCTGGACAGGTGAGTGCTCAAGGGCTGGGGGCAGGAAAAAAAGGAACTTGTGGAGCTGGGTAACGCCCTGCTCTCCGTCAGCTGCATGGTTCAGGGAGAGCTTGTGTGCTGGCAGAGTTTTGACTCCGAAATGGGCGCTTTTGCTGCAGCTGTCAGCACATGCTGTCCTCCCTGCAGCTGTACCCTCTGGAATCACAGGGTGGTTTGGGTTGGAAGGGATGTCCATAACCATCTAGTCCAGCTCCCCTGCAGTGAGCAGGGACATCTTCAGCTAGATTGGGTTGCTCAGATCGCCGTCCAATCTGGCCTCGAATGTTTCCAGGGATGGGGCATCCACCACCTCTCTGGGTAACCTGTGCCAGTGTTTTACAGCCTTTGTTGTAAAAATCTTCCTTTATATCTCGTCTGAATCCACCTCTTTTAGTTCAAAGCCCTTGTCCTGTAGCAACAGGCCTTGCTAAAAAATCCTGTTCCCATCTTTTTTACAATCTTCCTTTAAATACAGAAAGGCTGCAGTAAACTGTCTCTTTTTCATCAGGCTGAACGAGCCCGAATGTCTCTTAAAATACCCACAAAACTCCCCCTCTGCAGGTGGAAGTTCCTGGCACTGCAACCTCCACTGTCCTGAGACCTCTGTCCTCCCTCACGCAATATTTCATCAGTGTCAGATCTACATACGATGAAGGGGACTCCTTTCCAATTACTGGCAATGTCACCACCTGTAAGTAAGACAGGTTCTCGTCTCAGTAAGAGGTGACAAAGTTGGTTTGTGTGTCTCTGAACTGGGATGTTTTGAAGACTGGCCCCAGCAGCTCGTGGCCAAAACCCTTGCACAGAGCACAGATGATTGCTGTTCCTTGTGTGTGGAATATTTCCAGCTGTGTTGTGCTCAAAATGAGGTGGAAGGGATAAAGAAAAGAAGCAGATGAAGAAAAGCATGATGTATCACTAATCTCTGCATCCTTAAGAGCCCCCCTAGTCTGCTTCCCTTTACAAAGGGAAGGTTATCTCTGTAAACAAGATAACCTGTCTTAATTAGGGCTTTAAAAATTATATCCCCCGGCCTGTCCTGATGGCTGTTGTCATATGGGTCTGAAGAAGCGACAGACAAGCTGGCCTCAGACATCTGCTCGGTTGATGTTTTGCTCCCCAGCCATCTGCTCCCCACCTTGGCTCTGACAAGCTGCTGTCAGAGCCCTCAGCTGCTGTTCCTTGTGCACCCCTCAGTGAAGGTGCCCCCTCCACGTGCTCTGAAGGTCACCGAGCTCTCCGGGAACAGCCTCCGCCTGCAGTGGGAAGCTGTCGCTGCCTCGGATGTGGTTGTCTATCAGATCAAGTGGAGCACAGCCAGTGGAGAGAAGCCTCAGGAGGTAGGAGCCCACGCACGGCTCTGGGGAGGCTGGGCTGGCTGGGAACTCACCTGCTGGAGTGGCAGAGAGCTGTGTAAAACTACTCAGGGGAATGCACTCCAGCAATTGAGCAGCTCAGCAGGATCCCTCCTGGGTCTGGCTTTCAGTGGAGCAGTCACCTTGAGGGCTGGGAGCAGGAGGGACAGCAGGGCAGAGTTCGGGCTCTGGGAAGATTGCAGAAGTGTTCTAGGAAACCTCAAGGATGAAATTCAATAGGGACAAGCAGAAAGTATTAAGCTTAGGCAGGAATAATTAACCACAGGTATACAGGATGTAGAACAAATAGCTAAGAAGCAACTCAGTAGAAAAAGATCTGGGGTTGCAGAGGATCACCAGCCCCCAATGTCAAGATGCTGTGGATAAGAAAAAGATAATACTCAAGTATTTATAGCTTTTAAGAAGGTAAAGCATTTTCTCTTCTCTCCAGTGCTAGCAAGCACCGATACTTTTAGGATACTGCTCTTTGGGAAGGATGAGGTCCAAGTGAGGAGCACACAAAGGAGAACGAGAGACAGAGCTGATGCAAGGGGGGCAGGGAAGGACCAGGTGCCCCCTTCCATACGAAGCCCCTATTTTCAGTATGAGGTCTAACAGCAGTTTAAATGGAGGTTTAATACCCAAATCTCTCCTGCAGTGAGTGAGACCAAATATGTTCCATCTGGGCTGGAACAGAGGGGCACTGGGGCTCCTGTCCCAGCTCCCCTAGCAGCTGGAAACCCAGCAAAGGGATTCTGTGCTCCTGGCAGGCACTGCCCTGTGCCAGAGCTCTGTGCTGTGGTGCTGCAGGAGCTGCAGATTATAACTGGGCTGCCGTGTGCAGGCGTCTGCTCTGCATCACTCACAGCTGGAGTTTTGCCTTTGCTTACACGTGTGCAACCCCAAACGGCAAACTTTGGCCCCACAGCGCAGTGCTAACTCGTTGGTGCCTTCAGACAATCTGTGAGCCAGGCACTTGTGTGGCATCAGCCAGCCTGGGAGTGGGACTGACTCATTTCCTCCCCTGCTGCAGCTCTCCCTGGCTGGAAATGTGGTGACAGCCGTCCTGCCCGGCCTGCAGAAGAACACTGACTACAAAATATCCATCTGGGCTTACTACAAAGACGGGGCTCGGAGCGACACCGTCTCTGTTCACCACAGGACCAGTAAGTGACCAGGGCTGGGATCCCCAGCTAGGGATGGCAAACAGGGCACAGCACACCCCACAACGCAGCACACGCCTGCAGCTCAGACTGGTCACCTCCAGCTCTGAAAACGCTAACCCAAATGTCTGAAAAAAGCTAGAGGTATTCAGGTTTCTGTCTGGAAATGTTCTCAACCTGTCCTTGGAGCAGGAGGCTGGACAATGACATCAGGCTGGTGCATTTTGGAGGCACCTGGCAATCCTTGCACATGTTCCTTGTAGAAGATATTTCATCCCTCCCCTGCCTCGGTGCAGTGCCTGGATGGAAATGAATTCTGAGGGTGTCCAGCTGAATGTGTCCCTGTGCTGCCTAAGGAATGGTTCTTGCTAATAAAATATTGCCTGTAGGGAGGGTGAGGGTTTCCTGAGCTGCGCCTCACTGAGGGCATTTACAAATCTGGGAGGGAATCCTGCAGGCACACTCTGCCTTGGAAGCATTATCTAAATCTGGCTTTGTACAGGCAGGATGTGAGGTTAAAAAGTGGCACTCCCAGAGGTCCTGGTAATTAATATTGCCCATAAAATGGCTTTGTTGGAAGTGAATGGAACACAATCCCTTCAACACCAGCAGTCCTCCCTCCCCTCTCAGATCGTCCTCCTCTGCAGAATAAACCCATTTAGGCTGATGTTGAGCTGATGAAGCTTGAATTAAATGGTAATCTTGGAATAAGAAGCTCAGATTTTATTAATAATAAATAATAAAAATATTTTTAATAGGAAACTACTTCAGATGAGTACCTTGGAGCCGCATACTGAAAAAAGAAAAAGAAAAAAGCAAGCATCCTACTGATATATGCTGACAAGAGGACAATTAGAGCTGTTTGGAGGGTGTAGGAAAATTAATTACTATGTTTTAAGCTCTGAATTATGAAATGTCAGAGGAGCTCTCCCAGCCCAACAGAACGACACGTGACAGTGCCCTCCTAGGCATATTTGCACAAGCCAGTCCTGGCTGCTGCTGGCACCGCAGTGGGACAGGGAAAGCAATTTGATTTCTGCTTGTCAGCTGCTGTCCTCCTGCAGGAGCCTCGGGAATTGTCAGGCTCTGCCTTCTGCACCAAGAAAATAAAATTCTCCAGGCAGCCAGGTGTGCAGCTGGGCAGCCAGCACGGGCTTCAGTGCCGGGGTGCTGCAGGTCCCTTTGCAGGAGCAGTCAGGACACTGCCAATATTCTCCCAGCCAATATTTGCAGGTGAAATCAATGGCTTCGATGCTAATTCTTCTCCAGTTTTTAAAGTAAGAAGTGGCCACGGAGGAGAGGGGGCACAGAGGGGGTGGCTGGTGATTTCCAGTGCTGCTCTGGGGCAGGTCAGAGGAACCTTGGGCTTGCCAGAAAATTGCTGAAGGCTGGTGTAATGAATGTGTGGGATGATGTGGCACTAGGCAGGACTCTGGGAACTTGTGGGATATGTTCATATTTCAAATCTTCCACATTACAAGCAAAAACTGTACTGTGCCTGGTCAGGTTGTCCAGCGGTGTTGAAGTACCATCAGAGCTGGTGGATAACAACTCATCCAGGCACAGCATGGAAATCTCTGATTTTTATCTGAAAACCCAGAACCCCTGGTCTGATTTTTGAGCCCTCTCCCCCTCAATTTTCATTATAAAATAGATTTCTGAGGGCTGAAAGGGTGATGAAAGCTCTGTGGTTCTCCTCAGGATGGCAGACTTTGGGTTGCAAGGTGGTGAAAAGCATTGATCAGGCTGTGCTCAACAATACCAAGAGTGTGTGCTGGAGGAGGCTGTGGGAGGGAGGAAGTGATTTCTTTTGCTTTCATCATTGCTTTTCTCTTTTTCTCTCTTGGCAACATCCCTTTGTGTAAGGATAGGTCAAGTCACGAAGTTTTTCTTAAAAATGTCTTGGTAGAATTTCCAAGAAATGCTGAAGTTTAAGGGCAATGACTGAAGTGAAACTCAGCAGGAACTGGTAACACAAGATTCGCTCCCTGTCTCCTTCAGCCTCCCTGGAATACTTTCTTCTTTGAAGGTCAAGGGAGAAGATTGCCAGGTCAGAGCAAAGCTCTTTGCCTCTGGTTTTGTGAAATGGAACCGACTTCCTCCCCTGGGGTGAGGTAAAAACACCAGGTTCATTTTATTCAGGGTCAGTAATGCCTCTTGTCTCACCTGAAACACACATTGTGAGACCAAGCGTGTTAGTTCATGGGACCCTGCAGACACCGACCCCTCACAAAATACAGGGCACCAAAAACATCATCCTCTTATAAAAACCAACAGCACTCATCACTGGGATGCGTCATTTGGAAGGACTGGGATGAGGTCACTCATCTTTCTGGTAGGAAGAAAAGTTGTTTCAAAGTAATGGTTTGAGATTTGTCATTGTATGAACTCAAAATCAGTGAGTAGCTTTAGCTGGAAAAGAAAATTTGGAGACAGTGATATGGTGCAGGTCCCTTCTTGCCTTGGAGAAATTGGATTTTTTATAATTCTTTGTTTCGACTAGAGGAAAGAAAAACTTTGGGATTATTTTTCAGTAACCCAGTTAGCAAACTTTTCCCTGCAGACTTTCCAAGAGGCAGAGCAGGAACAAAAGCATGCTGATGCACTTCCCACAGACAACAAAACAGTCAAAGTGTGCTGCTTGCCCATGGTTCTGATGCTTCTTCTTTTCTCTCTGTTATATTTAGACTGAATTCTCGTTTGAGTTGAGCTCTCCTTTCAGTCTGTTTTATAAATTGTCAAGTGTAGCAAAGTCCTTACCCTTGACCAAAGGCTTTCACAGTGATCACTTGTCATAATAATAAACAACCTCAGTGGTGCTTCAAAGCCACACAAACCTTCCAAGCAAGCACAGGCGAGTGAAGGTGCTGCTTTCCTGAGAGGAATCTGCTGGGACGTGGAGGTGTTGCTGAATGGTGGTTCTTGGAAAATTCTGGAAGGGGTGGCTTTGGTCCTGCTGAGAATCACACAAGGATCTTCTTCTGTACTGAGGGAGAGTTCTTTCTTCGGTTTCTTTCCAGTGCTTTCATCCAGGCTGGGGAAAAAGAACTTGAGCAAAAGGAAAGAGTCCCTTGATAGCCCTGAGGGACAAGGAGAGGGCAGTTTGGGTGGGAACTGCTGCTGAAACTGGGCTGAGCCACCCTGGCTGGCTTTGCACGGAGGTGTTTTACAGAGGGTTTGCGTGCTCTGCTCCTCCAGCTAAGCTGTGGGGAAATCTCTGTATCCAGCTCCTCACTGGGCTCGTCCTAGCAGAGTATGCATGGCAAATAAAAGGGATTGAAATGTGGGAATGAAGCTTCAATCCACGGCAGGAAAAAACATGGCTTGTAGTTAATATAAAATAATCATTGCAGGTGAGCATTTTGACAGAATGGAGCTCAGGGTTTTAGTGTTCTTTGAGTATTTGCGTGCCTGCGATGCTGGTCAGACCTGGGAGCGCACAGGGATTGCTCCTGTGGAGGAGCAGAGGTTGGAGAGGTAAACAAAGACACAGATGTTGGCAGAGATGTTTCTATCCTCCAGGGCAGCTTCAGGAGGTGGCCTGTCCCCTGTCTGTCACATCCATGCCATCAAGTTCTGCCGGGCCTGAGGGCTTTCCAGAATACGCCTGACTCTAAAGACTTCTCCTAACTCTCCCTTTAAAGTTTACTTTAGCAGTCTCCCCTGACCTCAGGTGAAGGAAACAGGCAGTGCAGGCAGCAAAGGTACATCACTGACTAATAAAGTGCTGCTGAAGTGACTTTATCCCCACTCTTGTTTTCTTCTGGTGGTGCACAGCAACAGCCTCCAGCCTGATTCAGCTGCTGCAGTCTCGGCTCAGCCTCAGTAAAAGTAAGCTGATTTTATAAACAGAAGGGAAGGAGGATCAATGAAGATGCAAACGAGTCTTCACTCAACCTGTGCTTTAAGGTCACCCCAGGCTTTGCTGGGAGGGCAGAACATCCTCACAGGAAAACTGCAGAATAAATACCTCCTCGCCTGCGTGTGTTTCTTCGGCTGTCTTTAGGGCTCACCCATCATTTTTAGTGTCTTCTGAATAAATTCTTCTTTTTCTCTGCCCAGAACTTCTGTGTCTTCACACCAGCAGGAGTTTAAGGACAGACCCATGCTTTTTTGCTTGGAAACAAGCCCCAGGAGCAGATGACTCCATGTTCTCAAGCCTCCTTTTGAACTGATTTAGCCCCCTCAGCCTTTCCCTTCCTCCCTCTCAACCTCTGCCCAGAGAAACCCCTCCAGCATAAGAGCCTCTGTCGTCAGATCCAGTTTGCTGCACAGCGGGACCCCGGGGGAAGAAAGACATTTATGTAATTAAAAACTGCTCAGCCCTGGTCTCTGGCAAACTCTTTTCTGGTTGTCTGGCTCAGCCCAGCACCTGGTTGGAATCCATCCATCCATCCTAGGACAGGGACAGAGAAGAGGGGGTAGCTCAGGCACTGTGTGTGACCCATGCCAGGGCTGTGGGTGTTGGTGTCAGAAGCTATAGACAGAACTCTGGTGTGCTGGATGCTCTGGGATTTTTTAATACATATATATTTTTAGGAGTAATTTTAAAACAGAAAAAGCTGAAAAATATTAGAAATTGTGATGAATTAACCCTGATGTGTGATCCAGGTTTAATTGCCAGTAAAGCTGTTTGTTCAGCTTGATGAAATTCAGTTCCAGTTCGAGCACCCTTGGTGTTTGTTCATGATGTGTTCTCTTTGCCTTGTGCTTCCAGGACTCTTTCACCTTTCCAAGAGTTTTTCCCCTGTCCAAGGCTTGGAATTGCTGAGTGCCTGAGTTGTGATGTGTTGTTCTTGGGTAGTCTCGATCCCTCCAGAATCTATTTTCCCTCTTGCCTGGTACCCGGGGTGCCTGTGTCTGCTCTCAGTGTTGGTTACCTGCACAGAGAGCTCTGAGGAGTTCAGGAATGTGCCTGGGAGAAAACGCTGCTGGCTCCATCCACAGAGATCTCTCCCTGGTTTTTCTGCTGCTCACCTTCCACCCCTGTCACAGATTCCCGGAGCCCACCCACCAACCTCTTCATCGACTCTGAGACCTCCAGCAGCCTCCAGGTGCACTGGACCCCTCCTGATGGCCGTGTCCAGCACTACAAAATCACCTTCAGCCCTGTTTCTGACGCTGCTGCCCAGCAAACTGTGAGTGTCCATCTCCTCTGTGGGGACAGGCTCATGGGGACAATGTGACCAGAGGAGCCCTGCTCACTCCAGTCAGGTTTTCCACTGGGACATCAGGACTCAAAACCAAAACTCTTCTTGCTGATATGTTGCTTTGTAAACAGAACTCCAAGACTCTTTTGTAATTAGGATGTTTTTCTCCATCAAAGCCACTAGTAACAGAGCTTTCTCTGCTCCCTGAACTGGGTGGGGAATTCTTGGAGGCAGACAGTTGGGGGATAAACCTTATGCCCCTCTGACTTAGGGAGGTTAAATATTATCCTTTTAACACACAGATCCCCTACTTAAATAGCTGGGTTATCCCATTATAAGGCACTTCTGCTACATTTCCATGGGGAATATTGGGAACTTTATATGGGAAAAGGCTTTTCCTCTGGCTGTTGCTAGTCCAGCAGCAACACACAGCCAATCTTCCTGGGCTGAGCCGAGCAGGAATGCTGCTCTGAGCCTCACGCCCCAGGAGTCAGCCCCACCTAACTCTGGGCTGTGAGTGAGAGCTGGAATGAGAACCCCAAACTCTGGGATCATTTCTTTCTCCTCATTGTAGATCATGGCTCCCGGCAAAAGCAGCAGCGTGACCCTGCAGTCCCTGCTGCCTGATCGAGCCTACAAGGTGACCATTTCTGCCATCCACTACACGGGAGAGAGCGAGAGCACGTCCACCACGGGACGGACAGGTACAGGGGTGGGCTGGAACGGGCACCAATCTGTCACCAGGTGGAATATTCTCCACCTGTCAGCATCCAGGCAACCTCTGCTGGGACAAGAATGGCCTCACTTGCACTGGGCTCTGCCTGAGGCCAAGGTTTTGCTCAGCAATAAAACATTAGCCTTGAGCAGTGAAAATCCTGTCCCGATTTCTATGCTCCTGCGAGTTATTGACAATTGCGGGGTGAGTGCGAAGGGCTGGCGGCCCTTTGGGGTTCGAGCCAGGCATCACAATCTTGAAAACAGAGCTGAGGCGTGGCCTCAAGTCGGGCTGGGTGAGGTTCAGGTCAGATATTAAGGAAATATTTCTTCACAGAAAGAGTGGTTAAGCGTTGGAAAACGCTCCCCAGGGAAGTGGGAGAGTCACCATCCCTGGAAGTGTTAAAATCCAAGCAGATGTGGCACTTCCCAATTGACTGAGTGGTGCGGTGGTATTTGGCCAAAGGTTTGATGACCTTTAAGGTCTTCTCCAACATTATGATTCTGTGACTCCTTTGTCTTTCAGCTGCGGTGCTATCTAAATTCCCTTCCATCCGCGGATTCATCCCACCTAAGACAGAGGGTAAATCATCTCTGAAGTCCTGCTTTGCTGTTGTTGGTTTGGGATTCAGAAGCAGAGAGCACAGTGTGGGCTCTGCAGAGCAGCGGGAGGGGTCCATCAGCTCTTGACAGATGCCCCTGGGGACAACCCAAGGACAACCAGAACCCACAGAGCTTCTGAACAGCAGGCTCAGTAAAGAGACCGACAGTATTCTAGAGGATTTCTGCGCAACTCGACTAAAATGTAGTGCAGGGAAGTGTGACATGTTTTAAATTAAAATTCCCTGTAAAGTCCCTTATTAAAATTAATGAGCATATGCTCTCATAGCTGATAGAAAGCAAACTATGAAATGGATTAGTGAGAAATGTTGAATTAATGGGGTTATAAAAAAGTCTTTAATAAGTAAATATTAGAATGCAGATATTGTGGCAGTTCTGGCTTTCCCTGACTGTTTGAAACTATTCCCAGCAAAATTTCATTTTTAAAATTTATTGAGTGAAGTCAAGATTGAAGAATCAGGCAGCTTAGATGAAAAAATTTAGTTTATAGCCAGCAAAGGACATACCAGATTAAGCTTTCAAGTGGTTTATTGAGGTGTTCAGATCACAGTGGAAAAGTCCTGTGAATTTTCTAGCAGAAAACAATCCCCTCAAAAGGCTGCTGAGCCACCTTGTAGAATTTAATATAGCTGTTTGGCTATGATAACTGAAAAGACAATGGAAGAAATGCTAAATTCTTTATGTTTTATAAAGTACCCTTTTTTGAATAAGGAGACACAATATATAACAGTGCTGGGAAAACAGCTGGATGTGCAATAAAAGACTCCAATATTGGTATACAACCAAATTATTGAGAGAAATGGTCTGGCGTTGCAGGAGTGAATGTTTATTGAACAGTGAACTGCTGCATCGGGCTGGGATTTGGAGAAAAAGACAAAAAACAAAGAAAATAACAAGACACCAGGAATCTTAGTCTGGAAAGCCTAGGGAAAAAATTCTTCAAAGCAGAAGTGAAAGTGCCAGTGTCAGGGATCCTTGCCCTGACTCTGAGAGGCTTCACCCGAGCTGAGCATTGCCCGATCAAAGAGCTGTGAGCAATCCCAGTGCCACAAGCTGGGAGGGCGGGAGAATTGCCAGGGATGTGAGCAAGAGAGACTCTGGGGCCTGGGCAAGGGTCAGAATGAGCTCACTGACTCCCAAACAAGAAAGTCAGATACCTGGGAAATGGACAAGTTTACTGACTGCTTTGGGATCATTTCTTTTTTTGTTTTTTCATTCATCACGCTTCAATTCCAAGAGAGCTGGAGAGGGACTTTTCACAAGGGTGTGGAATGATAGAACACAGGGGGATGGCTTCAAACTGACAAAGAGGGGGTTTGGATGAGATGTTAGGAAGGAATTCTTCCCTGTGAGGTTGAGGAGGCCATGGCACAGGGTGCCCAGGGAAGCTGTGGCTGCCCCATCTCTGGAAGTGTCCAAGGCCAGGTTGGATGGAGCTTGGAGCAACCTGGGATAGTGGAAGCTGTCCCTACAGGGGGTGGAACTGGATGAGTTTAAGGTCCCTTCCAACCCAAACCACTCTCTAAAATTTAGAAATGTTGGTTTCTGGAAGGGGAAGGGAAAGAGCAGGGTATAGGTTGAGCATCCTGCATGCAAGGGCTGGTCAAGCTCAGCATTGCAAGGCTCAAGTTTCAAAAACTGATTTTTTAATGGATTTCCATAGATCCCTTCAATAGTTTTACAGCCAGTTCTACAGGATTTAAGGTATACAAAAAATTAAGCACCAGTTGGAACAACAGAGGTCACAGCACCTTGTGAGTCTTTGTGGTTCGAATCCTGGCTTTAGTGGTCCCGTGGCCATCAGAGTCATAGGTCTGGGTGCCCTTTCCTCCCCATGAGGAATGACATTGGAACTCTTACAGGCTTAGGAATCTCAGGTCTTTTGGAGCATGTAAGTCACCTCCTTTAAATGTTTTTACACCTTTTACAAAAGTTAGGCTGCTGATGAGGTAGGAAATGGCATTGATGCAAGAACGGCAAGGCTGTGCTGAAGCTGCAGTACAATGATCTCTTAGATTCTATTATCCTGATGACCTAGAAAACCCCTTGTGAAGCAGCACATCCTGCCAAGAATCCTTGATTTTCAGGGACTTTTCTCATTTTGCGTCAAGCATTCCCTTTGTCCCAGCTCCATCTGGCCTCCACGTTTATAGCCAATCCATGGCCTGGGTTTTACATGGCAGCAGATGATTGAGAGTAGCATTCACGAGCTGTTTGCTAAAACACCTTTACCTGAGCCTTTAAACGGAGCACTGATAGCCCTGGTGCCTCATGTGCCAGCTTCACATCCTTGTCTCTTCTCTCGTCTTGCTTTTTTGTCCTGTGGCACCTCAGAGGGTTCATCAAGAGGATTTCTGAAAGGCAAAACTTTTCAAAACTCTCAATGTTTTCTGAAAGAAATCAAAAGCTGGACTCAAGTTGAGATACTTTTTTTTTTTTCTGTGTGTATTTTTAATTGCAGGTAAAAAAATTGAAACTGCATATATCTTTATTTTACCACACTACTAAGGCACTGTTAAAAGAAAAAAGAAAAACAAAAAAAAAAAAAAAAAAAAAAAAAAGTTCTGATGTCTGTTTTTAAAAAAACAGCTTGCCAAAAATTATGCTCTCTTGTATTTCATATCATCAGGTGCCAGGTGAGTTAGTGAAAAGAAAGTGATCATGGAGATGTTTGATGATGAAAGACACTATTTTTATTCTGGTGATAGGCAAGTCAAGAAACATCTTTTATGTTTGCATAAATATCAATTCTCTCTTTCTCCATATATGTATAAACAAGATTAAAGTCCAAGCTCTGCATGAAGCTGCAGGATATCCTAAGTTTTGCTGGTTTTCCTTTGCTCTGTCTAAAGGAACTGTGTTCATTTTGCTTTCATAATCCAATGCTGTCTTTTTTCCCTCTAACAGTTTTCCCCTTTTGTTCTGTTCTCACAGCCTGCCCCACCATCACCTCCACGGAAGGGCCCATAAGAGGTACAGTAGCAGATCCAAGCCCTGGTGCTGCTGGGCTGTGGCTGAAAATGTTGTCTGCTCTTGATTTGGAGACGCATGCAAGAGCTGAGTGTGGGGAAAATGTCCCAAGGAAAAGGGGAGAGGTGTGAGAGCCAAAATTGGGACATATCTTTTGTCAGGTAGAAGAATATTTTGCAGCACCTGAGTTGTGATGCTCTGCTGCTCCACCAGCTCGTGCTCTCAGCTGTTGGTGCTTAACACCAGGATTTTCACCAGCCTTGAGGTGAAGCCTCAAACAGCCCGAATCTCACGAAGATTTGAATTCCTAGCTCACAAAGGCTCCTCAGACTGTCCAACTCCAAACTCTCAGCCTGTCCCCAGGATCGTTTGTGCATCCCCCAGAGGTCTCTCTGCCCGAGGATCTCTCTGCAGTCAGGCTGCAGGGATTTTGCTGGAGCAGGAATTTCCCCTTTCTCCTGCCTGTGCCATGAGAGCTGCTTGTGCTGTTGGGTTTGCTGTGAGCGTTTCTTACTGAGGAAGCAGTGAGTTCTGCTTAGGAAGGGGCATCTCCTCCTTCCCAGAGCGGTCTGAGTTACGGGTGAGGCTGAGGAACCGGCTGCAGTCCTCAGCTCTGGTTACTCCAAGGCTGAGTCACTTCATCTTTGCCCACGGCCAGGTTGGATGTGGCCCTGAGCAAACCAATCTTGCAGGTGACATCCCTGCCCATGGAACTGGATGATCTCTGAGGCCCCTTCCAACTCAAGCTGTTCTGTGATTCCATGACTGTGATAATAATGGAATTATAGTTTGATACAGTTTTAATTGTGACTCAAGCCTTCTCTTCCCATGCATTTTAAAGTCTCAGTGTCAGAAGCTCCATACCAGAGATAAATGGCCCTCAGGTAGGTCATTTATTTTGGCAAACTCCCTTGTACAGCTGGGATATGGAAAAAAAAAAAAAAGGCACCCTGGGCCAACCCCCAGGAGAAATAAAAACTCAAGCCAAGAAAGTGCAGAAGACAGTGAATGGTGAAGGGGTGAGGGAATCCAGACTGAAAGCACCACACTGAAATGGAGCTCAAGAAGGAACCATCTCCTTCACCCCAGTCTGCTGCAAACCCAGATAAACAGAATCCAAATGGTGAGATCTTGTCTCACTGAACAGAAAACTGCAATGAAAATGACTTGGAGCTTTAATGATGAGCTGGGGGAGAGAGATGAAGCTGCCTGAGCCAGAGGAGATGTCAGAGGTGTCAGAGGAGAATCTCTGTAGCCCACAATAGGCAGTTCCGCCCTGGGTGTCTCCTGAAAATAGAGAGAAATGGAAAAGTTTGTATTTTAAACTTTTTTTCCTATTTTTTCTGGCTTTTACACATGAGGCATTTCAGAGTAGAAATCATTTTCTCTCCCTGCTAGCAATTACTGGACTCATTCCATGCCTTTTGAAGATAATACTTTGAGTGTAGTTGAAAGGAAGAAATCATTGGAGTAACATCTTTCTCATTCGGGTCTTTTTTCATTCTGAAGACTTGAAAACACTGTTGTGAAAGTCTCCATCTTTTGTCCACTCTCCTCCAAGAGGAAGAGATTACAGAAAATGTGCACACAATCTTGTTTTCCTTGGCTGCCATTTGGGGGGTACACTGGAGCTGACGTTGTGCCATTAAGGGCATTTTCTCCCGTCGCTTCTCTGTGCTAGTTCAGCCTGCTCTTCAAACGCGCTTCTCTTGCACTCCTGCCTAACCGCTGATTTCTCTGTTTTCCTTTGTTCCAGGATTTGATATGATGGAAGTTTTTGGCTTGGTAGAGAAGGAATATTCCTCCATTAAAGGCGTAGCCATGGAGCCCTTTGTGTTCAGCGGCTCCCGCACCTTCACCCTGTTCAGGGACATCCAGCTCACCCAGAGGACCAGGTGGGAGCAGAGCTCTGGCTGTTGCCATCCTCATCCTCAGTCTCATGCCATGTGCACGGCAAAGGAAGGTCATTTTGGGGAGGAATGGTGCAGCCCCGCTGGCAACTTCCAAATGAGGTGATAAATATGACCAGCTCAATCGAACCATTGGTAGATTGAAAAAAAAAACGCCAGAGGGTTTTCACTTAATGCATTAATAAATAAACCCCTGGCTTTCCTTGAGATGAGTTGTCACGTAGAAATTAAGAAGACACAATAGTATTTCATTACACATTTGTACAGCCGAACATTTTCACAGTACTGTGTTTGGTTTCTACAAAATCACTTAATTTTTTTTCCCGGCTTTTTTAGTTGATGTGATGGACATGAGGGTCACATCATGTATGGACACTGCACCAGTCTTTAGGCATTCTGTCCACAGCCACCTACACTTCAGGGATGGCAGTCTGGGGTCACATTTTCATCTTCAATCCCTTCTCCCAAATATCTCTGGTTTGGACAGAGAGTTTTGCTTTAGAAAGTATCACTCATAGCTGCTCTCTGCAGCCTGGGCTGCACTGATGAGAGGGAATAACCACTGGTTCTGGCTTGTGGCTTGACCCCATTCCGTTGCATATGAAGCTTCTCCACAGGGTCCCAAGCAAGCCAGGCAGCTTCCCGTGACCTCATTCCTTTTTTATGATTATGAATTGGGAGTGATCTGACTCCTGACATTCATTGCTACTTGGTTTAAAGCCTAATTACTGAGCCACTGACTCTGCTTAATCTTCGTTAAAGAAGCAAAGCTTCTTAGAGTAAACAGAGTGGGGGAGATTCAGAGAAACCTTTGGTCTAAATATTCGGGAAATGATGGGCAAATCCTTTAGTTCAGCTCTTAGAGATGCCTTTCCAAGGACATTACCCCCTCAGAAACTCAGAGAGAAGGAAAAGAACTTGTATTATTTATGAATCTGTCCTGGAAAATGCCCGATAGGTTGTGTTTGTGCCTTGCCAATGTGTCCTGTTTCAGATTACAGGCGTGTTTCAGGCAAAACCAATTTGACCTTCCCTTATTCCTTTGTATCCTCTCACTGCTGCTGAGCCTAAATCCTGCAGCTGGGGTGTGGGGACCCAGAGGGGGCTTTTCTGTGGGCTCAGTGCTTATCCCTGAAGGGCATTTACACTGATTTAGTATAATAGAATCATTTAGGTTGCAAGAATTGCCGATTCCAACCATTACCCTAATGCTGCCAGGTCTGCCACTAAACCACGTCCCTAAGCCAAGAGTTTTGTGCCAAGGTTTAAAGGTTTACCCCACGATACATGGCAACCATTCCTCCTTCTTGAAGAGGAGCCCTGGGGGAGTGCTTTGGAACCTGGCAGGGATGTTTTGTTAACCTCCGCTGAGCTCTCATCTCCAAAGCACTGCGGCTGCACTCGCTGTGGCTCGGCATTCCCTGAGGCAGCTCTGGCAGAGATGGATTGCCACCAGCTGCTCCACCTGAGCGTCCCCCAGGCACCAGGAGAAAGCCCACGAGCGCTCACCACTCACCACAGACATCAGCAGGCCCAGGCTCTTTCTGGACATATCACCACCATCTCCTGGGAGCAAAGCTTTTCCAGGCGCCCCTGCCCAGCAAACACCGGGATGAGGCCTCAGGGTGACTTAAATCACTGATGTTCCCTCACTTCGTGTCATTCCAGTGACGTCCACCTGTTTGCCATCCCACCCGAGCACACCATCATCACCCTCCTGCGCCTCCTGCCCGACACCCCCAAGGAGCCCTTTGCCGTGTGGCAGGTCACGGACGAGGACTTCCAGCCTCTCCTGGGTGTTAACCTTGACCGTGAGATTTCTTGTTAAATACATTAAATTTGGGTGTCTCCATGCACCCATGCAAGCAGTAGAACTCACTCGGAATGTTTCCATGGTTCCCTCACTCAGCAGCAGTTTCTTGGGAAGCTCTGCCGTGGCTGACAACCTCGCATTTAAAACACTGCCCAGTGCAATTGAAAGATGTGGTTTTGTTTTTTATTTTTATTCTGCTTTGTAGCATGTTCTTGATTTTTGCATATTTTTTTCCATTGTTTAGAAGTACTTCTCGAAAACGTAAGAAATCTTCCACCATGTTTAAGCCTCATTATTTACTATTGTATATATGTGTGAAATCAATTTCTAAGCTGTTATTTGTCCTATTTTCCCTGCAGCCAGTAAGAAATCCTTGACCTATTTCAATCATGACTACAAGGCTGATTTACAGGAAGTCTCCTTTGACGAGCAGGAAGTGAAGAAGTTATTCTATGGGAGCTTTCATAAGGTCCTTATCAAGAGAGGGAGAAATGTGGCTTGTGATCTCACTCTGGTCAGGGAGTATTGCTCAAACTGAGGAGTGATCATCCAAATGGTTTGCATCCTTCTTGCCAGGGAAGTGGCCAACCTCTTTGATACGCTGAAATTTATAATTGTAAAGAATTTAGGTGGATCTCATTATCAAAATATGATTTCTATATATTATTTTTTTCCCCCAGAGTCTGAAAACTGAAGTGGGTTTTAGGTCTTTATGATCAGGAAAAATTGAAAAATAATTTTTTTAATTTTTTTTTTTTTTAATTTAAAATTTTGGTAACCATTTAGATCTGGATGAAAGGAAGAGAGAATCCAGCCTTGAGAAAGCCACTTTAACACTTGTAACAGGGTGGGGGTTTTTGGCAGTCTATGTCCTCACAGCAATGGGATTGCACCCAAATGAGCAACGAGCTCTTTCCATGGGTATCTGTGGGCAGGTTTACTACTCACCTCCAGAAAGGAGATGTGAGGGGATCAAACTAAAACTTACTCCTGAGCCCCCTCCATCCATTCCCTGGCTGAGAACACCCCACCCGTGCCAGCAGCAGCCTGGGGATGGCACAGAAGATGTTACTGGCAGTAGGAGACCTCCTCATCCCACCACGGAGCCCCAACACTTCTTTTTCCGCCTCCTGCCCAGGTGCACGTGGCCGTGAGCCACTTCAAGGTCAAGCTCTACGTGGACTGTAAGAAAATAGCAGAGAAGCCCATCAACACCCTCGGCAGCGTCTCCACCGCCGGCTTCATCATGCTGGGAAAAGTGACCCGGACCAGAGGGCCCCGCAGCGGCTCCGTGCCCGTGAGTGCCGGGCGTGCTGCTGGGGCTGGGCTGGGCACTCGTGTCACATCACCCTCGTCTGAACCCTCCAACGCTGCTGCCATGCACAGCTGTGTCCTGATCCCGCTGATCCCCGTGGGTTTAATGAGCTTTCCCAGCGCTGGGAGAGCGTTTTCGTCCCTCCTGCCTTGGTGTGGGACTGTGATGGGGGTGGCAGCAGGAGTGTGTCCCACAGGAGCCTTCTGCTGGCTGCATCCCCCGGGGCTGGGCAAGCACAGCTCCTGCACGGAGATCCTGAAGAAGACACGAGGGTTTAGGAATTGTTCCTGCAAGGAAACTCGGGCACATGAGCCCACACGGAGCGGTGTCGGGAAAGGCTGGTGGCTGAAGGCAGCAGGGCTGGGTGTGCCTCAGTCTCCAGTGTGTTTGGATTGGAATCCAAACAATCCATCCAAGCAAATGAGGGGAAAGTAATCTCCAGCAGAGAGGCTCTTTATCAGCTGCTCCTTGGGGAAGAAACCCAACCCAACAGCGAGTGCTGGCCTGCGGGTGTGTCCTCACTGCTTCACACAGCGCTGCAAGGGGACAGCAAAAGGGGATGTGTGCACTCGGTGTCCTGGTCTGTGCGCAGTCCTCGGGGCAAAAACACCCTTCTTGCGTCTGTCTGTTCCATTCTTATTCCCCAAAGCAGGAGAGTTAATTATGTGCAGAGTCAGTGGCAAGTTCATCACTCACAAGGTTCTAGTGGGGCTGTAGGAAATCCTTCACCACTGATGTGAAGATGTTGGCTCTGCTTTTAGATTTATAATTCCAGAGGAAAACGGCTCACCAGGTGATTTATAGCTCCCCTTGCCTCCAAGCAGCACTTTGTCCCATGTGCATCCCCAACTGCAAACTGAGAGGCAGAAATCTGGGACACACCAGGAAAAAAGTGGGATTGCCAGTAGGAAATGGGTCTGCTGTGTAACAAACCAGGGGACAGAGTGTTCAATCAGTATTTACTTGTTTCCTAAATAAATTCCCTGGCAATTTGATCACAAGCCTGTGGCCATCGAGGCAGGAATCTGTGCTTTCCTTGTCCCTCCCAAATTCTCTCTGCTAACAGCCTAGCTAGACAGCTCTGGCCAAATAATGAACAGCCTTGTGCCATCCCCACTCCCGCTGCCTTTCAAGCACAGCAACGTTTCACATCTTCCACAGCTCTGCTGCCCTTGAGAAGACGGAGTGCCTCATTATTGGTTATCATGGAACCTGATTTAATTTAAGAAATCTTTAAATGCCACTTGATCTGCAGGGCTCATCTGTATCCGTATGCTGCCTGTCACCCTCCCCGGGCTGTACAGCTCGCTCCTTGTTAAATGTGTGGAGAAGGAAAAAAAAAAAAAAAAAAAAAAAAAAAGAGAAATGGTGTCAAGGGAAGAAAAAATTAATCTCTGCCTCATTATTTTGTTTGGCTTTGTGCAGCATGTGCTTTTTTGTTAATCAGAATGGGAAGATGTGGCTCTTGCGAGGGAGGCAGTGAGAGGCTGGTTGGGGTTTCTGGGGAGGGGATCACATCTGCCCTGGGAAATACTGCTGCCACATTTACCCTTCTCCCCATGCCCCCAAGGGGAGCAAATCAAAGTTTGCTTTCACGTTCTGGTGGTGCTGAAGCCCAATTAGTTGAGAACCTGCTGCTGTTGCAGGGCTGTGAGTGCATTGGAGACGTGATGTGAAGCTGCTTTGTTGACTTGCTCAGCAGGGCAGAGACCTGAGGGCTTGTGGAACACTCAGTCTGGGGGTAGTTCTCGTGTCATGGCTTTTTTGGGGCACAGTTATAATTGGGATCACGCAGAAGAGTCCTGTCAAATCGTCCCTGAAGATTATTTTAAGACTTGGTGATGGGTGGTGGGAGCCAGTGCTACTTTCTCATCAAACTCTCTCTTTTTTTTTCCTCCCCAGTTCCAGCTGCAGTCTCTGCAGATCCTGTGCAGCAGCGTGGGGGCAGAGCAGGACAGGTGCTGTGATCTCCCTGCGCTGGTAAGACAAGGGGCACTGCTCTGCTCATTGACAGGAACCTGGGGAGGATGGAACAAGTCCAGGGCACTGAAGTGACGCTGCAAATGATTTTGATACACTTAAGTGGGAAAGCTTTTTTTTTTTTTTTTTTTCCCCTCTTGGGAGTAACATCAGTGTGTTTCTTGATGAAGTAAACAAAACTCTGTTTGCTTCAAAAAGAATGAAAACTTCCAATCCTGGTGCAATGCATATTTTTCCTGGCGTGACCTCGTCCAGCAGCCCTGGCAGCCCTACAGCTTTGCTGCCATCTCAGCCCCGAGGCACAGCATCCCCCACTCTTCCTTCCAGTTCTCTGCTCAACACACAGAGCTGCTATGTGGGGTGTATAAATACGTAGAAAGGAGAAAATTATCTTCCAATATATCTTCCAAATATCTTGTTCATAGGGCTGGTTCATAGGTTTTTTGGGGGTTTTTTGGTTGTTTGTTTTGTTGTTTTCTTGGTTTTGTTTTTTTTTTTTTTTTTTTGGTCTACATTTGTTATTCAGCAGAAAAAATGAAGCACTTGATTGCTCGCAAAAAATCCCTCAGTGGAGTAGAAAAAACAAATTCTGCTTTCCTTCAAGTAAAAGACTGAATTTTGAAACACTCAGTGTTGTTGTACTTGTGAGCCACCCTGCTCTTGCTGTGCAGCTGCTCATGACTGGTTTTGGCTTGATTTCATTTCAGAGGGATGAGGACACCTGCCCTACCTTGGCTCCTGCCTGTTCTTGCACTTCTGGGCGCCCAGGCTTGCCAGGACCCCCAGGGCCCCCCGTAAGTTCCCCCTCCCACCCTCTGTGTTGCGTGTGCTGCTCTTGCTTCATTTCTCGTGGCGTGTTGGGCACAGGGGTAACGCTCCTGGGGCTCTGGGAGGTTTTAGAATCACAGAATCGTTCAGGTTGGAAAAGAACCTGAAGATCATTGAGTCCACCCATTAATCAGGGCTGCCAAGTCCAGCTCTAAACCACGTCCCCAGCTCTAAACCACAACCCCAGCTCTAAACCACGTCCCCAGCCCTAAACCACGACCCCAGCTCTAAGCCACATCCCCAGCACTAAACCACGACCCCAGCTCTAAACCACGTCCCCAGCCCCAAACCACGACCCCAGCTCTAAACCACGTCCCCAGCCCTAAACCACGACCCCAGCTCTAAGCCACATCCCCAGCTCTAAGACACGACCCCAGCCCTAAACCACCCCCACCTCACCCTTTATATCCGTGCAGAAATAGCAACTCCACCCCTGCCCTGAGCAGCCTGTGCCAGGGCTTGACAGCTCTTTTGGTGAAGAAGTTTTAACCTCATGTCTAATCTAAACCTCCCCTGGCCCAACTTGAGGCCGTTTCCTCCCATCCTAACTCAAGGAGCTTTTCCAGGGCAGGGCTGAGAGTTTCCCTTTGGATTTTGGATGGTGATGAAATGGGGAGATGGAGAGTTGGCAGCGCAACAGCTGCAGCTGGGAGCAGGCTGAGCAGCTCCTGGCTCCACAGTAATCCTCTTAGGAGAGGAGGACAGGTCACTCTCAGTGTCTGCAGAGATTTCATGGATTGGAGGCTCTGAACTCTCTGTAAATTTAAGGGGAAAAAAAAAATAACTCACCAAAAAAATCTTCCTATCTGGGTCCTGTGTTAAATTGGAGCCTTGTAAGTGTCTGTGTGGGTGGACAGTGTAAAGGGAAAGGGGAGACTTTGCTATCGTGTCTGTCCCCAAAGCTCTCTTTCTGTTCAGTGAATGCCACTTGCAAGAAAACCCTGAAGAAATGAGGGGGAAGAGAAAACAGCCATTACATATGCAGTATGTTCGGGAAAAAAGGCATCAAGTCTGCCTATAAATTCCATTATGGATGCTGGAAAGCTGTCATGGGCTTAAATCCCAGAAGAAAATATTCCCATTAAACATTAGGAAGCAGTTATTAAAAATTTTGCTCTTTGAAAATCTGGGGAAGAATATTTGCTTCGCACAAGCCAGCTGAAACCTGACAGCCAGCCTGTCCAGGCCACCTCAGTTCAACCTCTCCAGGTGCTTTTCTCCTGGAAATTAACCATAATGGAAATATTTGCCTCCTTTTTCAAGTGGAAAGGTCTCAGATCACCTCCTGCACTGACCTGTGGTTCAGCTGTGAGTTCAGTTCTGTGCAAGGAGAGTGCCTCATTGCAGAGTAATTACTTGCTCATTCCGGTGGAAGTTTAATTAACAGCACACTCCACTGTCACAGTTTGCTCCAATATCCTAAGTGCATAATTACCAACTTGCATTGCCCTGTGGTTTAAGCATCTCCACAGACAGCTCCTTAAAGAGCAGGACTCTTTAAAGCATTAGAGGAAATCAGGTTTTGACACATAACCTTCTCCTCACACCACTGAACCCTTGGTGATTTGCTGCAGCTACAACAACACTCACTGCTATTTTTAAAACTCCAGTTAGTGAGACGTGTCCCACCTTGTATTTATCACTGTCCTTAATGAGTGTGCCTGACTAGACCCAGCTGGCTTCTGAAATGAGTTTCTGGGCACTTCTGAAAGCACCTTTCCCAAAGTTCCCTGCCTGTGCTTCTCGATTCAAATCCACTTTTTTTTTTTTTTTTTTTTTTTTTTTTTTTTTTTTTTTTTTTAAATTTTATTTTATTCAAGAATAGCAATGTTCAGATTAAGTTGTCAAAAATTCACACAAAATGAGTTCATGCCAGAAGGCAGAGCTAAGCCAGGTCTCCCAGAGCCAGGTCTGCCCATGATCTCAGCACACATCACTTCTCTGGGGTGGGGAATGTAAAACCCAACTGAGTGCCTTTTCTTCCTTCTCAAATGTGTTCCCATGTCCACATGAGACGTTGTCTCAGCATGGATCCTCTGACAGGGAGTTTGAGGGAGCTTAAACAGGTTGAAACTTCACCTCTCTCTGCTGGGAATAAGTGCTGTGTTCCCAATGCTGGTCATGGAGGGGCTGGGCTGGTACTTCCTTCTTCCCTTTCCTGCATTTCCTGGACAACTCAATTAATTTTCTTCTTGTCTCTATTTATTTGGAGCTCTGTGGGGGAGGAAACACCTTTGAGTGTGGGGCAGTGAAGTGCACAGAGTTCCGTCCCCCCTGGTTAGGGTGCAGTAAATACGACGCTGTTCTTTGTGTCCCACTGGCAGGGCAGCCCTGGGAGGAGAGGACCTCAGGGGGAGCAGGGGGAGCCAGGACCCAAGGTGAGTCCTTAGGCTGGAGATCATCTCACTGCACCGAGATGATCCCAAACACAACACACCAAGGAGGAAGGGATCACTTGTTATTAATCAAATGCTCAGTTGTGCTTTGGAAATTGAGATGGTGAGCCTGGTTGTGCTGAGTTAATGCTCTGTACATGGTCAGCGATGTCCTCTGAGAGCAGCTGTGCTGGGACAGGGTCAGGCTCTGTGCTGTGGTTGTTGTTGCTGCCAAATCTCCTGCCCAGACACGTTGGTACTGCCCTGGGACAGAGCAACGTGAGGAGAGAGGCAGAGAGGGAGCCACAGCCCTGAGGTGAGCTTGAGAAATGGCTGGGTCTGAATCCCCCAGCCCTGGGGTTTGGAGCAAACCCTGGTGCAGGTGTTCACAGCTCCATGGATCAGCACAGGGCAGAGCCAGTGCAGACACTGGTCACATTTTTGGGGATGACAGCTGGGGAAGCAGCATGGCTGCAGGGGAAAGATTTGGGGGAAGGAATGAGAATGGACACAGACCTCAGAAACGGGCTAAGAAGTGTTTCCCTTTGCAATCTGACCACCTTGAATAACAGGAATAACTGATTGGGAGGGTGAATTGTGCTCTGCAAAGCACCCTCTGCAGCTTTGCTGTCTGCTCTCATGAAAGATGGACCTAAACCTTGGACCTAAACCAAAAAGGCAGCTGAGGTTACTGGGGATGCCCCCAGTGCCCCAATTTAATCCTGAATCCTTTAGATGGTTCATGCTGACCCAGGCTGTGCAGTGCAGCCCATGAGGAGAGCAGGCACCAACCACTTCCTTCCCCTGGGATTGTTTCCTCGTCTTTGGTTTCAGGGTGAACCAGGCCCACCTGGACAAGTAGGACCAGCAGGTCCCAGTGGCCAGCAAGGCTCTCCAGGTTCCCAAGGAATCACAGTCCAGGGCCCTGTGGTACGTGACCTCTTGCATTGCCTCTTCTTCGTCACTCGCTCTTCGCTCTCCACAGTTGGAGCCTGTCTCAGAAATGGGTGTCAGTACTGTGGGTTTTGTATTTCCATCCCCTCACCAGCAGCTGAGCAGCTGCAGAGGGAGAGATGACAATCAGAGGGTTTTATGCTGACGTGGCCCCGCACTTTATCATTCTGGCCAAAGCCTGCTTTTGTCCAGACTCTCCTTAATGGGCTTTTATTGAAAGCAGCCCAGTGGGGTCCCTTCCAACTCAGGATATTCTATGAATATTCAGGCGTTTCTCTTTCCAGTGATCATCATTGCTTGGCAGGGAGCAGTGGCAAGGGCTGCCACATGTCTGGGATGGCAGAATCCCTGTGCACATGCTGTGGCTGCAAATTACCCTGGAACACTGCAGGGAGCAGGAACAGCCTGGGACATGGATGAGGAGCAGCAGGATGCTCTTTGCTTTAAAGGGTTCTGCCACACACCCGACTGTGTGCTTCTGTTTTAATCCAAGGGGCCACCCGGAATTAAAGGAGAGAAAGGAGACACTGGAATCCCTGGCATGCAGGTAATGGTAAACACCACTCCTACTTGTCCCAAAGATTTGCCCTTTTTTTTTTTTTCCAAGTGTCTACTTTAAGCAAGTCTGAAAAGTTGCTCTTGACTACTTGGGAACAGTCTGTCATTTTGGAATGCCATCACTTTCCCAAGGGAAACTGAGTCACTTGATGCTAGATAGATAGATCTATCTGCAAGCTGGATATGATGGAATTAAAGCTGGGATAACAGACTTTGCTCTATGTAATGAATAACTCTCTTTCTTCTTTGACCTTTCTCTTCTATCCTCTGTTACAAGATGAATTATGGCAGTGATAATCAGATGCTGACTTTACCCAGCATTTCTGATTTACAGGGCATTCCTGGCGTGCAAGGAGCTCCAGGCAGGGATGGACTTCAAGGTGCAAAGGTAAAACATCTCACCCCTGAGGTTTTATGCATGGGTGCCTAAAAATCTGCTAGGGTCATCCCAGCAGAGACCCAAAACATCCCAATGCACTCAGTGCAGGAGTGAATGCTCTCTTCACAAAGCCAGAGGGACAAAAAAAAAAAAAAAAAAAAAAAAAAAAAAGGTGGTGATTTTATGTTTGGCCAAATTTGAGCCATTGCCTTTCTTGCTGCTTGACAGATGCTTTTTTACCCATCTTTAGCAAGTTCCTGTTAAAAGCAGCACATGAGAAAACAACTCACTGCTGATGAAGTCTCCTAGAATCCTCCTGTTAGTAAATGATGGATTTGGCTTTGCAGGGCGTGAGGGGACTAGAAGGCACAGCTGGGCCTCCAGGACCTCCTGGACCAAGGGTGAGTACTCCCTGCGAGGGATGGACTCTGAATTCTGTTCTTCAGCAGAGTTTCATGCTTTCACATGGAAGTGTCAGGGCAAACCCCCTCCCCAGGGTCCCAGGGGGAACACCTGGGACATTGTGCAGATGTCCTCTTTCCCTGCCACTCTCAGTGTAAGCAGAAAATCCTTGGCTTCCTCTGGCAAGTCCTGAGGAAGCTTCATCCCAGAGAGGAGATTCTTATTTTGCTATTTTCCCTTTTCTGACACTACTGTTCTCCAGCTGTTGGGTTGAGTTGGAGGTGATTTGGCTTCTTAGACTGAAATCAGCAGGACCTGGAGGATGCAGGCAGTGTGAAAGGTTTTCCCCTACCTCACTGCCAGTCTCTGCTGCCAGGGCTGGATGGAGATGGGTGTAGTTGCACTCTGTCGTGCCCAGGGTAGCAGGATCTTAAGGTCTGTTGATTTACAGCTCCTAATTGGAAGGCACCACAGGAACACTTCGTTTTGCTTGGGAAACTGAACCAAATTTGGGGTTAGTTGATGGCTGGTTGTCCTGATAAGTTACTGATTCTCACAGCTGAATCTTACAGATGAGTCGCTGCTGAATTACAAGGAATTTGGCAGTGGTTGTGCTAAGTTATTTATAGGAGCCAAGGTTGAATTCAGCCTATAACTTTGACTTGTTCGTCCTGGGAATATGTGGAGCTGGCAGAACTGAGCTTTTTAAATCTGAGGAAAGCACTGTCACCTTCAGGACAAGCACTGAGAGCTGTTCTGGTGCTGCCTTGAAAACTTTTCTCATTTTCAGAAAAGTTGCTAGTATCTACTGAAAAATTCTACAACAAAATATTTCTGCTAGTTGTTTTTGACATATTTTTTTCCTTCCCTTTTTGGCTCCCAAAAGCACAGATATTTCACAAAGAGGAGATGACCACAGAAGACACTTCCCTCTCTCTAAGCTGCTGTTGATGTTGTAAAGAATTAGAGGTCAACACAGGTTTTAAAGGAAAAGGAAAACAACCATGTGGTATTGGGAGGCTGAAGAAGAGTGTTGTGCTCTAGGCTATGTCTAAATCCGAATATATAACGAAAGATCAAAAGCCTGTAGGGTATAAACTGCGCTGCAGTTTGTTGGCAAAACTCAGCTCTACTGGCTTGGCCATAATTGAGACGGTGATGGGAAATGATGTGAGCATGACTCACGCACGATGTGCTCTCAGCAGCGGGCTCGTGGCTGGACAGGAAACTTAAGGCTGCTGTTCCCTTGCTTGAGTCCTATAAACTCCTACCGTGGGTGCCCCTGGAGCCCTTGAACAGGAAAAAAGTTAGGAAATAACTGGATTTTTAATCTGGAATGTCTGCAGGGTTTCCAAGGAGCCACAGGCGCCCGAGGCAGCAGTGGCGAGAAGGGACCTCCTGGTGATGTTGGGCCAACAGTAAGTGTCTGCTTTTGGGTCCCAAATAAGGCCAAGACATGGAATAATTGAATGGAAATGAGCTGTTCCTGCAGCAGCTCTTCCTCAGGGTCTGGAGAATGGTTTAAATTCACACTCATCCTTCTTTAGGAGATGTCTGGGCATCCAAAGCCCGGGCTACTGATTTGTTGATAAGGCATTCAACAAATCCCACCTCCCTTCGCTCTCTGCAGATTCGCCTGCTACCCAAAGTCTAGACAAATTTCTGGTGTAGATTCTAGAATGAAACAAGAAACTCACTCCTGAGCTGGAGCAGCCAGCATTGGGCTTGTAGGTGAAACCACAGATCTAAATGTTACAGGTGTTTCTTCTCAGATGATAAAAACCCCCTGTCGTGTTGGGAAATCTGCTGTAAGAGACCATCTGAGAAATTTCTGCATCCCTGTTGATGGTGCTTATCCCACTGCTCCAGTTACTGATATATTTCTCTTTTTCCTTAAAAACAAAGTGTTTGAGTATGAGTCCACTCTTTTGAGTATGGACTCAAAGCTCTTGCAACCACTGCCATGAGGTCAAGGAAACAAGAGTGTGAGAAACAACTTTTCTCTATGTCTCACTAACGTAACCCACCCCTCAGTTGGATTTCTTTGTTTATTTTCTCTTCTTCCTTCCCTTGGACTTCTTTATTTTTATTTTGGTTTTTTTTTTCCTCCAGGGGCTGCCAGGTCCTAAAGGAGAAAGAGGAGAGAAAGTGAGTTTTTCTGGTGCTGGGTGACACACTCAGTGCATCATACCCTCAAAAGAGTGGGTGTGGTACCCTGAATTGCAAACTTTGCTCACAACTATGAGCCAAACTTCTCCAGTGCTGGTTGTACCTACTGCCTGTTGCCTTTCCTTTCCCCTGCACAGGCTGGGCTGGTGGGGTACAAATAACCCCACAGCAGGCAGGAGCTCCATAATATCACTTGCAGTAATGAAGCAGAAATGTCAAATGCAAATCCATTCTCTGCTGAGAAGGGAAAAACCAAACCCACTTGGCTCCGTTTTGTTCTGGTTTAATGTGTTGCAAAAGGGAACTCATTTGTAATAATCATTGTCCATGCCCCAGCACAGAGCCTTGGCAGTCAGGACATCACTCTGCCTTGGAAGGTTATTTTGTTGGGGAAAGAAGTTTTTCAAGTTTTTCAAGTTTTTCTCATCCTGACTTCTGGTTAAATGAAAATGCCAGGACTTTCCAGGAATCATTGCCAAGACTGACTTATGCAAATTTGTCTTCACACAGGGATGAGGTGCTTTTGTCTCAAGTTAATGCCTCAGAATTATAATTTTTAAGAGCATTCTCCTTCCTATACTACCAGCTTTTCCTTTTCTAGACTTTTTTTGTACGCTGGAACTTTCCATTTCCCCCTCCTTTGGGTGTTGAACAGAGCAGTTTTTTAAGCCAGGATTATCTGCACTGTGATCCAGCCAGAGATGTATGTTTTAGAAACAGATCCGGAAGTTGGTGCATTAGGTATGAATTTTCACGGTCAGTGTTTATTTTTGAGCAGGTTTTTGCATTTTTATAATTTTTCCCTACTTTACTAGAACTTTTGGAGGGACCCATCATATACAATTTATTCAAAGTACAGTAAGAATCAATATTCATAGAAGACGGAGTCGAAGATAGGACATCGTAATATCTGATCATACTAAATGTTTTACATATCACAGAACACTGAGTTATAGACTTATCATCTTTTCTGATAAAATTTGAGGGTGAAATTTGCTCTCCCTTTTTTGGTAATTATTTAGATTCAGTCTGGGCCTTTTGATGTGCAGGAGAAATGCAATTATTGATGTTTCCAATTTCAATTTTCTGGTTTCAGAGCTTCGTGATAAATAAACAGAGCTGCATTTCACAGTAATTAATATCTCTGGAACTCAAGCTGAGAAAATGAACTGGCTGAGAGCTATCATGCATTATGAGATCGATCCTTTCTAAAAGATATTAAGGCTTCCTTTTTTTTTCCTTAATTAAAAAAAAATTAAAATGCTTCATTTCAGGGGGAACCACAGTCTTTGGCCACAATTTACCAGCTCGTTAGCCAGGCTTGTGAGCGGATGATTCAGAGTGAGTAGAACCAACCCAGCTCCTCAGTCTGGTCATGTGGTGATGGGACAAGGGGGAATGGTTTAAGCTGAAGGATTGGATTTATATCAGATATAAAATTGTTCCCTGTGAATGTGCTGAGGCCCAGGCAGAGGTTGCCCAGAGCATCTGTGAACTCCCCATCCCTGGAAGTGTCCAAGGCCACACTGGATGGGGCTTGGAGCATCCTGGGATCGTGGAAGTTGTCCCTGCCCGTGGCAGAACAGGGAACAAGAGGAGTTTAAGGTCCCCTCCAACCCAAACCAGGCTGTGATTCTATGATCCTGTGACTCTCCAGAAGTGGAAAACCAGAGGAGACAGAACCTGAAGCTGCAGTGATCCCAGCAGCTCCCAGCACCCTGTGCCCTGCTGAGCACCACCATCAGCAGATGTCCCATCTCAGGCTCTAAGCACTACTCTGGGTTTATCAGGTGGCATTGGCACAGAAAAGACCTGCAAAATATTTATCTGCAAAACCCTTTGGTGTTTTGCAAAGCCTCCTTTATTTCTTAAATGGAAAAGGCTTGAAACTGATTTGAGAGAAATTATTCTTCCAGCGATACGTGCTGAATCTCCCCAGGCAAGGCAGTTTTGCAAAGCTCCTGTGCTCTGATGCGCAAAGAGAAGCAGAGTCTTGTCCAAGGTCAGGCACCAAAGTCATCACTCAGCTGCCCATCTTCCTCTTCTGCCTTTCTCAGTTTGGACTGACAGCTTTTTAGCACTAGCTGATCATTCTAAGTACCTTTTTAGACAAGATCCTTTGATTTTTATGTCTCATTTGAGTTTCCCAGCCAAGGAAATGTTTACTTTCTGTCTTGCCTTCTCAGCTCATGTGTTGAAATTTGATTCGTTCATACATGAGCATGCAAGGAAGCCAGTTCCCATTTGGGAGGAAAGGTTAAAACCAGGAGAACCAGGACCACCAGGCCCTCCAGGCCCACCTGGGAGCAGTGGAGAAAGAGGAGAGAATGGCACCCCTGGACAGCCAGGCAAAGATGGGTATCCAGGGGAGAGAGGTACGGACAGAAGTGTTCACAAGCATTTTTCACTGCATCTTTGATACTTCAACTAAACATCTCAGTGCCTCAGGCAGTACTCTATAGATAATCCATGATATTATTTCATTTAATTGCTCTTTCCCTTTTGGACTTCCAGGAAGAGACACCCAAATTATAAATCTCAACAAGCAGGGAGAAGCCAGCCCATTCTATTTCCAAGCTCTGCATGGAAGGAAAGGCCAGTTTAGCACCAACTGTAGGTTTGGGGGGATGGAGAGTTTGGTTTTAGAGGGCAGGAGGCTTTTCCTACAGAAGAGCAGCCATTTGGGTGAGCACATCGGGGTGGATCAGATCAGCTTTGGGCAGAAATGAGGAGTGTTGGGAAACACTGATGGAAGACATGGGGGAACTGAAGCAATCTTTAAAGGGAGGGAAGGTTTCTGGAGCAGGAGTTTCAGCAATGAAAAGCTCAGACATGACTAAAGAAATAGATTAATGTAATCTCAGAAGTGGCTTCAGTTATTGCACACGAATGAGTGAAAGGTGGGAAGATGCTTTGCTTGGATTCGCAGACAATGTTTGTCAGTGGTTCAAGTAATTGTCTGTCAAAATAAAAAGAAAAACATTGGTTTCACCAGTGTCCTAACACCTGTGAGTAACTGAAGTGTTGTGTTTAACTCCTTCCTCCTGCAGTAGTCAGTCTTAGCTGGTATCTGCAGAGCTTATCAAAATGTCACTTCCAGGACAAGGGAGTGACAACCTGCAGATTTTTCCAGCCTGTCAAGCAGGAGAGGGAAGAAGATGGATCTCAGTGAAAAACCACCTGAAGGAGGTGGCCGATCAAAATATTTTCATCTTTAAACAATGAAAAATCACATTTTGTCAAAATGTACCTGTTTTCTCTGAGAGGTACACAAGTTTCACAAGGAATTTAACAGGAAAACATCAATCCTGGCTAAGCAGCACCTGGTCAAAGAGACAGTTCAGCTTTGTGATTTGTTTGATCCACATGAAGAGCACAGAGGTGGACCTGGCCCTCAGGCTGGTGCAGTAACATTACTGCTATGAATTTCTCTATGAAAAATGTTAAAAATGTTCATTCCCACCCTTATTGGGCTGCAAATCAGTGCTGCTTGGATCAAAGAAATCAGTGCCCTGTTGGTCACAGCAAGAGTAGTTGCCCAGACTGAATGAAAACAAATGGATGTTTCTCAGTGTTGCCAAGGGCTGTGACCCCACTTTGACACACAGAGAGACTGCAGGAGCCTCAATTCAGGGTGAAATTCGATGTGCAGTGAAGCAACAGTTCTCTCTTATCTGTGAATAGGTGCCCCAGGGCCCAAAGGAGAAAAAGGGATGTCTGGAGCCAGTGAGGAAGGGAGCCAAGGACCCAGAGGCAGAACAGGTAGAGTGACCACAACCTCTGTTCACCGATCCAGCAAGGCCATGTGATGGCCACCAGCTCTCAGATTCAGAGCATCATCCAGCTGGAGGACCTCTGTGGTGGGATTGTACTCACCTTCCCAGCACAGCCCTGTTGGCAGCATCCTCGACGGTTCCTCTCTGCTAAAATGCAAGGGATTACTCCGGGCAGCTTCTTCCTTCTGGTACCCATTCCCAGGGGATGATGTGTTTGGAGGACCTGAGACACGTGCAGGGAGTTTTAGTCTTGCTGCCTTTTTGCATGCAGACCAGATGCTCGGGGGATAGAAGCTCTGAAAATTCAGCTCGTGGAACATAAGGGTTTGTGAGTAATCTGTGAGGATTTGGCGTACTCCTCCACCCTGATCCCTGCTGCTTGGGATCGGTGGGAAGTTTGCCACTGGCATAACAAACCAGGCACTGTCAAAAGAGTGTGGCCAAACACATCCTTCTTCATTTAATTTCCTGTATTTGAGATGTAAAGACACAAACCCCAATGACTCTGGGGTGGATCCTGGGCTTAAGGTGATTCTCTGCATTAACATGTCGGTGGATTTGGGGTGCTCATAACCAGGCTCCATTTTTAGCCAAGCTGGGCACCCTTAAGGCCAAGGATACTGGGGTTCAGAACAGGTTTTCCAACAGTCAGGTCCTATTTATCCACCAAAATGAGGAAGCCATGCTCAGAAAATTACCTGCCTTGTAGGATGGAGGAAAACACAGAAAAGGTATTGCCCTGCTAAAGCAGATGTGCTACAGCTTACAGTGCTTCTCCTTCTGCAGGCCCACCAGGAGAAGTTGTGCAGGGGAAACCAGGCCCCAAGGGTTACCCTGGGAGTGCTGGTCCTCCAGGTTCCCCTGGTGTCAGAGGGCAGCCTGGGCAGCCTGGACATCCAGGGGACTGTGATATCTCTGGATGTTATGAGGCCAATAGAAGAGGTAAGTCCTGGCTATGTCAGTACAAAAGTTATGATTTTATGGCTGGTCTCTGGTGGCTTCTCCTGAGCCAGGCAGAGCCCTCTGTTCGTCCTTCAGGCACCATCAGTCCAGCACAGCCTCTGCAAAGCACTCAGGGTGATCCCTGTGCAACCCACATGGATAAAAGCCAGTTCCATGGGCTGTTCCTCAGCCATCCTTCATGGATTAACACAAAACTGCAGCAGTAGTCAACCAGGGGGGGAGTGACCACGGGGGATCTGTTCTTCATGTCCCCAGCATGTCCAAGGGGGATGGAGACAGGAACAATTCCTCACTTCCTACATTTGCATTTCATGGAGGCTCAGTGGGACAAAGACCAGGGTGATGAAGAAATTCACTGGCATGGAACTAAAGGTTTACAAGGGAAAGGGATTAATTCTGTGCCACTCCTTCTCAGACCCTGACACTGATTTATTCATTTGCTCAGTGGCCTCCTCCTTTCCACACACAGATTTTGTCCCCTGATGTCTGGAGGCAGCTGAAGACATCGCTTTTCCCTGAAAATCTCTGGAAGAAAACTCCACAACTCCAAAAGAAGCAGCACCCCAAATAGCAGATGTGTTATGTTTTTTTAATGCCCCATCACTTCCATATGGACAAGTCAATCAGAGCCACAAACTCCAGAGCCACAGCCTGTGTCTGGCTGAGCCCTGCACAACTGCAGCGCTCAAACTCACACCGCACATCCCACAGCGAGACAAAGGCACAGCTGGACACTCAGGCTGACAGACTTGTAAGAGGAAATCCTGTATTGAAATGCTCAGAAATAACAGATAATTTCTGCCCATTTGTCTGCTTGTGGTTTCTTTTTGTCAGATGTTGTTCTGTGTCCCTGGCACAGAGAAAAGCAGTACCTCGTAACCAAAGAAGCAAATCCACTGGAGCAAAGCTGCATTTTCTGTTGGCTGCCAAGGTAGCAAAGTCTGGCACCATCCTGGCTGTTTCTGCTTTTGGCAGAATGCTGATGGGTTCCTTGCAGGGGTGTTTTGTACACAAACACTGCAGCCAGAGATCACCTCACCGTGCTGTGACAAACTGCTGATCAACTCCTCCGGGGCTTGGTAACTCAGGCAAAGGCTTACACGAGTCACAGTCCTGTGAGGAGCTGGAGATTAACCTACCGCCTTTTCCATGTCCCCCTCCTGCAGGCTGAGTAG
Source organism: Hirundo rustica (assembly GCF_015227805.2). Taxonomy (NCBI): domain Eukaryota; kingdom Metazoa; phylum Chordata; class Aves; order Passeriformes; family Hirundinidae; genus Hirundo; species Hirundo rustica. The sequence continues at coordinate 6,009,861 of NC_053465.1, forward strand.
CTACTTTACATTTTATCAGGTGGAATATTGAACAGCTCCCAGTCTGGCTTTTACCCATATGACATGGAGATAGTTGTCATGTTACACCCCTTCCCCTGCCATCAGCTGAGATGTGTCTGCAACAAACCGTGCAGATACTGATGAAAATATTCTTCCTTTTTTGCAATAACTGCTTCAGGCTGTGCTGGATCATTGCCTGTAACCTGTCCCTGCTTCAGAAACAAACCTTCCTGTGCTCTGATTTAAACCCAAATCCTAAAGTAAAAAGTATAAGTATACAGATTTTTCAAAGCTGTTAAGAGGTAAAAAATGCAGCATCATGCACATTCCTCTGCATTTATTCTGGTTGTGTAATTTCTGCAGGTACACACAGACTGGCAGCCTGGGTGTTCATACAGCCAGCCTTTGAAAAGTTGGCAGCAAATACATCACACTTAGAAGGCAGATTGTCACATCAATGCCAAGGAGAAATAGATTTACCTTGAGAAAACTGACTTTTTTAGACGAGTCCAAATATTGTTTCTTCTTGTCATTAAGGAAAAATCCTATAGAGTTAAGAAATTCTGCTAAAGGAATGTTGGAACATGTCAGACTTGTGTGGGAGCCAACCTACAACAAAAGTCAGATAAAATACGGTTAGTGCATCCTGTAAGTATCTAAAGCAGTCCTTGGCTTTATGTGTGTTCATCATCCAGGAACTCCCAAGAATTAATATTTTCAATATGACATACAATCCCTTTGGAAGATGTAGAAAAATGCATAGAAATAGCACTCTGACAGAAGTAACATTTCTGTTCACCGTGGAGCTCTCCAGAGCTGCCTTGACATATAAAATGGAAAGCTTTTTGCTCAGATGAAGTGCTGTTGCAGGCAAAGCTCCAGCCAGAAGGAAAAGGAGAGGTCAGAGGAGCTGAAGGCTACAGCACAGCAGAGTGCTTGTGTTTGGAAGAGACACGTTCACAGGAACACCCTGCACAGGTGTTGGGAGTTGCAGTGTTTATACAAGCCAAAGACCTTCGGGACTGTGCATTCCAGATTCCTTGGAAAAAGAAAGACAAACAAACAAACAAAAACCCACAAACCCCACAAACAAACAAACAAAAAAACAGACAAACAAAAAACCCAAAGCCACCAACAAACAAAGCCAAACCTGCATTAAGTTGGTTCTGAATGGTTCTGAATTTAGCACTGAGTATAAACTCCAAAGCTGTGATAACTGGCAGGTGAAAGCAGTGGGCAGCAAAGGCAAGGAGGCAAAAGAGGTGCCTGCACAGCAGAACACGAAATTATTCCCATGAAATGCTCACAAAGCAGGGAAGGTGAGCAGTGTAATGAGGAACATCTGCATTTACAGGTTATTCTGTTTCCTTTCTGACCTGAAACAGTGCAGCTAAATTCCCCGTTCTGAACTTGCTGTTCTGCCTGTTCAAATTTGTACACCACAGGTGATTTGAGACACAGCTCCTCCATGTTTCTTTATCAACTGTTTTTGAAAATTGCTCACATCCCCACGCTGTGTGTCTTGGGATTTGATCTATTTTGGTGGGATTTCAAGTGGTATTTGCTTTTGTGTGGCTATTTCAGACACAACAGGAACGGTCAGACTTTAACAAAATTGGGTCCCAGCAGGGCTATTGATTAGGAGACAAACAACCTGCACAAACATCTTGTCCCTTTAACTTTGTCCCAGGAGTGGTTTTATTTACTTGAAATCAAGGGTATTTAGTCCATGTAGTGTCACAGAGCCTGTGCCAGTGCTTTGTCACACAATTCCTAGAGCCAAGGAGCTTTTCTGCTGAGATTTTAGGCACTGAGAGTTTGACCCACCTGCTGTAGGTGGGTTCTGGCAGAGACTGAGGACATTGCAGTGACAGATATTCTTGCAACAAGCATCTTTTTGGGGTGTTATCTCTGTCTCAGGAGTAAGATAGAACCACAGGAATAACCAGCAATGCTGTTAACAAGCAGCAGAGCTTGTTATCCCCTTTTTCCATGATTCAACAGCTTGGCTGGACCAGAATTAAAGGGTTGGAAACAAAAATAATTATTCTGGGTGTGGATAAAGTGTCTTTAATGGACATCTCTGCAGTGGGAGAGGGCCAGGTGGGACCATCGAGCCAGGTGGGGCTGTTATGGGGGTCATGTTCCTAGGATTGTACATGATTCTTGCACCTCACATCTGCATCTCTCTGCCTCCACCCCAGTGAATTTCCCTGAGTCAAATTTCTTGATAAATGCCTAGAGAAACCTATCCAAAAGGGAGGTGTTATAAGTTATGTGGATTTTCTCATTGGGGAATGAGATGGAAATCAGCCCTGGAAATGCTGGAGAAATGGGGATTTTACACAGATCATCCTACAAGCCAGCTGCAGATAGAACACCCTCTGTGGCTGGGAAGATATCTGGACAAAGTGAGCATTAGGGAAGCAGGAGAAAGAAGATGTAGGGGAAAAGAGAACAATGGAGGTAACTGAGGTTGTTACAGTCAGGTTTTTTCCATTCATGCCCAAAGGAGCAGTACTGGAGGGAAAGCATCAAACACCCTGTAAGGATTCAATCTCTCCTGCACAAGGAAAACAGAAATCATCCATATCTGCTGTCTTTGATGCCTTTGGGGTCTCTGAGCTTAGTTTTGCACTCCTGGAACCTGAAAACTATTTACTTGGCTCTGGATCCCTTCCAAGACACTTTTAGAGCTCTTGTTGTGTCCCACTCTTGCTTCCTCACTCTTTCTGATGTCAGCTTGTTCACTCAAGTCCTGGGAATCATTTCTGAGCTGGTAGGATTACAAATGCCAACAGTCTGGCTGCATGCATTTTCCTGGAGTCTTTCATATGCTAAAAACCTCCCTTTGTGTTCCATAAGTTTGAAATAGCACAATTATTCATTATTCTACAGCTTCAGTCTGGTTCATGTCCCAGTTTTATTCCAGTTTCTGATCACTGAATCCTGTGGAGGGATAGCATCCTCCTAAACATCCTCTGAGATGGAATAACCTGCCTAAAGAAAGAGCAGTAGATGTTGTTTCCTAATTTCTACACTTGGACGTTAAAAGGAGGCATGTCAGAAGCAAAAATAAGGATTTATTTGAAGTTTAACCTGGGAAACCGCTTATGCAACTCATGAAGAAATGTAGTTATCAGTGTATGGAAACTGCTATGACATTAGCGAAGCAGGGGAAGGCAGGGACCTGCCCTACCCCAGCTTCTCCCCAGACACCAGTAACGCCTTTGCTGCTGGTTTCAGCTGCCACTTCTCACCTTGTCCCTCCAAACCCTGTGATCCTGCAGCGGCACTGACTCTGCAGGGACACGACCCCATCCTCAGCGCTCCAAATCACGCCTGATACTCCTGATGTGCTAATGGAGCTCTTTCCTCCTCCTCCCGCACGGCAGGGCCGTTCTGCCCGGGGTTTGATGCGCTGCTCTGGTGCCATCAAAGTGCCACGCTCCCCTTGAGACACTGCCCCTCACACGGCGTGCACCGGCCACAACTTTGAGCAGAAAAGGTGAGAATTGGAGATGAGCCCTTTGCTGTGACCACAGGACAGCCTGTGCCTGTCCCTGCTGGACTTCCCAACGTCACCTCGGACATCTGGCTCTTATTCTGTCCTTAAACCTTCACCAGTTCTCCCGGTGCCTCCAAGGCATGCCCCCAGCAGCAGCTCTTGCTCTCCAGCCACCCTGGCTTGGCTTTGGCTGCCGCTGGGAGATGCGAGCAGAGACTCGAGCTGCTGCTGGCTCCATCCCAGCTGGAAACTGCTGGTTTTAGTGCTGAAAATGTGCACGCACAGCCAAGCCTCCCACCTGCTCCGCTGCTAGCGATTCCCATGTGCTCAGGAGGAGGAGGAGGAGGAGGAGGAGGAGGAGGGAGCTCTGAGCAGCTGCTGTGGCATCGCTGCGATACGATGCCCCTGCCCCAGCAGTGCCCAGGGTCGGAAATCTTCCACCTCCGTGATCCTTTTGTCAGTGCACTCGAAACGTGGAAAGGATGTAGGGGGAGCTCGGGCTGTGACCCCGCGGTGGCTGTGACAAGTGGGGCGCTCAGGCTGTGACCCCACGGTGGCTGTGACAAGTGGGGGGCTCAGGCTGTGACCCCGTGGTGGCTGTGACAAGTGGGGGGCTCAGGCTGTGACCCCGTGGTGGCTGTGACAAGCGAGGGGCTCAGGCTGTGACCCCACGGTGGCTGTGACAAGCGAGGGGCACCCCACCGTGTCACAGCCCCGCCGTGTCACAGCCCTGCGCACGGGCTGCAGCTGCGCTGCCGCGTCTGTGCGCTGGACCCCGAACACGTTCGGCTGTTTGTTTTCCTTTCATCGCAGTAAGCAAACTCACTGGCTGTGAAAAGGGATAAATTAGCATCTCCAAAGGCTGAGCCTCTCTTCATTCCGAAAACTAGCGGCTCGGAGCGGCGGCTCGGCTCCCTCATCCTCCCGCCCCGTGCTGTGCCAGCGCAGCTCTTTGTGCCACTGCCCCAAACCCTGGCTGCTCTGGTTTCCTCCGCGAGCCAAACAGATTTTAAGCACTCTGCTGAGTCTGTGAACACAGAAGAGGTCAGTTGTAGTTTCTTTAGATGAGGCCGATCGCTACGTTGATTTTTAACCTGTGCTGTTCAAGCACAGTAATTGTATTTCAGAGAAGTCTCTGAGCCCCATCGCTTCAGTCCCAGCATCGCTGTCACAAGCCTGAGCAGCTCGGGGCTGCTCACCGAGCCGTGGTGCAGGACCGAGCCTCATGTGCCAGGCTGCCACACCCGGGGTGACACACGTCCCGCCTGGGCTCTCACCTGGCTCTGCCTGCTACCAGGACCTCCTGTGCCGGTCCCCAGGCACCTGCCTGCCTCTCCTGCTGTGTGTCCCCCTAAATTCAGGGCAGGGTAAACTTCCCAGTGCCCAGAGAGTCCCAGGAGTGCTGATCCCAGCAGTGGGGCGTGGAGGAGGCGCTGGGCAAAGCCCAGATCCCAGAGCTGCCAGCCTGATCTTTGAGTTGTGCTCTCACAGCAGGTCCTGAGGTGGCTGGATTTCTGGACCACATCTGCCCCTGCCTGCACACACTGGTAACATGTTCAGAAGCCCTTCTGCCTCTGAGAGCTCTGAAGGAAGCAGGGAGACACTGGGCTGTTCCCAGCTGGCACCCAGCTTTTAGGATGGGAACAGTGAGCCAGACCAAACTGAGCTGGACAGACTGAAACACAAGAAATTTCACCTCAACGTGAGGAAAAAGCGCTTTACATTGAGGGTGGCAGAGCACTGAGGCTGCCCCAGGAGGTGATGGAAACTCTCTCACTCTGGGACCTAAATACCCTGCTGTAGGTGACCCTGGGACATTTCTTTATCACCCTGACATCAACCTGGATGTCTGTTCTGGCTTCCCCATGTCTAGGTACCTTCCCCACCAACACCAAAGGTTTTACAGATCAGGGTGACCCTCTGCTGTTTTGCAGAAGCCATAACTTGGATCCAGGAGATTTCTTCTGAAAGTACCCTGAAGTGTAACCAGTGTGGTTCCAATCTGAACCCCAAATCCTCCCTCCATTCGCCTGATCCTCATTCAGCCCCAGTCTCCACGGTTTCTGGAGGGAACTGGCCAAAGTAAAATCCATATAAATTCTACATCTGCTGTGCCAGTGATCACTGTTCATTCCAAGCATTCATTTAAACCTTTCCAGACTCTCTGCCTTTACCAGCTGAACACAGACCACATCCTGCACAGGTACCCCAAATTTGCAAGTTTATTTATAAAATGACTCGTACAGGGACACACAGTCCTGAAAGACTTCAGCCTGACAGGGCAAAATCACTGGGCAGGGCACAGTGAGACTGCTGAGGGAGACTGGAGCTATTGCCAGGGGCTGGTTTGTGGATGCAGAGCCCCGTTCTGTGCTGCTTTAGGGACAAGCTCGTGTTCTCACACTGCTGAGTATATGCCAATGAATGCCACCATGCTATGTACAGACTTTGACAAGAACTTTTCCCCTAAATTAGATGGAGGAGATGGAAATGGCTTGGCAAAACAACGTGACCTCAGAAAGGATTCCCCGAGAGCTAGGGAACAGCTCAAGTGTGGACACGCAGTGAATTATTCAAAGGGCTGCCCCCATTTCTCTGTTCTCCCCTTCCAGGTGAACTAAAATCCATAGGGTGGGATAGTGGGACAGTAATTCCTTCCCTTTGGTGCTAGATTTAGATCATTCCTGCCAGCCACGGTGGGAGAAAGAGCCCAACAGTTCCCAGCAAGCACACAATGATGAACATCCAGAGGAAGATCCTGTCGATGACCATCGCAACGTACTTCCAGTCTTCCTTCACCTGGAACACAGAGGGGAGAGGCCAATTGTGAACATTTACTGGAGACTTTATGAATTTATGAAAACTCTCAGAGGTTTACTCCAAAGTAGGATATTCTCATGTAATTCCAGAGATAGGAGGGGAAGGGCTCACTCACATTTAGTGATCCTATAAAATGGCCAAGGTTTATTCCATCAATCACCTGAGAGATGCCCAGACTGCAGGGGTGTGCATGTGAGGTCACAAATCCCTATGGATAACACATCCTGAGCATAATTAAGGTCATTTGGACACTCACTCTCCCATTTTCCATCAGCAGCAGCTGTGACTGGGTATGTAAATGAGGCTGTGATTCAAGCTGAGGCAGTGGAGAGTAAGAAATTACTCCTTTCCCCATGCTCATAAAATTATTTGCTTACAGATTACAAAAGCCAAACTCTTCTTGTGAAGGGATTTAAAGCTTTGGGTGAATAAGTAGAAAAAATGAACCAGCAAATAAAAGTACCCTCAGCCTCCTTTTCTCCTGTTTTTGCCTCGCTGTGGGAGGATTTTCCAGCAATTCCTCTCTGGGGACATCCAGTACTATGAGGCAGAAATGGTGAACGACTGCTCCATTAAGAAACCATATATATGTGAACATTACTGTTACTAATTTCTTTCCCAGGAAGAGGCCTGATCAGATGCTAAAGTTCTATTTGATATGTAATCACTATGATTTCCTACAATTTCCCACTTGGTGATTAATAGACCCCAGGGCTGAAATCTGGCATGCTGTTTAGCTCTTTGGGGAAAACATCTCAGCAGGAGCCTGCTCAAACCTCTCCAGTGGCTGTGAGTGGTGGAATGAGAAAGGGCCAGCAAAGCTGCCAAAAATGCATTTTGGTAAAGGAAGCTGCCCAGATATCAGTGAAATGCCCTGTGCAGCAGAGGGTGTTTCCACAGGTACAGCAGTGTTGCTGAGCTCCTTGGCTCAGGGAGAAGCTTTGTGAGCTGGGAAATGAGGCGTGCACTGGAGACCATATCATATTTTCTCTGAACGAAGCATTTTCAATTTCAGGAACACCTGAACGTTGTCAAAAGCACAAGGATGGGTTCAGTGTTTTCATTCAATGGATAGATTTATTCCTTTTAAAGACAGCATTGAGTTAAGGTAGCCTTTACTATTGAATGGGCAGAGAAAACAACCAAGTTCATCCTGCATCTTGTCACCTTCTTGGGAAAAAATCATGTTATCTTATGATTGTACCGCCCCCTGCACAGCCATCTGTAATTAGGACAAGTAAAAAAATTATTGACCCTTGAAACCAAAAGCAATCTTCTCATCCCAAGCTTCTATAATTTCCTTGGGTTGTGAACTGTAATTTATTCAAATTTATAAGATCGTATAGTGACAGGACAAGGGGGAATGGCTTTAAACTGAAATAGAATATTTTAAATTAGTAATTAGGAAGAAATCCTTTACTGTGAGGGTGCTGAGGCCCTGGCACAGGGTGCCCAGAGAAGCTGTGGCTGCCCCATCCCTGGAAAGTTCAAGGGCAGGTTGGATGGGGCTCTACTCATGGCAGGTGGAATGAGATGAGCTTTAAGGTCCCTTCCAACCATTCTGTGATTCTAAATTCTGTGGTAAGAGCTCAGTGGATGACTCCTTTTTGCTGCACCTATTTTCTGACCTATTCATCACTTGCTGAGAGTTGGAGTCTCTGGTGCTTAAAATTCCTCATGAGAAAGGCACCGAAGCAAGCCCTGGATGATTGCTTTTATGGGATTAATGTCTAATGATGTAATCAATGTATAAAACAAACCTGAAATTTCCCACCTGATGTTCAGCTGGAGAGCTGGAGTGAGTAAATAATGCCTCAGCCGGGTAAAATAACTTTCTTTGAATATTTATGCTAGTAAAAATAAGTGCTAGATCACACAGAGAAAAGAAACTTGATGAGTTTCTCTCTGAGCAAAGAAGAGGAAAATGGGAGAAGAAATTTGGACGGGAATTTGCTTTCTAATGTAATGGTGAATGCAGAAATACTGAGCCCATCTTGAAAATTATGTCTGGGAGTGCATCAGACGTTTGTAAAATCAATATCCAGCTTCAGACTGAGAGCACAGAGGGTGAAATTGGAAATTATGGGGAGAATAAAAAAAAAAAAAAAAAAAAGAAAAGATGAGGGAGGGAAAATGATCTGGAATTTTTGTTTTGTGTTCTGCCACCACTGTAGCATCTCCTGGTTGTCCAGCAGCCCACGTGGAGTCTGATCCGCAGACGTCTCTCTGACATCCATGCAGCTGCCAACATCTGCCACCACAACTCCTGACCTCTATTTTGATTAGTTTCTAAGAAGCTCACTCAAAATTATTTTTGGGAAACAATCAGGGGAAGAACCAGCTGACTCCCACACTCTCAAACTCCTGAAAATTGGGCATCTGCAGCTCTTCCTTGGTCCAGCTCTTTGTGAGTGTGAGCCTCAGGATTTGAGTGGAGGATTGAGGTGCCTTAGTGACATCTGATCCCCAGGACCTGGAGTCTGTAACACAGATTAGAGCAGTCCCAGGTGGTTTTATTGTGCTTTGTTAAAAATAACCCTGTGAGATTATCCTGTTTCCTCCTCCTCAGCTTTATTCCTTCCCATTTTATTTTTAAATGTCTTCCTATCAGAGTGTTCCAGAGATGCAGACAGCCATGGACAGAATGGCTTCCCAGATGGTGCTGGTGGTGTCTGGTTATTTTGGCTGATGTGTGACACGGAGCTTGTTTTGCCTTTCAGTCTGTAATTAATTTCTAATGGCATTTCCATCATATGCCAGGACCATTCTGCCCTGCGTTTTCCCCAGCGGCCCCATTGTGTTTGTATTGTTTGCAGATATCTTTCTGTAACAAACAACTGCCTCTTGCATTTCCCATTTTCTCTTCGCTGGAGCACTTAATTAAATGAGCTATTTACTTTTAATTTAGAAGCACTGCCCCTGTGGCAATGGAGCTTTAGAAAAAAAAAAAAAAAAAAAAAAAAGAAAAAAAAAAAAGAGAGAAGAACTTAAAAGAAGCTCTGTTCTCCTTCTGGGAAGGTGAATGTCTCTGGAAATTTTGCCCACCAGACAGTGAGATGTGTCTCAGCAGCAGCATCAAAGGTGCCTGCTGATAGATTTATTGAAGACTTCCATGAAGAAATATCACAATTTGATTTTAAGATGAAAGCAAATTTCAGAGCACTGACTTTTTCCCCCAATAAATTCTCATTTTATTAGATCAGTTCTGCTCCTCACAGTATATTTCAGTTCCAGAAGATCATTTCCCTCCTTCTTTTTCATTTCCCTCCTTCTTTTTCATTTCCACTGGGAGAAAAAAAAACCCTGTGCTTTCCTACTTTATGTTACTTGGGTCCAGAGAGAGAAAATAGTGCAGCCCCACAATGGAGTCCGCATTATCCCCTCCATCTGAAAACTCAAGCTTTTCCTTCTGTGCCATCCACAGCTGCTGAGGAACAGAGGAGAAAAGTCACTCCGAGTCCCCAGGGTAGCCCACCAACCTTCCCACTGCTCTTTGCTGGGTGTTTTCCTGACAGCGGGGGATGGCAGGAGGTTGGGTCAGAGACCAAAGGCTCGAAATTGCTCTTTTTCTTCTGCTTTCGATGTTTAGAGTTGTAAATAGCTTTCTCCTCAGGCTGACCACCCAGTTTCAAGAGGGTAGAGCAGCAGAAGGTATCAGAAGAAAACTTGTGGCTTCTGAAGACTGCTTAATTACAAAAAAAGTAAGAGGAAGGAACCCAAAATATTAATTGAGCCCATTCTTGTTAGCTCCAGCCAGATCAGCAGGGAGAATCATTTGAAATGGGAAGTATTATTGGAGTAATGTTTCTTCATTTGCACCGTGGGGAAAAAATTGAGCTAAACTCAACTGACACCCAAGGGTTTACTTGTGATTGTTGCCAGAGGGAGAGAGCAGAGTTTAATTCCTGCACTCCTAAAGTGCTTCTGATGTGCTTTACCCAGGCAAAGAGTTTTGGACTGGCAACTAATGACGATGAGGAGTCACAGCCCATCTCTGCCACAGATTTGTTCCGTGACCTTGAGTAGGAAGTTTGTGTTTTGGCTGTAACTCCTCAACAGAAGGAATTAACAGTTCCCTCCTCAAAGGGATGCTGTGAAGTGAAATCCATTGAAGAACAGAGGCCTTTAACTATGATACCAAAGAGTGCAGAAATGCACAGTAGTATTTCAGCTTTCCTTGCTGCTGCTCAGTGCTGTGAAAAAATTCAAATAAAAGGCACTCCCCGTACTCAGGAAGTATTGTATAAATACACTATAATTTTCACTGATTCTAAATCTTAAGAAAATTTAAGCCATAGACAAAGCTAAAGAGCTATGGATCTGCCCAGGAAAAGGTAGATAAGACTTTTCTTTAATAAGATGACTAACTTCAGGTTATCTTGTGCCTCCCTTCATTATGGCCATAACTACTAGCACACAGTATCCATAGTCCTGCAGGAAAGAGCTACAAGAGCTGTGAAAAGATGTGTCATTTATTATGTGCATCACTGTCTCCATTAAATGAAATCCTTTCAGCCTCTACTCCCTTTATTTGTAGCCGTATTTACCTCCACAGAATGAGCAGGAAAATTGTTCCTCCACCTCCCTGCCAGGAGCCAGTGGAAATCCACTAACGAGTAATCACATCACAGACACATGAGCAGAGCTGAACAGACCCTGCAGTATCCCCACGCTACTACAGCTTCCCACACCCACAGCCTGCTTGGGCAATTTGCTTTCCTGGGCTCCACAGTCAGAGCCAGTGATTAATAAAAAGCAGAGAGTGTGAATTCCCCATTTGTCAGAGGTTTAAATAAGGAATAACTCTCTGTTCCTGTGAGATGGCTGTGTTTTGGGGCTCTCACAAACCTAACTTCTTCTTTGCTGCCTAACAACAACTTTACTGCTGTTTTCTGCTGGAGAATCCATTGTTCTAGAGCATCCCTGAGCATGGCCTGGTTGTGCTGCACCCTTGGCCCTCATTCCAAGACTCCAAGGACATCTCCAGCTGTGCCTACCGTTACCAAAACCCACAACAGAGGTATGGCCGAACCTGCCTCAGTGTTCACACATTCTGCACAGCTCAAGGCTTGCTGCAGCTCCCTTAGCAGCTCATTTCTGACTTTCTGAAGGAGAGCAGGCTGCGTTGGAGTACTCACTGAGAAATCGGCGTCCTCCGCCCGCAGGTGGTCTGCGATGTAGTGAACCCCTTCCACCGCCAGCTTCAGGGCTGGGGACATCAGCACCAGGTGCTGCTCTTTGGCACCGTGGCTCTTGCTGCCCTGGGCTGCCGTGCCGGCCGCCTCGCCCTTTTTGCACTTACACCGGCACTGAGGGGGCTTGTGCTGGGGCTGCTCCCCGTTGAGGCGGCACCGCTGGGATGCTGGAGAGCCGCTGGAGTGGCCGTTGGTCTGGGAAGAGTCCTCTCGCAGGTAGCAGTACTGGATGCTCCGGGACCTGCAGCGGATTGTCCCCTCCTCCGCCTTGTTGGGGCTGTACATCTGCTGGACGCTCAGCGACCTGCCTTTCAAGGCAGAGGCGGCCTGGGTGTTGCTCAGGGGGTGGCAGGAGGGCTGTGGAGAGGAGCAGGTCACCTGGACAGGCTCTGGGTGCAGCAGGGAGTACTGCCCAGACGGGGACTTGCAGATGGGCTGAGGCTTGGCCGGCTCCTCGAGGTGGGCACAGAAGGACGAGGTGGGTGACGGCTCGTTGCTCTGCGGGCTGGGGGAGGATGAGGTAGTGAAGTTGGGTTCCACGTCCATCTCGGACCAAAGCCTCGGTGCGTTGGTTATTTTGTGCATGGACTCAACGAGCTTCTTGCAATTGTCCTTCACTGTGGAGGGGCGCTTCATGAAAAGGATCCGGGGGACTACGTCGAGGAAGACCCTCCTGACCCAGTCCGGCATCGTGTGGGTGCGGGGGGGAGCGGTGGTGCACGTTGAGCACGAAGACGGTGATGATGATAGACAAGGTGACGAATATCATGGTGAAGAGCAGGTACTCCCCAATCAGAGGGATCACCAAGGAGGTGGACGGGATGATCTCGGTGATGAGCAGCAGGAACACTGTGAGGGACAGCAGCACAGAGATGCACAGGGTTATCTTCTCTCCACACTCAGAGGGCAGGTAGAAGACCAGGACGGTCAGGCAGGAGATCAGCAGGCAGGGGATGATCAGGTTGATGGTGTAGAAGAGCGGCAGCCTCCGGATAATGAAGGAATAAGTTATATCGGGGTAGATCTCCGTGCAGCACTCGTATTTCTTGCTGTTGTAGTTGCCCACGGCGTTGATGATGACCCACTCCCCGCTCTCCCAGTAGTCCAGCTGGTCCACGTGGCTGTGCATGCTCACCAAGTCTATCTTGGCTTTGTCGTAGGTCCAGGAGCCAAACTTCATCGTGCAGTTTTGCTGGTCAAAGGGGAAGAAGGTGACATCGATGCTGCAGGAGCTTTTATAGATAGCAGGGGGCATCCATTTAATCCTCCCGTCGTAGAAGAGGTGAGCCTTGGTCAGGTGGGTGACTGCAAAGTCACCGTCAGCACTGGGGACAGATGGAAGATAAAAAAAAGGCACAGACTTCTCTAGGACACGTCAACTCTGTTAAGGAAATAGGATATTTAGTGCCTGGCTTCCAAATGACCTGAGAGATGCAAGAGGCCCATCATGTCCCAGCACCGGATCCATCTACTCTGTCCAGTGGATTTTGAGCTCTTGGCTTACGCAAGGCCCATGTCAGCCTTTCCCTGGCATAAATCAGTTCCTTGACATGACTGCACACAGGTTCTCCCCAAAGGTGTCCCAGATGTGCTCTGGAATGGGTTGAGTTTGTTTTAGAGGTGGGAGGAAGTACTACCAGACAGTGTAGCAGCTGCTAAAAATGGAAGAGTGTTGGGTAATCACCCAGTCTTTTACGTGAAAAACAGCAAGAACTTCCTATTAGTAGGAATAATGAACATTAACCTTTTGATTTCCCAGTCAGGAAGAGAATTGGCTTTTGTGGTGTCTTCTCACAGGAACCCTCAACTAGGGGTTATCAGATAAATAGATAACAGCTCAGGAGTTTGTATTGGAATTGTAGGAATAAATTGTATTTTCCAGACTTTGGAGGAAGAACCCGAGTTACAAACAGCAGCACTGCCAGACAAAGAGCAGGCTGTGCAGGGGAAGAGAGCTTCTGCTAAAAACTTGAGATGAATTATTCAGGCTGATACAGATAGAAAGCTCTCTGCTCCTGCCCAGCCCTTCCAGCTGGAGCCAGCCCAGCCTGCAGCCACGTTCCCAGCAGTCACCAAAAATCCCTGGGCCCTGCTCTGCTGCTTCAGTGCCCAGATGTGCCCTGACAGCAGCCACGCCGTGACAGGGGTCACACCTCTCCCCCTCCCCACCAGCAGCAAGGTCATCAACACACAAGTGATCCAGAAGGGCTCCTCAAGCTGCAGAAGGCACAGGAACTTTTAAATTCATTTCTTTAGGAGACCATTCATTTATAAGAGAAAAAAAAAAAAAAAAAAAAAAAAAAAAAAAAGACTTTTTGATAGTTTCAAAGCATTGCAGAATCGTGGAATGGTTTGGGTTGGAAAGGACCTTAAAGACCACCAGATTTCAACTCCCTGCTGGGGAAGTTTCTTTTTTATTTCTCTTCACTAGACCAGATTGCACCAGTCCCCATCCAATCTGGTCATGAGCAGTTCCAGGGATGAGACAGCCGCAGCTTCTCTGAGCAGCCTGTGCCAGGGCCTCACAACTCACATCACATATTTCCACTTGCCCTGTGAAACACCCTGAAAATGAGACTGATGTAGTATTGGGAAATAGTGGCAGGATCTGGCACCTGCTGAGCTGCCTTGGTTAACACGGCTTCTGGGCAGAGATGGAAACGTCCCCAGTCCTCAGGATCACAGCCCAGATGTCCTTGAGACAATTTTCTAGGTTGCTGGAATTAATGGAAAAATAAACTCAGAATTTTTGTGTGGTGGAGAACCAGGTTTTACTAAACTCTTCTTTGGGCTCTTTGGGGCAGGTTTTGGAAAAACAGAAAGAACACAAAAGGACATCGTGCCTTTTGACCTGTAAACTGGACTTTTTTCTAAAGATTTAAAACACTTAAAAAAAAAAAAAAGTGGAAATGACATACAAGACTTTTGCAAAGGGGTTAAGACAAAATTAGCACCGTGATCTACTCTGAAGCAAACAAACCTGAGGCATTGTACAATTCATCCAGCTCCTGTTTTACCTCTTCTTTCTTAAATCTAATTTACACTCCAGAACATGGGGTTTGGATGAAAATCACCTTTTCCTCCTGGGTTTTGCCAGGAGCACAGTAAAGCCAGATTGAGACACGAAACATGCACAGCAAGTGACAGTCCAGTGCTTGCTGCTCTTGGTGGCTTTCATTTTAAATCTCAATAGGAATATGGAATTTGATTCTGCGTTTAATGATATCTCTGAGGCATGATTAAATCTCTCATTAATGGAGCAATATTTTTAATTGGATCTTATTAGAGAAAAGGGATTATGAGCCTCCACTATGAGTGTTTCCCTTCTTAGACAGAGCAGCGTGTAAGGGCTGGATAAACAATGCAGGTGTGCACTTTTCTTTTGAAAACTCTTGGAAAAAACAAACAGACAAAAACTCATTAAGCTCTTGCTAAAATGGCGTCCAGGAATGAAAATAATTCATGTAACTGTGTTTCATTCCCAGAAATGCCTTCCCTGGCAGTTTTGCAGTTTCTGTGTGATCACCACGCTCCTCTGTGAGTGTGGATGGAACCATTGTGATGCTGCAGCTCTTGTGTGTCACTTGTTTCTGTAAATTCTCTGCTTTTTAATGAGGAACATATATTTTAATTTTTTAATTGCTCGCCGAACAAACCCAGCTTCATCCTGGGTCCTCTTTGGCTCGCATGTCTTTACAAATAACACTGCCACTGCCTTCCGGGCTGGATTTTGCCTGCAGTGCCATGGGAGGAGTGAAACCAGCTGCAGAACATCTCCTTGGACTTAGTCAGTTATCGGCTCTGAGGAGCCATAAAACACCCCGGGATGCTCCTGCCTCACCAGCCTACCAGGACTATGAAGGAATTCCAGACTTGACTGAGTGTGTTTGGACTTCTCATGGCAGTTCAGTGCAGAGGGATTTGTAAGCAGGGTAACTCAGCCATGCTGTGTACATAGACTATATCCCAGCCAGCCACGTCATGCAAAGGCAGCGTTCCCACTTGTCTCACCCTTCGTGCATCCATATATTTTGCCTCCTTCCCCAAGATTTCCACCCACACTGGACCTTCAAGCATATGTTTACTGGGTTGGAAGCTGTGCCTGCTGGCACCCTGCCCATGCAGGGGAGCCTGGAGAGATTCTCTCTCCCCTCCTGCGTGAGACTTTGGTTCTGCTCCTCTCCACATGAGAGAGGGAGCAAACAAGGTCGCCTGGCTGTTGAGTGCCTTCCAAAGTCTTCCCCAATCTCCTCCAAGGGATGAAGGCTACACAACCAACTGGAAACAGAGCCTGCAGTTGGGAGTCTGGGGAAACCCTGCGTTCCTTTGGACAGCTCTGCTGTGGGAAAAGCTGCTCCTCCAGCCCTGCCTGCACCACGTGAGCATTGCCTTAGACAGGAAGAGGGAGAACTGATGTAGTGGGACAGAGAAAATCTGCAGACGTCCCTTTAGAGCAACGTTTTCATCTCGCTCAGTGGAGACCACTCTGTTGTGACAGTTGTCATGAAAACCCATCTGGAAGAAGGCGTGAGTGCAAGGTAAACATCACAAGGACTGGAGAATTCAGATAGTCAAGCTCTCCTGGTTACTCTGACCCGACAGCTTTAAAAATATATCAGAAATAAAGAACTGGAGCTCTTATATTTTTATGTCAAGCACAGCACTGCACACCAAGAAAGAGAGAAGACAATTACTTTTTTTTTTTTTTTCCCCCAAGGAAAAAACTGCTGTATGCTGCAGCCTTTGATTTCTCATTTTGAGAATAAAGGCTGCTCTTCTAAATCTCCTAAGTTTATAAGGGTTTAAGGGTGGCATTGTTTTACTGACATCTCCTAGTCATGTTCTACTAAGAAGCTCTGCTGATGGAGAATTTTTATTTTCTTTTTCCACTTCCTATTTTCCTGCAGTTGGGAGATACACCATCTCACAAAAATAAGTGTTTTCAGAATGCATGTAAAGGAGGCACACATTTATTTTAATTTCTGATGATGTAAGTTAAATCCAAACAGACCTTTAAAAGCCTGAAAATTATCTATACACATATATGGATATAGTAGAATGTCCTCACTTAAAGCATTTTTCATCAAGGAGCGGCAATAAAGAAAAATTGTAGTCTTAGGAGCCTGCACCCTTTTGGTGCACATTATAGGGATGCTTCTGGAATGTTCAGATTAAAATTCTCTCCAAAGGGAAACCAGAAAATATTTTGGTTTTTGTCTCCTGCCCAAAACATCCTGCTCAAAGCAGGTCAGCTACAAGAGGATCAGGACTTTACCTAGCTGGGTTTTAAATATCTCCAGAATCTTGGCGACTTGTGTACAAAACTTCTTGCGTGCCCAGGGGGAGATGTGTGTGCACTGATGCAACTTCCTTCAGTCACATCCCAGCTTTTGCTCGGTTTAGGTGTTTAGAAACCATCAGTAACTAATGATATTTTACTGTTTTGCCCAGCTACACAAGCACTATTCCCAGCAAAGGCTGTGCCACGCCTTTGGAATGAGCACAGGTGTCCCAGGAGGCTCTGACTGTGCTGGGTTGGTGCATTTTGCTCTGATTCTCCCCAGGGCTCTTGCTCTGTCCTTGGCAGAGTGGTAGGAGAAGCCCTTGGTGTGACCCAAGGCAGCAGCCCAGGAGAGGGATCCCTCCTGTGTGTTTCCTTCTGTCAGCTCCTGTATTTGCTTGGCAGCAAACCTCGAAGCATCTGAAGATAGCCTTCTCCAGAAAAACAATCATTGAACCTCCCAGAAGAATCAGGAAAGCTGAAGGGTGAATTAGTGATTTTTTTTTTTGGCCTATTATAAATACAGTTTGTGCGCATTGATGAGATCTGTGCCAGTGCACACAGAGAAAAATGTCAAGAATGTTTCCAATTTTAAAGGTTACGTTGGGGCATCTTTTGGTATTTCTCCTGCAAAGAGCTTTGGGATGAGTCATGAAACCTGTGTTACTCCATAAATCTAACTGGCTGCAAACATCACTGTATGGTTCATGAGAACAAGCTGCTACACTACTTTTCAAAATGACTCTTTGCTTTTCCATGATTCTCAAAAGCTGCCTGACAGATGATCTTCTTACCCAGTCCAGTAATCCCTTTGTGTCCATTTTATCACTGCATGAATTCCTCAAGGTATTTCCTACCCCTAATTACAGAAATTTGTATTCGATTTTTCTTCCCATCTGATCTTGTGACTTTTTGGGGGCTTTTTTGTAACTGTGGAGTCTGAAGCAGGGATTACTTTCTGCAACAGTTAATCCCAGAAAATATTGTGGAAAGAGAAACTTCAGAATTCTCAATATTCCCGGTAGCTTCTTCCCAGGTTTTACAGTCACCAGGCTGGAGAAGACAAATGCTGTGATAATGCCATGGCCACCCAGCTGAAAATCAGCATTAGGCTCAAGGACATGGGCTTGGGTTGCCCTGGGCAGCCTTTAGCAGCTGGAACTCCTGGATGCAAACCTGTGCTTTCAGGGCTCTGAAGCTCCTACGTTGAACAAGTGACTCAACACAGTGGTGGAAAAGCAAAAAAAAACTACCAAAAAACCCCCACCACAAAAAAAAAAAAAAAAAAAAAAAAAAAAAAAAAAAAAAAAAAAAAAAAAAATTCAGGAGCTTATTCCCTCGTTAGAGAAAACAATACAAATAATTTTTTATGCTTCAAATATACAAAGAAAAATTATAATGTGCTTCAAAGCCATTCATGACTGGAAGAACAAATCAATGCAGAGGATTAGATAATTCATTTAGAAATGATTTGGTGGTGCCTGAAGAGCCTTTACAACCTCAGATAAGGAACAGCCTGGTTTCTTGGCAAAGAGGAGGCTTTGTCACTTCACTATGAACTCATATTCCTCTGTTATACATATGTTATGTCACATCCAGTAGAAACTATTTGCAGAGTCTTGGAACTTATCTCACCAAGCCTGAAAATTCAACAGCATATTAATTTCCCTGTAGGATATTAATTTGGTTTCAGATTCCTTATGAATGTTGACAACTACATTTAGTCTCTAGGCCAAACCAGCTGAATTTACTGATTTAATTTGGGTCTCTAGAGTGGGTAAATGGAATGCTTTTTACAATAATGAGCCAAGATATGAGAGCAACCTCACAACAAAGGGTTAGGTTTCCTTAAAGATGTAAATCTGAAATCAATTGAAATTTTAGCATTTCTGCATAAAGCCCAAGATGAAAACAGAAGCAGAATTTGTATAATCTCTCCTAAAGGAGTCCATCCCAAACAGAAATACCGTATTTCTGCCAGAGCATGTGATAAGCAATAATTAGCTCACACTAAACGGCCTGAAGACAGCAAAAGGTCAGTGTGGCCTCTCATTTGTTTCCACCAAGGGCTCTTGGCACATTCTCTTGCTCTCAGAGACCCAGAATCACGTGCAGCTGTGGTAAACCCCTTCTAAACTAAATATATGTTTGTAAAATATGAGATGGACTCCTTGCTAGCATCACCGTGGCTAATCCCTGACATTCCCAGCTGAGATGCCCGCCAGGAGAAGCCCTGGCTGGGAATGCAGTTGATGAAATGCTGTGCAGAAGAGCCTCACCTTGGAGTCCCACCACTCGGGAGGCTTTGCCCTGCATTTTTCCTGCATTCCCTACAGAATGTGAAACCTGATGAAGATATTGACTGCAGCTCCAGATGCGTTTGGTGGGAAGTTAGGTGGAAGAGAGAAGCACGTCTCAGGGCAGAAAACATTTTGCATAAGAACCAAAGGAAATATAGCAGTGAAGACATGGGGAATTAATGGAAACCCACTAATGTCTGGTGCCTAGCTCACATCCATGTTTAATTCATGGATAAAGTAACCAATTAAAAATGCATGATAGACTCATGACAACCAACAGACAAATGCATGGTTATTAATGCTAAGTATGGATCAAGGGAGGGATGTAGCTTGGATTTGGGGAGCTGGGGCACGAGATCTCCCGGTGTCAGCAGGTCCCAGGACTTGCAGCAGGTCAGATTTGCTGCTGCAAGTCAGAGCAATGAGGTGGGCAGGACTGAAAGGCTCTCGCTGCCCAGAAGAGGTTGAGAAGGACATTCTGGAGTAGCTGCTGTGGCCAGGAGATCAGACCCTGAGTCCCTGCAGAGACTCGAGTGACAGCAACAGTGAACTACAGTAACAGGGCAGAGGGGCAGAGCGTGTGAGGGGCAGCAGCCAAGGGCTGCCCAGCCCAGGGTCTGGGTGTCCTGGACATCTGGGGGATGTCTTCAGCATGGAACCCCAAAATGTCCAGAGACCAGAGGGATACCAAAGTCTCCTGGAGTCTTCCTCACCCCTGGAAGTGTTCAAGGCAAGGTTGTGCAGGGCTTTGAGCATCCTGACCTAGTGGAAAGTGTCCCTGTCCAGGGATGAGGTCATGTTTAAGATTTTTTCATCCCAAACCATCCTGTCACTCTGTGATTCCTTATTTCCAGGCCCCTCCTTGCATGGAGCACCCTCACCAGCCGTGTTGAGCCAAGGCAGAGGGAGCAGGGGTGACACATCAGGTTCTTCTGTGCCAGCAGCTCCAACAAAAGGATGGTTTGACGCACAAAGGTCGCGCGGCGATTTGTGCCACATCATTTCCTCTGGCACCATGGTCCACCACAACCACCAGAAGCTCCAAAAAGAATGATCCTTAACATCGCCATTAATTAAACACTGAGAGTGACAAGGACATTCTTTTTTTTATTCTCCTGGTGGAAGCCGTGAACACCTTTCTTGGCTGCCAAGCGAGGCACATGCCGTGCAATACTCATGCTCAGAGTGTGTCCCTGCAGGGCAGGAAGGTCCAAGTGCCTCTGAATGAGTCATTTCCATTGGGCTAATCTCCGAGAAAGGTGCTCAGTGAGGATGTGGTGATTTCCAAGAGGTTTGCAATCACTTCACACCACCGAGGATCAGGAATGAGCTAATGGGAAAGATAACAGCCCCTGTAGTCTCCAAAGCTCACAGCCCCCTGAGCAGATTCCAGCCTCAGCCATTTAATTTGGTTTTTAAACAGAAGCAAAATCATATCAAGCTAGGACCAGATGACTGTTTATTAAAACCGAGCCTGGCTGCTGCTGTGAGGGTTTTCTCAGAGTGTCAGCCACATGCAAAGATGCTTTTCTTTGATGCCTGCAGCAAGTGTTTTCTCTGGAGCCTGTGCTGGGGTGGGGGACTGGGATTTCCGACATCCTGGGAGACTGGAGAGCTGTGGTGGAGGCTCCAGGGAGAAAACAGCCCTGGCACTTGAGCAGCATTTCTAAGAATATCAACAGGCTCTAAAGGGAAGAAGGAAAATCACAACCTGCTCCCTAGGAAATGTTCAAACAAGGGACAGACTCCAAGCCTCTGCAATGAGGAACAAATGCTTATTTAGAAATCACTCCAGAATGGTATTTAGCTGACCTGAAACCCCTGTGCGTAGACACACAAGCCTGACATGTTTCAGCATATTTTCCTTATTTAAGCCCATCCTCAGTAATTGGCTTTTCCAGTTGATGGTGATGAATTAGGGGAGAACTCCTGGGTGAAATGAAATTGAAGAGGACCGAAATCCTGCTTAATTGTGCATCTGACATGTGAAGAGAAAACAATACCTGGCATCCCCAACAAAACCGGCTGCCCAGAGGAAGGATCATCAGGAGAGCAAAGCTCTTGTGATGAATGTCACTCATGTAATTTGAGGCATGTTATAGAAAACACGTGAACTCTGACCACAGAGAACAAAATAAAGTGGAATGATTGCAGGAAACATTTTAACCTCACAAACAGAGAAAATTTGCAAGGATGTGTTTGCCCCCGGGTCACAGTGCTCACACTCACTTGTTGTAAAGGACGATGTCTGGCCTCCAGATGAGCTCTGAGGGGATTCGGATGGATGTGACATTTTCGTATTCCTGCGGGTCCCAGCGCAGCTTGTAGTCGTGCCACTCCTGCCAAAAATGAGGTGGTTACAAAGCTGGAGAGTTCAGCAGAAAAACTGGAAAGAAACAGGGAAAAACACGTATTTGGGGGCACCCACCTGCTTCACCCACACATTCGTGGTCATCATTTGGTTTTTTTCATCCTGAAATGCAAGATCAGATATTGGTTACAAGAGCAGATTAAGAGGCCCAAAGAACCCTCTTAATTTCCCTTAATTGTATTTCATTTATGTAATTACAAATCACCTCTGCACCAAATGCAAGTTCCATCTTGGAAATTAAAAGCAGATGTTTCTGTCATTTGACGTGGGACAGGGCACAGCTGTCTGATGCCACTGAACAGCTGAGCCTGCACCTAAGCAATCCTGTGAGCAGATGGACTGGAATTTATTGGGATTTGTCTCAGTGCTGATGGATTCAGCCTGGGATGATGACACCAGGTAGAGGAAAAATCTCGCCAGCCTGCCTTTGACCTGAGCGCTGAGAGAAAGGAGTGGTGGACGTATAAATCCTTCTTCACACACATGTGGTGGATTCCAGTGCTCAGCTTCATCTGCAAGGGTGTTCTCCTGTGAAACATTACCCTTGGACACAGTTCTGGAAACAAGAAGCTCAGCAGCATTTCTCCTTCTACCAAATAGATGAGCTTGTGGCACTGTGGATTGGGTTTTCTGAATAAACCCCAGCTGCTCTGCTGACATGGAATTCTTGGGCAGCCTGGTGTATTTCCATCAATGGGCAGACTTTTTTCCCAACTCTATGCACAAAGAGTATGGAAAGGTAGGACTGTTTGTCCATACTTAAACGATGTCAGGCATTTATAATGCTGGCAGCACTGCAGCAGAGTTATCTACTGTTTGCTGCTTGCCCTTGTGCCCTCTGTAAGTAACTCAGATGAATTAGGTGGGGCAGAGCCTAGTGCTGGTCTGACTGAAGTGTCCCCCCAGAGCTCAGGGTTTATTTCTGTGGGTTCTTTTTATCTCTTGCCTTGCCTGGCATCGAACCCAGCTGAGTTGGCAGGGCTCAGCTGACAGCAAACTGCTCATCATTAACCTTGCCCTTGTGGCAGTTCAGGATTGATTGCGAACATTAAAACCCAGGAAGTTTGGGGGCAGTTCTGCCTCCTCCTACTCCTCCCTCAGCCTTCTCATTGCTGTTGTGGCACCAGATGTAGAACCTGAGCAGAGATTCTCTCCTCTGGGGTTGGGACCAGAAGCACATGGAGGAATAGAAAAACACTCCAGGGAGAAATGAAGTGAGAGAGAATATCCAGCTGCTGCTTTGGGTGCCAACAGGAGAAGAATGCCATGACCTGGACCAGTCCTTGAGAACCTGCTTCCCTTACCACTTTGCAGTTCAAGCACCTGAGGGTCTCCACCACAGCTCCTGCACTGGGCATCCCAGTGTAGCAGGAGCTGCCTTTCACTGGAATTCTCCTCCCTGGAACCACCCTTGGTGGAAGTTCCTGCCCATCACCACATCACCCTCCTGACCCGAGTGAAGCACAGCTCCAGCCCCATGGGATTATCTCAGAGGGGTTTGCAGTGTGCCAATGACCACCTTCCTCCTCAGCTGGCACAGCTGGCACAGCTGGCACAGCTGGCACAGCTGGATGCTCCCCATGGAGCCAGCCCAGAGGGCAGTGGTGGCTCCACAGCCGTGGGGGGTTTGCACTCCCTGGCCCCTTCTCTCAAGGTGAACACAGCCCATGAGGTCCTGCAGACACACAGGCACAGGAGTCTGAGTTTGTCTCTCAGTGGATGCTTCTGGACACATATTTGATCACTCACTTCTTATTTCTGGTCTCAGAAAACCATCAGCGAATCCAGGGTGAGGCAAGGACATGCAGGAATGTAGAGTTCCCCATTGATTTCTATTCCCCTGCCCCCAGCTTTTGTCAGCAGGAGCTGGGGTTTGAATACAGCTCTGATTTCACTTTCAGACTTCATCTCGTTGGGAGCTGAGCATCGTGTCTAGCAATTGCAGCAGGGTTTGCACCAAAACTGTCACTGTCGGGAAAGGGGAGAGGAGCTGAAGAGGCACAGCGGCAGCTGGAGTGCCACCAGGCACAGACTGGGGCAGGAGGAGTGGGAGCTCTCCTCCAGCCGTGCCCACAGCTCCCTGCACAGCTCTGCATTCGAGTTGCACTTCTGACCACTGACATGGTTTTAGGAAGATTAATTTTTCTTAAGTAAACTGGGAAAGCTCAGCGGAGCAGGTGTATCGATCCCCCCGCTCCCACGATTCAGCAGCTGTGTAATGGAAAGTCTCTCTCCTGCTCCACAGTCACTAATGTCTCATCTTCGGTATTATCAATTATTCAGATGAGAACCATGCAACTTCAGTGTTAGCAACTGCAAACAGCCCTGGATCCCTCAGGCTGGCATGAGAGTGAGGAGGGGAGTGGGAGACCATTGCTGTGCTGAAAAGCTGAGTGGTTTCTGCATGAGGAGATGAGACTCTCCAGCAACTGGTGTCTTTGATTCCCCACCTGCTGAACCAACTCGCTGTTTCCTTTGCATCTCAAAAATCTGATTTCAAAATATAAAACTGTGTGGAGAGTCATCTGTTACGATTGTCCCACACCAGTAATGTTTTTAGGCTGAGTTATTCTTTCCATCATCAGAGAAATCACAGAATGGTTTATGTTGGAAGAGGCTAGAATGGTTTATGTTGGAAGAGGCTTTAAAGCTCATCCAGTTCCAACCCTCTCCAACACCTTCCACTAGACCAGGCTGATCAAAGCCTCATCCAGCCTTGCCTGGAACACTTCCAGGGCTGGGGCATTATCACCCCTTTCATTCTGCCACACGACTACAGTAAAAGGCGACAGAAAGTCCCCTCTTCTGAAAAATAAAGGGGTTGGAAAAGATGGCCTTTAAAGGTCCCTTCCAACCCAAACTCTGTTGTGAAAGCCAGCCCAATACCTGCTCAAGGAGTGTGCAGCTTCACAGACACTGTCCTGGGAAGTGCCACATGCAAAGAGGGACAGGAAGGAGGAAAATGCAGGAGCAAGATCTGCACAAGCTCTAAAGCCTGTGAGTGTGTCTGGCATCTGCAGCCCTGCAGGGACCTCCTTTGTCCAACACTTGACCCCAACACACTGTGCCAGAATAATCCCATAAATACTGTTTCAGTGCACATCAGCCTGGGTGCAGAGCACTCTGTTTTGTACGGGGCATATACAGTTTGCACATCTGTGACTTCTATCTCAGCAAACACCCAGAAAGAATTTTCTCGTCAATATCTGGCAGATTAGTTAAAACACCTCAAAACTTTCATTTGGAGAAACCTCTCCAGGCAATCTCTCTTCCCAGGATGTGCAAAGCACTGCCTCTATTAGCTTGTGTAAATTAGTGTTAATGATCATGGCTCAAATTCCAAATTAAGTGTTTGATTTTATTCTTTTGCCAGAATTCTCTGGCATTTATGCCAGCGGCTCCACTGCCCTGCTGTGATTGGTCCATGGGTTTTGATAGGGAATTTGGGATTTTGCTGTAGTAAATGAAGAGCACAGGACCCACGCTGATGACCAGCTACTCACATGAGTCACCCCGTGTTCCACCAGGTCTGTCTGCATGAGCACTCTTCTCTGCTGAGGGCAGAGCCTTCCCAACCCAACCCTGGATCAGCCAGTAAAGCCCACACGCACCAGGAGCCTCTCCCTGGGCCCCAGCCTGGCTAATTTTGGCCTTTGTCGCACTTTGAGGTTGCACTTACGACGTCGATGAGCTGGGCGATGGACAGCCCGAAGCGGACGAGGACCACGTCCGAGATGTTGGCCACGGGACGCGACCATTTGTTATAACCAGAGAAGAGCTTCTTCAGGAGCCTCTCCTCCGCGTGGGCTCGGGTCTCCACGTGGCCAAAGGCTGTGGGGAAGGAATGAAACACCTGCAGGTCCAAGGGCTGGCATAGCTGGAGCCTTTTCCAGAGGGAAACTCCAGCAAACCACAGTGATGGGCACTCGGGGACACGCAGGAGGGTGATGTTCCTCAGGGGATTTGTCTCCCCTCTATCCCCGGCATTGCCAGGTATTCCTCACCCTATTCATCCACTCTTACAGAGTGGGGTTGGTCTGAAGAAAGTGGGGGCACCAGTGGTAACATTTAGAAAACACTACGTGAGCCATTCTTCCCTGAATCTGGTCTCATTTTTATGGCCACTTTGTGGCAAGTTTTTAGCACCGGAATCTGCAAGCAGGGAAGAGGAATGTTAGAAGGGCAAGCCAAAAAGGAAAAAGCAGCCTCCTGCTGGGAGATAGGCATTTTGGATCAGATTTGTACATAAAAATTGGCATTACCTGTATCAGTAAAAAAAAGGCAGACTGAAATTCATCTCTTTAACCTGCTTAGTGGGTATTTCACAAAAACAATGAGAGAAGGAAGAGGGTGGTGGAGAGCACAAGTTGGGTTACGAGATCCCAGTTTTGCTCAGGCATAACTTTAGAAGTTGGAGGCTGCAAGGAACAGCCCCGACCCCGCACGGAGGCTCCGGGAGCTGTCGGAGGTGCCTGGTCATTAAAAATTGAAGGCACGTTTGACCCGGGGGCTGTCGGAGAAGCTGCACTCCCGTGCCGGCTGAACCAGACAGAGAGGAGAGGGAGCCGGGGGCTGTCCCCACGTCCCTCATGGAATATGGCTTCTACTTAGTCTTCAGCTGCCCTGGATTATACAAAGGGAAGCATTAGCTGAGCGCTGGCTGCGCTCTCCCCTGCCGCATCTCTGGCCCCGAGACACATTAACACACTTTACCCAGGGAAGAAAAGCCCAGGCAAGAAGCAGGATGCTGACCCCCGGTCTGGATTCTCCCTCCTGTCCCCTTCCCACCGCGCCATTAACCCTTTCTCCATCAAATCAGGCGAGGAGCAGAAAATAAAGGCGAAGCGCTGCTCAGCAGAGGCTGGTGCTCAGGGGACCAGAAATGACGGGGCAAAAGGGTGGAGGGATCAGGGCAATTCCCTGCTGACACGGGCTGGTCCCTGCAGCGCGTCTGTGAGAGGGATCAGGGAGGAGAGAGGAAAGAGCAGAGCAGGGGGAGAAGAGCTTCCTCAAACTTACCGGGGAAAATGATGGCACACAGCAGGAGGAGGAGGTTTCCCCTCGGCACGAGAAATCCCATCGTGGAGCAGAAGCTTCAGTGTGCAGAGTCTCCCGTCAGGGCAACTTTTCCGCTCTGAGTCTCTGGATCCTCCAGGTTCATTCCCCTAAACTCCTCTCACTCCCTCTCCCTCTGGGAAGGGATAGCAGCTGGTGCTTTGGGTTTGGTTTTTTTTTTTTTTTTTCTTCTCTCTTCTGAGCGATCTCCAGCTCTTCCTCCTCGAAGGATGCTCTTTCCTGGGACGCCGCTGCTCGCCTGCTCACGAGTGATGTGCAAGAGCTCCCGTGAGAGCCCCGGGAGCCTCCCCGGGCTCTGCTGCTGCTCCTCTCCCCTTTCCTGCGGGGCTGCTGGTTTGTTTGCTGCTGCCGCTGCTGCTTTCAGCCTTCCCCCAGCCCTCGGGGCAGCCTTTGCTCGGGTTTTGCTGCTGCTGGGCCGCCGCTGATGCCTCCGGAGCAGAGAGCGAGCGCAGCGTGTTTGTATATTTAATGTAGGCAGACCTGCCCACCTCCCGCTTAGGAGGAGGAGGAGGAGGAGGAGGAGAGGATCCCAGCGCTCCCGCAAACGGGCTGCAGGGAGGAAAACTTTTGCAGGAGAAATAAAGGAGGGAGATCCAGTGCCCAGCTGCAGCCAGAGGTGGATGTGGGGCCAGCTGGGATCTTTATAGCACCGGAAGCCCAAACAGTTCTTAATTAACGAAAGCTGTCTCTTTAATCTCGTCCAACTGCTTTTCGAAATCACTCCAGTGTAATTAGACTGAGATATTTCTGGCTTGGGCACGTACGTATCTTTGCTGTCAATAATTACTGGGGTGATGAGCCTGCCCAGGGGAACAGGGCTCTGCTGCGCTTGGCGCTGTACAAACACGTAGTACAAATACAAATATTAGTGTCGGCCCACAGGCAATATTGCAAACCGGGGGTGAGACCGAGGCAAGGCGACTTGAATTTATCTGTATGCTTGAATGTACCTTAAATACATCACAAAAAACTCTGTTGAAGTCTGGCGGATTTGGTGGAGGAAAGGATAGCTCCTTGTGTTACCAAGGAATTATCCCTGCAGCCCTTCATCTCACACCCCTGATTCCATGCATGGGAGACAAGGAGTGGAGCTTTCCCCATTTCATTTCATTTCAAAACTAGCTTTGATATTAACACAATCACTTCCACACGGATAGCAAATGGGTTTAATTTTCAGGCAGGGGTAATGTTGCCAGCCGCAAAATTAATCAGAATCTGTTCTAATAATATTAGCTACATATTTTATGTATAATAATTTCCCTACTCCCAAAACATCTCAGATATCTTCCAATATAATAGATTGCCCACTGCAAATGGGGAGGATTAAAGTCACACGAGAAATTAGGGCTGTAGTGAGATCATAAATACCAAACTCGACTTGTCTTGTGTTTTTATCTCATTTCTTCCTCAACAATTGTCACCCTTTCCAGTGACAAACCATACCATATTTTCCCATTTTGTGGATTCCTGTACAGTTGCCTGCTTTGCTTTCGTAGTCCTGACCCTCACTGCAGCACCTGAGCACCTGTGATATGCTATAAAAATCTGTAGTGCTCATTCCAGGGAACCATCCAGCATTAATTTAATAAGCAGCAGATGTGAGATCAAATTAACTCGGAGCTGAAGCGTGGGGTACATCCTGAGAGCCAGGTCCTGTGCAGCTCTGAGCACCCCCAACAACAGGGGAGCAATCACTCCTCACCAGGGTTAAACCAGCACCACTCTGTCACCTACTGCAGCCACACATTCCCCAAAACATCTACAAAAAAACTCCCAGCATTTCTTTAAGCACCTTTTCTCTGCGGAATCTGAGGTCTGTAGGTACTCCTTGTTATGTCCAGCCCTGCTCAGTGCTGACCCAGCAGCATTAAATGAGGGAATCTTTGGTTTCTTCTCACCTACACCCAGCCACAAGCACCAAACAAGCAAATAGTGGGGAAGAGGATTTCTAAAGGCCATTTTTCAGTGGGGCTGGTGCTCTGCCTGGGTCACACACTGAGCATCCAAACCCAAGGGATGCAAGATCAACTATTCCCTTTTGAAAACCTTGGCCGTAAATAATACAGGTATCCTTGACTACAGGCCCTCCTGTGCAGAGCTGATTCAGATCCCATGGACAAACCCCATCCATCTTCACCTTGCCTGGCTTTCCATGCTGCCGAGCAAACACTGCCTTTAGATTAACCCTATAAATTATTTTGATTAAAAAAGGATTTCCTTCTTTTGGAAATTAATCGTAAATCGCTATTTCCCATGAGTGAGACGTTTATCCCTCACCTCGCTGGCCTTGTGGGGAATGAGCATATTTTACAGTGGTTTCTGTGCCTTGAAGTGACCTTGTTAAATCTCACTGCCAGCTTCTTTCTGCATCATTGGGCCATAACAAAATTTCCATCAGCTCCTGTGTGTATTTGGAAGGCGATGACTTCCACTGGTACATGTGCAAGGGACTCTGACTGGAACAAAAGATGCCATTTAGAGGCCTTAATGATTTTTTTTTTTTATTGTGGTAGAAAGCTGCATCTCCAGCCTGATTTCCAGGGACCCAGCTCCGAGTCTCCTCATTATTATTATCTTCCTTTGTCCAAAAAAGACGCGGATAATTTGGGGGATCCAGATGTTCAGGAAAGCTGATTCAAACATCCCAGCTATTGAAGATTCTACACTGAACAAAACAGAAACAAGGCTGTGTTTCCTCAAGGTTCCCAGTGAAATCTCAGACTTGCCCTTGGAAAAAGGGCAAACCAGTAACAAGCTCAGTTTTGAGCCATTTAGTGAAATTCCATGATTTTGCAGGGACCTGGAAAGTCTTGGCTGTGCCTTCTTGCGTTCTGCACTCCTGCAAATCTCTTGTCTACTTTAACCCTTTCTCAAGTAATTTTTATTCTATAAAAGACACTGGCAGAAGCGGACTGAAGGTCCCTGAGAGGTGGGTGCCTGCACATAAGCTGTGCCTAAGCCCCCTCTCCTGCCATCACTCATTCAATATTGCAGTAGCTCAGCTGCTCAAGGAGGCAGAAGCAGCTGCACTGCCAGGGAACCCTAGGACTGCACAGTTCCTTTGAATTTGCTCTCTCTCCATGATCTTGTCTTGGATGTCACAGCCAGCCCTCCAGGGCAAGCCCTTGACCTCTGTTTATTTTGTAAAATGTCATCTGGATGTTTAAATCCACAAGAGCGAAGACATTATAATGATAGTATCTCCTTACCGTTGCCCATTTGGGCATGGGGAACGGCGCGGGTTAATGGAATGGGTGAGAAACGCGTTCTTGGCATTCAAAGAGGGTCGGGATTTTTTTCCTTGCCTCTCCCATTCCTAACTGCTTTGTCATCAACAGAGGCTTCAGGTGGAGCAAAGGCAGAAGGAAGAAAACCAAGGGTGAAAGGGGAGAGATCTCCTTTCAGTGAATGTGCACTGAAATGAGCAGAGCAGAGGGACGTGCAGGGCTGCTTCTGAGCAGAGCAGGCTCCATCTGCCTCTGGGGAAACCTGCGAGGTACTGCTGGCCTCTCAAGAGTGACTCTGATTCATTCATATTCATTTCAGTTTGTTTCTGAAGTGACAGAAGGCTTTGAAAGGCATTTTTAACTGATTCAATGATTTTTTCACTGTGTAAGAGACTTCTGGCCGTGCAGGGGAGCTGAGCCACCTGCATGGGAGTAAGAGCAACAGTAAAACAACAGTGGAGGAATGTAAGAGGATTCAAGTGCTAATGAGCACACAGAGATGAGGGAGAGATTCTGCCTGTAAATGTAGGAATGAATGATTCTTTCCAAAGCAGTAGTTATAATTATGGAGCCCAGGCTTTCCCAGGACTTCTCATCTTCTTGGAAGTTGTGGAGCGGATGTGTTTCAGCCACAGAATTCTACCATATCCTCTTCTTATTTCCTGGAGCACCCTCATGGCACTGACCAGGCCCTGCAGGCAAAGACTTTGCTAAAATTCACCCGCAGTGAGAACCCAGGCGTGCCAACAGGTCTGAGATGCTCCAAAGCGGATTCTCCTCCAGACCAGAGTCCCTCTGTAGGGGCACACAGTGAGCAGACCCCTGGCAGCCCAGCCCTGGGTACTTGGGACACCACAGGCACTGTCCAGTCAGGGTGAGGCCTTAGGATTTTGGCTTTTATATTTTTCAGATCCTGTACTTCTTTAGTGTATAACTCTAAAGCTCCACAGCCTGTTAGTTAATGCCTTCCCATTTTATTCAGAAGAGGCAATTCCTCTCTGAGCCTGAAATTTAAGGATACCTACTGTCTCAGGCCCTGAAAAGTGTAAATAAAAAGTAAGTTGGAGGTGGAGGGAGCAAACTGGGGGTACATGACTTCATTACCCGAAGCTGTAAATGGAGGATTAACCCCTGATGTGTACATGGACCAAACTTATTCTTGTGTGAAAACCCGTGACCATGGTCCATCTTGGGTGTAGCCCCTCTTGGAGGCTTTTTCCTGCCCATGATGAACCTATTGAAGGCCTTTAATAAATACCTGCTTTTACTCTCCTAACCCTGTCTAGTCTCTGTTCGAGGCAGCAAGGTGCCCTCAGTGCTGAGCCAGGGCAGCCCCACGGCTCCGTCCATGAGGAGATGCTCCGTGGGGCTCGGAGCAGAGACGTGCACCCTCCAGAGCAGGGCAGCGTGGTTAGAGCAGCATCCCCCCCTCCTCCCTGTGTGCTCATTAGGATCTGAGTCCCAGCACCAGAGCCCTGATGCATTAACCTTTTGTGTTGCCTTGGAATTCTCACGCATTTCCAGGCTGGGAGGGAAGGGAGCTCAGAACCTTGCAGGATTAACTCCATAATGAAGCTCTGGGGAGAATCCAGTTGTATTTACCTCTGAACAGCCTGTGCTGATGAGAGCAGGGGGAGTTCTCTCATTCCTTCTGTCTCCAGACTTGTTGCCACCTCTGTCCTCCACAGCAGCACATTGATTCTCTTTTTCTCTGACCAATGACTCATCCTGCCTACAAAATGCAATAATCCACACATTTCTTCCTCCCTGGATTTCTCCTCTTCCTGTGGCTCACTCAGGCATATCCTGGGAATTTCTGAATAAGGCTCTTTATTAATGAAGCAACAGGAGGATTTGTGGTTCTGGCTGTGCTTAAACAAAGCAGCAAACAAAGTGAGCCAAGCATTGAAAGAGGAAATGAAGCAAAGCAGAAAGTCATGGCCTCATTAAGACTTCCAGCTCTACAACTATTAAAGGGCTCGTGTTACAGATCAGATGAACCTCTACATCTTATTTGTAAATGCCAGACTCCATTGTAAAGAGCCCATAAAGAGCAAGGAGGCAGCTTTCACTTCTCTTAAGATCCACGAAGATGGATTTTTAAATTAGAGAACTGAAGCATGTTTCCCCAGACAAGTTTGCTCTCCAAGGATAGCTTTGGTTTCACTGCTCAGCTTTGTGGATCTAAATTAGGCTCTTGTCCTTCCTCACCAGAGGGCAAACACTGCCTGATTTACTCACTGAAGAAATCTGGAGTTGAGTGACTGACAAATCCTTTCCTCTCCCCAATCAGCCCCAGTGACAGGTCACAGCTTCCCAGCCAGTGCAAACCTGTCTGAGGGTGCTGCAGGCTACAGGCAAAGCCGGGGCTCATGAGAGCAGGGTGTAATTACCTGCATGAGGCGACTGAGTGAGTTACAACCTCCCCTGAGCTCCCGGCCTGATGATGGGAAGTGTCATAAACCAGCCTGGGCTATGAAGGTCAGGTGCAGGACCTGCCCATCCATCTGGAGAGCAGGAGCTGGGAGCTTCTCCAGCCACCCCTCTTTGCACCGCTGGAGCTCAGGAGGTCTCTGATTTGAAGTTCTTGATGCCACTGCACAGACACGACCTAGAACATCTCCCATGCCAGGCCTCATCTCCCTGAACGGAGAATATCTCAGCCAGGCATGCAGAGAAGAGTGATCTGAGCATGAAATAACCTCAAGTGCCCTCACCAAGGCTGCTGTGAAGACAAAGATCTCTGAGCTTTGCCAGAGACCAACCCTACTCCAGGCTCTGTCTTGATGACTTCAGCCTTCATTCTCATGCCCACATCAGTGTGAATGTGATCTGTGTCCCCTGTGCAAAAAATCAGCATTAAAAATAATGCAGCCAGCGCTAAAAACTTGGTCATAAATATTGTGCTTGGCACAAAGCTTTGGCCATAAATATTTCCTTGGTTAACCAATAGGAAATGATAGCTCTTAAATCTCAATTATAGTTGAGTAGTAACTGGCTCACGCTCGTTGGCACCAGGGTCCTGCCTTGCTTGTGTGGCAAATAAGGGCAGCTTTCCCACAGCTTTGGAAGCAACCCTGGAACTCTGATTTCTGATTTCCAGAGTTCAAAAGCATTGGTTTTCTTTCCTAATTTAGAAAGAGCCAGGATGAAAAAAACCTTCGTGTTCAGACTTCCTTAAGCACTGTCCAAAAGCTTCCTGCAGTAGATGTTGTAGTGGCAGTCCTTTTCCAGCTTTTTATTTCTCCATCAATTTCTTTATTTACTGCATTTGTTCATGTGCAGCTCACAGACAGTCTTAGGATATGAATCTTCAGAAGTGCTGCACCAGCAGGAAAGGAATGGGAGATTCTTTTAGTGAATTTTTGGAAACTGAAGTTGCTGAGATGCTACCATCCTGTCTGGTGGTTTAGCTATGATCAAGCCAGTTGAGATACCTTTCATACCTACTATAAAGTCTACGTTCAAAGTTAAAAAAAAAAAATAATAATAATAAAGAGGATTCAGAGCATCATCTTTTATGGCTGCAGACGAGCTGTGGCCACACTCACGTGCTGGTACGTGCTGGGGGTGCTGCTTCTCCCCAGTGTGCACCTGGGAGGGTGGAGGGGACCGCCCAAGAGCTCCAGAAACAGCTGCCCTAAGTCTGGATTAGGGCCAAAAATCATTTTCCCCTTCACATCTCTTTTTGTGCAACAGATGAGAGAGCCTTTGGATAACCAGGAAGGCAGAGCCTGATTCGTCTGCACCCTCCTCCCACGTTTCTGGTACCTTCAGGCTCACGTCTTCTCTCTGCTCATTAAGACACAGGCTTCTATTATTTTCCTGCTGACTGGCCCACACAAAAAGAAACATCAGCCATCTGTTACTCCCACAGTTTTCTGGATCACAAGAGTGTTGTGATTAAGGAGGAAGTTTTTCCAAAAGGAACCCATTTCCCACTGATATCCCCAAAAAATATAGTGTCTTTGTCTAAATTTACCGCTTCTTGTCCTGCATGATAACGGCACGCTGGCCTTTCCTTCAGAGCCGTGTACAGCACTTGTATTTGCACAGCAGTTATTTACAGCATTACTCACTGCTCTGTCAGAGTAGAGGAACACAAACACTTGATTTCAAGTGCCTGGCTATCTTTGGAAATCTGGACCATGCCCACCAAAGTATTGTCAGAAAACCACAGCAGTCTCATGCTATTCAGGAACTCAGTTATTTTTTGCGCTTTTCTACAAAAACAATTTATCATGATGTCTTTAGGCCTCATCCTGCCACTCCAAACATCCAAAAGTTCAGGGATATTTATAACTGGACTGCTTCTAAATTTGCCGAGCAAGATGATTGGGCTGGCAAGGCTACAGCAACTCCCATCATGATGACTGTAGAGCCTGGAATTAGCATGGAGATACTTTGACATATTTTATTCCTGATTCTATTCTTCTTTTTTTGGCACAGACGGGTGTCCCATATGTCCCATTGTTGGACCCTGCACCAGCTGAAGGAAAAGCATCTTTGATTGACACTTGAAAATACCAAGTTGTGCCTTTGGGCTGGCTCAGGCTGAGAATGCTCTTGGCAAATGGAAACAGTCGTGTCATTTTTATTTCACCGTTCAACAGGAAGAAGACATTTTATACACTGAGCAATACACATAAAAGTTTATTCTCTGAGGGGATGAAATATTCCTCTTTTGATCTCCTGTAGCATGTTTCCAGCTGAAAATGGGCTTCAGATCACACATTCAGCTCTGAATGGAACTTGGAGGAACAAAAACCCATTCCCAGCTCTGGCCTCTGGGTTTAGAAATCAAATGGCTCCTTCCCTTAGGGAACACAGCTCTTGGTCTGAGCAATCTCCTGCCTCACAGGTTCAAAACTCTTGTGTGGGATCTCCCACACCCAAGGTGCACCCAAAGAACAAGATCAACCACCTCCTTCCATCTGTGAGGACGGAAATGCAGCCAAATCGTACAGAATGACCTGGGGATAGAAGTTTGGAAACATGGATGCTGGGGTATTTCTTTTTGTAGCACATCTCCAAAGCCACAGCGTGTCCCCACTCACTTTCCTGGCAGTCCTCTGGACTATCCACACCACCAGGAGTAAAAGTTATCTGTTCTTCCAAATTTTGCCATTACGGACATTATGGACTAGGAGAGAAATTAAAAAGGGCTCCCCAGATCATTTCACACAAAACCAGGTGTGGATAAATGAGCAGAAAATAACAAAACCCTCTGTTAGTAGCAAGGCCAGTGGTAACATCATTTTTCCCGTAAACCTGATTAAAGCATTTTACTGCAGTCAGAGAGGAGCTGACGAATTTGTGGGTTGCAGCAGGGAGTTAAATTTGTGTAAAGGAAGAAAAGATGGGCATGGAAAAATTATTGCCTCTGCCTATCCAGAAAGTGCTTATAATAGAATATTTGCAATCCTCAGATATTCTCAGTCATGATCCTTTTACTGGCAGGGGAATCAAGCCAGGTTCTTGGAACAGGACAATGCTGAAATCACCGATTATGTCCATTTTGTGGGATGAAAATTTTGGCGGCTAAGGAGCTGTTCCTATGTGGCAGCAGCTGAGTTTGATCCTATGGCTTAGGACATATATCATATAATATACAACATATGTCCTGTGGCCCATAAATTCCTTGAGCAATGGAGATCGTAAATGGAAATCAGACAGACAGCTCCACACAGCACAGAGTGAAAAATCAATCCACTGTAATAGCAAATACAAAGGCTGTGCTGCAGGGCTGAAGAGCCATTTTGCTCCATGTATTCAAACACCTGCAGCAGAAGAGGCTCCTGTGAGGCATCTCTTTTTTGATGGAGAGAGATTTCTCATCTCAGTTCTTAATGAACACTCAAAATCATTGAGCTGAGCCTTGCTTTGTTCAAGGAAGAAAGTGCTGACCACTTAACATAAAAAAGTGCCCACAAACATGAGTCATAGTCCAAAAAAACAGGAGTTTTTCTTTAAAATCATAGGATTAAATGTGTGTATGAGGTTCTTTGCAATCCTTACTACCCCTGTCCTTCAGAGACCAGGCACTTCACTTCCTCACTAATATTTTAGGGCTATAAGAAGGAAAAAAAACCCAGAGGTTGTCAGATATTTATTTCCCTTCAGTGACTGAGGCTGTTGGTGAGACATCACGAGCCCTGTGCTGTAACCCCAAGACCTGGCAGCCCTGAACCTCAGCCCCTGCCAGTGACTCTGCTGCAGAATTCCAGGGGGGAAACAAGCGGGGAAAGCCAAACCTCTGGCCCCATCATGGCCTGATCCCCTCTGGAATAAGATGCTTTCTGGAAGTGTGGAAAACTTTCTAGATTTGACAACCCACACAACAGTAATATATTTTTATTGCTGGGGTTTGTTATTTTTTTCCTCCTGTGAGTGAAGGTGCTTTGGAATTCATGGAAGTGTTTCATTGAGGGATATTTGCTTCGATGCACTGCCATTATTTTGTCCTCTATTCACAGAAGGGAAGTACAAATGTATAAATTATGCAGGCAGAAATCAGTGAGGCTTTTGAGGGGGAACTCACTGGCAGTGGTTTGGAAGGCAGCGAGTGGCTCCTCTCTGATGTGGTGGTCACTCAGTAAGCTCCGATCACACCAGGGTTGATTAAAAATCCAGTCAGGCCCCACGCAGAAGTGATGCTATTCTAATACCCCCATCATTTCAGCAAGGTGTAAATTGCTGTGTTGCCAGGAATGACGTTGCCTGAGGAGATTCACCAGCTTTGTGGAGCAGAGAAGAATATCAGAGGTGAAAGAGAAGGAACGAGAGCAGGCAGGGGGCTGACAGTCGGAATATTTCCATTAGCATCCCAAACGTAGCAGCCAAAGCTTCAGACAGAGACAATCATTGCTAGGATACAGGGAAATGTGTCCAGAGTCAAAGCAGCAACTGATTACAAGCAATTCCCCAAACGTTTGAGGGGATGCATCACTCTAGTCAGCACTTCAATTTCTTGGTGATTATCCAAGATGCAAACATCTTTACCCAAATAATCCAGCTGTCAGCCATGAAAATCCATTAAAAGGGGAAGTGGATGTCTGCAAAATGGTCCCTGCAAGGATTTCTGTCTAGGTGGAATTTAGGGGGGTCAGCAGTGCTGGTCCCAGGGCGCGAGCTCAGAGCCATGCACATCTTTTCCTTTATCCACGTTGCATTGCCCAGCCCTGCCAAGGCTCACCTCGCCCCTCCGGTGCCACATTTAAGGGAAAAAGAGCACCTAAAATTTAAATTTAAATTTATACCGCATGTGCCATGAAGATGCAGAGTGTTTAAGGCAGCCAAGGCTAGAGATGGCCCTTGACTGGCTTCGGGCATCCCTGGCAGGGTGGCTGAGGGTAAGACCCTTGTGAAAGCTGGGCTGACAGCACCTCCTGGGGAGCTGGGCTGCTGCTGCCACCGAACCACCACCCACACTTCAGACAGCGGCCACCAGCACTCCTGGGACACTTAGTTCCTGGGAAAATACGATGCTGTCCCAAGCAGGGCAAGGATTTCCACAGGGAACCATGTTCTTAGGCTGTGGTCCGCACCCAGGAGGTGCCAGCCAGGCTCTCCCCACTGCTGGGAAGAAGCTGGATTTCCCTGCATTTCCCAGATCTGGCAGTGGCCCCGCACCTCCCTCGCAGTGTTCCGTTTTAATTTCCCACCTCCCTTCCCTGGATCCCTGCTCCTGGCTGTGTGTGACAATGCCAGGTGTGAGCGGAGCCCAGAGCTGCCCTTCAGGGGACGAGAGAACTGACAACAGAAAAGCCTGAACTAGGTAAATGTGCACAAGGGATGCTTTGTGAGCCTAATTAGAGGTAATTAGAAGTCCTCCAAAGCCATCCACCAAAGCCCTGATGAATATTTATTGCTCGATTATGGACTGCTCCCAGGTATTCTCCAAGAGCACTGGCAGTTTTTAGGGGAAGGCGGTGATATAAGTACTTCTAAAACAATTCTTTTCCAGAATTGTTGTGGTCTGTGCAACTTACATGACTTTTACGTAGTTTTTAACATATCACAGGGGAGCACAATGACTTTTCTCAGGATAGGTATGAAAGGTGAGCCGACCTTCTTAGAAATCTGTTATTTCTATGCTATTTGGAGTTACACCGAGGATCTGAGATATCATTTGCTCCCTGGGCTGTGTGAGCCATTGGAGATCGATGGAGCCACCGGCCACACCAGGCTCTCAGGAGGAGGGGAAGGAGTAAAAGTCCAGCAGTGACACAGCCTGGGCAGCTGCAGATTGAATGATGTGCAGGTGTTTGGGATGTGAGCCCTCAAACCATTCAAAGAGAGAGGGTAAGGCTGAGTCCTGAGTTTAGTCTGGGGTACCAAGGTGGGATTTTGGAAGATTTTAGTGATACCTGCCTGAAAAACTACGCAGGTATAAAAGTCACTGACTCCAGCCCTCAGAAATCTGGCTTGTGAATGCCTTTCCTTTAAAACTACAGATTGTGGAGCCATGAAGCATCCTGTATTTTATATTATTTTAAATGTGGATTTGTAAATCTCATCATTGCAGCTGAAGTAAAAAAAGAAATCGGAGATTCACAAACAAATCAAACATGAAAACAAATCATCTTTAAAACCTCATTATTTTAAGCTTTTTCTTGAGGTTTTCGTTGAACTGATGCATTGGTTTGGAAAAAAAGATGCTGTGCACAAGCAATTTGTCCCTCTCCCACATAGTATCACATGTCACCCCCATTAAAGGCAGCACCTGCCCCATGTGCACTGAAAACCAGCAACCACATCCCCATGTGAGAAAGAACAGAGGAGAGGGAGAGAAGGAGAGGAGGAGAGAATGAGAGGAGGAGAGAAGGAGAGAAGGAGAGAAGGAGAGAAGGAGAGAAGGAGAGAAGGAGAGAAGGAGAGAAGGAGGAGAGGAGGAGAGGAGGAGAGAAGGAGAGAAGGAGAGAAGGAGAAGTTTAACAACCCAGGAAATCCAGCCAAGAAGGAAAGTTGCTGCGAGGCATGCGTTGTGCAGAGGGCTGAGGTGGGATTTTGGTGGCTTTTGTACTTCATTTTAAGTACAGTGGATGTGCTTTGGAAGCAAAGACCATTTATCAAAGTGGGAGTTTGTGTTCCTGATCCAAACTCCAGCAGGGGCGACACACAAGGCTCTGGCCATGAACCAGAAATTCAAGCACTGGGAGCGAATGACACATCTCATGGTGCAACTCATCTTGAAATTTGTGTCTTTCACTTGTGTCTCTGAAAACACTCAGGGACCTTGAATATTCAGGGTCCATGTAAAAAAAAAAGAAATAACCATTGATCCTACACCACCCCACACCCAGCATTCCTGGGAGAGGAACTGGAGAGCTGATGCACACTCGTGGTTGCACAGCCCACAAATCAACCCCACTGCCAGTACACATCTCTGCAAGACACACGAGATAAATATAGAGAAGGCAGTATCTCAGCTAATTAAGCTCTCACAAAGGTGAACTGCTGCAAGATTAATTAGCTTGCCGATGTTCCTCCTGCAAGGGTGTTTAAATCAAAGTCAGCTTCATCTGGATCTAATTTGCAGCGCACGGGGATGCGGAGGGGTGAGCAGAA
This sequence comes from Hirundo rustica, assembly GCF_015227805.2. NCBI lineage: Eukaryota > Metazoa > Chordata > Aves > Passeriformes > Hirundinidae > Hirundo > Hirundo rustica. Next base: position 6,049,209 of record NC_053465.1, read on the forward strand.
TTTCACCTTTTGCTGGAAGCAGCACAACATCTCAGGCACAGGGGAAATGAGGTAAATGGCATCATCAGGCTCCTCTGAGCAATGTGTTACGTTTTTCTGTTGAAATTATTCATCTGTTATGTAGCTTTGCATTGCGCCTCTTTCCACTGAAGACGCTCGGCTCGAAAATCCAATTGCACAATTCCCCACAGTAATCCTGGTTTAATGGGAAAGCGCTCATGGAAGGGCTGTGAGGGGCACGGGGCCTTGGGTGACCCTTTCCTAGTGAACCCCAACCATGGGGATCCAACTGGAGGTTACCAGAGCTCCTGGCTTTCTCTTTATGGCATTTAAACAGAAGATAAATCAGTGCTTTTAAGAAAGGTAGAAATGTGAGGTGGGGGAGAGGGGCTGTAAATAATCACTCCTGAATGTCCACCTCACCTTGTAGCTACAACCAGGGCTGCTGATCCAAGTCAGGGCTCTTCCAGAAGCTGGAGCAGCACCATTTCCCCTACAGCAGTAGTTTGGTTGGGTACCTCCCTGTGCAATGGGGGCCACTCCATAAATCATTACAAGTACTACTTTTAATTAAGTCTTGAAACCATTAGCTTTTCTAAGCTAAAGTGAAAATCATTCCCATTAGCTGAAGGCTCTCCAGAGCTGGAGAAAAGTGATCAAAAGCAGATGGAGAAGGAATAAACACATGGCAACTATTACAATTTTCAAGTTGGGTTCTTTACCAGCTGTGTGCAAAACTTCCTTCTCTCAGAAGCGTAAATCTTCCTTTGAGAGTGTAGTATGAACTGGGACTAAAACTTCTGTCGGTTTCCAAACTCTGCCCTACATCCCTGAAAGGGAAAAGTCCATCACAGGCCACCCCCAGCCTGGCTTTCCCTCTCCATGGTCACTGCAGGGGGGTGCCCTTGCTGGAAAAGCATTGCCCGCATCTGAGATTCCTCCACTGCCCACACAATTCCAAGGCAGTAAAAGCGTGGAGAGCTTCAGAGAGGTTTCCAGCCCTTCCTCTGAGTTTGGCCTCTCCAGTGGAAGCCCTGGGGTGCTTCCCCCTGGCACCAAGGTGCCTTTTCCTTTGTCACTGCTTGTCCCACAAGGCTCCAGACAGATAACGGGAAGCTCATCTGGAGCATCCAAGGAGAAGGGAAGGTCAAACACCATCACCACACTTTTTGAGCCAAAAACTGCTGAACAGGAGGTCCTCTGGTTCACAGTTAAAAATGGTTTTCCATGTGTAGAAAACCAGCATTTTCCAACTTATTCTTATACGAAGAGACTGGACAAACAGTGGATTTGATGGATGTAAATGGATCAATTTAAATATACTGTGCTAAAACCATCTCTTCCCTTATTTTTTCCTGAGATTTAAAAACAAAAGGGAATCTTAATTCTGTCTCTGTCTGACCACCTCAGCTGTTCGGGTCTCCCCATGTGCCATCTCTTATCCCAGAGTGTGTGAGAGCTGATTGGAAATGGTTTGCCACCGGTGATTTAAAATACTTTTTCCTAAAGCAAATCTTGTGAGTCTGAGGCTGTCCTAGACATGAGAAGTTATAATAATGTTCGTCTCCTCTAATTTAGAATAATCTACAGACCTTTGATTCCACATCTTCCCAGCAGTATCAACAAACGATTAGTGCTGAAACTTGTTCATGCTTCCCTTACTTTCAAATGAACAGAAGGTATAGCTTCCTAAAATAAAATTATAAAAAAGGGAGAAAACCAGAATATGTCAGTAGGAAGGAATTACACAGTGCCTGGAAGAGAACAATTAATAGCCTCTGAGAAGCTGAGTAAGAGCTACAAAATTCTTTTGTATCCTAACAGGATTTTCTTTTGTAAAGGAAAACATGAAATATAAATCAGCGACTGACATTTCTCCTTCGGGAAAAAGAGAGGAAAAGTGACGGATGACAGATGGCAGAGAAGTGACAGCACACTCTGCAGAGACGCTCAAATCATTTGTTGACAAGGAGAGTTTAAAAGCTTGAACGAAATGAGATATTTCTGCTCACGCATTTAGTCAGACAGTGCTTAACTGGTTTTGTCATGAAGGCAGAAAATGTTATTTAAAGTTTCTGAAGATCTGAAAAAAATAAAAAAATAGCTCAAGGACGATCATTTTCTTTAAAGTCCAAGTTGTGAAAATATGATAAGCCATTGGCAAAACATTTTCTTCAGGATAAGAGTTAAAATCCAGCACAAGAAATAGGTTAAATAAACATAACTTTACTGTCACAGGAAATTATAATTTTGCATTTTCCCTAAACATCTTTTTATTTTTAGGCAGGAGGTAGGAACTCTTTAAAGCCTCACTTAAAACACCCATATATTTATATATGCACATATATATTTATATATACACACAACATATATTTTATATACAAATATATAGTTAAATACACAGATAAGTAAATATAACCCCCCTGTGAATATTTTTAAATATTGTTTTTTCATTGTCAGTCTCTGATCAATGAGGGACAATGAGGGGAAACTTCAAAAGGTTCCAAATGGGATCAGGAACAAGCAAAGTGGAACCAAACTTCAAAGTCATGTCTGATTCTTCCAGAGGTTTCTCTGGAGCTCAGGAAGCCGATACAATCCCTTGTTCTGTTTGTGTGGATCAGCTTTGCAAAGCCCAATCTGTCAATAACAGATTTGGGCCATCCCAGACCAGAAGAAATCGATGCCATGAGTTCTTCCAGAGCTGTGTTGAATCTTGTTCTTGTACATCAGATGAATGATTCCTATTTGGTGCTGGTTACACGTTCCTGGCAAATGATGGATGGAAGCTGGTTCATCTGCTCCCTTCCTCATGACATTTAAAATTGCAAATGACCAGGAAAAGACTCCAAAAAGAGCATTTTTCAGTTTTCAACAGAGACCACCAGCTCTCTCCACATGGCAGAGAAAAAAAATCTTTTATCTAGGTACTTTTAAATCCAAAGTGCTGGGAGCCAGAAGTGCTCAGGCAGGACAGGGATGGTGGGATGTGCACAAGGACCCAGCCATGGGTGGTGTCTCACTCCACAGCCCTATGACCAACACACCTGAATTTTGCAGCATGATACAAATTCAAAACCTAACATTTAAAAATAATGGGAATAATTAGCAGAGCTACTTGACAGCTCCTGCCTGGATAAACCTGCATCCACACTTAGTCCGGAGTGGATTTAAAATCTTGAGAATTGCGGGACTTTCCTCACAGGAGGATTGCCTCTGCAGAGGATCTGCTGGAGAACAGGGTCTGAGGGTAACTCTACACCTCTGAAAAGAGAAAGCAGGAGACAGAAAGGCTTTAACAAGAAGGAATTCACTGAGTCTGTGCAAATTTCGTTAATAGGGTTAACAAAGCTGTGTCAGCATAGAGAGACTCGCATGGAGAGGAGCTTTTTAGGGTTATTAACTCTCATACCTTGCTGGCTGGGATTGTCACGCAGCAGAGAAATGTGATTTCTATATGTTGCATTTGTTTGCAAAGCCTGGGGCGTTTCAGAGAGAGGACCACCCTCGGCTTTGAGCTGTTTGCTCAGCCTGAGCAGAAGAGGATTCCTAATCCCCGCTCCTGCTCAGTGGAGCAGTTGGTTGTCTTCAGCAGAGGGATTCGCTGAGGGTCGAGCAGCAGGGAGATAACCTTGCCCTGCAGGGATGGGCCATTTTATGTATTCATCAGCCATTCCCTGGCATGCAACATCAGCATAGCAATGAGCTGCTCCCACCCTTTCCTCGCCTCTCACCGCGTTAGGAGCCAGGCAGAACATCAAGCTTCCTGACAAACCTAGCTCTGTTCTCGTTCTCTTCGCCTCTCAGCTGAAAGACGAAACAAAAAATGAGAGAGAAAGGAAAAGACTGGAGAATGGAGATTTCATGGGGAGCAACAGCTTTAAGGTCATCAAGAGAAGACGGGAAAAAGCTGCAAAGAAAAAGCCTAGCACTGCGCATCTTCCATTTTCCAAGTTCCTCATTGACAGTACCTAGTCAGAGACTTCTATTTTTTTTTCTTTTTTTCTTTCCCCCCCCCCCCAAAAAAAAAAAAAAAAAAAAAAAAAAAAACAACAACAAAACCCTGTCTTTCCGAATGTTTCGGGGTTTTTTTGTAACGAATGAAACACGAGGAAGCTGATTCACAGGGATGCAGGTGCCTCTGTTCTGGTGGGTCAGTACAACCTGAAGCCTCAGAGGAGAGACAGGAGAAGGCACTTCAGGTTTCCAGGAATGCATTTAAAAAAAAAAAAAAATAGTGATCCAAGACGATAGATAATTTTCCTTTTGGTGTGTACTTCAAAGAAGTGGGCGAATTTCATTCTTTGTGTGGCAGGAAAGAGAACTCTGGACCTCTGTTCTTGTGGCTCAACAGGAAAGGAGTATTGGAAAATTTCCATCCCTTTTTCTGCACCTCACGGAGGTGCCAAACATCAGCTTCAGCAGCTCCAGCGAAGGAATAAAGTTGTGAGCAGCCTGCTGCTCTCCCTGCCCGTGTTTACTGCAGCGAGAATGACTCCTTGTCAGGAATAATTCCGTAATGGGAGTGACAACCATTTAGGGGCTGAGTGGTGTCATTAGATGTGGCTCGCCTGCTCTCCAGCTACTTTCGCTGGCAATTTGTGCCGCGTTGTCTTTCAAGATGTGCGGGAGGGGACGAGGGGAGGGGGGAGTGCAAAGAGTTCTCTGTTTCCAAACCTTTCTAACGGGAAATAGCAGGATGCTGCCGGCTGAAGGGGTCACTAGGGTGAGGCGTGGAGAAGGGGGAGTATGGGGAATGGGAAAGTAACCCCAAATTTCTCTTCATCAAATGTGTAGATCCCTGATGCTTCCCCCATGTTCCCCAGAGCATTTGCAGGTGTCAGTGAGCAGGCACCAGCCCCCAGTGGGAAGGGAATCCTTTTCCTGTGCATGTAGGATTTCTCTCACACCCAGAGGATTGCTGGATCCTCGTTTTCATATCGCTCTCGTGTCACTTTCTCAGATGTTACAGTGAGCATTCATCCAGGGTTTCCCTCCTGGAATTGCAGAGGAAGGAAGTGTTAAGCCCGTTACAAATACCCTTTTTGACTGACAGCTTAAAAAACCCTTCAGATTGCAAAGCAAGTTGTGTCCTGGTTAGATATTATTTACTGACCATTATTCACCATGGAAAATAGAAGTTGTGGTAGCTCTCAGACACTCATGTCAGCTCTTAAAAAGAGCTTGATTTTGTTCAAGGGCAAACAAAATAGGCAAGGAGAACAAAGTGCTGGAAATGCTGTTGAGGTTTTCATTTTCTGGGATCTCACCCTGAAGCCACAAACCAGCATGGGCTTTGTTGGAACAACACTCTTCCCATGGCAGCTGGACTGGCAAAGGTTTCCGCTTCTCATCAGTCAGTAGGATAACAAATTTCACTCTTCCACCGGACAGAAAGAAATCAATATAACGAGAGATGTGGAGAGGGTAAAACTCAACCAAAACCTGGAAGAGCCAGAACAGAACCTCCTTGGCTTTGTTCCACCTGCTGACCACAGGCTGGCATCTCCTCCTCTGACTCTCCATGACCACAGGAACCCCTTGGTCCCAGCAGCTGGGGAGATGGCTGTGTCCCTCCGCAGGTGCCAGACAGCAGCAGCGGAGAGCTGAGCCCTGGCCCTGTGCTGGGCAGCTAATCTGTTCTGACAGCAAATAAAGATGTTTTCTCCTCTTCCCCCGTGGATAGCCACTCCTTAAAACAACTTGTTGTGGTTTGTTTTCAATGCTCACACTGAAAAACAGCAGAGGTGCGTTGAAATGATTGAATTGACTCAGGGAAGATGGTTAATCACGTTTAGTTGTGTGACACATCGGAGCCTCGCTGCAGTGATACGGTTTATGAATCATGTTCCCACAGGGCACGAAGGAGTTGCACAGTTTTATGTAACAAAACGCTTTTAGGTGATCAATCCCTCATGTACTTTACCTGGATGGCTCCACAGATCCCCACAAACACTGTACCTGCTAATTTTCATATGTTTTGTGAGGATTTTTGGATCCATTTGTGCATACAATTAGCAGGGCAGACAGCAGCAATTCTTAGGAGAGGGCAGGCAGGCTGGGATTTAAAATAAATACAGATGTTGGACAGAATTCATGTTGATAAAACATATCAATTCTAATCTTGGTATAAACCAAAAGGCAGTGGTGGGTTATTATTTTTCCAGCTGGCAGGTGAAAGTTATATTTACACAGTGCTGAAGGAAGAGGGTGGAAGAGAGAGCTGCTGGGCTCTCTCAGCAGCCTCAAGCTCTCACTTGGAAATAATAATTTATGGAGCTGACATTCTGTGGACAGAAACCTGAGGGCAAGTCAGCCCTGTGAGGGGAAGGACACATCTGAGAGATATGAAGTGTGAGGTCCACATGGCCGTGAGTGTCGGCATGTGTGATGGATGGGCAAGAAGTTCAAGCAAGTGCAATAATGGATTATGAAAGCCGTCCTCACTCTGGGAAGAAGAATTGCCCAGGTGCTTAAAGAAGCAGCAGCAATGGTGCCACAGGGAATGAAACCCTTTATTTCTGTCACTGGAGCCATGCCAGAAGGATCTGCACTTCAGAGAAGTTCTGCATTGTCCAGTTTCTTCTCTGTCTCCTGGATGGTGATTGATTTACTGACCTTGAGTCCAGCACCTCGCCCTGTGAGCAGCACACAACCTGTCCCTGCCCTTCGTCCAGGCTCTGACCTTTATCTCTCCATGCATAATCCAGGAATCTCATTTGAACTCAGTACAAAAATACAGTTTTATGCTGCTGCATAATGTAACACAGGCTGAGCCTATTGCAGGGACTTGAGAACATGAAGGTGAGGGAGAAACGCTTCTAACCATTTAGTCGTGCCTCAGAAGTTGAAAGAGAGGGCTCTGCTGTCCTGGGGACTGTGGAAACTTGGTGGGGAAGGTGTGCTCTGTAAAATGAGCCTCCTGAGCCTTCGGAGGGCAGAGGAGGCTCAGCCACCCATCCCCAGGGTTTCCTTCCAGCCCTGCTGTGAGCCCGGAGAGGGAGGATGTCCTGCTGTATCCCTGCTCTGGAAGAAGCTGGGATCTGAACTCCGGCCTCGGCACCCCGATGCAGAGCTCTGAAGCAGCAGCACATCACTGACCCCTGGTTCAGCTGCGGGCCAGCCGGGCTGAGCCTCCAGGGCGCTCGGACCTGTCCAGCTGGGCTCCTTGGGCTCTGCCTGCCTGCAGCCCTTTGCCTGTCCATCTTACCCACTCTGCAATCTCCTCTCCTCTCTCCTGGCTGCCCTCCCCATTCCCTCCCTTTATTTCCACCTTTCCCGACCTCTGCCCTCCCCCTGTCCCCTCTGTGCCCCTCGCATTGTCCTTCCCTGCCTTCGCATCCCTCTAAATCCTTTCTGACGTCCGAGCTTTTGCTCTGCTGGCTCCTGGCCGCTGCTGGCCGCTGCTCTGCCTCTCTGTTTACACGCATGTCTGTGCGAGCCCTGTGTGAGATAAAGCGTGGAAAAGCGCCCCTGTGAGAGCTGTTTTCCTTCTGCAGAGCAGATCCTCCTCTGAGCCGAAATAATAATGACTCAGCGCAGCCGCGGGTGAAGAGCCGTGTGTGCTCCTCGAGAAAGAGGGATGCAGATGAGCTGCCCAGCCTTTGGACTGAATCTCCGCCTAGAGGATGATGCCTACAAGTGAAAACCGCAGCGAAACAGCAAGATGAGAAGCAGAAGAAATTATCCAACATGAAATTAACTTTTTAGCTCTGTTTCCCACTGCCTGGATGGACCAGAGGCCAGGCAAAAAGGAGCTCCTCTCTTGCTCTTGCCTACCATGCAAAGACCTCCCAGGGGTTTACCCATTCCCTTGGTGTAACTTGAAACATAATCACATTATAAACAGGAATTGCAGCATTTTGAGCTTTCAGCTAAGCGTTCTTGAACGGTCACTTGTCAGTTTGACTCCAGCATCCTTTATCAGTCACTTTATGCCATGGCATTTCAGCTTGAAGACAACCAGCTGCATCTTTCAACATTGCCCACTTGATCTGGCTGCCAGTTTCTCTCTGACTCACAGCGTTTTATTTTAAGCAAAAGGAGTCATGAAATATTTATCCTTTTTCTTGGGAAACTTGAAACTGGAGGCAAAGTGTAACATTTTTGCTTTTTCTCTTCTGCCTCCATGTCTCTGAACTGCTCCACTCACTCTCTCTGGGATGGGAGAACTCAGGAGTGACCACCAGCCTCACTTTGCAGATATTGGGATTTCTCTGTGGGACAGGGGTGTGAGAGTCTCACTAACACAAAACCCCTTCCACCTTCTGCCCATCCCACAAATTCACCCTGTGCCCCCACATCCCCTTTGTGCCTTCCTGATTCTTCTGGGGGTTTCCAGCACCACTTCTGAGACAGGCAATTGCACACTTTCTCCATGGGTTTCTTCTTTTATCCTAAAGGAAGCAGCAAAACCCAAATGTTTTGGTAAATTTGAAAGCCACAAAACAATCTACTGATTATCTTCGTGTACTTTCTGTGCTCTTGGCATCCTTTAGAGAAGGCTTGCCCTCTTCTATCACCAGTGGGAAAAGGGGAAAGGCCCTACTGGAGCTGCTTGGTTGCCAAGCTGATTTACCCCCACGAGATAATGACAAGCCCGTGGGAGGAGGTGATCGGCGGAACAGGTCCCACAGGCTCCTGTTAAGCTGTCTGTTGTCATCCTGCTGCTGCTTTTAGGTCCAAACAGCCAGGCAGGGTCACAGCCACACATTTCCCTGGGGTTTATGTCAATCTTTTGACTTTTCGTTTTACTGGGGTGTTTCGGTTTTTTATTTTTTATTTATGGAAGGGATGGCGCTGGGCCTGGCTTTGGGTTGTGGATAATCTCCCTTAGAGCTTTTTGATCCGTTTTCCAAAAAGATTATTTTAATCTCTTCCTCCCTTCCCCCAGCACATCTCACCACACCAAGGGATAATTATTTATCCTCTTGGCTCACCTCGCTCCCACTGGCCACTGTTTAATGCTGGCCGGATGCCCGGAGCAGAGGAGACAGGGTGAGTTTTTGTGCAGGGGATGTGATGTGGTGTCAGTGGTTTGAGACAGCAGCACGAAAGGACTAAATCCACACTTAAGTGAACGATCACAAACAATCCTTTTGTTGCTGTGCCCTGAGCCAGGCAGGGGCCAGGCTGGCCCTGGTTTGAGCAGTCCCTGGGATGCTCTGCTTTGCTGTGGAGAGTTGTCCTGCTAAGCAAGAAGGGAGCAAACACCAAAACCCTTCAGGCAGAGCCAGGCAGGTCCCCAGCACCCCACACAGTGAAAAAAGGCAGCAGCTGAGACCTTCTGCCTGTTCAGTGCTCAGTGTAAACAGCACTGGGTGTGCTCTGGAGGAAATGATCATATTCATGTTCAGAACCCCTAAACTCTCCCAAAATGGGTCTGTTACTTCCTTCAAAGGCTGCTCTAAAGCCTTTGGGAATGGCTGGCTTTGGTCTTCAAGAGGATAATTATGGAGAATGTCACCAACCTCAGGCCACATAACCTAGACAGCATGTACAGGCTGATAAAGGGAATTGGAAATTCACTCAGAAATATGATTTGAAATGTATCTTTTTCCCCTTTCTCTTCCTTCTGCTTTTGTCTTTAGCAAACCCCTCTTCCTACTCACCCAGTTCTGGAGGGTAATTTGTCAATTCATGACTTGTGGAGCCTACTTGAAAAGGTTCAATTACTGAAGAAAGGTTCTGGCTCTGCACTTGCAGCACTTCCATTCCCTGGTTTTGCTGAACCTCTGTCTTCATGGAGATTACACACTCATCTTAATTAGGAAGTGGAATAGGAAGAGAGAGGCTTTTTAGCTTGCAGTATTCAACTTTGATCTGACTCATTCCCTTTCATTCTGGAAAAAAAACATTTCAAAGACTTCCAGGAGCCTCAGTCTAATGGCATTGACCAGAGGCACTGTCAGCCTTGCTGGAGAAGAGAAGAGAAGAATGCACTGATATCACAGTTTCTCACAGAGTGTAATAATGCCCTTCTCAGAAACCAGCCTTCATTAGACAAATTTCTGAATTTAAGGTCATATTCTTTTCCTTGGGTGCTTCTCATTTAAGAGTCTATAATGCAGATGCATCTTATATTTTGGTTAGCTTTACCCAGGGAGAGAAAATTATTCTTTGTCTCTTACTTTATGTTTCACAGGCAGTTATTAAACATACTTAAATACACTGAATATTTTCAAGAAACTTCATGGGCTTTACCCTCAAAAAGGAGGAGGAACTCTAAATTCAACTTTCCTCTCTCCTGGAGCAGCATTGGAACATCGAAAGAAATTATTTACAAACTGGGCTGAGTTGTTCAACAATATCAAAACCACCACCAGCTTCTGAGGATTTTTTGGAGAGGGTTGTGGAGGGTTTTTTGCCATCTTTTCAGGAGATATTTGCTTTAAACATTAAAATGTAGTCATGGGGTTGGGAATGTATTTCTGGGTAGCCCCAGAGGTGCCACATTCTGTGAGGAAAATGCACAGCACAGAAGAGGTAATTGCACCTGCATTGAACTGTACCACAGATCTTCACAGCCTCCGTCATCACTGTGCTTTGAGGAGCAAATGGCAGGATGGAAATGTCCTGGGAGATGTCTCCGGTTCTGGAGCTCACCCTGTGCCTCACTGCTTTAGTTGTCACCTGCTGTCCTCCTCCCCAGGCTGTGCAGAGCCTTCAGCAATGATGCATTATTAACATCCTCTTTCTGGGCATCAGAAATCAAACGTTAACAGACTCATACAAAGTGCTCCAGTTCAGATTACTCCTTTCTTCCTCCTTTCTTTTGCTCGCAGGAGACGTCGATACAAAGCACGATCTGAGCTGGGGGTTGGCTCAGGGTGGAATTTCACCACAAAGTTACTGTCGGAAAAAGGGGAGGGTTGCTGAAGTTTTGGTGCATTTAGTCACAAATAAACACCTGCTGCAAGATGGAAAAATCCAGCTTTTGCTAATATGTGAGACATGGAGCTTCATCTGAGGTTTAATAATTAAAGCAAACGAGCAGCCACTCCCTGCAGAACACACACACCCTTCTTGTGTCCTTCTTCTTGAGCAGCCCAGTTTCCCACTACCTTTATTTAAAATAATAATAAAAATATTTCTTTTAAAAAAGGGTATGTGATTTTCAAAATCAGGCAATCCTTTCCCCCAAAAGCTCCCATTCAGTGCTAACAATTCCTCTTGATTTCAATAGAGGAAGAGACCCGGGGAGACTCTAAAACCTTTGTGCGAGTCTTCACGCTGTCTGCAAGGAAGAACAGTGAGACCAATTTCTCAGTCTCTCAGCTGCCTTCTGCCTTTCACAGGACACAGACTTCTCCTCCCTTCAAATGCCAAAAGCATGGTTTGGGGGTAAATAACCCAAGCCATAGTGGCAAGATTTGTCAGATTGTTCTTTGAAAGGACCATGGGAAACTGGGCAGTGGAATGGAAACCACTTTGCAACCTTGCTGCCCTTTAAAAAAAAAAAAAAAAAAAAGCACCCAAAAATTAGAGGATTATAAATATAATCACATCTAAAAATAGATTAGAGTGAGGGGACCTGCTCCCCAGGCTGTCCAAATTGTGGAAGATCTTATAACTGCAACCCTACATTTTCTATCCTGGCTGAACTGACCCAACAAACCTTCAGGGACGGGGCATCGCCAGTTCCTGACCTGGAGATGTTTTGTCAGACACAGAGGCTGGGAAAGAGTCCAGGATCTGCCATCAAGGGTCAGCCAAGGATCCTGTTTAGAGACTGCCCTGGTGACAAATGACACGTGAACCTGCCTGGCCAGGGCTGAGGGCACAGCCTGCCCTGGAGGGGCTGAGCAAAACTCTGAGGGGCCCAAACAGAGCTGTGGCACCCTCTGAGCAGTGTTATCAGCCCTGCCTCAGCACAGCCAGGTATGAATAAAATATCACATGAATGCATTCATCCCACCTGGAGAGCTTGTCTGGCACGCTGAGAAACCAGCCAGCTCTGTCTAATAAAGAGCTTCCTTTGGTGCTTCAAAGGACCTGCTCACACCGATCAATTGCACCTTTCAAACACAACTTAAAAGACTTGCATTCTTTTGTTTTAATTATTTTTTTTTAAACAAGATCCAGCAAGGGGACAGATAGGGAGAATCCTCAGATGCGTCAAATTTGGGGTTAGTTCCTGTAATATGGGAAAAATCAAATGGTTTTCAAGCTATGGCAGGAGTGATTTTATATTTAGGAAAAAGCAGCAGGGAGTGATTCCAAATGCAGCCTGGCTGAAGATGGACAATTGGGCAATAAATACATTTCCAAGCTGTAATGAGGAGGAAGCAATTGGTGAAGGGAAGTGTTTATCCTTGCAGTGTTGCCTCCAGAAAGAACTTGCCTGTTCCCACACACAGCACTGTCATGCTGGAGCAAGCAGTGCAGCAGTAGAGCCTGGGCTAAGCCCACAGGACCCGAGGACACATTTGGTGACCTTTGGGACATGAACTATTCCAAAATAACAGTGGGGTGGATAAGAAGAGATAAACGATGAGGGGAAAAAGAAGGAATATTTTTTTCCATTTCACTTCCCAAGATGAATATAGCACAAAGCCATTACTTCAGAGCTCACTCTGAATTTAATTTCAATGGCACATTTGGGGGAAGAACTCCTGCTCATCACAAAGGTGTCAGACACCGTGTGTGAGTGGTTCCCCTTGCTCCAGGCATTGAGCAAGTTTCTATATTTTACTTTAATGCAATGGGTTTCCCCTTGTTGGATGAATCACATCCAAACCAGGTTTATATTTGGCTCTGTAATTCAGCTCCTTCCTTTGTGGCCCTTCAGGATGGAATGCTCTCCCTCTTCTCTGCCTCCCTAAATGTGACATTAGCCTCCCATTTTATTTTGGTCTCTTACCTGGTTTCCAGCTTTCTTAAGGTATTATTTTGATCACCTCAATCGTCCCAGCCCCTTTCTGCGTCATGCTTGGTTAGGTAGGGCCAGATCATCAGAGGGGACACAAATCTGGTAATTCCAGTGAAAATCATGGAATTCTGCTGCTTTTTTGCAGCCTCTGGATGTGACTGACAGGTCTTGCAGGAGCCAAATGAGGTTTTGATACACCCTGGATTGTGCATGTCAGAGTGACTCAGAGCCTGTGGAGGTGGGAATAGTGCCTGGGCACAAATAACATTTACTTTTTTTTGTGGGTTTTTTCGTTGTTTTCTCTGCTATAGGTAAAAGAATGAGCTCAGTTAATTTTCAATTTATTTTCCCTTCACATTCTCACTCTCCTTCCCATAATAGTTTTTCCTCCAAGGTGTCAACAGGAGCATCCTTCTCTACAAAATACCAATCAAGAGGATTCCAGTTAATTGCTTCCTGCAAACCCTTATAAGCTAAACAAGCCAATCCACCGTTCTTTAATTCCCATTTTCTTTCTGTTATTAGGGGCCGGTCAGCGCTTAGGGATGCTGCTGATAAGCTAATAGCCGATTAGGACGCTAATCACGTGCCATCTGGAATGAAAAGACGACTCCAGGGAGAAGCAGAACACAGATTCAGCATTTCAGAAGGAGGGAGCTGCTGCAGCGCTTGTAGTGTGCCTGTGGAGCGGCCAAGGGAGAGAAGGGATGGCCAGCAGGGCTGTCCCGGGGACAGGGATGGGCACAGGGATGGGCACAGGGGTGAGCACAGGGATGGGGACAGGGATGGGGACAGGGATGGGCGCAGGGATGGGCACAGGGGTGAGCACAGGGATGGGCACAGGGATGGGGACAGGGATGGGCGCAGGGGTGAGCACAGGGATGGGCACAGGGATGGGCGCAGGGGTGAGCACAGGGATGGGCACAGGGATGGGCACAGGGGTGAGCACAGGGATGGGCACAGGGATGGGGACAGGGATGGGCGCAGGGGTGAGCACAGGGATGGGCGCAGGGATGGGCACAGGGATGGGCACAGGGATGGAGACAGGGATGGGGACAGGGATGGGCACAGGGGTGAGCACAGGGATGGGCACAGGGATGGGCACAGGGATGGAGACAGGGATGGGGACAGGGATGGGCGCAGGGATGGGGACAGGGATGGGCGCAGGGATGGGGACAGGGATGGGTGCAGGGATGGGGACAGGGATGGGCGCAGGGATGGGGACAGGGATGGGGACAGGGATGGGGACAGGGATGGGGACAGGGATGGGCGCAGGGATGGGGACATTCGCTGCTTTTGGTAGAGGTGAATCTCCTGTCCCCTCCCCTGGCTGGATGCACAGGAAAGGCAGAGCTGGGTTTGCTGCATGGAGCTGTTGCCACTTCTCTTTCAAGCGCTCAAGGAATATAATCTTGTTTTCCCAGACTCTCATCTACCTCATGTAGACTAAGGGTTGGCAAACACTTCAGTCCTGCTTGGGAAGGTGTGAGAAGAAGATTTAACATGTCTGTCCTTCACCCCAAAGATGGGTTCCTCCTCACTGTTCCCAGACGGGGTCTTTGTGCTACAAAACACCGCAGTGAGTGCCTGGAACCTGTGAATATCTGAAAGTCAGACTGCACCAGCTCAGGAGAGGCTTCTTTTGGGTCAGCTTGAGCGGCCAGGACCTGAGTGCCATGACTTGAATGAATGGAGCACACCCCATCCCCACTCCCTGTGCCTGAGATGGTAACGGGCATCTGGGATGTAGAGCCCAAATCCATGAAAGGAACATCTGCACAGCCAGGATCTGCCGCCCGGAACCTGGGGGTCAACAGAAAACCTCCATTATGGCATGTAACCTCAGGTCAGAAAGGGAGCAGGCAAAGAAAACAGAAGGCGTTGTCTGGACAGAGTCCTCTGAGCTCCTTTGCGAGGGCACAGACCAAATCACAGCTCAGTTATTGGGGAAAAAACCTGCATCCTGCACCTCCTCCAGCTGTGCCCAAACGCTGGGAGCAGGCAGCTCCTGCCTCCAAGAGGAAGGGAGCTGCTCTGGGTCAGGACAGGGTGCAGCCAGGCTTTCCCCTTGCCCTCGCTCCTGTTTACAAGGTGATGGTGATCTTTACCTTTCCATGCTCTGTGGCACTGTGAAAATGGCCGTGAGTTAAAGAAAACCTTACTTTGTTTTGTTTTGTTTTGTTTTGTTTTGTTTTGTTTTGTTTTTTCAGTCTGTGTTTAAAGAAAACGCTCGAGGTGGTGGCAGCACCCAGGTGGGGCACTGTAGGATGGAGAGGCACCAACTCCAGCTGGAGCCGGGGATGGTGGAGCCCCACTTGGGAGCTGCTGCTCTGGGAGCTGTCAGTGTCCAGAGGCTGGGTGAGGGAGATCAGCACCACTCCTCCAAGGAGAGGGAGGGAAGGCACAAAGCCCCGGGGCCGTGCAGAGCTGCCTGCCTGCACCAGATAAGTGTTCTGCTGGATTGGGCTGAGGGGATAAACACAGAGGCTTTGTGTTCAGGTAACTCAGAGCACACTCAGGAACAGAGCAGGGTCACCTCAGCAGGGATTGTCCCCAAGCCCTCAGTGCAGGCAGGTTTTCTCTTCTGTGAGTGTGAATTTTAATGAGTGAAAGAGGGTGTCTGTGCTTTCTAATTTTTTTTCTCGGTGTTTTTATTTTTTTCCCGCCCCATTCAAATAAACATTTGGTATCTGAACAGTTTATTCAAGCAACTCTGCTGCCTGTTTACTCCACCCCCTCCTGCCCAGAAGGTCTCAGGATCTCACAGCCTGAGGGGTGGATGGAGGAAAATGCCATTTCCATTTTACAGGGAAATGAGGGATGGAGAAGCAAAGCGATTGATCACGATTAATCTGTGGTAAAACAGATTCCCCCCCATCCCAAATCCTACCTCCTGTGTTATCCTTGTTCTGTGTGCCTTTAATAAGAACAGATTTTGGTCCTAGAAATCGGGCTCCATTCATGCTCAATGCAGCGTGAAATCCTGCAGTCTTTACTACATCTCTGGAGACTTGGGCTGCTTGTATGTGAGATCTGGCTTTCAGCTCTGGCTCCTGATTTTAATTTCCATAGTCTACAGGTGCTTGGCTCGAGAGCCTGCCCTGCTGCTGGTCCTGAATGCTAATTCCAGCCACGCTGTATGGAAGAGCTGCTCCAAATGTGATAAGGAAACACTGGGAGCTAGTGCCAGAGTCTCAGCTGATTGCAAACTGATACCGCCGCCTTGTTTAAGTGGAAAATTAGATGGGGGGAAAAAAAAATTCATTAAAATATGGTAGACATTTTCTCCGGGCTCTTTTGAGGCTGCTGTTTCTCGATGCATTCCAATAAGATCTCTATTCCCTGTGCCCTTGTAATACAGAGCAACTGCAACAGCCTGTCAGAAAGGACATGACTAACTGCTGTCTTTTCTCTGGTCTGTTGTAATTAGGGCACCAGGAACGTTTATGGGATTTGGGCCCTTGCTTTCAATGAGAGTTGGGCTCGTGCCCCCATTTTAATCAAGTACGGGACCGGTTATTATTAATGTAGGACTGTGGATGCACATGACTGCTTCCAGAGTTAATGAAGATGGATTTCTTTCCCAGAATAGATTACAGGCCCAGGTCCTGCAACCTCTGATTGCGAGGTGTTCTGGGGGAGTAAATCATGAGCTGCTGCAAGATGACAGAACTCTGAAGATCAGCAAGAACCGCCCCTCCTGAGGATGCTCTTGTGGTGGGAAATGATTAGGAAGCAAATGGGATTTACTTGCTTTGGATAAAATTTGGGCTGGGGTCTAGAAAATAAAGAAACAGCAAGAAATGAGTCTTGGAATGCCCCATAGCAGGAAGTGTTCAAGGCTGGGTTGGACAAGGCTTGGAGCAACCTGGGATAGTGGATGGTGTCCCTGCCCCTGGCAAGGGGGTGGAGTGACGGGAGCTTTAAGATCCCTTCAAACCCAAGCCTTTCAGTGATTCTGTGATTTTGAACTCTGAAAAGCCAGTTTCTCCCAGGCATCAGGTTACTGAGCTCTTGGCACTTCGCTGTGCCCATCCCCATCCATCACACCCTGTCTGTGTCTGCATCCTGAGACACAAGCTCGGGCCTCCCACACCACAATATTCCCTCTCCTTGTGTCCCTTCTGCCCTTCACGTGCCCTAAGGCAGGTCTGCAGCTCCGTGTGTCTCCAACTGCAAAATAAAGACGCCGCCGTTTCTTGCTTAGTTCGACAGTTTTCAGACAAATCACATCCATTTTGTATCTGTCCATCTTTGTGCACAGTGGTGCATGATGGCAGCTGGGGGTTCTTGGAGACAGAATAATAGAAATACCAACTGGGTGAGAAACACAGGGAAAGACAGGACAGTGTGAAGGGCAGGGATAAAATCCACAAGGTCAGGGATTTCCAGCCATGTCTGGCCTGATCAAGCGCTGGCATTAGTCCTGCTTCAAGCTGGAGGTTGGATTAGAGACTTCCAGGAGCACTCTCCAGCCAACACTGCTATGATCTGGAGATTAATTCAGCACAAGCTGAATTTCTCCTGTTTTAAAACAGAGAAGTTGTGTGGATAAACTTATGTCCCCTGAGATTCGTGCCTGAATCGCATTGGAAGGAACATCCTCGGTGTTTAATCTCCTGTAAGGCAACTCGACTGTGCAGTGAGGAAAAGCGAAGGACAGAGGGGAGTCCCCAGTTTGTTTCCAGAACCCACATCAGCACGGGCTGGCCCAGCATGCCAGGTCAAATGGCCAGGTTAGACTGATTTAATGAGGAGGCTTAAGCAAATACATTTCACCATCCAAAGGGATGAAAGCACAGACAACGTTTTCTTCTCTCTTCTTGCTGAGCTGAAACTTGTCATGCCATGATTTGATTTCATTTGATTACGTGCTTACATGATTTGGCAGAGAAACTGCATGAGTGTAGCACTTGTCTGCGGGTCTGTTGAGTTTAGATAACTGAGTGCTGTCTCTGTTTTGATAAGGACTCTATTTTGATATGAGCAGCCCACCACTGGGTCATCAGCAGAGAGTCAAAATTGTGTCAGCCCTTCTGCTGTTCAGCTCCAGGCTTCCCCTGCAGGTTTCCTGTGGAGGCTGGGAAGTGTCCATCCCTGGAGACATTCAAAAATGGATTGCAAAGTGGCCTGAGCAAAGCCTTCAAAGCTGGGCCTGACCTCAAAGCTGGGTCTAAAATCATTGTCCTCTGCTTGGAGAGGGGGATGGAGCAGAAGGCACCCAGGGGTTCCTCCAGTTTACAGCCCCTCATGGTATCACAGGGGGAAAATGAGCTGAGTTTTCCTCAGGAAAAACACTCAGATCAGCACTTACAGAGGCAGGGTCCATATGAATTACAGTGTCAGGAAAAGTTACCAACGCATGAAATTCCTCCTTCACCCTGAGCGTATTGGAATTGATTCATTCTCCTGAGAAATGTGCTCACGCTTGGCACTCAATCCGTTCACTTCTCTTTCAATCTGCACTGAACACCCACACTGAAAACTTGGGGTTGATCCCAGCATTTTTGTTTATTCGAGGTTCTGTGCAGGTTTGTAGATTTGATGGCTGGAATGAGTGATTGCAGTAAACACCCCTTAAAAAGAGAGTGATGAAGCACCCTTTTAACTTTCCTCCTTTCTAATCTGTCATCACATTAGAGCAAGCATGGTAGTCTCTGTGCAATCAAATCCTTCCACATTTAAGCAGAATTCTGCTTTCAAACAATTGCTGTACAAAATTCCAGAGATGTGCTGTCCCTTTTGAAGATTTCACAGCCCAGGGTATTCCCACACAGAAGTCTGTGTGACTCCGTATTTTTGTAGCTAGACTTTAACTAATCTTAACCTCAACTGCCAAAATCTATGAGAGTTTTCAGCATCAATATATTTTTACCTGGCAGTAACACCTGCTCTCCCTTACCTGTCAATAATTCGATTAGAATTTAATTTCTTTAAAAAATTCCAGAAAAATTTAATACAAAGAAGACCCAATGTGTCACCTTTCATTCCCTCTTTACATTCAGGGTGTTCTACTTCCAGGCAAAGGAGATTTTAACCGTTTGATCATCCATATTACGTCTTATTCTTCCCGTAGGATATAATGCTCCATGGAAGCTGATCCATGCTGAATGACTAGCTGTTGTAAAATGCATGTGAGAAAACAAAATGGTTTGATTACATCTTCTAAGTCATGAAATCATGGAGGAAAAAAGACAGGATTGGAATACAGAATGTGCCAGAACTGATCCTTCTCCCACTGGTTTAGGAGGACTGGGATTTTCCTGCTGGGAAGAATCTTGGCAGTGCCAAGGGCAGCAGCATCCTTTCGGTGAGGTGTTTCAAGCACTGCACATCTTGGGGACACCAGCAAAGGTCTCAGGGACAACCTGGTGCCTCAAACGCTCCTGTACAACCGCGGAGTCTCTCCTGCTGCCTCGGGGGTGGCACCAGAGTTAAGGAAATGCAAACCCATTTCAAATGCAAATACCAAGGCAACAGCTAGCATGAAAAATAGCAGCTCTGAATGTCAGGGAAAGAGCTTTAGAGGCTTCGTCTGCCTCGTTTCAGGCAAGTTGTCCGAATGTGGGCAGGCTGCTGTTTCCAGAAATCTGGGCTGGAAAGGGAGAATTGTCTGCACAGGTTCTCTAACCATTTCCATGGGAGCAGTGACCTGGGAGAGCTGTGACCTCCTGTGAGAGACCTTTGTGGGAAGCCTGGGAGGATGGAGGGTCCCAAAGTGGGATTGCAACAGCAGAATTGGGGAGGAATCAAACCTTTTCTGCTTGGAAGCAGGGCAAGAACAAGAGGCTCTGCAGCAGTGCTGTGTCAAGGAGCAAGACTCATCATTGCAAGCCAAGGTTGGCTTCTCTTTCATTCTGACTCTCTCCAAGCTTCTGGAGAGAGTCAGGGGATGATTGGAGAACATGACAGAAACTTGCTGAACAGCAGTAGCAGAAGAAGAGATGTCTGGCAATGCTGAAGGCTGGAGTTTGAAAAACAGGAGGAGAAGCTCCAGGGATGGGCCAGGACTGACATTGTTTTGGAAGAGGAAGATTCAAGGGTCTTGCCTCAGCCTGTGACCTGATACTTCTCCCTCATGTGCTATAAAATCTGTTTTGCTCACTTTTTTTTTTTTTTTTTTTTTTTTTTTTTTTTTTTTTTTTTTTTTTTTTTTTTGCTACAGGATTTCAGGTTAAAAAGAAAATTTCACAGAGCTTTCCAAGGAAACAGAAGCTGATGTTACCTCAACAGCCTCAGCCACCCCTTGCCAAGTTCTGCTCTGGCACAAACAGGTCTGTTCCATCTGCTGTGTATTTCTAGCTCTCTAAATTGGTGTTCTGCCCACGTGATCCATTCTCTGTAACAGAAATCTTCATGGGCCATTTCTAGCAGCTCACTCGGTCTCTCTGTCCCTGGCTCTGCAGACCAAAATGGGTTTTCTGCCAGCACAGCCCATCAGGGCAGGCAGCTGTACAGCTCCTGTGCTGGGACCCCCAAAAATGTCCCTGTGTCACTTTAAAAAGTACAACCCCAGGTGGAACAGCATCTCCAGCGCCTGAAGAAACTGTGATTTGCAAGATGCTTGGTTCCTCCAGGGCATTGTGCTCAGATCTAGAGGATGGGAATTAATCCTTTCGAAAACACCACTGAGTTTCGCTTTCTTTTAATTTTGTGCCCTGGCCACCATTACAGATGAGAACAGCAGTAACTGCTGTTATTACAGACTGTTTTACCCGCACACACTTCTTTACAGAAAGGCAAACTTCCACAGAACTTTTCTTTAAAAAGAAATTTTCTAGTGAAGACCAGAGGCACTGGATAACACTTCATTTAAATTGTCCAATTAAAACCAAAGTGTCCAAGAGCTAATAATCAAAGCAGATGTTAGCTCAAAATCTAAACCAATTCTTTTTAAAATCTGCTCTTGATGGACTTATGCTAATGAACTATTTCATTATCATGAGAAACTGTAGCTTGTGCGGTGGTTTTAACAGTCTAATTACAGAGATAACACTTGTTTTGTGTGCCCATGATAAGCACAGACTTTTAATTCTTTCAGCAAATAGTGGCATGACAGGAACTGGCCAGGACTCTGCATCTGCAGCTCTACAGAAGGCAAAACCCAGGAGCTCTCAACAGGTGAAGAAGCGTTCAGAGCTCCTCTGTGTCTTCTCTCCGTGGGGGATTAATGAGTGTCTCCGCAGAGCATTTCTTCCAGTGGGTGTCCCTGTGGCTGTCCCAGGGAAAGCTGCCTTGGCTGTGCACAGAGCTGGTGGCTGCAGGTTTTAGGACTGACAAATATTGAAGATATTTATTTATTTTCTATGCCTGGCTTTGCTGCTCCAGGAACACTGGAGGTGGTATCCCTGAGATGTCGAAGAGCAGACTGTGGAGCTGTTATGTTGGCTTTTGATCTCCAAACAGGGAACTCATTAAATTCTTTTAAAAATCCTTGAGAAGAGGGCAGATCCTCATAACAGCCCCCAGGCAAGGGGAAATCTCTGCCCAGGAGGGAGAGGTCAGGGTCAGGTTGGAGCTTTCTTCACAAGCCCTCTGCCTCTCTGCCCACAAGTCCAGGAAAAACAAAACTTGGTCTTTCCTTTTATTTTGCCAGCATTACTGCAGATGCTTTAGCCAAAGGCAAGAGAACAAAACCTCTCTTTTCCTCTGTAGAAGTTGGTCTTTTTTATTTTTCTTCTTCTCAGCCTAAATCATACCTTGCACAAAAATGAAAACTACAGTGCAAGGACCCACACGAGCCAGGATTTCCAGAAATCAGTCACTGATCCCATCTGCCACCACATCTATGAGATGCCTGGAAATTTCTCTGACCTCGTATTAATACAACGTCCATAAACAGAGAAGTTTTAGGACTTTTTCTAAAACCACGTGAGCAAAGCTCTCTGCGTGTTGCCTTCAGCAGGGTCTGGCTTTATCAGGTGCCTTCAGTGCAGGAATCCAAAACTCTGTTTATGCTCAGTCATGGCCACTAGAGCTCCAGTCCCTGCCCTTGTCCTGTGATCCCCTCCATGCCCCACAGCCTAAGAAGGACATATCTGGTTTATTAGTGGGGTGTGAGCAGTGCTTGGGAGCATCCTTGCTGCTGTCCCAAGAGTCCCATGTGCCACTGCAGCCCGGCTGTGTGGCTCCTGGGAAAGGTGTGGATCAGAGGAGCACATCTGGGTGGGGGTGATGAGACTCTCACCAGCTCTCTCATAAATTCAAACAGCACCCATAGACCAGCAGCCAGTGGAGACCAGTGTTCACAAAACCACTTACCTGCACTCTGCTTCAAAAGGGCTGAATTGCACAAAATCCCCACTGGAATAAATCTTTATTCAGAGTACAGAGGCAAATTCTGCTGCCTGTGTTGCTCTCCTGCCTACATCAGCTGCCAGCCCGAGAAAATTGCCAAGCTATAATCAAGAAATTTTTCAAGTCACTCTGACTGCTGGATAAGTGTGGAGGTCATGGGGCTGTTTTCTCCCTCCTTCTTCCAAAATCCATTTTTCATACAGATCAATATCTCTGAAGGCTGAGGGAGAAAACAGGCTTTGGGAATCAAACCTTTTCTGCTTGGAAGCAGGGCAAGAACAAGAGGCTCTGCAGCAGTGCTGTATCAAGGAGCAAGATTTATCATTGCAAGCCAAGGTTGGCTTCTCTTTCATTCTTCAGCTGGATCCTTCCTTTCAATGACTCTCATTTCTTCCTTGTACAGCAGGAGGGTGAATGCTGAATAAAGATCAGCACCTGGCACATCCATGCACTCACAATTTAAAGGAATTGTCTCTTTGCACAGCACAGGACTGAGTTTTCCTCCCATCAGTTGGTGCTGGTGGTTTCTGGGTACTGGAAATCTCGGAGATTGAAGAAATTGAAAAGTTCCTTTCTTGCTTTTTTGTTTTTCCAGGTCCTCATTCACCTGGGAAGGCTGAGGTTCAGCTTTGAGATTCAATCACTTTGATCAAAATTCCCATTTTGAAGGCAATGTGGTGAAAAGCCTATTTAAGATTTACTCCTACACAACCCCATAATGTGGCAGATAATATTCTCAAATGCTGCCAAACTTTGTGTTGGTGATACTGATTTTTTTTGGTACCTCCTCCAAGCTGAGCCTCGGCAGCAGCAGGAGCCTTCCCCCTGTCCCTGTGTGTCCCAAAGCCTCCACGTGAGTGCATAGGTGGCTCTGTCAAACACTTTGGGATGTGTGGAAATTGGGGAAATTCCTGAAGAGCTCACATTTCTGCAGAACCAGTGGTGTTTATCCCACATTTGCTAAACTCCAACCCATTAAAGCAGCTTTTTTTTTTTTTTTTTTTTTTTTTTTTTTTTTTTTTGCATTTCGTGTAACACCACCTCACCCACTTTTAAAGCTGCAGAAATTTGATTTTGCAAACAATCTGCCTCTATTCCTCTCTCAGCCACCCCATTTCTCCATCAAACACCCTCCCTATCAATATCCATCACAGAGCATCTCCTTCAAAGGCCAGCTGCAGCCTCCAACCCTCTCTTCATTATGAAAAGATGGAGTAAATCAGCTCCTCAGCGGGTCCCAAAGGCTTCCAGCCTGCGGTGGAAGATGAATTGCACAATTGCCTTTTATGAGTAATGCAGGGCTTTACAAAGGGCCGTACATCTTCCCAGAACCGTGTGTCCATTAGCTAAATAGCTCTGCTCCACACAGGACAGCCTGCCATATGCAGTTATCCCTCCAGCCGAAACACACCTGCCCCAGTGTGGGAGCTCCCTCCCTTCTCACAGGACACCTTTGGAGAGGGACGAGGTGAGCACAGGCGCTGTAATCTGCAGGTGAAAGAGCTCCGGGTCAGTTTAGCAGCACTGCACTAACAAATATCCCAAATTAAACATGCGAGGAGCCATCCACTCTGGAAATAAAGCTCCTGCACCCTCTGCTGGGGAGCGGCTCGTGTGCTGCACAGCCTGGCGCACCAACGATGTCCAGCTTGGATTCTGCTTTTTCACAGGACTTTCACCTAAAATTCCCTATTTTACCATGGAAATACTCGCGGGGAAGTGGCTGAGAGGGGGAAACAAGCCAGGATCTCTGCTCACCCCAGCCCTTCCTGCCATGCTGAACAAAAAGCCTGCAGATGAGAAGGAAGCCTTGAATAATATATTCGATGCTATCAATAAATCATGTAATAAAACCTAAATAATGTTTCTTCTCCTCCCATCCTCAGCTTGAAGGGCAAGA
Source organism: Hirundo rustica (assembly GCF_015227805.2). NCBI lineage: Eukaryota > Metazoa > Chordata > Aves > Passeriformes > Hirundinidae > Hirundo > Hirundo rustica. The sequence continues at coordinate 6,073,277 of NC_053465.1, forward strand.
GGCCAGGGTACATTAATATTCCTGTTTCTGGATCTTCCCACACTGGAGCTTTTCCCACTTCACAGAATACCCCATTCCTTGCAAGAAAACAATTCTTCCCCATTTAGGAACCCAGTTCCACTGAATGCCTTTATTTTTTTGCCAACAGTGCTATTTCCACTCTGCAAAAAGCAAGAGTGAGACATCCTGCGGGAGACTTGTTAAATCAGAGAAGCCCCCAAACTGATCTGCTTTCTCCCCTTATTTAGGAGAAATGAAATCCAGGCACTTTATGCTACCGAGGTGGGTTGGGGCATGGCCTGTGTGAATGCTCAGCTCTGGGAGAAATCTCCTGCTTCTCCCCAGAAAATCAGCCTCGAGGCAGGCGGTTGCGATGCTTCCCTGGAAGCCCTCGCTGCGTTTGTGCAGTTGGTGCTTAGCTGGAACCACCAGCAGGAATGCGGTTTCCTGGGCTCTGCAGGACGCAGGAGTTCGGCTGGAGAGGGCAGGGGAGGAGGATGCTGCGCCGAGGTGATGCTGAGCAGCCGCGGGCGCGTTTCCAGCTCAGCAGCGAGTTCGTTCTGCCCTCTAGGGTCCGGCTCCGTGGAGGGCTGATCACCTCCCTCCCCACGGAGAGCAGCTCCAGCTTTTCTGCAGGATGGGCTGGAGAGGAAATTCCAGCTTTGAGCCACTCCAGTGCCTGCGCTAATGATGCTGCGCTGGTGAACAGCAGATGGGATTAGGTGGTGCACCAGTACTCCCAGTTCACCTGCTGTGCCTTGCTGCTGTTTGGTTTGACCACTCAGTTAAAAGTGTATTCATTTGTTTATATTCACTGGCTTCTTCATACTCCGATTTCAGTAAAAGCTTCAGCTGAGTCAGGAAAAGGCCAACTATAAATTAATATTTTAGCATTTATCCTTTAAGAAGAAATCAGGACTTGAAAATACACTGCAACTGTGGTTTTTATTTAGTTTGGAGAACCACTCCCAAACCCATGCACTGCTTTTGTGCTCAAAAAGGAATTGAGCAGAAAGCTACAAAAATTAAAGATATGACAGTATAACAAAATCCTCACACCAGTGCTGACCAGTGACAGAGGGAGAAAAAGAATCAGTGAGGATTTCCACTCATTTTTGGTACTAGAAAGTTGGGGAGATAAAGTGTGTCAGTGCATCTTAAAACATTTGTTCAATAAATCATTGGGAAATGCGTAATTTATAGGTCTGGTGATGGGGGAATATCTGGGACTGGCTCAACTGAAGCTGAGAAATCTCTGAAATCCAAAGTGGAAAGAAGAGCTCAGGGACACTTGTTTGTTTTATTCAACAACCATGGCATAAAGAGTAATTTTGTCAGCTTTTTAGGTGTGCCCAGTACCTCCTCTCTCCATCTCTGACTTGTCTCATGCTAAGAGTTCTTCAAGGGCAAGAAGATTAAAAAAAATAGCTCATGAGTTTTGTATGAAAAGCCTCATGTTCCATTATTCACTGAATCACTTATTCATGCCAAATTACATAATCCTTTAGTGTGTCCCATGCCCTCTTCCTTCCACTTCCATTTCTGTCTGCCTTTCTCTCTAGGTATTATTAACTTCCTTATATAAAGAGAGTGACCACCTTGCTGAAAATGCTTTCTCTTTCCAGAAAGACACTTTATGCCCAAAACCACCATTAAGTCACTATTGATGGAAACAAGGTTTCATCAGGAAACAGGAAACAGCTGCCAAGAAAGCAATAAGGGTAAATTATACCCCAGAGCAGAGCTGGAGTAGCATTTAATGGATCAGAGAGATTTCATTCACTGTTCTGCCACTGAGTTATTGCATAGCTTCTTAAAGGAAAAAGGTTTCTGCCTACCCTGAGCTTGAAATCAAAATACTGGAACCAGGTGTTTACCAGGATCAAAAGTTGTTTTTCACCTTGGACTGGGAAACACCAGCTTTGGGTGTCTTAAATGCAGTGCCCAAATGCAGGACTGAGGTTTTACAAACTCCTTCTTACTCTTGCAACACCTGCCTACCCCTCCAGTGAGAAAGGAAGAAATGTTCCTTTAATTTTCAAGGAGAGTAAATTGTTTAATTGGTCAGCAAACAAGGCCAAAAAAAAAAAAATTTTATATATATATATATATATATATACATGTGCATATACATATATATATATACACACATATATATATATACACCCAGACTGGGATTCTGCTTAGGAACGGAGCACAGCAGAGTTTTTGGCAATGAGTTCCTCCTGCACAACTTCAGACTTCATGGGCAATCCCAAATAACTGGGCTAATTTGGGAAAACTGCTTTTACTCAAATTCTGGAATTCATTAGAGTCAGGGGGCTGTGAGCTCACATGGGATCATCGCTGAGTCACTGAAGGTTGTTGGCACAGCTCCCTGGGACCCAGCTCCTGATGGACCAAGAGCTCAACAGCACTAAGGGCAAAGAGTTCAAATAAAATCAGAGTTTTATCTGTGAGAAGACCAGCTAGATGTGTCCCTATGATAGCAACTGCTCTCCTAAGGGATACAAATAATTTGTATTAATATAATTTTTTTCTAAGACTCCACTATTTACTGCTGCTGCAGGGAAAGGGCCTTCCTGATTTTTCCAGATTATCAGGAGGCCAACATCCAAGGAAAAGCAATGCCTCCTCCTGCTGGTCTCCTCTTTTGGCTTGACAAACCTGTGAGAAAAGGCTGCAGGTCTGCTTGGCAGCTCTGCTCTGGCACAGCAGGTGCCACGTCTGGCTCCAGCAGCATCCCTGTGGGATGCAGCAGGACTGTGTCTGGATGCAGCTCATAATCCTGTGCAGACAACTGCGGAATGTGCCTCAGCAAACCGAGAATTTTCCTGTTTATCTCACTGGTGTGAAACCTAATGAGATAAAATATAATGGTGTTGCTGAAGCCCACTCATTGTGCTGTATCCATAGGGAAATGCTCACACCTGGAGTTCTCCAATAGCTCTGGGGAGGATGGAGCTGCTGCAGGCTTCCAGCCACGGCCCCTGGCAGAAGCAGGGGCTCCTGTGCCCGGGCACGCTGTGCATTCTGCCAAGCCTCTGTCACTGCCCTGCCCAAATGATGGGCAGGATTTCCAAAACCCAGGCCCGGGATCATCCAGCTTCTCATGCCACATCTTTCCGGAAAAAAAAACATCAGCATGGAGGAAGGGATTTTACTTTTTCCTTTTCTCTTTACAAAATGGAACTGCTGTTTCTTCAATCAAGATTTCTACAGGAGATACTGTCGGTCAATCCACCTCACTCCTAGACAGTGCTCCAAAATCCAGCTTTCTTGATTTGGGGCTGGTGCCTGGTAAGCCAAGTAACTCATGGGCACTCCCCAGTGCCATCTCTTGGCTCTGAGCCCACCTCGATGACACCAACCTCCATTTTTAGCAGGGTGATAAGGAGCTGGCAAGGGGGGGAAAAGCTTCAGTAACCATCTTTTATCTGACAGGATATGGTTGATGTTGAACCTTAATAGAGTCAATATTGTTAAAGGACTCCGAAGGGGCAGTGTCCTCGTAACTAAGGGCATTTGAGATTTATGAGCTTGATTTTATGCATCGAGAAGGAAAATATATTATAGCATTGGAAACAAAAATGTGTGGAGGTTTAATGTCAGGTTTAATGTCAGGAAGTCAGGTCCCCATTTCTCTTCTCTTCATCAGCCATTAAATACGTCCCCAAAGTACCAAGAAATCCCCAGAAATAAAGAAACAAAGACAACAGAAGAAGTGCAAAGAAAAATAAATGTGTATTTCATCTCATGAAGGTTAAATCTCTGGTATTTTTACTGAATGCAAATTTTCCATTCTGATGCTTTGAGGCTTAAATTAATGATTGTGATTATTTATTTTTTCCTCCATTTCCCTTCCGGTTGCAACCGTCGCTGTTGGTTTTCACACCACACATAAAGAGTTTTGCAGCTGCCACAGTCATTCCTGTGAAGGTACAAGCTGACCCACGCTCAATGCTTCAGTGTAAAAGTCTGGGCTACGTCGCTTTTCCACGGTGCTCATGTAAAACCATGTATGACTGCGTCTGTCGGCTTCTAGCCAGTCCCTTAGGAAAACTACAGGTCATTATTCCCTTGGCACCTGTCCCTATAAAATGTACATTGCACAAAGTCATGATTGAAATGTACAGAGGAAATTACACATTCACCAACAGGGGAAAAAAAAAATTAAAAAAAAAAAAAAGGAAAAAATAAAAGCAAGAAAAGAAAATCCAATTGCTATTTTACAAGAGAAAAGAGTGTCTCATTCCATACATACAAAATGTTTTCAAATTGTACATAAGTACCAAAGGCATTATGAGAGATTCTTTGGAGATGAAACGAAAGTGCAAGAAAGCCAAGGCAACAGAGCAAATGAAAGGAAGCAAAGCAGCAGCTGTCTTTGCTTTCTGAAGGACAACCAAACTTCCCGGCCCAGCCGAGCCCCGGAGCTTCCCGCGCGGGAGATGCGGGCGTGCGGCCCCGCGCTCGTCCCGGAGGGAAATCCTCCTCTAAGCTCTCACTGTCAAGACAAAAACATGAACCATTTCTAGCCCAGGTAAGGCCAAATGAGCCAGGTGCTGCTAGAGTGTCAAGGTATCCCGGGAAAGCGGCAACGCACTCCAGCAATGGATGCACCCTTTGCTCAGTAACCTATCTAGGGCTGCAGCAGCTCTTACAGCTGAGAACTTTGGACCCAGAGATGAAATTCAGGCCAATGCAAAAATTTGATTGCTATCTACTCAAGGCATACAGCAGTATTAAACCGGAAAAGTTAGCTCTTCATGCCTTTATTCAGATTAAACACTGAAGGGTAAGCTCTACCCCATATAAATCTCGTACCTGTGAAAATATTGGCAAAATTCAATCCTAGAGGATGATTAATTTGGTGAGGCTGGTGAAATCTCTGTATAGGGGCTATTGGAATCTGTGGGCTGACCTGCTTGAAAAATCAGACTTTTTGGTTATAATATGGTCCTCTCTTCCATAGTAAGATCATAGATGGGCTTTGAATGTTTCTTTGCTTACACATCTCCTACCTAGGGATTTTTTCAAATATAGGCAAAGGAAGACCCACGGGGCACTGGGATCCTCTGCTTGGGCAGAAGGTTTGTGGGAGACCCTGGCACTGCCCTCAGCCAGCACCGCTGCCGTGGGACAACCTGGCACAGCACGTAAAGACTTTGTCCTTGGAACTCCAAAGGCACAGGACAACTGTTTGGACACACATTTTAAGAATGGGCTTTTTGGACTTGAATTTGGCACTGGCCACTCTATTATATTTGTTTGTTTGAAAGGAAGCCAAAGAAATTATCCCTCAAAGAACTGCATGTCTCTGCTGCATGGCCTGTGCTGCATTCAGAAGTGGGATTTCTCCTTGGGATGACACACACCAATCCCTCCTGCAAATCTTCCGTTTTGAACAGAACTAATTATTGAAAAAGTAATTTGGTTTTATTTTACCCACTGTCTCGCCTCCAAACCAGAATTTTTCTTCCCCCTGTGCATCTCAGATGCAGTTTTATCTGCTTTGATGAAGAACACGTGTGCACACGTGCTCATACCCACATGCACATGCTCCTGCAGCCAAAGTTGTGTTGTCCTTTTACCTTGCAGGTTATGACAAAGATAAACTGTGAGCTTCATTCAATCTGTACAGAATTTACAGTTCAGATGAAGAGCAATGATGAATATATAGGAATACAGTAGCTGTTATTTATGGGCTGTGTGTGTTCATTTTGTTCAGGTATTTTTTAATTAACATCACAGAGGCAATCTTGTATTTTAGCTTCCTGATAAAATCTGTTTAAAGAAGCATTCAAATGCAGTGAATTTCTTAACAAAACAGGACGTTCATTTTTTTCCCTTTTCCCAGTTATGTTGAGTCACATCACAAACCAGGCAGGTGACACCTTGGTGTCTGTTCAATGCACACATGTTGATTACATGTAGAGATACCTATCAGCACGTGGCATGTAATGTGCAATCCATGTGCAGTACATGTGGATAATGTGCCAAAGTGACACCAAGCAAGATAAATTTCACAAATACAGTGTCTATATTGGAGAAACAGGAATATAGTTTCAATGTGTGGAGCGTTGTTGCTGTATAAGAACAGTGGAACCCACCTATATGAATTACTGGTAAAAGAATAAAACATTTATAAGAATAATTTACTGACTTTCCTAAAGCGTTTGATACACCACGCAGCAACTGCAACTATGTTTAAAATCTGCTCTTGATTTAAAATAACAAAAATCTCTGTCATTTATCAGCTACATCTTGTTTTGCCTCGGCGTCCCTGAAAGCCTCAGGTACTCTACACTGTGTGTGAATTTTTTTGAGAAAAAGTGAAGAAACTTTTAATTTTAGGGGTTTGAGGGGAAGGAAGAGTAACCAACAAAGAAAGGTCTCCATCCTGCCTGCTGCCAGGAGCATGGGGTAACTCCAGCTCCAGGGAAGGTGCTGGGCCAGCGTGAATAACCAGGCAGAACAGAGAAGACCTTGATGACTTGTCCTCAGGTTCTCAGCAAGGCAGAGCGTGGTGTCTGTGGAGATGCTGAAGAACCTCCACATCCACATCTGTGATCGATCCTTCCCGTGAGCATCACCGCATATGGAAAACACTGGGTCGTGCCCACTGCGTTGGCCAAGTTTAAGGGACTACTGCGAAATGCTGCTTCTGCTCGAATGGGAGGTGCCCATGGCATGTTAAAATAAGAAGGTATTTTCCCATCGTGGCTTGCAAGGCTTGTGCTGACCTTTTCTGGTGTGGAGTGGGAAGGAGAGAGCATCTCCCCATGTCCACAGTCATCAGTGTCAAATGGAGCTGAAATTCCACCAGAGGCTTTGCTGGCAGCGTGACATTCAGCCTTGTTTTGGGGTCAGAACCATCCAAACTGGAAGTTCTGGCATGGCTTCTACCTGAAATCATTAACCCTGTCCTAAAATTATAGGCGTAGCTGCAGGTGAAATCCAGCCTGAGCTTGGCACTGAGCTTTGGAAAGCCTTGTGGTGAGCTCAAGTTTCTCAAAACCAGGAAAACAGATGCTGCTTGAACAATTCACCTGCAGCTGTATTTACAGGGATTCGGAGAGGGCAAAATGCTCCCAGGCTCACTGGCAGCTTTGGAAACAGCACAGCTTGGACCAGCTGCTTTCCAGCTCTCTCCACTACCGAGCTGGAGCCTGGCATGCACAGCCACATCTGTGGGCTGCCAAAGGGGACAAGGGTCTTGAAACAGTTCTTGCTTCAGGGAGCAAAAACATCTACACTGGTAGAGCCTGAGAGCTCTTCTCAGAGATGTTCACCTGGACAAGAAAATCTGAGCCAGACCCTCATCCCTGTTTCATTTTATTCAGCTAAAGCCACGGGGACAAACCCTCACAGGGCACAGAGAGACAACACAGACCCCATCCCCGTGTGGAAAAGCTCCAGCAGAACAAACCAGGGATGTGCTGAGGCCACGGTGGCGCAATGAGGAAGCAAATAAATTACCAATAAAAAGCAAGACTCATGCTAACAAAGCACAAAGGTTCTCTTGGTGCATCTGGTGATGCCAGGCCGAGGCTCAGAGCAGAGTTCTGGCATTACAGCTTCCCTGGTGAATGGTCTGGGCAAGGAAGAGGAGGATACAGGGCCAGGGCCAAACTAGGTCATGGCAGCAGCGCCAAGAGACACAAGAGACTGCAAACACCAGCAAGATGGGCAAAGCCTGAAGGCTCATGACAGCCTGGTATTGCAGAACACTGGGAGAACACTGGCAAAATACTTATGGAGATGAAAATGTAGCTCAGTGCCACTCTGTAAGGAGAGCGAGAGATGCTTCCATGAGGAATGGTTATGGCACAGCTGCAGGGTGCCCGAGACCACCAAGGCTGCAGAGGAGGGTGGGTGGAATTCCCAAAGAGTGGTTTCCAAGGTTTGTAAGTCACATTCTCCACTGTGCCTCGGGCTGTGCTGCAGGCACAAAAGCACATGGCACCCCAGGGCTGGACGCGGGTGAGAGAATCCTATGGGAATTAAACCAGACATATGGCAGGTCCCACACATGTGGGCTCAAATGGCATCTTTGAAATGAAGACCAGGCCTCCATCCTTGGCACTGCCTGCTCCTCCAAACCCACAGAAAGGGCTAGCTGGGATGCTCTTTTCCAGAGGCATCCTGATGGAAAGGAGGTTGTGACACACAGCAAACACAACTTCGTACTTTTTTCCTCCCATTTACAGGTTTGAAGGAACCACAGGTACAAACATGGTTTCTTACCCCACAGTCACAAGCAGTAGAAATGGAGTCTGTGCATGCTGTATCAGAGGGATGGGGTGATGACCAGTTGCAGCATGAAAGACACTTGGTATATCAGTGTTACCTACAGAAGCACCGCAGCACCCTGAGAGCTGGCTCACGGGAGGACAGCCTCTCCCCAGAGTGATGCTTTTGGCAACGTTACCTTGTCAGGTACTACAGCAATCTGGGAGTGCAGATACAGCTGGAGCATATTGCTGTCTACTCATCTCAGGCTGCATGCAGTAGCAGGCAAAATTGAGAGTACAGTCAGTGAGATAGTCCAGAAAGCACATTCATAAGTGAAAAAGGACCCCGCTCCTACCTAAATTCAAAGTGTGATTAATAGTGTATCAAAAGTGTGTGATCCCTCTGCCTCTAGACACTAAGGTAAGGCAAGCAGTATTGTGTCACTGGGGCATCAAACACTAAGATATACTAAAGAAGATTCCTATGCAGTGTTATTATCCTTATTATTAAAAACCCACCCTATTGTTATTGTTTAAAAAAAAAAAAAAAAAAAATCAGTGAACCCACACCCCTGCCCTGAGCAGGTTTTGCTCCGTGAGGCAGAAAATTCGGGGTGTTTGTGTGCTAAAAGCAAGGGTTTGCTTTTACACCTCTGAGCAGCAGTGACCCCGCGGGGCTCGGAGGGGCTGCTGCCCTCAGCCCTCCCCACAGCCTTCTCCTCAATGCTACCTGCAGCTGAAGGAGCTTTTGTATCTGATTTCCTTGTTTCTGGCTCAGGAAAAGGGAGATGATGAGAACAGAAGAGGCTGACCCGTGATGGAGAGAGGATGGAGATGTGCAGCTGTGCGTCGTGAAGAAAGGGCTGGAGGCTCAGGGCTCGCTCACCCTGAGCGTTCACATGATGGAGAAACAGAAATCCTTATCCTGCTCCTGGGCTTTTTGAGATTCCTGATAAAATACCCACTGCTAAGGTCTTTATATGGGACAACTTTGGGTAAAATCCTTAGGAATTTCAGTTTCTCTTTTAATACTTATATTTTAGTCTTAGTAATGATGTTGCCATGACCACGGTGGTCTCAGTATATGAGATTATCAGTAGCTCCCTCTTGGGAAAAGTATGAGTGAAGGTGTTTTTCTTTTCTCTTGGGCAATTATCTGGAAGGGGAGCATTTGTATATGAGGTGATGCTCTGGCTTCTCAGGAAGATTATACAAACTTCATCTAAAAATTCACATAATTTAAAATTTTAAAAATCAATAAAAATGTAAAAATATACCTATTTACCCATAAATAGCAATGACCCTGCAAAAATTATTTGGACCTATTAAGCAGCATTTGAAACAAAATGCATTTTTAGAAAGTCTGATCTATCACATAGTCTGTCTAAAGAAATAGAATGGCTTTCTGAGCTGGATGAGAGGTTTGGTTTTGGTAAGCTCCTTAACATTTTTTGCTTTAAAAATTGTTATTAAGAAAATGGGTCAACAAGGAAATTCACATACAAAATCTGCACTTGAGTAACATTGAAGTCCCTTCCCAAATATTGGGAAATTTGACTTATGGCTGTTCCTCTGTCTCAGGGTCACATTATGAAAGGCCACCTTGCAACATCTCCAGCGACATCAGAGAACTCCTCAGACCACCTGAACTCCCACTTGGACCTCAAGGACCCAAAATCTTATAGTGGCTTCATGTCCCAGCCCCAGGCACTGCTCCATCCCATGAGTGTGCCAATTGCAGGATTTCTTTCCAGACCTAGACCCAGATTATGGGGGAAAAAAAAAATGCCCAGAAGTTTCTTGGAGACCAGAGCTCAGCCTCAAGGTCACGACTTCACATTCAGCACAGACAAACCTGGAACGAGGCTCTGGGCACAGAACTGAGTGTGGCACGGGCAGCCCTGGAGCAGTTCAAGATGGTCTGCTGGAAATTTGGCATTCACATCTTCAGCTCTCTTTGGACTCCTCAGTCCACACTTGGCATTGACTAGAACTTGTTTCTGTCCTCCAAAAAATATGGAATAAGATTTGGGAGGAAAAGGGGAGCAAAGAGTAGCCCAAGAGAGGCTCAGCAGAGGGACAAAATTTGCCTGTCCACCCTTTTAAAGGTCTTCGTCATCAGGACTGCCTTATCAACAAGCCAAAGCTGATTTATTTTCTTGTAGTCTGGTGGTTAAGACTTCTTGTGGGAGACTGCCACCAGGAATGTGTGGTACAGACATGGGGGAGCTGAGTGATTAGAAGAGAAGACTTTTCAGGGAGTATTGGACTATGATTTAGGAGAAGAATGAAATTATTTATGTCAATAAGCAACAAGCAGGACCTGTCATTGTTTATGCAGGCTTAAATAATTTCATGGAAATGATGAGCATTATTTGTAGCTAATTCTAGTGTGAGTTAACCCCAAAATCCATGGGGTTTTGCCTGGATGAATGAGAAGTGATCATTTATGGCACAGTTGTGCATGGAGGTGAGCCAGAACTTGATGCCACAGAAAATTATATCTGACATCATCAAAGAAAAATTCTATGTGAATTCTATGTGAAATGCTATAAAACCAGTTTTCCGCAATCATTGATTATGGGACAAATCCAACAACTTTTCAAGATACAAGACAAAAGATCTTCATAGATTTCAGTGCAGGAAGTTGAAGAGGAAAAACTCAATTTTTCCTTCAGCAATCCGTGAAGATGAGCTTTTTTTTGAGTTTCCACCCAAACCATTCTGTGGTTCTGTGAACTGATGATTCTGTGATTCTGTTACTGAAGACCAGGCATGTACCTGTGCTGTGATAGGACTGTATGACATCATCCTCATCCTCATCCTCATCCTCATCCTCATCCTCATCCTCATCCTCATCTGGCACTCCTGCCTCTGTATCATACCCTCTGAGCCAAATCTCCAGCAGGCCTTGAAAAGTAATTGTAAACAAATAAGAGAATAAATCTTTGTTATCTCTGACTTGGACAAGTGAGTAGCTGGCTGGAGCAAGGTTGATTTTTGCCTCACCAAATGCAATTTCCATTCTTGTGGTCGGTAGAATGCCCAGGCCACCACATTTGATTTAAGCCCTGCTGACACTTCTTGTTCTAGGAGAAAGGATCTCATTTTGGAACACACCAGAGGCAAATCCGCACAATTTAGAGCCATTTGGCATTTAAAGTTGTCTCTGTGTGGAAGTCAAGGGCATCGCTGCGTTAACTCTGCACAAAGAAATCTGGTGCCAGAAGGAGTTTTGGAGCACAAACAGAGGGAAAAGCTGCAGAAGTTAACAAAAACATGGCTCAGAAGGGGAAAGAAAGGGACTAGCATGGCTGGAAGCCCAGTTTCTCCCTAAGAATAATGTTTTCCCCTCCTGAATGGTGAAAAATGACAGGAAAATTTTTCAGATATTTCCCCCATCCTCATCCCATGATAAGACCTGTGTGCTAGCCCTGGGCACTAGCAAAATAATGGTTTTATTTCCTGTCTGCAAGTTGTCAGACTGCACCCTCAACTTCCCTAAGGCCAAAAATTATCCTGGGTCTCCCTTGGTTGCTGTGTCTGGTCAAGCAAACAGGAGAAGAGCAAAAGGCTGCGAGTCTCCCTTCACCCCAAGCAAATCAATGTTGAACCTCTCAAAGGCCACACAGAAATGAAGCTGTCACCTAAAAATCCTTAACAGGCTCTTGATATGACACAGTGTAAAGACAGGGTTTGAAATCACGGCAGAAAAAGGACGTGGGGTTTGGGCTGCGGACGCACAGCAAAGTTCAGAGGCACAACGCCACCGTGGTGTCCCAGCCCTGGAAACAGATCCCAAACCAAACTTCGCCTGATCCACCCCCTTGCAAATAAAACCCCCTACCAACCTATCCATGCAAAGGATCACTCTGTGGCTTTGTTTTGGTCCCAAAAGAAACTTGGAGCATCACTTTTCCCCTCGCCTTCCCCCAGCTGAAGGAGCTGCTGAGGCTCCTGGTAACGACACAATGACCTTTCCAAGAGGAAGTGCTTCCACAACACTGAAACGGGGCAGACTGGGATTGGCACAACTCGCGGGCACGCACGGGCAAGAGGCTCCTGAAAGACCATGAAGAAACAAAGCAGCGCCTCTTAACTCAGCTCGAGGGATCCAAACAAACCAAAGGATGTCCCGAGAACCTGGGGGTGAGATTCTTGGCAGGGCAGAAGAAGAAAGGAAAGATTTTCACGGGCATAGTATGTGCAAAAGTGTTCAGGCACAATGCAAACTGTAAGAAAAGTGCCCAATCTGACCAACAGGGCTCCGAGGATGGAGCCCAGCACTTAACTTGCTGCAAGGCAGGGACCGCAGCATCCTGCACATCCACCCTCTCCCTTCGCCTGGTGGCTGTGCCTCTCCAACAGCTCTGATGGCCACGAGAATGGCTTGGGAACATGGCAGCCCTCCAGCAGGGTTGACTTTGGTCTGTCTTTGCTTTCAAAGCACCCCCGGGTCCCTGGTCAGCAGAAGGAGAGATAATTAAATATAATACATGGTTTAAAATGTAAAATTCCATCCCCGTAGCGTCTCGTCCTCCTTCTCTGTCTCATTTCTCTGCCCTCTGGATTGTCCCTCTTCTTGCACTCAAGCTCATATTTCTGAGTTTTTCCTAAGATAGAATAATTTCCAAACTGCTCCGGTTCAGAGCAGTACCCCAGCAAGTCCCACTTAAGGCCACGTCTTCTGCTCATGTAAATATCCCAGCCAACATCCCTCTCCTCCAGGGATTCTCCATGTATTATATTGGAATTATGTCACCTTCCTGACAGCTAATGAGGAGTAGCAACCCCTCATTATTACAAGCGCCCTGAAACCTAAGCCAGAAACAGACACGTATCCTGTCTGTGACTCCAAAACACCTAAAGGTGTGCTAACTCCTGCCATGACACAGCAATTCCCACCTAACACCTGTCAGCCACCAGTTAATGTGATCTACAAAAGCCCCGGCTGGGTGATTTATTCCTGCCCTGCGCTTCTGAAGATTCCCAAGAAATGCAAATTGCCTACTCTGCGCCATGGAAGTTTCACCTAATGATCTTAGAAAGAGAGTATGAAAGAAATCCGGACTTCACGGCTCCAGTTCGCTCATCACCGTGACCTCTTCCACAAAGGCAGGCTTGGACCTGCTCTCCCCACCCCGGAGTAAGCTGCAAGAAAGTATCTGCCAGCTAAGGGTGTCCTAGAAAGAGGAAAACCTTAGCTGCCGATCTCCTTGAGAAGTTCCACACGCGGACAGCTGGAGCGGGCAGCTGCCGGCGCTCGGACGCGGCTCGGCGGCTGCAGGGAGGCCTCACTGCCGGGGGGTCGACCAGCCCATGTCACTGAAGGGTCCCTCGCCCGTGGCCGACCTCGGGGGGGGACCGCAGGGCGTGCAGAGGTCGGAGTCGGTGTCCGACTCCCCTTCCGCAATGTAGGGTCTGATTTTGGCCACGGCTGCATAGCAACCGTTGTTAAGGATGTCCAAGTTCTCTTTGGACTGGGAGATGCTAAAGCCGCTGAAAGAGCGCTCCAGTTCCTCGTGGTCCACCGAGGGGATGGAGATGGACGTGTCGCTGTCTCTCATGGCACTCTCGTGGTGTTTGGTTGTAATGTCTTCATTCCTCAGGTACTCGGCGCTCGCCCGGTGCCCGCCGCTGTAGGCGGACAGGGAGCGCTCGTGGGAGGGCGGAGGCGGGATCCGCACCAGCGAGCCGGGGTCCCCGATGGGAGAGGAGCCGTGGCTCTGCCGCTGGCACGACGTGGAGGGCGGGCACGCGTTGCTTGGGGCTGGTGGGGCGGAGAAGTTCTTCTGACCCATGGAGCTGGTGGACCTGATGATCTTGATGATGCAGCCGTTCTTGTCGATGTGCTCCCTGCTGTCTTCGGGGCTGTGGTAGGGAGGGGCTGGGTCTGGCTCTTTGGACCCAAAGTAAGCCTCCGTCTCCGTCGGTGGGATGCCCATCCGCTGCATGTAAATGTTCACCAGGAAGTCCAGCTTCTTCTCCATGGACTGAACCTGCAAAAACACCACAGTTCCAGCAATACATGGGGGCTGAAGCACATTAACATCCTGGGTATGAGCAACTTCCTTCGAGGTACAAGTGTGGGGCTGGGCTTCATAGATCACCCCCGCCTACAGTGACCCACAGCATGTCAAACTTTTAGTGAATATTTAATTGTTCTGCTCTGAATGGTTTGATTTTCCACCCTTTTACAGGGTTTCCCTTGTTACAGGATTTTCCTTATGCTCCTCTAATCTTTACGACAGGCACTACGTTCTAGAAACGATGGAGCACATTTGCCTCTTCCAGCTCCGTCCTGCACTTTGCACTTGTTTGGACTCAGAAGGCTGTGGGGTTTTCTGAGCCTTATGCTCTAGGAAGATTTTAAATCTTCAGCAAGGCCAGCAGCTCCAGCAGCCAGGCTCAGGGACTAATGTGAAACGTGTCCAGCATGGTGGCAAAGAAAACAATGTGCTGTTTTCAAAAATAATGCAGGCTTTCGACAAACTCACTAAGCTAGACTCAAGGTGCCTGGTTTTAAAGTAGCACTTAGGCTTCCGAGGCATTTAGTGCCCTTTCATAATATCCACCTTGTTTCTTTTTCAAATTATTCTGGGCTCTCACTTTTTTTTTTTTTTTTAACTAAAAGGTAACGTCCCACTGAGGGAAAAAGGCAAGGAAAATCCAACACAATACATACAACACCCTTCCTGACCCAAGATACCTGTTTTTCAACTTTTCCAAGCCTGCCCATCATGCTGGGGTCTTCAGGCAGCTCCCCTTCTGCTGGCCCTTTGGTCCGATCCTTGTCGGTCATGGAGGATCCTCTCCCAACGATCTGGTCAACTCTACCGGGATCAGAAAATCCCCCCGCCCCCGGAAAAGGACCTGGAGTCAGTTGGAGGTAGCAGGTGAGGAGGGCACCTCCAAAGCAACAGCCTCTCTCCCAACTAACACTCCAAATTACTCACAGACACGCAGTGGCACTGAAGTGTTAATTCAGATGCAAAATTCAGAGCAGTATTAGCAGAGTTTGAAATTATCCATTTCTGTTTATACAGATAAAACCTGGCACATTATGCACAGTAAATTTACCCACTGCAAAGAATTTCTTTAACTGGCTTTCTTCCAGATCGATTAACTTCTTATTTGCACTGAGAAATTATTATTTTGGGGGAAGATCAAGTTTTCTGCCTAGCAAACACCAGTGGGATCTTTTTCAGTTTTTGCAGCAGTTTCCTCTTCTCAATGCAAATGTCCATGTGTAATTCTCATGCCCATGAAAATCATCTGCTTGTCCTAAGATCCAGACAAACAGGTGCAGTGATAAATGTTTTAGTGGAATTAGATCGAGGCTGAATTTGGCCAGAACTCACCGAACATTACCAAACTGTTCTCATCTCCATGCAGTTCACACTTGTACTGTTAGATGTTTTTCATTAGCAGGGCTCCCAGCTGGGAGCAGCAGAGGAGGCTCCTGCCAAATCAGCCGGGAAAGGTTACCAGGCACATAATTTGGTACTGACTTCTTTACATACGTCATATTTGCACTTCCTTATTCCCAGTATGGAAACACCTGGGTTGATTAACAGCTCCATATGCAGAGGAAGGAGGAGGGCAGAACCTGGAAGCTGGAACTCAATTTTATTAGAGGCATCAAATACAAATTTCTGGAGAGCAAACACTGGAGCTTCTTGATGCCTCCAAGGCCTGGGGAGCAACTCATTTTTGGAATAACTTCTCTAATGGCAGCCAGGTTTATAGACTAATTCTGTGCTGGGCAAACTTTACTCTTGCATAATGCACCAAACATAAGGGTGGCGGGGGAAAAGAAGGGTTAATTAATCTGACTGAAACCAAGTTGAGGTATCTTGAGCAAAAACTCAAAATGCTTCTTACGCAGTTCTGCCGTGTGGGCCATGGGTCCATGCACCAGGAGGAGGAAAAGGAAGGAGCTGAACACAGACAGACAGGGGAAAATGAACAAACAAAAACCAAGGAAAGGAATGAGATGCGAGGCTATTTCCAACACAAGAGCCATCTGTTCTCTTCACATTGGACAGGGACTTCATACGGATGCTGGCTGTTGACACTGAGGGACAGGTACCAGTGGGAATGGACCAGCGTGGCTTCCTTAGCTTATATTAGAGCAACAGCACTTTACAGCACCAGATCTGGCTCAAAGAGATGAAGTGGATGAGCACATCACACCAAAGACAGAAAATATAAGCCAACAATCATTTCAGAGTTTAGCTTTGATCCCAGAAGCTACTTGATTTGGGCAGGGATGTGACAGAATTCTATTCTGCTTAAAAAGCCATGTTTGATCCTTTGCTTAGCAATATAAGCACAGGAGTACAAGGAGCACCAAGTGCTGGAATTACAAGTGTGAGGAATATGCATGCCTTATTTCTCTCTTGTAATGGGAGAAGGAAATCACTGACATTTACGGGAACTCCCCACGAGGGATGCAATTACTGACAGGACATACAGCACAGGAAATCCTAGGACAATGTCGTTACCATGTAAGCAAAGAGCTGTTAAATTGGATACCTCGGGCTACCTTGGTGGGGAATCACAAGTCAAGGCGTGGTACAGCCACTGTGTGAACTCCTCTCCTGTATGCACAAGCAAGTAGACTGGTAAAACAATGAACATGAGTTTAAAGAGGCCCAAAGTCTAAATGTTATTGAATATTTCAGAAGGCCAAGAACAATCAGGGTGCTCTGTCCTCCTGTCCCATCCGGCACCACACTGACACTGAAATGTGCCCACTAATGGAAATGAGATGTCCCTCAGCAGCTGTGGAGTAGAGCAGGGAGGCAGGACAGACTGTGACACAGAGAGGAGAACCCAACATGGTATTGTAATAACAGAGAGAGTCTAGTGTACCCTAATTCTAACCTTGCAGAAATCAGGGCAGGACTTCTGCTGTCTGTCACATCTAAAGAGAAGAGCTGTCCAGTGAGTGAACCTCTGCTGGCACTTCACAGATGGAGTGATCTCTAAGAAGAGCACTAAGTTGTTGCTCACCTTCAAGGGCACAACTTGCCTTCAGACCTGCTGGGATTTAGGAGCAGGGATGAGGCCCTCCACAGAGCTCTCCCCTAAAGCGTTCAGAATCCCTTTCTCATTATATGACTGACACCAGAGCCCACATTTCCCGCTTGATTCATTCCCTTTGTGCCTACACCTGAACACAGTCCTGACTCCTGGGCTGGTTGTCTTCCACAGCTCTGAGGAAGCAGAGCCAGATCTCTCCTTGGAGGCAGGGCAGCACCAAGGATGGTGCAGGGGGGCAGCTCTGGGCCCCTGGATTCAGCACAGAGTGAAGAGAAGAAGGTGAACCCAGTCCTTCTCTCTTTATGGGAGAACCCAGTCTCAAGGTCTCCCACCCCTTTGCTTCCCATGGCACAAGCTGGACCACAGGAGAGTGCTCCTACCCTCAGCACAGCACAGAGACTTCATTTGTGCCGTATCCAATAAAAGAGAAAAGAGGAAATTCCTTGTGAGCTCCCAACCCACCTGCACCTAGCTGAGGACCACCAAGAGCAGGAGGTCCTTTTAGCCATTACAAGACTGTGAGATTTTGTCCAAACTGGGCAACAAAGCTCAAAAGATGAAGAAGAAAGAACATATTCCACTTTAGCAAGCAGAAGGGGATAATTTATGTTTTTACTGCATGACAAAGGACCAAGAATCTTCTGAGGTGCCCATCCTGCTTCAACACTACAGCCCAAGGGGAGACTTGTGTCTCCTCAACACTTATTTTTGCTGTGCCAAATACACACAAGGGAAGAATTCAGAGGAAAGAATTCAGCTAAAGCTGTGGAAGAGCCAGCCCCATATTTTTCCTTTCCTGGCAGAAGAGGATTCAGAGATTTCTACGGATGCACGACAAACTGTGCCATCTGCTGTCCTTGGTCGGCTCTGCTGGGCCTCAGTTTGGCAGGGAGAGAGAAGAGGGGATTGCTCTTTAAAGTGGACTTTACTGTCTTTCCTTCTTTCTAATGACATAAAAAAAATGTAAATTCTTGCATCAGCCACAGTGCAGGTTTTCTCATGCTTCATTATGCTTCATGCTAACAGTGCATGCAAAGAGGTGTAATATGTCACCCTCGGGCCAGAAGCAGACATCAAAAGGTCAAACGGCTCAAATGAGATAAAAATGAAGTGTTTGGGAATAGTCAAGTCTTTTTTTTTTTTTTTTTTTTTTTTTTTCTTTACATCTTATAAATTTTTGTAAACAATCCAGGCATTGAAGCCAAACCCCCTTCATCCATGTCACAGGACTGGCTACTTAACCCCTCAATTTGGCAACAAAACTTGCTCTGGACAAATTTCAATCAACAACTGTCATCTAAAAATTACAGCTGAAATTGCACCTACTTCTAATCAGGCTAAATCAGCTGATCAAGGGAATTTCATCCAAATTGTCTGTGTGTAGAGCACGGAGCAAACACCATCAGCCAAACCACAGCCATGGGCACCTACCAGGATCCTCCTGACTTTGCTGGGAGCTGCTTGCAGAAAGGTTTTGACTGAACTGCACAATCCACAGGGTCAAGACAGCTCGTGGGACATGCCTCCCAAGATGTTTCCCTGCTGTCTTATTCTTTCAGCTTTCTGAATGTTTGCATTTTTGTAGTGGAGTTTCTCACGCATGTAACATAAACAAAGTGATTGTTTTCTCATTCCTCTCTGAGGGGGGACAACTGATGGACTTCTGGTTTGACCAGTGGGGTGGAGAGGCGTCAATCTCATTCTCCAGTCCCTGGTGATTGTCCAGAATCTATATAAAGTCAAGGTCGAAAATAAACTGCCCTTCTTTTTGCTCTGACCACTTGACTGCGTGAGATCATTCTTTTCATGTCCTCTAGCGACATTTCTCTGGGCAGAATTTGGCTAAAACAGGGGGTGCAGACTGAAAAGGAGAGGCTGGAGGTCCATGGGGACCTCACAGGACACATCACCATGGCACAGATCCACGTGGTGTTGGGGGGTGACAAAGATCACGGCAGCAGCAGAGCCTGACCCAGGGATTTTGGATCTGGCCTCGGGGCTCTCAGAGCTCAGGTTCCCATCCATCAGCCCCTAGAGCACCTCACAAAGCAAGGAGCTGTTAAATTAACAGCCACTGGTGTCTGTGGGAGGATAAAACTGCCAAAAATTAAGTGCAGCATAAGCCTTCTCATGGGTGGGAGCAGAGATTTCAGCAGCCTTCTGTGCCCTGCTGCTTTCTGCAGCCACAGCTTGAGGAAAGGGGGAAATGAAAAAAATCATTGGAAATGGGAGAAATTACGAAAAAAAAAGTCTAAATATCCCAGGACCCTTGTGGGCATGGGCAAAGATTTTTTAATCAGTATTAGAAATTGTATAAACAGTGAGGGGAAAGTCATTAGCACGAAGCTGAAACAGCAACACTCTTGGACTGAATAAAATAAATATCCCAGCTTGAGGCCATCAAGATCCATCCATCACCTTTGCTGTGTGTGAGGCACAAGTTTTCACATGAAAAACTTCCTTTCAGTGAAGGCTTGTTGACCATATCATCTTAAAGGTGAAATACAACAAAATCCCTTTGAATGTGTATTTTTATTTTTATATATAAATGCTTATGCAGATAACAAGGTTATTTCATTTACAAAGACTTCTTTTGGCAGGGAGGAAGAATGGGAAAAATACTTTTCTGAAAGCATGTTTTCTTCAAGCATAAAGCTTTGGGTTCTAGAAAATTCTGTTTTCTTAATATTTGAGCTAGCTGAGTGGGAAAAGGTAAGCTTTCAATATTTTTTTTACTTACATTTCTCTAGTGAAGATTACTCAGAGCAGCTTAAAAATCAAGAGATTTGTCACATATTAGCTCTTAGAGAGGCAAATATATTTAGGAAAAAGAAAATATATTTGAGGCTAAGCTTGCTGCATTTATAAATCACCTACTATTTCTGCATGGAAAATTACTTTCTGGCAAATATTTACACCTGCCCTGAGCTCTAGTGGTCTCAGTGCAAGGAGAAAATACAGCCCAGCTCATGGCCTTGCTACCCAGACCTCAGAACACCCTAAAATGGGAATTTTTGTGAGAAAATACTCCTCATTGCATGAGCTTCAGATGTGGTTGTACTTAGGGAAAGTACTTAATGAGAACTATCTAGCTGTGTGACTGAGGGCTAGGTTTGACTCCTGCTCCTTTTGCTTGGAAAATCAGGATGATTTATTATTTTTTGGAATATGAGTCCCACTGTCGTAGTATTTTAACACAATTTTTTCCTCCATGATCAATAGAGTGGCACCAGGAAGAAATAAAAAACACAGCATTCATCAGCTACAAAACACTTCATTCTTACTTTGCCCACTGAAATAATCTCATTTCATTGTCCAAAGAGCTGCAGAGGCTCTTTTGCTTGTGTGTGGATGGTGTCACCCTTTAGGAAGTGGATTGTTCATTTTATATTGGCTTTGTGGGTAAATATTCCACCTTTTACGTTTGAAGACAGCCTGATAAAATACGAGATCTTTCAAAAAAGATATAATTTAGCTTTCTAACACCTCGAAGAAGACTGAAAACAGGAAATAGGCTCGCTGAAGGAACTGATGGTTACTGATGAGTGAATGAACATCCCCTTTTTTGTTCCCCTCTGGCTTGAAGGCAAATCAGAGCACACCCAGAGCAGCAAACCCTCGTGAGTCACGATTCAGCAGGCGGCACTGCTAAGTGAGAGATGCCGTCATATAACTGGCATGAAAGGGGTTTGACATTAAGCAAACGAAAAAAAAAAATCCAGAGAAAGCGGCATTTTGGTGAATCCTAACCTAGGCGAGTATTGGGGAGACTCTTTGGAAGAATACATGGGTCCTTTGGTTGGATACTTCTTATGCCGGGGAGTTGAAGGGGGTGGGGGACCCACAATCATATCTATCCTGGCAAAGTAAATGAGAAAAAAAGACACGAGCAAAATGCATAATGAAGCAACACGTAGAGAAAAGTTGGTCAGAGAAAAGTCGCAGAAAGAAACAACTGACAAACAGAACGACAGGGAGAGAAAGAGAGAGAATTTGAAAATATATTCCGCTGGAAACAGAAGGCTCTCTCCTACCACCTGGTTGTTGGTGAAAAACCAGAGTCTTCCCCCACCTCAGGGTAAGATTTGGAGATTTAAGCACCACTGCAACATCATTAGGAGCTCCCCCCGCCCCGGATACATCAGGCACCATGCTTTACCCTCTGGAATATATTTGCATATGTGTGGCAATATCCCACTGAGGTGGCTGGATATGAAACAACATATATTCATCCTCCTTTCAGCTCCAGTGCTAGAGAACACATCCTCAGTTAGTTCAGGGAAGCATGAGCTGCTGGGAATCGACGAGGAACGCCGCAGGACTGGATAACTCAATGAATGGGAGACATCCATGGCTGGCAAGGTGTCGGGATGGAACACGAGACAATGTGAACACAACACTGAAAAGAGCACATCGCAGACACAGTGACAGAGGCTTTAGTGATTAAAGAGGAAAGTGCATGTAAACACCCCAGAAATGTGCTTGGGTGCAGCTGTAATGCACCAAAGCCCGGGCCAGGGCGAGGTCAGAGCCTGCCCTGCTGAGCTGAGCGGGCAGGGCAGAACACGGGGCTTGGATTGAAGGAAAGGGACATTAAAATATCTGTTCTCCAAGGTGCCCCGTGAATTCCTCCCTGGGATCCACTCTAGGGGTGCAGGGTCCAACACTGGCCATGGCCTTGTCTATGAGGGCCCTTCCAGGTGTACTGGGCAGGTTCCCAGCCATGGGACCTGCTGGTGCCCAAAGGATGGCCCCAAAAGGATCTGCTCCCATCACCGATGTCCTGCTCAGTGGGGACAGTGAAACCAATGAAGCTGCCTGGTAGTCTTGGATCCCAAATCCAGGCGCTTCATGCTTTTGAAGCAGCTCCTGGTCCTCCTGGCTTCCCTGTGAGAGGATGAGTGGTGGCCTTGTCCAGCCCCAGAACGTCACCTTCACAGTCCCAGAGCTGCAGCTAAGGTGAGGATCCAGTCTAGTCCTTGAAAGCTGCAATTCCTTACCCCAACCTCCACAAAAAAGCAGACAACCAAACGGCTTTGTCTTTGCAGCACGTGCCTCTGAAGGACTGGGAGACCAGAATGGATGGTGAGGCAATCTGCCACAGCCCTCAGGGTGCTGCAGACTCAGGCATCCCAGCTGGAGCCAGCGGAGGTGACAACCCTGATGCCCAGCACTCACCGCAGAGGCGGCCTCGAGGCCTCTTGTTTCAGGTTACTAAAGTTAGGAAATCTCAATCCACTCCCTCTCCTCTTCCCCCTCTATATTCAGCTACACATCTTGGATCTATGATCACTGAATCTGTGCTGAACAGGAGTGAGAGGCTCACACAGAGGCAATTCTCCAGGATATTTTGGTCTCCATTGCAAGGGAGAATGTTCCTTCTGGGAAAAGCACAGTGTGCAGCAGGGCTGAGAAAGTTACCTCTGCGTGTTGAGCATCAAAAATAGCAGAGTTAAAATGGTCTCTGAGAGATTCATGGCAGAACAGAGATTCATCTTTTTCCCAAGACAATTTTCCTACTTTATTCCTTAGGTTCATGTCAGCTGTTTGCATACACAAACACTTCTTTTTCCTTCACATTTTCTGACTCTACCAGGGATTTATATGAGTCTGAAAATAAAGGAAAACTTCCTCAATGGCTTCTAGGGGAAACTGGGCTGCCACAGCCATCAAGGGAAGCAATCTCATTCTCCAAGTGTAAAAGCAAATGGTGTATTTTTTTGACTGGATATTGCCCATGGCCAAGCCCTAGCACAGTTCTGGGTGTCCTTCAAGCTCTGCAGAACTGGAGCTACTTCTGCTGAGCCAACACAACCAGGGGTGTTGGAGGCTTGGGGTCAACTTTTCCCATCAGTAGGTCTGAGGGAAGAGTGGTCAGACTAAAAGGTTAAACTCCGATCCTCTGTTCAGGGAATCAAACTTATGTGTTTGGGGTTTTGTTTTTTCCTTCCAGGAGGAAGATGAAAAACATGGAACCTTCTCGGTTCCATTTGTCCCTTTTCCACATTCCTTCTCCTATTAAAATGAACACATCTCGCCCTAAAATCTGAGCACAGAAGCTGAAATGCAGCTCGGCTAAACCCCACCTACGTCGGTGGGCTTGGATGAGAAATTCCCATCTGCATGGATTTTCAGCAGACTGCCATCCGAGGAGGGATTCCTCCTGAAGTGGGTCAGCACCCCAGCGGCGGGAGGGAGCTGCTGCCTCCTCACTGCTCTCTGTGTCTGTGGCAGCAGGGCCACAGCCAGGACACCAAGTTTTGTCTTATTTCACTCCCAGAAAGGCAGCAAATGACCCACATGAGCCTCAACACTGGGGCACCAAACCTTTGCCAGGAGGACCATGGAGATATCCACCCACCTTTCCTGTGGGACATACCATAACGCCAAAATCTCCCAGAATAAACCAGGAGGATGAGCCATGATTTTTGTATGTCCTGAGACGGGCAGTAAGGGAGTTTTATGGCAGTCCCTGTCCTGCTTATCCCTGTGGGTTCCAGCCATAAGCACTGATGTCTTCCTTGGGGATTTGTCTTGAAAAGGAAGAATAAGCAGTAGCTGCAAAGGGAAGCGTCACTCTCCTGGCAAATACCTCCACAGTGAATAAAAAGCAGTGGAAAACGAAGCAAAGAGAGGGGTCTCTTGCCTGGCCTGAAGGTTTTTAATCCGGGAGAGCATGTCCAGGTGTCCGGCTGAGTACTGCTCGATGACGTCCATCACGTCGTAGGGCCGAAGGCTCTCCTTAAACTTGCGCTTGGAGACGAGGAACCTCATAATGCTGCAGGAGACAGAGAGCAAAATCATAGCACGGTCCCTGGGTGCAGCCTGACCTGCTTAATGGCGGATAAAAAACACTGCAGGGAGCTGCTTTGGAAGGAAAATGGAATCAATCCCAACCCTGTGGGTTTGGGAGAGGATGCAGCAACAGAAGAGAGGAAGGGGATTGCGGGGGCTGGTGGCTGAAGCCCTGTCTGCGCCAGGGGGTCCCTGATGCCCCTTGGACTGTCATCTGTGCATGTGCTCTCTGCACCACTTTTAGAAATGTCAGCATTAAATCTCAGAGCTGGTGGGAGCCGTCATTTGGACGCATCCCTGCGGGGGATTTTCCTGTTTCTCCATTTATTCCTTCCCTAAGCAAAAATTGCCCTTCCTGGCAAAACTGTCTGTAAAGCAGGGCAGGCCACCCAGGGGAAAAACAGCCTGCAGCACACACGTCAGCATTTGCCAGCACTTCTTGGGCTTTACACTTCTCATTTTTCTCTATAATTTATTTTTCTGGACCGTTTTCCCCCCTCTCCTTCTCTTACCACACTGCCCTGATGCTGACTTTCAGCCCTGGTGTCAAATCTTCTGTCACAAACTCGCAGTTGCAGCTTTTGTTCTCATCAGGAATGTCTTCTCCAGGGAGGCTTGCTTCTGGGTTTGGGACAGGGAAGGAGAAACACAACACGTTACTGTTTCCTGTGCCAGTGCCGCACAAGGAAAGACGAGGCAGATCACAAACAGCAGTCCCAGGGGAAGCAGCAGAGAAGCCTTTGCTGAGCATCCAGATGAGAGCATTTCCCAGGATGTGCTTAGGTGACATTCAGCAGTGCCAACTGCAGCTCTCACCCATCCCTCTATCAGTGAATCCCAGGATCATTTGGGTTGGAAAAGCCCTCTAAGATCGAGTCCAACCATTTCCTCAGCACAGCCAAGCCCAGCCTCTAAACCATGTCCCCAAGTGCCACACCTAGATGTGTTTTAAATCCCTCCGAGGTGACTCCACCACTGCCCTGTGCAGCCTGTGCCAGAGCTTGACCACCCTTTCAGTGAAGAAATTTTTCCTAATATCCAACCTAACCCTCCCCAGAACACCCTGAGGTCATTTCCTCTTGTCCCAATGCCTTCCTCTCCCCATCCTTATATACAGAAATACAAACATTATCATGGGCATCAGAAGGGGTTTCCTTGCCTCTTCTAATCATTAGTGACAAGTTTGGGTTGGAAGGGACCTTTTAAAGTCCCCCTAGCCCAATCCCCTGCAATGGGCAGGGACATCCTCAACTTGATCAGGTCACTCAGGCCACTCCAAGCTAAAAGACTGGGAGGGGAAGAAGTCCCAACTCCTTGGCTGGCAGCTCTGCCCACCTTAGGTAGGCAGGGAGGGAGAGGATGTTGGGGCTAGCTTGGAATTTGGGGTCCAGCACCCCAAGCCCTCACCTTCCGAGTTCTGCCGCGACGCCGCTCCCTTGATGCGGAAGGCTTGCCGGGCTCGGCTGCGGTCTCCGAAGCTCCAGCTCTTGGGCACTTTGCTCGGGCTGTCCTCGATGCTCTGGTCAGCGCTGGGGGACCTCCTGATGCCCTGAGCCTGTGGAGAGCCTTTCCCTTTGGTGCCAGCACCGCGGGGACTGGAGAAGACACGATCTTTCAAACTGACCTTCTGACTGTTCAGAGAAACACGTTGAAACAAAGACAAAAAGGAGACAGCAGGAGGAGTCATTCTGGAAACCACGCAGTCCTTCCCCACCAGCCATTAGAAACCAAGAGCACTTCCAAGCAGCAGTAACATGTAGCTTTGCTGTTGGCTTTTCTTTTTAATTTTTTTTTTTCCAATATATATTTTTTTATTTTTATTTTTGTTTCAAAGAAAGCATTGTAGAAATGTTTCCATCATCATGAGTGAAATGGGAATGGTTTGTAAGAGAGAGAAAATAATGAGGACTTAAACAGAAGCCCCTCATGGGATGCCAGGGCTGGAGGGACAGAATGACATCAACAATGAGGTTATGATTCCTTAAATCACTGATCGACTCCGATCACGAGTTAGGAAGCTTTTCTTTCACAACTGCCTTCCAAAACACTATGGCTAATAGGAAAATGCCAATTTAAAAAAAAAAAAAAAAGAAAAAAAAAAAAAGACCCAAACCATTATCTTAAAACTTTTGTTCAAACACTTCACTTCTGGTGCTCAGATCTGTCCTTTCCCTTTCTTCAGCTCCTGTATTTCCTCCCCCTCAAAATACAATCTGCCCCCTTTTTATATTCCAAGGAGTTCCTCTTTATCCAGTTACGTATTGAAACACATAAATACCAACACTGTGCAACTCCCTTGTATCCTATAAAAATCCCATCTAAAAGCTACCTGCCACCTCCCTGGAGGTCTGCTATGGGTGTCATAAACGTGGAAAGCAAAATTTTAAAACTCCAGAAGATAGGTCTTTAATGTCTTTTTTCCTACTAGAATCCTTGAAATTATGGTAGGAAGAGAAGGTATCTCCAGAAACAGATCTCACTGGGAAATAGTGACCACCCAGCTCTAATTAGTTTCCAAATTCTGAAATTTGCACTTAAAGCCTTTCACCCAAATTAAGATGTTTAATTTTCACATGAAAATTTAAGAACAAAGAGATTTTCTGAATCTTTATGAAACCACAAACTTTATAGAGACAGCCTTGGGGAAAGCAGACTGCAAATAACTTTTGGATCATTTCACATTTTCTTAATAGCAATCAATGATTAAAATCCACTGATTTGAGGTTGGACAACCAGTGCAAGATACTTGCACATATAGCCAATATTTTATATATAGGTGTATCAAAACTGAGTGAAGACAGGGATTTAATTCCCAACACTCTGTACCATTGCAGCAGCCACTCATCATTCTGCTGCCAACTCTCTGCCGCAATTTGCGGGAAGAACATTTCGGAAATTTTAATTTCCACATCACCAACCAAAGACCTGGGGGGTTTTTTTGTTTGTTTTTTTTGGTTTTTTTTTGTTTTTTTGGGGGGGTGCGTCTTTCAGCAACACCAGCTCAAAAGCCAGAGCCACAGGGCCCTTCTTTGCCTTCAAAACTGGCACGAGGTTCTTCAGCCAGAACTTGGCTGCTGGTTTTGAAGCAAAGCACAACGCTGCTCCCTTTTCCCAGCCGCCGGCTGTTCCCTGCTGCCAGGAGCAGACACCAGCTCTGGCCAGCGAAGGAAGAAGATGTGACTCGAGGACACTCAGGGAGCAGATTTGTCGAGTAAGAAGGTGCTATTTTTACAAAGTCACTTCACATTGTGAGACAACAAACATTTACAGGGAGAGAAAAGTGCTTAGGCAGCATTTGGCGGGGTTGTGCAGGGAGGGCATCCCCTGGGCTGCAGGGAAGGGTTGGCTGGGGCCACAAGCTCAGCAGCAACTTCACACTGAAAAAAGGGCCGGAGAGAAAATAAAATTTGCTCATGACCAAATTAAAAAAGGCAGAATTATTCCAATTAGAGATGAATTTTAATTCAGGTAAGTGCTGGGGATTGGATTTCCAGTGTGTTGACCATCTGCAGGGTCTGTCTGAAAGCCAAGGGATCAGCAGAGCTGAAATCCAGGTCAGAGGTACAAATCCACACAGGAATCTGGGAACAAGCACATGCCTAAACACCTTTCTGGATGTAAGCCTTCATTACTAATGCTACCAAAACCATTGCACATAATGAGCTAAAGGTTTAAAATAAATTCTCACTCTGAGTTTCTTGGATTAGAAACTAGATTGAAATTTCATCATTTGATTCTAAATAGGCAAAGTGGATCTTTTTTCTTTACTTTTTGTTGTTTTTTACAGAATAGCATTTCTTGAATCCACTGTGTTTCAGTAGTACTATTACTATGAATTACCTTTTTAAAAAGTACGTTTTTTAAAAACACTTTAGCAACATAGCAATTTTCAGGATCAGAAGTGATCTCTTTGTGCCTTATCCTCTGCAGAGTTTCTCCCATCACCAATCCCAGCACAAAACCACTTGCCCTTCACTGAGTATGGCAGGGCCTTTTCCTCGGAGCCCCTTTTCCATTCCCACAACAAATGTGCTACAAATGTTTGCAGGAATCAAAATCAGCAAAAAATAAAGGGTTGAACTTGGTGAGGGATACGAGCAAAGAGTTTCAAGCCTGAGAGCATGAGGAGTAATACATTAAAGAAATCTCAAAGAAATCTGATGAACAGTTAAGATCTAGGTGGGTTTTCTTCCCAAGTACTCACTAAGGAAAAAAACCCCACACTTGGCGTAACTTCTTTGTTTTAACATAGACGACATGAGACACCATGAACAATTAATTGAATTTTTCCTTCTTCCATGCAATTCCCTCACTGGAAACGACACCTGGAATCACATGCAAGTACAATCCCTGCAGAGGAGGATGCTGTTGGGGTCTGCAGGAGCTGGTAGGAAAAAATCCCAAAGAAATGCAGACACACATAGGGATATATGTTGTCAGCTAATCCAAGATCATGTTCTCACTCAACCAGAAAGTCATGCAGAGGGACGCAGAGTGTCTCAGAGAGGTGGTGTTTGGATGTCACTCCAGGATGGTAAATGAGGCTCAGCGGAGTGGGGAGTGTTGGTGACATGAAGGAGTGGACAGCAGGGACAGATGGACACTCACAGTCGTGACAGCGGCGCGAGCACAGGGCAGGAGCTCTGCTCGTGCCAGGGGAAGGAAGGGAAAGGGAAACGTGGCTTTGCAATCAGAGGCAACAGCCTAATGCAGTGTGATTTAATTCTAGATCCTCATAACCACTCCAAGTGGCATCTATGAAAACAGATCTAATAGCAAAAAAATTACCTTTCCAGTCTGACTGTGGGGAAGGCGTATAAATATTCAGGTTTCGGCTTGAATTTAACAAAGGATAGAAACTGAGCTGATGTTTCTCTGTTGCCAGTCAAAAAATGAGAGTCCACGCCGGAGAAACTGGATGATTTAGTGGGCTTTGCATTTTGGTTAAGTCCAACTGCCCAGCACCCAGCAGAGAAATGCACAAGTACTGACCTTCAAAATGAGCTGCCATCAGCTTCCTTAGGATGCCAGGGGTTTAAGCTCCTGTTTGAAAAGCTCTGGTTTGGGGTTCATTCCAGTTCTCTATAGTATTAAATCAGCACTTTCAAAAGAAAATGTGGACTCATTACATTAGCAGTAATTTTAGATCAATAAAAAGTATCAGTTGTAAGGTCTTGTCATTGATTTTAAACTATGCTTGAGCCATTACTTCATTTTCTTCCCAGCTAGCCAGAATGAGTTGGACTAGCACAGACTCAGATCCATCTCTGCATCCAAACTCAACCAGAATTAGTGCTCATTCTTCTGAGAAGCTGTGGCCAGGAGAAAAAGGTTGTCTCCTGTTGGTAAATGAGGGGCTTTTCTTTAAATCAAGGTTTGTGCTGAGCCCGTGGCGTATGAGAACAACTCATTAAAACTGGGCAGGAGTGCCAGGAGTGAATGATGGCCTTTGTGACTATCACTGGGCTCCAGTCTGCTTGCTGGTGTGAGTAAGAGGCAGAAAACAATTACTGGAGACATGAAAGAACGGAAAATAAAACTGCGTACGCAAAATTTGCGGTGACCAAAACAGAAACCAAGAGAGGGCCCGGCTCAAGCCTGGTTTGCCTCCAGCGATTCCAGAAGAAAACATTCTCTAGGCTGAATTCACCTGAATTCTAGGTGAATTCAGCCTAGAGAATGCAGCTTCTAGAAGCAGAGAAACCCGAGCGTAAGGGAAACTAAATATCAGCTAGTGATCGTGCCATAGTGAGTAATCCCTCTCCTTTTCCTCATCCACAATCACGGTGCCAGACTTGGATGGCAGCCCCTGATGCTGTGATGGCAAAGGCTGGAGTTGCACCATCCCTGCAGCCACCACAAAAGCACGGAAAAGCACGGCGCCTCGGATGAGTGAAGGGACACCGGAGCCAGATCACATCTGTAACCTCTGCTGTCCTGCAGCGCTCTGTTACAATCACACATCTCTTCCTAATTCCCAGCCCCCTTGTCCCATGTTGATGTTGAGTGCTGTCAGACACCACTTCAGGCCCATCCCGCCCTTCTCCCAGCCCTCTGCTGTTTGCCAGCTCGGCTGTCCTGCATTTCGGGAGCAAAGCAAAGCAGCCAGGTTGCACCCCCGAGCTGGCTGATCATTCCCAAACCAGCCTTTAGGGAACCTGCTCCACCCAGAGCCACAGGCCAGCCAAAGGGACTGGGAACACTGGGACAAACCCCTTTCCTTCACTGTTCTGGGTGCCACCTCCTCCCACTGTGAGGGGCCCCCATCTCAGAGTGTGTCAGGAAAGTCTCTTACAAAGCAGAATACGATAGAGCTGATAATCTGGCTTGCTGTAGTTACATTACCATCTAAAAATGAATGTGTTACTGCATTTACTGACTAAAGACCATTGGTTTAGTACATTAAGAAACCACAGCTTCTAAGGAGTTTCCTATTAATTTACCTACATTGAGTTTTCCATGATTGCCTCATCGTGCGCTGTTATTTCGTTATGTGCATCCTAGATGAAGGCTTTTAGCACTCAGCCCGAGCTGCATCAAAGTGCTGGCATCTGCCCCAAGAGTTTGTGCGGTGGGGATTGTTGGCAGACACCCAAGGGTCCGGAGAAACAAGACATCTGAATTATTTTTACATCCCTCCGCAGTTAACCCACAGTTTTACTAAAGCACGGGGTGTATAACACTACATTCAGGATGGATGCAGGTAACAAAGATGCTCTTGTAGCTACTCCAAAGTTCAAGGCTCCTTTTTGACTGGAAGAACCACAGTCTGTCATCCTCCTTTTCAGACTCTCCAATGGATTAGGAAGATATTGAGGTAACATTTTGTTTCATCCTCCCTTTCCCTTGCAGTACTCAAGACAGGGGAGATGAAATGAGGACCACAGTGGGAAGGAATTCAGTAGAAAACAAAACAAAACAAAAAAATTACACTGGCTTTAGCAATTGAAATCCATGCCTAGGAAGACATGCAAGGAAGACATTGAGATCAGAGTGGCTGATTTTCCAGAAAACAGAACTAGACACGAACAGATGAGAGGACAGATTACAAATAGCATTGCTCGTTTTCGTCTCTGCCAAAAACAACCTCAATGTTAAGCAACTGAGAGGAGGCTTTCTCTGGGGAGGAGTCCCAGCTCACACTACATCTCCACACATAAAACAACCTCACCTGGCAAATGGAAACACCACAGAAGTCAGGATGTTTTTTTTCAGCTAGACTATTGACCAAATCTTTGTCATTTGTCTTGAAATGTGGAACTGATGATCACCCAATATTTACCCACATTTTTCAAGCCTAAAGTTGGATTCTCTCAGCACAGAGAGTCTAAAATTTTTAGCATCTAGATATCCTACATCTAACCTTCAAGGAAGGCCACAGCACCACCAAATATGTAGCAGGAGGCTGACTCGGAGGTTCAGGCTATTTATCCAGATGTAAAGGATTTCCTACCATGGAGGAACTGTTGTTTAATGAACCCTAGATCATGCCCCATTCCTCTTTGTTACCCATTCAGAGATGGGATTTACCACTCTACCTCTGAGCACCTGGCACACGCAAACCTCAGCCGTGAGTCCTACCCTCTAGACTGACAGAGAATAAAAAGAGCCAGCAGGTCAAAAAAAAAATAGCAAGAAAAGAAAAGATACAGGTTGAAACAATTAATGAAGAAAATCAGAGATACATATACTGTTAGAGCTGCAGTTTTATACTTTCAGAGCTGTAGTTTGTTGGCTTTCTGAGGGATACAGAGACTGGTGATTTTGAGAATTAAAACGGACTCCAAAAAAAGAGCATGCAGAAATCCGAGTTCACAAACATGCGGCATCACTCAGTGCCCTGCCACTCCTGGGCTGCCCACCTGCCTGGCTGCGGGGCGAGGAGCTCGGGGGTCCCCTGCCAGCATTCACAGCATGCAAACTCCGGGCACTGGGACATCAAGAAGGTGCATGTTTGCTGCTGAGGAGCAGGGGCGGGGGCAGAGACTCTTCCAGTGAAGCCTTTACGCACGCCTAAGATCGGATCTATGCGTCTGTGTATGCGGCCATGGGTGCGCTAAGGGACGCCGGTCGGGAAGTCCCTGAAAACACCTAGCAGTTGTCAGCTGGATGAAAAAGATGCAAACCCTGCTCGTACGAAGCCCTGAGCTAAAGCTGTCTTGTCCCCCTCGGGGTCTAGAAACAGAACCATTCACAAGGCCAATGTCAACGCTCAGGGGAGCCCGCGTCCCCTCCGTCTGGTGGGACAGGCTGAGATTAGTCCTTCTCTAGCTGCGTAGTAGAGGTGCTAGATAGGCAAGCTGTGGCTTCCAAAGGCCACCAGGCTAGGAAAGGTCAATTTGTGACGGTCAGAGAGCCAAAGGAATGGTGGCTGAGCAGAGGCAGGAAGCTGGGATTTCTCATGCTGCTAAGTGGACGTTTCTGTACAGCGCAAGTCAATTTGCAAGGATCCCCTGGACCTTGAGGAGGGATGGAGCGACAGGGAGGAAGGGGTCTTTAAAAAAAAAAAAAAAAAAAAAAAATTAACATTTTCCATTTTGCTCTGGTTTTGTTGTTTGGGTTGTTTTTGTCGGGTTTTTTTTTATTATTATTTTTATTTTTAATTTTCCATTATTTGCTAAACTTCATTTCCTGGCCTCCTCCTCCCTTGCTGAGCAGACACTGGCTCGGCTAGCCAAATTCCCCATCCTCATCCCTTCGCTTCGTGCGCTCCGCACAACTGGCAGCCAGGGAAGGCTCTGATGTCAGGGCGGGCAGTGGGGAGGCTCTTCCACCTTTGTTTGCATTTTTTTTTTTTACTCATCTAGTACCTCTATTAAGCAGAGAAGTGATCAGAACGGGTGGTAGCAGGGTAGAGGGAGAATGAGCCGTGCAGCTTTTGATTAGTTTCGTGCGACGCATTTCCCGTGGTACCTAGAGTTTCCTGAGCAGCATCCGCATAGTGACTCTCTGCACGGTTTGCTTTTACTGGAAATGAGGGGAGAGTGAAAATTAGACCTGGAAGCAAATGCCAGACAGGAAACTTTTGATTACTGACTCTAGGTTTAAAAGACAGGTGTTTTGAGGGCCGGGTTCATGACAGGACTGTTCTGCTTGAGTGTTCAGTGAAAAAAAAAACAAAAAACCAAAAGTAAATCAAAAATCAAGAGGGTTTCTGAAATTTGTTTCACTGTGGTCAGTAAATTTAATTAATACACATGAGGCATTCTGCTCATTTAGTTGATGGCGTTAGTTTATCTACAATTAACTGCAGGAAGATTTTTCATCTGTATTGGAAACAAAATTACTTGTTCTTCCCCTAAATATATTAAAAAACCATAAGTTTTTTCAAATTGAGTAAATCATGGAAGGCCAAAACTTCAACTTGTTTTGTCAAATAATATCCAAAAAGCTCAAATTTCTTCTTCTTTTTTTTTTTTTTTTTCCCCCTCGAAAAAACCCCACTCACAAAGAGAGCTAGTTAATCTGCAAATTATTTGCACTTTTCATATGGGAAATACCATTATATTAAGCCTGGCATTGAAAAAAACCAAAAAACAGATAAAAGCAGGGTGCGGTGCAGTCCCTTATGGGAAGGGGGTTGAACATCTGTGTTCACACATCTGGTTTTCGCAATGATTTTCAGACAGGCCCTACCACTTCGGGGGAGTTGCTGATTTTGAGGAGGCACCACCACAGCTCCATCCCAAACAGCCGCTCAGGCACTGCCCTGCCAGGAGATCCCCACCAGCACCAGGGTCCTCCTCGCCATGGAGCAGCCCTCTACCTGTGGAAGGGGAATGACGTGGCCCCATCACCCCACCAGGCCACCAACCACCAGCAGGCAGCTCTTGCCGAATTCATGGGCAGACTGGGAATGCTGAAAGGCATCAAACCCCAGTCTTGTTTTACACTTGAGTTGGGTAATGAGAGGAGCTCGCGGGCACAGCATCCCATGCAAGCTCAGCCGACACCACCCTCGGCATCCTGGGGACTCCCCGGGTGTCCACAACGGGACCCTGCATCCCCAGGTAGCCCCAGGGGCCGGCGGCGCTACCAGGGCTGTCCTGGAGCTGGCGTGGGAGCAGGGTATTGAGCATGCAGAGCCTCAGGGAGACGCGTGGGGTTCTCTCCTCTCAGTCTCCTCTGCAGTCCCCCCAGAAAGATGCAGTTCCTTCAGTGCAAATAATCCGCTCCCCTAAAGGCAACCGATTATTTCCAGATTACTGTCAGTCCCAGCATGAGTCTCTGACACCGCTTAAATCGGTTAGAAGGCCAAACACCAGCCCAGGCTGGTGTGGCCCATGGGGTTCCCACGATTGACCCTGGTTCCCATGGGCAGTAGAGGTTTGGGACACCTCGGACATCCTTGGCTGGATGAGCAGGGGCCCACTGAGTCAACCAAAGGCATCCTCCAGTGCGTACAGAAGCCTTAATCGCACCCCTGCACAGAGATCTTGGGGTTGTGTGTATCTCAGACAGACACATACACACACTGAGAGAGAGAATACACACAGATATACACACACAGTACAAGGGACCCAGCCCAGCATTCACCCTGCACACGGCCAAGGTCCTGCTGAGCTCACTGGGGTCGAGGACACACCACAGCTGAGAACAACCTTCCAAAGAGGTTCCTCTCGTTACCTACAGCACTCAACTCATGCTGGACAAAGTAATCTGAGTTTTAGCTTCCCGCTTCCCTGGAACCCTTCTGTTTCTTTTTCTCTGATATTAATGTGTTATTGCAATCATTTGGTCCATGAATTTTTTAACTTTTCACCCAACTGTACTTTGGAAAATGCAAGAGGAAGAAATGTGGTCGTGGATGCCTTCAGATGTTTCTCAAACCATCTGTTCAAGAGCATCTGAAGCCCACATTTCATACAGGAGCCTCCATAGCCCTGGCAAACCATGTGTCTGTCTTTCTGACATTACAATCAAAGCAAAACAAACAGAAATGAGATGCCACAGCTAATTTTCAGCTTGATTAACAGAAGAGTAATCACCCCCCATTACCACTCTGATCTGCTGGCTTTCTGCAGCAGGAGGGGTGAGAGAAGCCCTAGCACAGAGCAGGCCCCCTTCACTGGGGACATGAGGGAAATACGGACTTGCATTGGACCCTGCACGGCAGCAGTGTGGTCTCAGGAACTGGGATGGGTCCCAGTGGCCCGGCAGCACAGCCAGCCTGGGGAGGGGCAGGGGCAGGGTGGGCAAAACACCCAAAGTGATGGGCAACAGGAGGCTCTGAAAGCGTTTGTTTTTTATAGGGGGGGAAATAAAAAGAGGGAAATGAGTACATAGCATTTAGAAAAAGGCCAGCATCTCTTCTGCTCATCACAGCCTCGGCTCCAGCTCTGGGAGAGATGAGCTCCTGGCCCCCAAGCAAGTCAGCACAGAGCATTCCCAGCACTCGGATGTGGATGCAGACAAGCTCGTGGTGGAAAAACAAAGCAGAAATCATAGAGAAAGGATGTAACCTGTCTGTCAGATCAGCTGTCCCATTTTATGCCAAGATTAAATCAAAAGCCACCCAAGAGAAATTCCGAGCCTCTGCCACACTGACCCCATCACCTCCTCATGTCCTCCCAGCCTGGCAGCAGCGCTCCCAGTGCCGTGTGGGCAGAAATCAGCACAGCCACAGCAGCACTGGGGTCACAGGGCAGGACCCCTTGGCCACCCTGTGCACTGGCAGAATGCTTGGGATGCTCCCTGACCTCACAAGACAATGATATCCTGCACAGCAGAATCCCACGTGCCATGCCAGCATCCCTTCTCTAGACTGAAGTATGATAAGGTGAATAATAGTGAAAAAGAGTGAAAAAGAGTGAAAAAGGTCTTTCTGTTCCATTTGCTGCAGGGGGTTTGTGGTGTATCTGTTATGGAAAGAAGGACATAGGAAATCAGCCACTCCCTACACACCACTAAAACAGGAGGAAGATCCAGCTCCCTCCAGGTGTAAGACTATTTCCTTACAGCGATGGAAATGCAAAGTGGAAAATCCTTTCCCAGCTGAAGCAGTAGAAGTGTGGAGCTGGGGTCTGCTAAGAGAGACAATCCATCCCCAGGAGCTTCCTGAGTGAAACATCACCAGCAAGTGGGTGATTAACTGCCAGGTGGGCAGAGAAACAGGATGAGCTCTCTTTGCTAAGGGCAGGATGACACACTGAGCAGCACCGGGAGGCTGCTGGAAATTCGAGTGGGTGGAAGATTCGGGATGTGGATGTGAAAGACCCAGAAAATTTTACTGGGAAAAACATGCAATTTGGGCCCCCCTCAGAATGCAAAATGCCTTCCTGAGGTCTGAGGCATTATCAGATGGAAGGAAAAGGACGTGGGAACAGGTAGAATTGGTATTGTCCTAACAGAACAGAAGGAAGGAGCTCCGGTGCTGCCATGGCAGCAGAACCGAACAGTGTGGAATAAACTAAAGCGCTGCACAGCAGCTGCAGACCCTCAGTTTAAACCCTCCCTGGGCTGGGGTTGTGCAGCAAAACCCATCAGTGTCACAAGAGACAGACGCACCACAGGAGCAGGAAACAGCACCTGGAAATGACTCTGATGAAGGACCTATAAATAGCAAAAAATACTCTGAAAAAAGGACAGGGAAGGACTATTTTTACTTCTTTCTGTGGCATAAGGTTGAGAAAGTAGAAAATGATCAGGGAAAAACCTGCAACTCCTACGAAGAAATATTGTACACAACTTGAGGTTTCAAGTAAATAAATATGAACCCTGCAAGACAGGACCAAGATTCAAAAACTAGAAATAAGGCTAGTGACTCAGAAATAAAGACTATCCAGTCTTATTAGATTGCAGGGATGATGGCTGGTGTAACCCTGTAAGGGACTGTCAGACATCAAATTTCCTTTGCTATGGAGCTGATGGGAGTGAACAGGGATTTTTTTCTCATTGCATACTAGGAAATGTGGATTTACCCTTTGATGCATCCAAAGTTTATTGCTGCCAGTGGAGCAGCCAGACCCTGGGATGAAATTCTGACCCTCCTGATGCCACAGGTAGGTGGCCAAGATTTCAGCCTTGCTCCCAGAGAGCCGTTCCCAAATAACGCTCCCTGCTTTAATAATACTGGAGGGATGCTGCCTTCACTCAAGCTTCACTTCAGACCTCAAGCAAAAAAAAAAAAAAAAAAAAAAAAAATCTGGATAGTTGAAACATGATCTTGGAGATTTGGGTTATTTGGCAGGAAAGTAGATTGAGTGCTACAAAGGTTCTGCTTGCAAAGTAAAGCTCAAATGCATGATGGGGAAAAAAAAGGGGAGGGAGAGGGAGAAGGAAGGAAGGAAGGAAAGATGAAATTTTCCACGCTTTAGTCAGCAGTATATCTACTCAGATATCTTTGGTTGGCTTTTATGCCAAGGAAAAATTAGTTTCTGGCCTCTTATAAGCTAAGAGGCATGGCAGAGAGGTACATCTGCAGAATGCCAGGCTCCAGCTGTACTTCTGAAAAATATAGTCATTGTTTACAAAATTTAGGCTGTAAGTTGTGTTCTGAGGAACAAGATGGAAGATCTGAAAGCCAAGCAGATGATCTCCACTGATCACCAGTGAGTTTGTGTCTCATCAGCCAAGGAAAAAAAGGTGATTGAGTTCCAGAATTGTTTTTTTTAAAGAACTGGAAAATATAGGACCAAAAAAAAAAAAAAAAATCCCAGAATTACATATTTCTGAGTGGATGAAGAGTGTCCTAGAAGTACCCCAAACACCAGCCCTGCTGCTTTCCCTGGGAGTTGTGAACGGAGAAAAGCTCCACCACAAGTGAGATTTACGGCCGCCCTTGGAAGGTGCTCGCCACGACCCAGAGCACGCTCTGCACCGTGGGCTCGAGGCGTGGAGGGAAGATGGAGCAGGGAACGCGCTTCCTCCCCGGGAATGGGGTGGACAAAGGGCGTCTGTGCCACGCCACCCCGTGCCGTGCCAGCCCCCCTGTGTCCCACGCAGCAGCGGGTCCCTGCAGCGGGAGGAGCTCAGCAGAAGTTGGTGACGTGGCGATGGCTTCGTGTTCCCCGCGTCGCCTGTGCCCGGCACGGGGGACAGAGACACAGGCAGAGCGTCACCTGCCCCTGGGCACTGAGCCTGCGTTACACCGGGTTACTCAGCTGCCACCCCAGCAACGAAATAAAATGAAGAAGCGTAAACCAAAGCCCTGCTGTCGCCCCCGTGAGCGTCTGCCAGCTCTGCCTGCGCTGCCACCACTCTCTGCAACCCCCCAGCCTCGCTACCCTGCAGGCTGGAAGGAAGATATGATTTAAGGTCCAGCACACACGTAGATACATCGGACTGCACAGCACAGGAAAAGCACGGTAATACCTAGGAATGCTTCCCTCGATGGTGCCACGACATGGTACACACACGCACACACACAGAAATCTACAGGGAATGCATGGGCATGGCGTGTTGGCAGTGATACAGACCTTGGCGATGGTTCGGGCTGCTGCTCTTTCCTTTAAACAGAAGCAATAGTACATTAGCATGGTGTCAGGTGGCAAAAGATGTTGCTGCTTCACTGTTAAAACATAACGAAACGACAGTACCAAACAATACAACTAAGTGGAAGTTGTGGACAGAAGAAAGGGAAAGGAGCGTTTAATTCCTGGAGTTTCTGGCCCGGACAGAAGATCACTGGAGACTCACACAACCTCAGAGAAGACACATACAACGCACAGGGTTGTAGATTTCACCCCAACCCATCCTCGTGGCTGCACACCACTGAGACACCTGAGGGTCATGTGATTTGTGTGAGCACAGGAGGACTTCTGTGGGCTCAGAGAGCGGCCCCCTTTCTTTGGAAACACACTGCCCTCATGCTTCTGCACATGGGGAAGGGTTTGAATGGCTCCCGTCACCTCGGTGCATTGGCTTTTCCCCCCCGGCCATTGGGACAGATCTCTGAATGCACGGATTCACGCCAGGTGCTGGGGTTGGACATGGGTGGGAAGGAGCATGGACCCCTGCCCTGGCATCCTGACACCCCAGCTGGGGTTTATGCCTCCAGAGCCTTTGGCTGCTGGCGACACGGATGGAGTGGGATGCCACAATCTGTGTTTGCGGTTTCATACTGTGATCCGAAACTGGACTGGCCTGAAAAAATCACTGAGGACAAAGTGAGCTGAATGCCTGCAAAAAGGGCAGCCAGGGCACTGCAAGCCATGCTAAGGCCACACTGAAAAATGCCCCTCACCTCCACTGAGCAGGTATTGTGGTGGCATTTCCCCCCAGCGATGAGGAAAACCCGCTCTGCCTTCAGCTGCTCCCATTCACAGCTCCTGCACTGGGAATGGTGCTCAGTGGGGCCTGGAGCAGCCCTGCCCCTGCAGCCCCACAGAGAGGAGCAGACCGTGTTTCTCAGCAGACACAGCTCTGCCTCCCCTAACACAGGTGTGATGTGTGTGCCCCCTGAGCGTGATGCTGCACCAGCCCTGGCCCTGCCACTGCTCAGCAGCGACCACTGACACCTGCACAGAGCCCGAGCCCTTCCCTCAGCTAAAGGCAGCAGCCTGGAGAGACTAATAAAAATGTCTTTTCCTCCCTCTGCTGCTTGCTCAGAAAAGCTTGGAAGCCCAGGCTCAGTCACTAGCTCAAATAGTCACAGTTTAAAATTTTCGGGCTGACCCAGGGGTGTATTCTTTACGGAGGCACACAGCCCAGGGCAGGTCCCATCCCACTCCTCCCAGCTGGCCCCGATGCCCACTGGCACCTCTCCATCCCCTCCAGGGTCTGCACACTCCCCATTCACCTGCAGGGCAGCCTTGACTGCTCAAAAAC
Organism: Hirundo rustica; assembly: GCF_015227805.2. Taxonomy (NCBI): domain Eukaryota; kingdom Metazoa; phylum Chordata; class Aves; order Passeriformes; family Hirundinidae; genus Hirundo; species Hirundo rustica. Next base: position 6,113,125 of record NC_053465.1, read on the forward strand.
CCCAAGAGTTACCCCTCCCAAGCAGAGGGTGAAGGTGCAGGACTCCTGCCCTCCTGGGGGATTCGTGTAAACCTTGCCACAGCCAATTTAAGCAAAAATGTCTCACTGCTGCAACCCTGCCTGCTGTCACTGGAGGGAACAGAGAATGAATGAACACATCATGGGCCTGAGTGTCCTCTGAGTGTGGTGAGGAGCAGAAAGGTCAGGGGAAAGCTGGGATCACTACCTCCATCAGCCCCTTTGAGACTATGACTTTGAGTTGTCAGTCAAGCACCGTGACACTGCTCCAGAGCCAAGTTAGGCTGAAGGAATTCATGTAGAGCATGGGAGAGGGGCAGGGAGGTCACTGAGTGACCCACGTGGGACCAGCTGTCAAACCTCCTTCATCTTCGAGGATGTCCATATGCAAAAGGCAGGAAGGAAAAAAGAAAAAAGGAAAAAAAAGGAAAAATATCGCCAACTTTGTGTGCGTTCCAAACTCTCTTAACTCTGCTGCTAACCTGAATGTCAGTCCCGACTTGCTCTTCAGGTTCCTCAGGAGCTCCAGCTGGTTCAGAGGAGGGATGAGTCTAGAGGGAGAAAACAAAGAGCATTAAATTCCAGACAGAGCTGATCCCGGAGCCTCCTATCTCGGCAACTTCCCCTGCTGCCCCATCCTTTCAACCAGAACAGCTTTGTGCCACCAACTGCAGCTGGGGGACAGCTCAGGAAGGATGGAGAGGGGTTTGGCTGCTACTTCCAACAGTGTCCTAAGGCAGAGCAGTGGGGTAAGAGAGAGAAAGTGACAGCAAGAGAGAGAGAGAAACTTGTCTGCACCACTGGATTTTGAACCTCCCCAAAACCAAGCAGCTGCCAGGATTCCTGGGCAGCCCGGTGGTGTTTAGGCAGAGCTGTATTCTGTCAGGTTGGCATTGCTAAATGGAAAGAAACTCCATATTTGGGGGAAAATAAGAAAACTCAACCCTGCTGCTCTTGAGAATGTGGGAAGGCATGGGAAGGAGCAGATCGTGGACCAGAGAAAAAACGACCTGGGGTTGGGATCATCCCAGGAGAAACAGCAGTGTGCTCCAGGGTCAAGTTTAACCAATTCCCTACTCTCCATGTCAGGTTTTGCCCCAAAATGAGACAAAATCTTGTGTCACTGCCTTCCAGAAACAACAGGGGCTTCCTTTCCTTCCCATTTATATAAATATATATATATATATATATATATATATATATATATATATATAAAATTAAAAAAAATCTGACAATGGGAATCCTGATAAGAAGCAAAAATCCAGTGAACAAATATCCTGTGGCCTATCCTGTTTTTGTGCTTCAAAGCCAAGGAATTAGCTCCACATCCCTGTTTTTGGGTTCTTCCCTGAGATCCTGGGAGACCAGGGCTTGCTCCATAAATATTTAATACGGATATTCCCAGCCAGGTTTTCAACCAGGAAAAAAAGAGGCTGGAGGTGTCAGGGGGAGACTGTAAGAAATGAGCTCTCTAATAAAATGAAGGGAGAGGTATTCGTGCCCACATTTTGTCAGCCATGATGAGACCAATAGTTTCACACTTTAGCTAAAAAAACCCCAACTCAACTGGAAAAGCCTCTTCTCTGCAGGCACTAAACTTATCCCCAAAACCACAGCGGTTCAGCAGAGATTTTGTGTTCACAAGATTGAGGCAATCAGAAAATTTTCCAATTCTAAGTATGGAGAAAAGAATAAAAATAGGCCCGAAAAATTTTGGCTCGGCTCCCCGGTCGCTTCCATCTCAAGAAAAGCACATCCTGATCTCCTGAATTAATGATCCTCTTCATTCCAGACATCAGGAAGGAGCTGACCTTGATGCAGTGGAGCTGTGCATGGGTGCTGGGCTGTCACCTCCCTTCAAACACACCGTAGGGTTTGGAGATGCATTCCAGGTTGGGAGAGGTGGCGCACAAAATCCAGCACGGGGAGCACCCAGCAGGGAAGGAAGGGCGCACGACTCTTCTTTGGTGAATTAACTCCTCAAGGGGGGTCCAGCAGAACACAGGAAAGTTGCCCCACATTCTCCAGTGGGGATTGCAAATCCCGGGCTCTCACTGGTGCTGAGGAGCTCATTTAGCTCAAAGGACTAGAGGATTCGGGATTCCAAAAGGAACTATTTCTTTTGCACCAGCCCATGGTGTGCAGTGTGCTGAAGGCAGCCACCTCTTGTACTTCCGTGAGGATGTACAGACACACAGCAAACACAGAGATTCACCATTTCTGTGGCTGGTCCATGGGCCTGGTACGCATGAGGTGGAAATAACCGGTATTTTACTGAAATAATTATTATTAACAATGGGTGAAAACTTACACATATACATGACTTGAAATTTAATCTCAGCTAAGTGCTCAGCCTAACCTGTCACTGCAAACTTGGGGAACGGCTCCTGCACTACACCACTTCTCCAGAACCTTAAAAAACAAAAAAGGCGGAGCTCTGCGCAGCTCTTGAACCGAGCTCTGCTGTGGAACGCTGGATGCACGGCACCCTGCCCTGGTGTGTGCCCAGGTGCCACCATGCCAGGTGCAGGAGGAGCCTCAGGCTGGGGCTCCTCGTGTTTTCTCTCTCTCCTCCTGCTCCGTGTGTCACTGGTTAGCAGGGGAAGCGCGTTCCGGTTAAGGGGGAGCTGGCTGAGGGATCTGCACACCACGGGACACACACAGCTCATGCCACCCACCACAGCAACACTCCTGAGCTGCTGCAGGTCCCCCCCAGCTGCCTCCACCACCCCTCCCAGCACAGCACAGAGAAAGGCCACGCTGACTCCAGGTGCTGCCTCCCGTATCCACAGGGAAAGGCGGATCCGCTGCTCCCGGGAGCGCAGACAACTTTTCAAGCAGTAGGGGACAGGAGGGAGGTCATGCCTCGGGCCAGGACACCACCAGAACCCCACAACACGAGGAGGGCAGCAGCACACGACACAGTGGGAGCTGGGCAGACACACCATGACACGCACACGCACGCCACGATGATTTTTTTGAACAGTCCCAGGATGAACAATTAAGGAGAGAGAGTGACAAGGTGATGGGTGCTGGAATGGGATGGGAATCTAAATGAGCCTCCATGCAGTGCTGGAGTTCCTATGAGCAGCCAATTTTTGCCCTAACCATGACTTTATGTCTCCAACCGAAGCTGTTTTTCATGACTGAGAACATTTATGGCGCTTATAAAATACTTCATTACAACAAATGGAATGGAAGTGGCACATTCTTATTCCTCTCCCAGTAGTAGAAAAATGTCTGATTCTCAAAACAGGCTGCTGTTCAGCACAACAGGAAAATATATTCTTAATATTATACTTGCAGTTCATTCATGCAATTTGCTATAAATTAAGCACACAGAGCAGTAAGTGTGATTTACTAAGGCTGTAAAACTTGCATCTGTGAAAACTGGAACTGGGTTTCGAAATCAGACACTAAATCACATCAGCTCTAGTGGCATTACTGCATCTACTGAGGATTTAAACTGCTCTAAGAACAGAGCTTGGCCTGCAGTCTTGAAATTCAAGTCATTTATTCCCCATCTTAAAATATTAACTTGACTACACCCTCAGATACCCATCTCATATAAAATACGCCTGTGATTTGCAATCTAGTCCCTTCTGCAGAACCTGAGATAATGTTATTTATCATAAATCTTACACAGCCATATCCGGGACTTTGCATTTGGATTGATCCCAAAAGGTTAAGTCCCAAAGTCCCAGACTGAATAACTGTGGCTAATAACTGCTTAGCTCTAGGTGGGTCTTGGAACTAAAAACTGAAATGGAAAAAGTCCTGCTTAGATGAAGCATTCTTTCACCAAAAAATCAGACTGGATTACTCAAAGAAATGAACGATGGTATCAGTTTAGCATCCCAGATCTTTCTCTCCTCCAGGTTTTACCCTCAGAAGGAGGCAGAGCTGCTCTGGCGGTTTTATTCTGTGCTACCACTGACGTGCCCTGTGGTGCCGCAAACTCAAAGCCAGCGTTACCAGGTGGGCACAGCTCCTGCAGCTCAGAGCCAGGTAAATGTCACAGCGAAGGATGGGAGAAGAGGGCTGGAGAGAGGGAACACACGGCAGCGAGGGCAGAGGGAAATGGAAGATGCATGGGGATGTTTTCTCGTTGAGCGTTGCGTGGATCGGGGGAGGTTGGAAAGACCATCAAGAAATCATCCTTAACAAAACAAGCTTATCAAGCACGCTCCCATTCTCCTTCCTTACACCATCATTTTGGCAGTTTCCCAACACTTGTGTGTACCAATAGCTAAAATGTACATGGAGGTGCAGGGGGTTGGTCTGTAGCAGCAGGAGGGCGCGTCTGCTTTGGGCTTTCACTCATTCCTTGGAAAAACGCATCTTCAAAGGTTTCTGTCTGTCTTTTTTTTTTTTTTTTTTTTTTTTTTTGGTTTGGTTTGTTTGTTTTGTTTTGAATTCAAAGCTTTGCATGTTACAGTCCCAAATGAAGAACAAGGAGTGACATGACACACACTTTCAGAGTCACATGCACTTCATACCTGGAGGCACCATACGTTTGCGTTTGCGTGCTTTTCAAGTGTTTTCACCAAAGAAAACCAAAGGGGTAAGATAAACAGGGGGGGAAGTTGGGGTGGAGAAGAGGGGGAAAGAAACAGAATAAAGAAAATTAGCATATGAACGAAGTGTGTCCCCGGGAGCAGATGCTGTGGCCAGGCTCACAGGCGAGCGCAGGAGCGTGGGCTGAGCTGGCTCCCGCTGTGGCTGGCTCAGGAGCCACGGCACGGCCGTGTCACCCTCGGGGACAGGCAGCTGGCACCTTGCTCCAAGAGCAAATGGGCACCACGGGGCAGGGAAAGTGTGGGGGCCTCCCAGAGACCTTCCATGGGACATCCACAGCCCTCAGACCCACCTGCCAGGCACTCCCTGCGCTGGGCTGCTGAATGGGCAGGATGTGCCCCAGGGTTTGGGTTTTTAGTGAAGACCAGTATCGGATGGTTGTTCAGTTCAAGGCCCTGCTCTCATGAGTGACAATAAGAGCAGATTTTTTTCCAATAAATCCAGTGGCTGATGCACAACAAATTATTTATGACATCCAGGTGCACCAAGTCAACTCATGCATCACAACTCAACACAGAGGCCTTGTGCATATTCAGAATTTGGTTCTGCCACATTCCAGATTTAAAGATGAAATCTGGGATTCTCTCGGAGGCCACCTCATTTTCCCCCAAAACAGATCAGAGTAGCTCTACTGCAGTGATTGGAGTGATGCTCTGGAGCCATGTGAGCTCCTCCAAGGCATGTGTAACCACTTCCTCATATCAAGCAGCCAAGCCTTCCCAGAGATGCCTTGGGAAGAGAGATGAGCTAAAGGCACAGGCTCCTGCTATGAGGGATAAGCAGCTCAGTGTTGAGCAGAAAGGATGCCGAGGTAGTGGTGACTGCAGGTCATCCCTGGGCACCAGAGAGAGGGATTTTGTGTTCCTCAAGCCCACTTCCAAACCAGTCTGTGCATTGCAGCCACATGCCAGCAGCCATGGCCTTAGGGGGCTGCTGGGCTTGACGTGCTGCCATGGCTGCAGCAGCTCCAGCAGCAGCACAGGGCTGCCAGGGCCTGCCAGCTGGCTTGGGGAAGTGGGGAGGCAAGGAGAGATGGTCAGTGTGAGTGATGCAAGCTGCAGCCAGAACATACAGTCACTCCCTTTTTTTTTTTTTTTAATAAAAATCCACTTAATTTATTTGACAGCATTCAAAATATAGTCGGTAGGGGTTCACTGCTTTTTTGGTAAAAAAAAAAAAAAAAAAAAAAAAAAAAAAAGGCAATTTCATAGAGGGCTGAATCCATTGGTGCACCCACGGCTCACTCGCCCAGGTGATGTTCACTTGATCTGTGCACAAACAGGAGATGGGGTTTAAGGCAGAAGCTGAGAGTCCAGAGGAATCCATTCCTAAGGAAGCCCAGGGTGACACTGCTCTGTGGGGCTGAGCAGCACCCACAGCAGCAGCCAGAAAAACTGCTACAACCCTGCTACAAATCTGTCCTGGCTTCTTACTCAAGATAAGCAGGCTCTCCCATCTACTTTTTTTTTCTCTTTCTCCTTCCCAGACTTTCTATTTAGCCTTTTCTGGAGATCTTTAGCTCGGATTTCTTCCTGCATATTAGCTCTGTGGAAATACAGGTTTTAACAAGGGGTTTATGTAGCAGGTAATCAAAAGGGTGTCACTGCATGTCTGGCTGCATGGCAAGTTCAGTATTTCAAAGAGCAGTAAAATCTGGCAAAGTCCACTGAAAACAAGCCCTGAGTGCCTGAATTTTGCAGTGGATTTTGGGCCAAGCTCCATCTTCATCCTCTCCAGTAGCTGACCCCAGGCAGTGCTGCAAAGGTACAGCCAGAAGGTCGGGTACTGGGAGGGAGAGTTTCAATGGGTGGGTGTAATGCTATTGGAAAACAGCTTTGTTCTGTTCTGTTGGGTTGTTGCTCTTGTTGTTTCGGGATTTTTTAGACAAAATCTTCAAGTTGGTTCATAAATTTCTAGGGAAAAAGCAACCAATCAGACACACACTGGGAATGAATCCAATGAGAACTTAGTGACCACAACAATGGGACTTCCCACAGGTTTTTATGATGGGTTAAGAGGTTGGCTGCTGTGTTTGAAGTACAGGCCAAAGCTTACCCCAGGAAATACATCCAGGCTGTCTGCCTGAGGGCTAGAAGGCACTAGTAGTAGGGAAAACAGGAAGGGATTACTCCTGCAGTGGCACAGCCCTGCGTGGGAGCGGGGAGATGGGGCACAGGGAGCCCCACCACACCCAACAAAACCCCACAGAGCTACAGGAATGTCCAACAAACACATCTAACCCTTCTACAAGCCCAGAGAGTCATGGATGGCCCCTAAAAGTACACCAGCAAGGGGCACACGGCCCTGCCCAGGACACAGGGAGGTGTGGGGTGAAAATGAATGGAACATTGTGCATTTCAGCTTCTGAGGAAGCCACCAGGCCCAAGGGGACATGAAGGACACGGCGGTTCCCCATGTCCTGGAGGGCTGGGAGGCATGGCAGGGGACTCTGTCCCCAGCTCCACGAAGCTCCAAACCCCAGGACATTATGGGTTGCCACAGCACTGCTCTAACCTGTGTGGTTTCACCTTAAAAACCTGCCTGGTTTTACTGCAGGTAGAGCAAGGCAGGTGGGTGCTGATAAAACACTCTGGTGTTCAGCAGCCTCATCCATCACAGTTCCAATGTCATTCCCTGCTTGTGTCAACACCCTGGGATGGATAAATGAGATACAAGAAATGGGAAAACGCTCCCTGAATCCCGAGTTAGTTTTCCTCCTCTTAGAGACAAAAAAAAAAAAAAGGAAAAGAAAGGAAAGGAAGACCCGGGGAAAATCCACCTGGGAAATCACCAGGCTGGTCAAGGGTGGGAGAGAAGTTTGCTGAAAGGTAGAAGGACCATTAGAGACCAGTTGGGCCAGCAAGGAGAGCCTGAGAGGGCACGAGGAGCTGCAGGTAGGGTGAGGGTGGTGTTTACCTATGATCCAGGGCAGCTTGGAGGGAGGTCTTCACACCTGGGCACGGCAACTGTCACAACACAATGCAACTACCAGCAGGCGTGGAGAAATAAAGGTGAAAAGAAGAGCATGTACACACAGAGAGACATGGGAAACAAAAAAAAAACCAAAAAAAAAAAACAAAACACAAAGCAACACGGAAATTAAAACCAAGTCAAAAAGAAAAACAATGAAAAAATACAACGCAAAAAAACCTCCGAAAGTAAAAGCATATACCAGCCCTTAGGAGCTCAAAATCAACTTTTTCAACCAAAAAAAAAAAAAAAGAAAAAAAAGTAAATAAATAGGCAAAATTATATATTCAAATAGCAAAAATAACTATGGAGACAGTGGCATCACGAGGAAGGCAGTGGAGGAGGAAGCTGGAGGAGGAGGTACCTGTACATGGGGACGGTGACGGTGCGTTCGTAGTACTGCCAGGTGGAGTGCAGGTCTGTCCGCGACAGGTTGGTGGCATAAAATCTCCAAGCCGCCTGTGCAGGAGAAAACCCAGTGAGATTGTGCACCCAGAACTGGCCAGAACCACCCCTGGGTTTATAAACCTCAACCAACACCGAGTCCTGCGGGATGGATCCAGCGTTCTGCCTTCTCCCTGGTTTGGTAAGTGACAGACTTGGGGAGGTACCATGATATTCCTGACCACGTGTGCCCAGCTAAAGATGCTGCGGGTCCCAGGCATTCGCTGCCAGGCTGAGGTCAGGGTGGGTGTTGCTGCTCATAAAGAAGTGAAAAATGCAGAGAGAGAGGAGCAGGGGAATGTAAAATGACTAATTTCAATTCTCCAAGATGTACACCAAGGCCGGCCTTCTGCACGGACATCTGTTCTTGTGAAGAAAATGCTCCCAACTGTACCTCTGTATCAGGATAAATATTCTCTTTGGGGAGCAAAAAAGGGTGAAAACAGACTGTTCTAATGCATTTGTCTTGCTGAGCTGGCTGATTGCTGAATTCCATCCCTTTCCTCTCTAGATACTCTACCACATATGCTGTTTTCCTACGGTTGATTTCCTGGCATTTATTCCCAGACAAAACCAGTCACCAGCTGCTGTCTCACACCTTACACATGCGGCTCCATTTGTCTCCTCCCCATCTTCTAGAAGTCTATGAAGCTCCCCAAAACCAGGATGATGAAGCCACAAGGCTCCTTGGATGTGACCCTCACCTGGATCAGGCCCGCTGCTGGGTTTCGCCTCTTCTCAAAGTGTTTTTGTCGATGCTGCTCTTGCACCTTCAGAGCAAATCCTGAACCCAAGATGCCCTGGGGAAGAGAACAACAATTTGCAACTAGTAGGGGTTTAGTTAAGCTTCCACTTAAAAACTGTGGCCAGCTTTCCCTCCAAAGGTTTTTTCCTGGCTTGTTTTTTGATTCAAACGTAGAGGAAGAAAGGAGCCTCTACCCCGGCAGCCGTGGCAGGCACTCTCCAAGGGGCAGCAGACTTTGCTGGCACTCACTGGAATTGCAAATTTTCCCAAACCACCTCCAGCCAACGGATAAAATACAAAAGAACCGCAGCACACTGTCATTCAGCAGATTATCCCCATAGGAATCCAGATCCTGCAACACACTGAAATGCACTGCCAAAGGGACGGGGGAATTTGCTGAAATGGTGCAATTGCAGAATCACAGACTGCGTTGGTTGTAAGGGACCTTAAAGCTCATCTCATTCCAACCCCCTGCCAGGGGCAGGGACACCTTCCACTACCCCAGGCTGCTCAGAGTCCCATCCAACTTGGCCATGAACACATCCAGGGATGGGGCAGCCACAGCTTCTCTGGGCAACCTGTACCAGGGCCTCCCCAAACTCACAGGGAAGGATTTCTTCTTAATATCCACTTTAAAACTACTCTCTTTCATCTTAAATTACCCCAAGGAACAGCCTTCTGGGGGAAAAAAGCTTTTTATTGCTTCCATGAATAACTGTGCAGAGCCAAACTGAAAGCTCCCATCCCATTTGCTCATGCACACGATGCCCAAGTTGTGGATATTCAAACGGGCTCTCCCTTTTTCCCCCTCACTTTTTGATTCACAAGTCACAGAACATCACAGTCAGGAGGTGTCTGAGTGCATCACGCTGTGGCTGTTAGAGTGCCACCAGCTCCAGGGGCTGGGGACAAGGCCCAGGTGAGTTCAGCACCCCCCACTTACAGCAGGAAGGGCGAAGAAGGAGACGCCGATGAGCGTGAAGGTCGCCGCCAGCAGCCGCCCATTCCAGGTCTGTGGATACTTGTCCCCGTAGCCGATGGTGGTGAGAGTGATCTGCAGGGAGATCAGTGCCCAGCCTTGAAACTGAAACAACGCAGCCAGAACTGGCACAGCAGCCGAGTGGCACAGGGAGGAGCCGGGTCACCGCCTGCCCCGAGCTGCCCAAGGCACGGTGAGGCTCCGGGACTTCGGGGACCGGCAGGGACGGGCAGCTCCACGCTGGGATGCAGAGACACCCCAACACCCGCCCTGCTCACCTGCTGGGTTTCACACCAGCTGGGAGCGTGCTGGTGCCTTTTGCTGTCACAGAGAGAGCTGCCATCTGGTGCAGAGGCTGGCGGCAGCTCGGAACCTCCCCCGGGAGGGGCTGTGCCTTGGGCAGGGGAAGCGAACCCGCACCGGGCCCCCAAACTCCCTTTTGGCAGCTCAGGAAAGCTATTTGCACTGCACAAAGATCTGCTGCTGTTTATTCCCCATCTTCCCAGCAGTGCCCATCAGCTGGTCTCCACTCCCCTATTTAAAAACGGCTTGTTAGGCTGAGAGGAGGAATTATGGTTCCTTCACACCACCCTATTTAGGGATGGGTTTTGTGCTGTTGCAATGCACCAAGAGAGAGCTGGCAAGCTGCGGTCTGTATTTTGGGGAAGGACCCAAGAGTTTTGTTGGAAGCAGAGCCCCCTGAATTTCCAGCTGCCGGGGGAGACACTTTTTCCCACTTCAGTCCATGGACATCACTAGTGGGAAATGTTGGCTATTTCCCCAAGGCTTCCAAGAGGATTTGGAGAGCCTGGGACTGGCAGAGCAAGGCAGAGAGGGATGGTTCGATTAGAAACATCCTTGAGACTTCTGATCCCAAGGGCTCTCCCTGTCACACAGCCTCCAGGGACAGAGCTGGCCCCAGGGATGGGAGCTGACACCACAATGATGTGGCATTGGAAACATGCGTTCCATTTAGAATTAAAAATCACTCTTACACAAATGGAAGTAGGATCCCAAAACGCCTTTTAATTGGGGGCACTAAATGCCTTATCAATTAGATGCTATTTTGACCAAGTGGTTAAAAAATGCATCAATGTGGCTAATCCTTGCTGAAACACAGATTTTGAGCAAGGCTCTCCAAAATCACTGCAAAGCTGGTTTACAGTGTTTTTGTAAATTCTATAGACAATGAGTGTTGGATACACTAAGACCAAACAAAGGATGAGCATCTGAACCTGAAATTTGATTTATCCCATCTCTCAACATCTGCCCATGTCGGATCCGTGAGCTGGACTCTGACAAAAACTGTTTATTTTAATGAAGCTCAATTTTTTTTCTGAACTTCTCAGTGGCAAAACAGTCTCAGAAGCAGAAGGGATAAATCTGCCCCATGGTTCTCCCCAGACTGAGCTCTAATCTGGGCTGTCACTTTTTCCTCATTGTTTATTTTCTCGTTATGTCAAATTGGGCTTTGTTTTTTATTTTTCTCTCCTAACTAAGGGGCTTGAAAAGCAATTTACTGCCTCTTTCCCTTTGTTGGAATGGAGGAGCTGCTTGATCAGCCGATTCCTCCCCAAGCCTGTTATTGGGATTTGATCAGATCGGGGATTTTCATTACGTGCTTTGTAATCAAGGCCAAACTAGTGATGGAGCAGAAGAACAATAACGCAAGAAGATAAGAACGTCATTAATTCTCTCTTTGTTAATCGGGTAATCCCATAATTCACATGCACACGCACAGCAAACCACAAGTATTGCCCTTTCAGCAGAGATGTGACGGGCAGTGCTCGCCCCACTGGAGTCTTTCTGCTACTTAGGCCCTATTAATTTTATGAAATTTATTCCAGCGCGTTCAACAGCGCCTTGCCCAAGTGCAATTTAAATAATTAAAGGACAGCAATACTTGTCAAAACAATGATCAAGGCACCCTGTGGGGTGGGATCTCTCTCTGATCTACCTCTGTCACGATAGAGCTCAGTCCCACGACTGGGAGCAGACGGGTTCTCAGTTCCCCTGCAGCTCCAGCTAACTCAGAAATGTGATCCCCTAACAATTTCTATGAGGTTTATGTAAGAAAAAGAGCTAAATGGAACAGCCCGAAGCCATTTAATCAAAATGTTAACTAAGCACTCTCTAAGTCGATACCTCACGTAAGTGATAGAAGATGGAGGGTTAATGGACATTTTATTTTAATAACCAGCAGCTGCTCTATGGAAATTACTTACCAGACCCCACCAGAGTGCATCTGCGTATGTATCAAAGTGCTCATTTTCTCCCTTCTCGGCCAAGTACACCAGGAAAGAGGCCAGGATGAGGCACAGGAAGCCAATATACCAGGCAGTAATCAGCTCCTGTGAGATCATTAAAAGAAAGAAGAGAATAATTGCAGTCCCGGTGCATGTCTCCAAACGCTGAGTTTCTTGCTTGCTGCTGGATCTGAACTTTTCCCATTTGTTTAGGATTTGGGGCTTTGGCTGGAGATCAGTGATGGCACCTTCTGAGATGGGACCGTGGCTCTGCCAGGCCTCAAGACCAAACCAACCAAACACACACAGCAAATGGAGAAGGGAGTGCTGAGAGCTCCATTATGGCAAGAATTGGAACTGAAACTTTAAAAACTCTGATACTTCCCCAGCTCACACAGGGAAGTGGAGCTGAAACTGAAATAGGAACCTGCAGATACCTGGAGGTTCTACTTAGGGCAGGTCCAGTCCACTAAGGGAGGAGGAGCTGTGAGTTTGGGGTCTGGATGGACTACCCCCCCCCAATTGCAGGGACGTTTTAATGTGGAATTCACAGGAGTGATTATTTTTGGATTAAGTTAGTGCAAGGGTGGAAAAAGGAGACCCACACGTTTCCTATGATTTTTACACAGTGCCGGAGAAGCTGGCTAAGCTCCTCTGGGGAAAAGAAAGTGAAAGAAGCACGAGAAGTGTTAATAAATACAGCATCAGGAAACAAAAAAATTAACAACAACCTCTTCCCAAACTGATCCCCTTACACAGGGGATTGATTCCATGACTGGAATCTCTCTCTCCCTTCCATTCTTGACAGGTGGAGCACTCCATCACACCTCGTGTCTCTGACTGTGTTGCTCCCCCGCGTTACCTACGGTGTCCTTCCGATCTCCCCAGGCCTGGAAGAACTCTGGGATGGAGAGCTGAACCAGAGCAGCGTCCCTGGTGGGGAGAACACAAAGAGCAGCACCACGTCCTCGCCTTGCTCACCTTGCTGTGCGCGTAGACCACGGAGCCCAGGAGCTTCCAGGTGCCGCCGCGCCGGTCCATGCGGATCATGCGCAGGATCTGCAGGAACCTCAGACTCCTGAGTGCCGAGGTGGCAAAGACGTTCCCTTGGGACCCCGCCGCCAGCACGGCGATGGAGGCGATCAGCACCATGATGTCTGTGGGAACACAGGGCAGAGAGAGGGTGAGGGAGCGCGGCCAGATCACCCCCAAAGGGAACGGCACTGCCACGGCCTCGGGCGGTGCGTGGCACGCGTCTCCTGCGCTTGTGCCCCGTGCTGGAAGGACTGACCACTAATCTGCAACTGGATGAAAGGAGCCGCTGCACACCTTGTGGAAACATCCTGGTTTCCTTCTCCACATTCATCATTCCCATAGGAAATGGGTGAAATGCTGCAATGACTGCATTTTGATCTGATTCGGTGTTAACATTGGATTAAATCCTCGCAAAGGCCCCTTCTTTTATCAGCCATGGCTGCCTCTTACACAGAGCAGGGAATTCCCCCCATCTCAACCGGGAATGAAAATATAGGCATTCTCCATAGTAATCTTAAGGTGCTTAAGGACAAAGTAAGTTCAAGAAATAGGCCAAGAAAAAAAGTCTTGTTCAATACATGCCAAAGATCCCATAAACCTCCTTCCCCAATTTGCTACACAAATTTTGTAAGAGTGTTTTTCTGTAGAATAAACTGAAATCCTGCATATGATCCCAGACAAAGGCAGTCTCCATAGCAAAGGGCACGGCCACTCTGTCCATCTCTAATCCCAGAAAATATCACTGCTGTGCCCGGATGGCCCCTCTCACAGGAGAGCCACTGAGTGCTTCACAAACAATAATTAATTAAGTCTCACAGCTCCCCTGTGAGGCTGCTCAGCAGCACCAGGGAAGGCAAAGTGAGACACGGAGTCTCAATGACTTGGGAACAATTTGATGTGGAGGTTGGACACAGGATTGCAGGATTCCAGTTCCTGTGCTCAGCTTCTCCTGGCTAAACCCTGTTTCCGTGGCTGTGGACAGCTGTCAGCGACTCCTGAGGTATGCAGGGCACCGGGATGGCTCCCAGGTCAGCAAAAACAGGGACAGCCCTGTGATGAATCACAAAAAATCATGGCCATGGATTAGGACTTTTGCCTTTGGCTTTTTTCCCTTTCTCAAGGTGACCATGAAGCAGCTGAAGTTTAACTCCCAAAACACATGCAAGACACCGGAGCACGACGCAAGCCATGCTGGATTGGGCAATCTCCTGCCGCTCTTACCAATGACACAGAAAGGCTTGCGGGCAAATTTCAACCGGCCCCTCCAGCCCCGGTACCGGCAGCAGCAGCCGGCGGCCCAGATCCGCACAAAGTATTCCACCCCAAACACCACGATGGTGACGATTTCCTGCGAGGAATTTGTGCCATTAGTGGGGGCAAAAAGAGTGATGGAGAGCACGCTCCCGAATGCAGGACAAACCCACGACCTCGGAAAAGCACACCTCAGAAAACACATCGCTGAGCTGCCTGCACCACTCAGCAGAGAGCCCAGGCTTGAAAGATCACCAGATCTCTGCTGCTGCATCTTCCCTCCCCCTCCCCAGCACGGTGAGAGGTGCTGCACGTCGTAGTCATGAACTGGAGTTTTACACCTCCTCATATTGTGCTCGTTCCCCCATCACAGGACTGATGAACACCTCGTTGTCTCCCTACCGCCAGTCTCCAGGACTCAACCTAGTTAATGCTGAGGGAAGAGCAGGGATGGGAATCAGTGAGCGGGAATAATCCTTGAGGATGACAAAAGGGGATTTCAGCTCTTTCCCCAGAAAACCCGCCTGGTTGCCAGTGTGCACAGGGAGATCTGGTGCAGACAGGGTGTAGATCCTCCATCCCTTGATGCCACACGAGCTCCTTCCATCTCTTTCCATCTCCACCTGAATATCCTGTGCATGCTCCCTTCCCTCTGAGATCTTGTCTCACCTTTCTCACGTGTCAAACCCAGCGAAGACCTAATTAGTCTGCAGCACCTTTTGCTTTGATGTAGGGCAGGAATGGGGAAGGGGAAAACAGACAAAAGGAGAGGAGACAGGTGAATCTGGCAGCCCTGGATTTTTAAAAAAATTTTCCCATTTCTGACCCACAGGACTTCTGACAAGGGACAGCTTAAATTCTTGCCTCAAACACCCCCAGTCTCAGGGGTCTGTGTGGTTTTGACTTTATTTTAATACCTCACTGTCAGCCCCCACTTACCAGGATGTAAAGGGCCCCTTCTGAGCTGTTCTGGTACTCATCAATGGTCGAAAAGACAGACAGCACCAGGCAGGAGAACACTAGTAGAAAACTAAAGAACACGAAAAGGGAGAGAGGGAGAAGGTCAGTCTTAATGGCAGTAAATTTTCATACTCATCTGAAGAACTCGGAGGGCAATTTCGGGTATATTTCTCTCTGAGTATTTACTGCACACCATGTAAAAAGGGTAAGTGCCCAGTTTTGCTAACTGCAAGGGTAATGTGCGGATGGACCCACTGGACTATCCCCAGTCTGGCCAGTGCCAACCCAGTTCCCCTTCCAGCTGGCAGCTCTGATCACTTCTGACATTTTTTTCTCCAAGGAAGTGTCAGCTCTTTCAGCAACACGCCCCCAAAAGCATCCAAATGAGCAGGGCTATTTCTAACAGGGATAAGAGGGGAGCAGACTGGCTGAGGAGCAGGAGCATGGGCTGAGCGTGAGCTCCACTCATGCTCTGCTTATGCATTTGCATCCACAAAAGCTCACACAGAAGTGGTGCTGCAATTCTTGCCAGAGTAGGACATTTTTGGGTGGATTTAATGTTCCTTTCTCAGGCAGGTACTGCACGTTAACTCCCCGCTGCCTGGAAAGACTGGTGACGTTTGGGGTTTGTTGGAGCACCACTGGGAGGTGGGTGGCCAGACACGGGACAGAAGAGGGGTCTGATCCAGCCCAAGGGAATGTGATTTTGGCACTGTTGGCACTGGGGAGGGAGCTGGGCTGGGCTCTGTCCCAGCTCTTCAGGGACAAAAGAAGCCTCATCCTGTCATAAGGATGACAGCTCTCTCAGCCTCTAATTTACCACAAAACTGGGGAGATGCTCAAACCCCAGCACGCATCCAGACCTCATGGACATCTACATCCACGGGCTGGCTCCCAAAAGGTGCCCGGGCAGTGCCACCCCAGCCTGTCACTCACTGCCTGCCCCCACCAAGGCTGCCCAGCGCTGGATGTTCTGATGCAAATCAAAGGGCACCGGATGAGTGACAGGAACTCGACTCTCTCCTGACACTCAGCGCCTCAATCCGCAGCTGCAGAGGTGTCCTGGCATCTGCTCAAGGATGGAGGCTTCCACCCCTGCCCACTGCTTGCTCCAAGAAAAGCAGGGAAATTAATTTACTGGGGATCGATTTACTAATACAATAAAGTAGGCCAGTGCAAGGAGAAACTAAAAGCTGCATTCTTTAAGAGCATTAAATAATTCATCTGTCTGACTTTGTCTCACATTCCTATGAACTGCATTGTGAATATTTATAAGGCTTGGTTCTGCTGGTGGGGGCTGCTGCTTTTTGGTGAATAAGGAAAAGGAGTTTCACACCACCAGGTCGTGCTTGTGGCTTTGCAGTGACCATTAATGTCACAGTAACAGGTAAAAATAGGGGGATTTGCTGTATTTATTTGAACCACAGGATGAAATGTGGTGCTGAAAGTGAGAGACCTTCAGAGCCATCGCAGCCAAGGGTGAGATTTATCAGCCACAAGATGAATCCAGCATCCAGCAGATAATTGCCTGATTTCCCACTGCAAATTTCTCCTTCTCACACCAGATTTGGTGCGCAGACATTTGAGACAACCTCAGGAGAGTAAAAAACCTCACTTGCAATCCCACTCATGATGTCTCCTCCAGGTCCCACTTCAAGATCTTTTCTCCCCAGGCTGGTCTTTTAAAACTCTTGCCATAAACAATCCCACCACAAGCTGCCCTGCAGTCAGATGCTCTCCATCCATCTCAACATCCTCCAGATAGCTGGGACCATGCCCTGGGAGCTGGAGAAGGGGCCCCACTGCTGCCCACACTGTGGCAGGTGAAGCAGAATCCCAAACTCCAGGAGAGAAGGAGCTGCAACTAGGTTGCTGCATTCCTGGAATGGCCCAGATTTTGCTGCAAACTTCTACGTTGAAGTGAGAAACAAATGAATAATCAATGAGAGAAGAAACAGGGGAAAAAAACCACCAAAAACAAATAAACAAACAAACAAACAAACAAAACCCACTGTAATGGAAAGGGATCAAAGGAAAAGAGCATTCTACATTTTCTGATTAAAGCAGAATGTGAGTTGTATTTATTTTCGTGACAAACACTGCGGTAAAGTGCCTGAGGAAGGGCTGAAAGCAAAGTGCCAGTATCAGAGCAGGCTTGCACACTGGTGTTTGCTCAGTTGATCACCTTGGATGGATCCAGAATGAAGCCACTATCAATTCATCACTCCTGGCAGGGACACGCCACAAATAAACGAGGATCCCTGTATGTTAAGTTGTCACTAGACAGATATTGATGGGACAGGGGAAAAACAAATGAACAGAAATTGCTTTAGCACTTCAAATCCCAGGGATGGACTGTGCAAGCTGTGGTTATGGGGAGTGCTGGGGCAGCTCTGGGTGCCCCTGGAGCAGCTGGACACCTGGGTGCTGCTTCTCCCCCTCCCAGCACATCCCTGCAGCCTCGTCCCCGGCCTCTCCGTGCTCCTCAGCTCCCCAGGGCCAGCTCAGAGCTGCTGCAATTTCCACTCTGGGCTCCCCAGGGCTTCCATTGCCAGGGAGACCTGATGCAGATGAGGCTGGCAGGGCCAGCATTAATTACAGCTCTGCTGAGCACGGGAGGCAGCAGGGAATGCACCAGCTCCTCCAGCGGAGCACAGGAGATCCATGGCCAAATCCCAGAGGGACAAAAACCTCCCCTTGGCTCAGTCCCAGCAGGTAAGGAATCTCCCTGTCCCAGCCACCAGGTAAGGAGCAGCACAGATCCGCAGCAGCACAGGATGAGCCGCACACACATCCCAAAATTGCTCCACGGCGATGCACAGCTCTGTCTGACCAAAGGGCCCACCAACCTCTGCGGGGCTGGAAAAGGAGACTCAGAGAACGACACCTTTCTGCAAGGAAACTGCATCTGGGGGGGTTCAGGTCTGTTTGGCTCCTGGAGGCTTTGAGAGATCTGCAGATCTCCTTTTGGACAGAGCAGTGGAAGGGGGAAGCTGAGAGGTACGTGCAAATCAGGGCACGCATCCTCTGAGCTGTCACAGAGGGAGGGCAGTGGGGAACAGGAAGCTGGACTCTGCTTTAATTCCACCTAATCTACCCAGACAGATCAGGAAAGGGCTTCAGATAATAATGGATAGCTAAGGAAAGGGAAACAAGCCAATAAATAGTGCAGCAGTTGGGATGAATCTAATTTTTAAAGCTACATATCTAATGAAAGCAAATTACGTCTGCAGTCTGACTCTGGGAAATGTTCATGTGCAATAAGGAACATTAATTAGGTCCATCTAATGATTTTTACATTAAAGATGCCAATTCTGCTTGGAACATTGGAGAAGACAACATCCTCCTCCTGAGCAGAGAGGTCCTGCTGGAGCCAGCACCCAGCATTCCCAAAACTCCGGGCAGGATCCAGGGTGGTTTGGGACCGCTCTTCTCTCCAGAGTGACAGGAAGGAGAAATCAGTCTCCAGCCTGTTGGAGAAGGACACCTCATTGCATTTTCCCACCCACCAGTCATTCCTGCAGCACCTTCTGCTGCTCTGACATCCCCCAAACCTGTTGCTGAGACCTCTAAGCTCAGCCAAGACTCAGCTGTGCAAATCTGACTGCTGCTAATACCAATAAATCCAAAGGCCTCCAAAGTCTGACTTTACATCCAGAGGTTATGTTGACTTAAAACACCCGTGCAAGCTTCTTATTACAATTTTTAAATCCCAGCACAGGATCTGCATATCCAGATTTCATATCCACTGTGCTTCAGGTTAGCAACAGAAAAAGGAATGACTGAACTCCTCCTTGGAAATAAAAATACTTAAAACGGCATGAAACGCGAAAGATTGTCCTTCTCCTTTTTATTTTTTTTTTTCCTTCCTCAGTGAGAGCACATGACGGAATCATCATAAAGCTTCTCAGGTTAATCATCTCATTTGCCTTCCAAAAGAAACCCCCTTGGAATCTATGCGCCCATTTACATAACAATTTTAAAAGGCCTCCAAATTTATTCCAGAAATTCTGACATTCAAACAGCATTCCCTGACATTCAGACACGTTGGGGTTCCTCTGATGGAGCGCCACTAACTAGCAGCTGGATTCCTGGGCCTGATGGAGACAACACAAGGAGGTGACAGAAGCTTGCTGCCCCCTTTGATGGCTTTCCCTGGAATTGGGAAAGGTCATTAATGATTGGTTTAATTAGAAGGGGCAAAGCTGGAAAGGAAGGAGAATTTCACTACAAGCACTCAAGAGCTGCAAAATGAAAAGCAAACTTAAAACATTTGAAACGCTTGAAAATTACTTTGGGGATGTAAACAAGGCATTGATAATTGTGCTAAAACAAAACCGACGTGCTCCTGTGCAACCCAGCTGCAATCTCAGTAAATCTAAATCCATTTGCTGTGGGCTCTGTGAAACGCTGCAGTTCGAGTACTTAAACTTTGATGGAAATCAAAGGCCAGGAAAACACAGTAATGACAGTAAGTGAAGGTGAAAGAGCACCCACAGCAAAGAGAAAAAGAGACTGGCAAATGCCTTTTAGAGCCCAGAGAGCCTCGAAATCAGAATGGGAGTATTTGCAGCTCAATTTAAACCTCCACTGAGTGAGAAGCAAAATGCTGAGGAAGCCGTGACTTTTCCAGGGATGAAGACTTTGTCGTACGGCTCCCACCCTTAGCCAGGAGCATCCATCATCTTTATTCATGTAAGCAATCCTGCTGTGACTTGCAACCTGGCTGCTCATTTCCAAGGCTGAATAGAAGCCTAAACACCTCACTCCGGGTTCCCACATCCCTTGGTCTCAGCCAAAATCCTCTCCCAAGGTAAATTCTGTCACTAGAAGAGCTGGAAATAGAAGTGGAGAGTTCTGCCTTTCGGTGCTGTGCCTCAATGAATGCTCTCCTTCCCAAAAATACCTCCTGATGGCATCTCAGTCCCCTCAGGTTTGGCCATGCCCAGCCCCATCCTCCATCCGGAGATTTTGCTCCTTGGATGAGCCTGGAGGATCCCTGAGCGTCCATGCGGGTAGGAAACATTGTTTGTGGTGATCTCACTCGCTGGCTCCAAGGCAGGGATTGTCATGGTTTATAAACTTTTTAATAAATCATTATCAAAGGCCGGTCTGGGACAACGTTTACAGCTCCTGTGCATTCTCAGTGCACTCAGGTGAGGCCTGAGCAGCCTTGATAAGAACGCTTGTAGAAAGCCATAAAGAGCAATAAGGACTGTAGTGTGAGCTGTGGAACGGTTTGGGTTGAAAAGGACCTTAAAGATCACCTAATTCCAAACCCCTGCCTCGGGGCTGACACCTTCCACTGGAGCAGGTGGTCTAAAAGGAGCACTGGAGCATCTCCAGAGGACCAAAGCAGCATTCCAGGGAAGGCTGTGGTCTGCAGAGTGAGGCTGGGAGGTGAGAATTCATCAGGCTACAGAGAAATACCTCTTAGACATCCAGGTTAACGAGCTGGCCCTGGGATGGGAAAGAAAATCATAGAATGATTTAGGTTGAAAAAAAACCCCAGGATCTTTGAGTTCAACCCTTCCCCAGAACTGCCAAGGCCCCCACTAAACCATGTCCCCAAGTGCCACATCCACACATCTGTGAAATCCCCCTGTAAGGGAATGGCAAAGTGGCACAACCAAGCCACAAAAACTCTTGCCCTGCCTTCCTTCTATGTAGGAAGCACATTTCTCAGAAATAAAAGCAGGATTTAGGAAATTTTTCCTTCAATATCCCCTCCTCCTGAAATCAGTTTCCACTCCAAAAGCTCCTCCAGCCTTTTGCTCTTGTAACATGAGTGCCAGAGTCCTAATCCAAACCTATGGACTGCAGGAATTTGAGCTGAAAATGGGTTTCCATGAAACAAATTGTCCCTAGTCCAGCAAAGGATTGTGTATCTTCACACTCAGGAGCAAGAGTGAGCTTAAGAGCTTTTCTGGATTGAAGCCTCAAAGAACAAAAGCCATCTGGAAATGCCAGGGAATGGAGATTGAGATCGGAACACTTACAGTGGGAAAAGGAGTTAAATGTAAGGAATTGCTTGGGTTTTTTTACAGGCTGGCTCAAATCATTTAACTTAGGCTGAATAAAAGCCTTATTAATAATAATGACTGCAAGCAAAGTTCTAGCTCCAATGTTCCGCTTTGTCCTCACCCAGAATGAATCACTTGGAAATGCTCGCCTGCGTATTCTCCTCGCCCTGCACACGCAGCCTCCGAGGAGCCAGATGTCTGGAGGAAAACCCAAAGTATTAATCAAGCCCGTGCACCTGCCAGAAGAGCCTGCTCCTGCTGGGATCCAGCTCTGCCGGGCTGAGGCTTTCTTTCAAAAAATTTGGTGGGGAAAAATATATTCGTGCAGCTGCAGAAATGGTTCTTGGGAGAGAATCTTAAAGCCCACGGTGCAATTACAGTGCATTGGGAGGTAAATTAAGAGTATAAAATATTGGACATTTAAGTAATTCTTAAAATGTCTGCGCAGGCATTTATTCAGATCATGTTCATTGATTTTCATGTGAGGGAAAGTTGCTGTCTCATGCAATACCCGTATTATTCAGATTGAAATCTGAGCACTGCCTCTCTTTCATCCCACAGGGTATTCCCTCAAAAGAGCCTCTGCTCCCTCCCCACCCTGAGAGATCATTGCCAGGGAGCACAGGAATACAAACCTTCCTGATCCAACCCTTATCCCTAGTTGAAAATCAAGTTCTTTCTGTTTAAGTCTTGCTTTTCTGCAACACCTCAAGAAAAATAAATTCCACAAGCCAAGGAAATGCTGCATGGTTGGAGCATGCAGGAATTAAAATTCCTCTTGCTGAGGTCAAACTCTGACTGACCTGGGCAAGTCACTCGATCTGACTTAAGTGAGCTCTAAAACTGGGTTAAAAGAAAGCTGTCCCTATAAAATGTAATGCTGCATCTCATCTAAACATTCCTCGAGGGAATGTGATATACAAAAATAGGCTCTGGACTAATTGCAGATAGGAAGATTGTCTCCAATCGGGCTGGTTCCCGCGGCTGACAGGAATAGTAGCTGGTTTTTCAAAGGTCTGTCCCAGAAGCGGCGATTCAGCCGCAGCCTGAGGTTTCCTACCCACGAAGGACGAGCTCCATCCCCCTGAGCTCCTTCAGCTTCACTTCCCCACCTCTGACTTTGCACTAGTTCTGCAGCACCACGAATTTCAGCGTGGCAGAAACAAAAGTCCTTGCTGAGAGCATCCTTAGGGAGCTGCTGCCACGGGCTCGGCAGCACTCAGCAGCCACCTGAACTGTCCCAGACCCACAGAAGGTAAATAAATGGCTCAAAACACTTGTGCTGCCTTTAAAAACCTCAGTTTCCCCATGGGTGAGGCCCTTGGCTTGTGCTCCTGTAAAAGCAGGACCCCAGAATTGTTGTTCTTGGGCTCCCTCCCAGCTAAGAGTGAAGGAGAATGGCTGAGATATTGGCAATTTTGAAGGCACTCAGATGCCCCAGTCACTTCCCAGCGTCCATCCCCAGCTTCATTCCCTGATAATTAGTAGACAAGGATGTGGTTTCTGAGAACCAGAGGCTAATGGAAAACACCAAAGTGTAAAATGCAAGGATTACCAAAGCCCTGATAATTTCATTTGTTAATTCATTTGTTTAATAAACAGAGTCTTGGGGAAAATAAAGAATTATTTGCAAACTGCCCACATAATATGCCTGAAAGTTGGTAATTTCAAGTTCTGTTTAATTTTACCTCTCTTGTCCCAGGGAGTGAGAGGGATCTCACAGCCAAGGTGCAAAATAATTGGTTTATAGCCTTTTGATTTTTGTCCCCAAAAGATTATGACCCCCAAACTGGGTAAAAAAATGTAACCTGAGGAATAACAGGAATTCCACAAGAATCAGGATTGATATTCCTTCTCACCCACTCCAGCACAAATCAGGAAAAGCCAAGGGGGCTGCAGTGCCCCAGGAGAGGCTCCAGCTCAGCTGGGTCCAAACCCTGCGGCGCCTGAGAGACACCTGAGTTTGGCACAAGAGAAAATGCAGGATTAGGTGCAGCACCAGAAATAAAAGGCCAGTGGGCAGTTTTGGAGCTCTGCATCCCTTCCCCACGTTGGTAGGGTATCACAGTCCTCGGTGGCAGAGGTCAGAGCACAGCCTTGGTGCTCTCCATGCCTGTGAAGCTGTTCCTGTCAGGATGGGAACACTTTCTCCAGGAGAAGCTTCTGGGCCATGTGGACAGGCAGCCCAGAGGAGCTGCCCAGGGTGAAGGGATGCAAGACAAACTTGGATGTCTGGAGAGCTCAGCATTTAGAAGTCAGTGCTCTTTAGCCCTAAAATATGCTGAACCAGCCCAGTTATGCCGCAGGGAGGGGAGAACATCACACCAGCTGCCAGTCAATCCCTGCTTAACTTCACCACTAACAGAACTATTTTGAGTCTCCCAGGAGCTGCAACTCTGAATTCAAAAGTCCTTTTCCAGCTTCTCTCCTCCATCAGCAAAGTTTCCCTGAGCAGTAGCCAGATTTGTGCTCCCCAGGAGCGATGGGGACATCATCCTGCCACCACCCGCACCGTCACCTCCTTGGCTCACGGCAGAGAAGGGCCAGCTGGTGACACCTGCACGGACAGTGCCAGGCCTGCCAGGGCACAGCCTCTCTTTGCACCTGATACATTAATCCTCAGCACCAAAGGAACAACTAATCACTTCTGTCACCTCTCACCTCCTCCCTGGGATAACCCAAACTCTGCGGGTGGATGGCCAAGTGCGGATGGGAGCAGGTGAGCACGGCTCACACATCGAGAACCTTTTGCAGAGGGAGAGGCTGCCCAGGGAGCTGAACCCTGCAGAAAGTGAAGGAAAGCTCTGGCCCTGCTGCAGGAAATCAAGTGAGGGAGCCTGGTTTGAACTGGGCAGCTTTGGGAGCCTGCTGCAAGCAGGGCTGGGGTTGAGAGCCAGCACGTTCAGCTCAGGGCTTTTGTGCTCACCTGGATGCTTGCAAAGAAGGTGACATTACCTCCAAAACCTCCACCAGTGGAAGAGGGGAGGAATGATGTGTGTGCCCCCAGCTCTCCCAGGTCAGCACAACCTCTTCAGTTAAGGCTGTATGACCCAGCCAGTTCCCAAAGCCCAGGCCTGTCCCTCGCTGCTGCTGACTGCTATGAACCACCCAGACACGGGTGGGTGGCAATCAGGCTCAGACAGCACCAACCAGGTGGTGACCAAACCTCTGTGGATCTCCTGACTCCTAAGGCAATGGATGAACCTCACACGATTGCCCCGTCTGGCTACCTCCCTGTCTCTACCTAAAATTTGGATCTGCTGGCTGATTTTCATCAAGTTTGCCAAAGTGATGGGCAGCAGCGAGGATAAGAACCTCTGCCCCCATGTTTGCCCCCAGAGGAGGCTGCCACGTGAGCTCCATGGGGCTGGCACACACCAGCCAGCCTGGGAAAGCCACGAGCTCCCAGAAATCAGCTCCCCCACGTTCCCCCGCACGGCAAATGACAGGTTTGTTCCCTCTCCTTATTTCCCTGTGCCAGTAAACACAACAATAAATAGCAAGCTGCAGGAGGCAGATGATTGTGTGGTGAAAGGTGGAAAACATCTAAAAATGATTTAAAGCAGGGAGGAGAATAGGAAGAGAGGGCTGTGGATTATAATCTCTGAGGAGGAGGAGCTGCTTGGCTGGGGAAAGGCAGCACAAGCAGGGAAAGTTTTCCTCCGCACCCTCCAGCTCCTTGCCCCGGGTGATGCTCAGGACTTCTGTGCAGGTCCCTCTTTGCAAAAGTCCCCAGACCCAGCCCTGGCACGGGACCCCAGCAGCCCCAGCCCTGGGACAGGAGCAGGAGGAGCACTGCAGGGGCTGGACCCTTTAAAAACCCTAGGGAACAGGGACACAGGGCATGGACATGGTAAAGCTGAAGAGAGATTATCTAGCTGCCATTTCAACACGCTGGTAAATCAAAGTCGATGGAAGCCATATGCTCTGCTGGGAAGCATCCATCTCGTTGCCAGGGAAACATCCTTCCCGTTTAAAATGGCAGGCAAAGGCTTGCAAAAACCTGCTTTTAACCCCCTTTTCTCAGGCGTGCTCCAAGTCCCCCAGCAGCTCCCCCAGCCCTGCGGCATCGCTGTACTGCTGCCTGGGAGAGCTGCAGCAGCTCAGCCTGGGAACAGGAGAAGGAGATGGTGCTTCTCCCCTGGGGTCCAGAGGAAATCAGAGCCAGCCTGGCAGCACTGAGATCCCACATCAAATTCCCAGCTTGCTCTCAAGGCATTCCACAGTTCATTCCTCTGGAAAAACAGGGAATCCCCCGCCTGGGCCACACCCAGCAGCTCCCCTCAGGGACGCTGCAGGTGCCCGGTACAGACACACACAGATGCGCCCAGCTGTGGGGCAAGACCCTGCTGCAGCAAGGAATGACCGAGAGCAGGACCAGGGCTGTGTCTGTGCTGCTCAAAGCATCTCCTGCAGAGCTGCAGGTACCACCCATCCCTCACAGGCAGCGAGCACGAATCTGACCTTGGGAATCTCGGCAATCCGCAGCCAGGACTGCAGGCTCCAGGAGCCACAGGAATCCAGCACTGAGCTCGGCAGCTGGCTGGATCTGCTGCTCTGCATCTGCACCTTCTCCTTGCTCCCTCTAAGCCAGAGGGACAGCCCTGGGTCTAGCACGGCCAGGCTGGTTTGCCAGGGCCGCTGTCAGCTGCAGGACAGGCGATGGGGATGTGGGAAGGAGCAGCTCCAGAGCACAATTTATAACCTGGCACCATGGAAGTCACGGCAACAAACACTCTTCTGCCTATTAACACTAATGAATTTGGATGGGATTTTGTTTTAAACAGAAGACACAAACCAGTGCCCACTGGAACAAACCTGGACATCCTCTGGCAAAGATTTTACTTCTCTGTGTTTACCTGCCACCGAAGCCTCTCATGATTTTTATTTTTTTTTATACAATCACAGAATGGTTTTTGTTGGAGGGGACTTTAAAGATCACCTCATTCCAACCTTCCTGCCATGGACCTCGTTGCTCCAGCTTTACTGTGCCCATGCCACTTCCACTGGACCTCGTTGCTCTCTGCCCCACCCAACCTGGCCTTGAACACTTCCAGCCCCTTCTTTTAAAACTGTTCTCATTTATTGTAAATCCCATAAGCAGATGAAGCCAAAACCAGAGCATTTTCTATTCTGATAAGTAACTATGCCTTAAAAACATTTATAATGGAGATCAGAGACAATATTTAATAATTCAAAACCTAGGAAGGCATGACGGGACAAGGATATATCCTGAAGGCTCCTAGTCTGTATGGGAAATGGTTTATTGCAGCTGGAGGAGGGAGAAGCTAGTTACAGCCTGCGGAGCAGGGATGCTGGATTTTTATGCTGTAGGCATCCCATGTCACTGAATTCCTCCGTACCCCAGCTCCCAACTGGAAAATGTGGCGATGATTCCCCCCAGCACACAGGGGCGCAGCTGAGGTTAAGCCCAGGTCTAGCTCAAGACATGCCCATGGCCCTCAACAAGCAATAAACACTTCTGGAGTAGCACAAAGCCTGGCTCAAAACCACTGCAAAGCACACCAGCAACCAGGGCTCACGTGGACCAGAGCCAAGACAGCATCTCAAACGACAGCACAAAGCCGCCCGGGAGCTGACAGGAGCAATGTCCTCCAGCACACGAGCCCAGGCCATGCCCAGCACCACAGCCAAGGGCTTGGTCCACCCCTAGGTAACAGCTCATGGCATTTGCAACAGTCTCAAATCCCTTTCCTGGACGCTGGTTTGGCTCTGGAGCAGCAGCGGCAGGCGGAGCGGAGCCCGCGAGCAGGCGCCGCAGCGCCAGTCCCCATCAGGGCACCCTGGCCCTGCCAGAGCCGGGCGGGAGTCACCTTCACGCAGTGCCAAAGCAGCCACATCTCCCTGGCGGCTCGTCAGCCCGCTCCCAGACATGCTCGGGCTGTCTGGGAATGGTGTCAGCGGGCACTGCAAATATCCAGTGGCCCTTCCATGATCCCGCATGTTCCTTGTGCCTCCCGCTTGGCTCGGAGCCGTGTGCGTGCTCAGGACGCCGGCGGGGACACAAAGCAATGAATGGAGAACAGCCAGGTAGGATTTGGAGCTGCAGCATCCTCAGCCTGCTGCTAAAGCAGAGCAGGAGCAGCTCCATCCTGGTTGTGTAACCCGGCCTCGCAGGACTCCCCCCATCATTAGAGGGCCTTTCCCTGCAGTCCCACGGGGGCCATATGCTGCACTCGTGAAAGGATGCTCAGAGCTGAGCTTCCTCTCCAGCACATATTTTCAGTCTTCCCTAGTAACAGCAAAGAGCAAGAGGAAGCAGGAAGGAGGGGGGGGGGGGGAAAGAAAAAAAAAGTTTAATTAATCTTCGTTTAATTTCTGCTGTCTTTTAGCAAATGGAAAATAAGTGAGCAAGGCCATCAGGCCTGTGCTGCTGCTCTGGGCTCTACCAGCCCTCGTGTTTCCCAGATGGGATGTACATCCCACCCGGCCACTGCACCCAGCAGGGAAAGCCATCACAGGTCAGGCTTGACTCCAGCCACTCTTCCCAACACGCCCCACAGGGATGTGGCTGCAGGGTAGACGGGCTTCCCCAGAAACAGATGGGGAGGTAATTCATTACCCTCATGAATTTCTCCGTGATTTTCAATAGCCATCAGCTCCCAAGGGGCAGAGCAAGGTTGGAGAGGACTGAACTCCTCTTGGAGGTTCAGCCCGTTTATCTACAGCAGGCTGGGGTTTGGGCAGGTGCTCTCTGCCAAACACACACCCACAAAGGCTGTCTGCAAAGAGAGGAGGCTAAAATGGCAGGTTTGATGGAGGTGCTCCCCAGGTGCCCAAGTTCTTGCAGATGGATAGGCCAAGCCCAGGCAGGATTAAGTCTGAATTATTGGTAGGTCTCCTAGGTTTGGTTATTCCAAGTCTTGGGTGGAGACCCGAGGCTGGGATATGCCCCACCTACTTGTAGATGTTTACATCCCCACCTCCTGGTAAAAACAGTAGAAACAGCTTTCGAGTCCTATCCATTTGTCTTATTCAGACACTTCCATTGTCTTTTCCTATACTTACAACCCCAAATCATTCTCCCCATACTAAGATTGTTTAAAATCATTGTCAATTTAAAAGTTTCATACCTATATGGTGTTATCTAAACTGATAGAAGACAGGATTAGGTTAGTTATAAGGAAGAAGTTCTTCACTGTGAGGTTGGTGACTCTCTGGCACAGGGTGCCCAGAGCAGCTGTGGCTGCCCCATCTCTGGAAGTGTCCAAGGCCAGGTTGGACAGGGCTTGGAGCAGCCTGGGATAGTGGAAGGTGTCCCTGCCCATGGCAGGGGTGAAACAAGATGAGCTTTAAGATCCCTTCTAATGCAACTCTATGATTCTATTCATCCCATAAATCTACTGATCCTCATACCAAGCCTCAGCAGCTCTCTCTGTGTCATTTGAGATGACTCGAGGTGCTCCCACCACCCATAACTGCATCAGCAGGCTCTGGGTCTGGAGGGACAGCTCACAGAAAGTTTCAAATTACATCTGTTTTCTGTTGCAGAAAAGAAAAACATCATCATCTACAAAAGGTCAATGCAGAAATTCTTCCTATCCCTCATTAGCTGGCACGGTAAGCAAGAGGCTGCTAATTAGGAATAGCATTAAAAACACCTAGATGTTAAAAGATGAAAATGTGGAGGAGAAGAAAGATTCAATGCAAAATTCTGGTGAATTACAGACAAAGAGCTCAGGAAATTCTCCTTCACTCTTAAGTCTTTTCCCTTCCTTACAGGAATAGCCATAACTAAGAAAAAGACCATGACAGAGATGTGCATCCCCTACCCACAAGAACCAAACCAGAGATCACATTAACGAAGTTTCTTTGGTGCTGATATGGATTAAATGTTCTGTTCCCTCAGGCTATGGAGACACAGCCCTCATGAAGTGCCAGCAATTGAGTTCAAGACATAATGACATGAGGACTTGTCCCTCTGGCTCAGGGTGATGCTTAATTGGGTGTGAAGTCAGCTTTTGGACGAACACTGCCATTAGCAGGCTGGCTTCTGCGCAGCTCCCAGAGAGGTGCTACTCCTTCCCCCCCAAATTCATTGCAGGGCAGCTTTCTGCGGGCACGGGGAGTGTCTGGAAAGGCTCACCCCGGGGAAAAGGACACACCAAAATTCCCGCACTGGCTGTGCCTCGGAGGAGCCCACCCACGTCTGCCCATGGCACCTCCAGTCCCTGTCTGATCCCAGTGGAGTCTCACAGCCACCCAATACCTCATCTCCTCTGAATAATGAAAACCCCACTAATCAAAACCCAAAAGGACCAGCAGAGCAACCTCTGGGGGATAAAAGAGGGTACAAATCCCACCTCCCCCTCAGCCATGAGCCACTGAAGAGCAAGAGCTGCTCCCCAAGGACGTGCAGCGCGCTCAGGTCCCCACGAGCTGTGCCAGCAGCTCCGCAGCCCAAGAGGGACAAACCCCCCATGCAAGCTCCTACCCATGCTCCAAACAGCCCTGCTCCTGCAGCCAGGAGAGATGGGATCAGCAGCACGGATCCTCCAAAGGATGGAGCCAGTTGGAGGGCTGGTTTTGTTGCTCATTCAAGCCTGGAGTCTTTATATAGTGTCAGGGCAGGATCCAAAAGCGGAAGAGAGACACCCACTCCCAGGGAGTGTAACACACACACTGAAATAAATAGCTCCCTGCCTAAGGGGATGACTCAGGAATCTCGCTAGTCCTTAAAGCACAAATCATGGCTAATAAACCCCAGAAAGCTTGGAGGAAGGGCTAGCAAGAGGTCAGCTGGGCAAGACTTGGCATTTCCAGCTTTGCCAGGCATAAAGGAAGAGGAAGGATGGGTAACCACTGAAAAACAACAATGTCCAACATTGAGGCAATGGTCACACCAGCCTGAGCCCTTCCTGCAGTCCACCTGCCTCGAGAGCACCAAGCAGTCCTTGTTCCCGGGGAGAGGTTTTGTTTCTCACTGCCCCTCCTGGAAGCACTCAGGCTTAATCACCATATGGCTTCAAGTGGCAGGAGGAAACAGAGCCTCACTCCCTGTTTGTCCAGCTATAATATACAGATATTTATATTTACCTATTTTGCTCTCCTCTTGAGTGAAAGATGGAGTGCTCTTACATCCCTTATTACGTTCTTCAGATCAGGTAACGAACCTCCCAGCAAGCATAAACTCAATTAATGGCCACTTTGAGACTCCGAGTTGAGAACAAACCCATCAACATGCAGGAGAACGTCTCCCAGAGCTGTCATTTCACTGCCACATATAACACACCAACAGGAGAAATCTGCAGCATTCCACGTGCTGCACCTGTAACAAACAGTGAGATCACAGCAAACTGTCCCTCTGGGGGTGATCCATGTCCTTGGGAAGATGCCACCTTCATCCTCCCAGCCCAGCATTTACCCTGCTGAGCTTCTCAGACCACAGCTTGGCCAAAGCCAACCCCACCTTCCCCTGCAAGCACAAGGAGCACAGACAGAAACCAAACCACCGATCCAAAAGCAAATCAGGTGACAGGAAATGATGTTAAAAAGAAAAGTGGAGCAAAGAGAACATTTTCCAGCAGTGCCCCAACAACTGTTCCATGCCTTTCCTGTGTCTTGAATGTTCAGTACACCGAGTCTTCCAGCAGGGACTGGCTCTTTTTGACTTGATGGGCAGAACAGAATCTTGTAGATTTATACTCCAATTAGGAGTGTTTGCACACTGCTGTAATATCAACAGAATAATATTTTCCCCTTTCTATTAATTTTAACTTTTCTTTGACTGGTTTATTTTCTTTTTTCCTCTGCAAATCTGCAAGAAACGGACACAGCAGGTATCCAGACACAAGGTACTGCCCTCACACAGGGGACACACGAGGTGCACACGAGTCACCCTCGAGTCAGGATTTCCCATAGCTTATTTTTTTTCCTGGGCATCGTGATAACTTCACGGAGAGTGACAGGCTCGCGGTGGAAGCTGCGTTAGGAGTGCCTGCCCTGCCGTGCTCATCCCTTGCAGTGCGTGACAGCAGCTCTGCTGCCACCCCAGCCCTAATTTGCTCCCACACTGCCACCTCCCCAGGGCTGGCAGAGCTCTAAACGAGAGAGCAGGACTGCCAGGCAGATCAGGGTTTGTTTACAAATGAGGAATTCGTGACTGCCTGGGAAAGACCCTCCGGAAGGCAAAATCTGTCCTGAAGAGAGCAAGCACCAGCCACGACTGACTGCCAGGAAGCTCAGATGGAGAGCAGTTGCCTCCTAACCCAGTCATTCCCTCTGCCTTTGCCTGTCCTCTTGTTTCTCTCCCCTGTCCCACCCTCCTGGGGCAGGCAGTAGAAGAAGGAGGATCTCTGAATGAAGATGGGGACCAGGCACTTCACTCTGAAACACGACTGGAGCTGCTTAGGAACTACAGCCAGTATCAAGGAGGTTTGATTGCTTCTGATCTTTTTCCAGCCTTGCCTTGCAGATCACAAGAGTCGATCAGGGTGTGCTACAAAGATTCCTTTCTCAAAAGCGCTCCTCAAAGGTGGATCTCAGATCCAGGTCATCCCATTTCAGTGTGCATCAGCCTCATCTCTCCCCTTCACCTTCCCTGCTGGTGTGTCCACAGCGCAGTTCTGGCTTTGAACACCCCAGGTCTCACAGGCTGTGGCAGGAGCCACACTCCTCACTCCTGTTTTTCAGTTTGAAATCATGCCAGGGTCTGTCTTCTCCTGGCCTGGACCGGTCCCACCCAGCTCTCACTAAGGTCTGTAAGGGAAGTTAGGCTCCCTCTGCCACCAAGAGAGAAATGGGCACCTCCAGAAGGCAAACCTGCCCACCTAAGCCTGCATGAGGCTCCTGTGGGATTTCCATGAGGAATCCTGCACGTACCTGAGCATCACCAAATTCACTGCACCTTAAACATCTGGACATTGTAAGTCCCAAGAAAAATCAAGTGACTGCTCAGTCACAAGGGCTTGCACCCAGCAACCCCAGTGACTCTGATGTAGCTTTAAATCACCTCCCTTCAGCAGCAAGAGTGAGAGGTGAGAAGATTCCAGAGGTCTTCATGCTTCCTCTCTTGGAAAAGGCAACTCTCTGATAACCAATCCACACAAAAAAAAAAAAATTAAAAAAAAAAAAAAAATCACTGGATGGCTGCTTACCAACACCAAAACTTTTCCACGCATCTAAAAAGCACATTATAAAAGGCTGGAGTGATGCCAAAGAGAGACCAGAGAGTTCTGCAGGAACTCTCTGCTTTCCCTCATTTATTGGCAGTGGCACAGCCAAGAAGCCCCGAGGCTGTAAGGAAGCAGCTCTTGCCATCCCAGCCAGCGCCTCGTGCGAGAAACTCCCCACCAAACACTGCAAGTAATTATTTCCGTGCCTCACAATGGATGCACACCTCTGCTGTCAGTGTCACGGGAGGCTGTAATCACCAGGATATCACCCAGGATGAGGCCACGAGAGCCACGTGGGGAGCAGAGGTCACCACAGCTTCAGGGGGCTGAGCAAGGTCACACCACCTGCTCATCACACAGATCGCTCTGACTGGAAAACAAAATTTGCACTGAAATACCTGCTCTTGCAGTCCTGGTGGCATCATCATTCATCACAGGTGGCTGTCAGAAGAGCCCGAGTCTTTTTGTCTTGCAACCTGATTAGGAGCCATGTAAATACATGTGGTGAAGGACCCTGCACCCGCTGTCCTTCTGCACTGCCTGGTTTTGCCATCATGTGTTCACTAGTCAGGTACATCTAAATACAGTCTAAATGCATTCTAAATAAACTCATGAACAGCCCAGACCACCACAACAATCTGGATTTGCAATGTGGTTCCTGTTGGGCCAGCAGGGGGTAAAAATCATTGCATTATTCTAAAGAAATGTTTATCTCAGTGCTGGAGACTGCTCTCGTTGATGTTCAGGGAGATCCCACCAAGAGGGACAGGCCACTAATCCTTTGTAGGAACCACTCTCCACCTTTCTCAGCTCTACTGTATCTGTTCCATGGCAGGGAAAGGGACTGGCACATCTCCCTGTCACCACAATTTAAAGAACAATCTGTTCCTCAGGAACTAAGGAACCAGTGAGCATTTGGGCTACCTTAAAAAGGGTTTTGCAGGGCTGAGTGTTTGCTACTTAACTCCCAGAAGCTGAACACTAAATTTACATGCTTCTTTACTCTTGTGAGCACCACTGATGCCTGGCAGGCAAACCCTGTGCCCTGCTCACCCTGGACACAGCGCCTCACCCTGTCATCCCTCCCTTCTCCTGCAATGCAAAAACAATCAAAAAACCCGATTTTGGTGACTATATCTCTTTGAGCTACGCCCACCTTCCCTCTAGCACAGCATTTGGGGCTTGCACTTTGGGTTGTTTCTTTTTTTTAATGCATCGAACCACAGCAAGACTCATCTGGTTGAGGTGTGCTGCAGCACAAAAAGGATGTCACCCAGGGGACCGGCTTGTTTTTCATTTCCTTAATGTCAGTGTGGGGTGAATGTGACGGCTGGAACGTGACGCACTAAAGCGACTGAAATCAGGTTGCTCCCACCAAGCTCTGACTAAGCAGCTGGAGAGGAGCTCGTGAGGCGTCCCACAGCAAAGGTCCCGTGCTCCCTGGGGTGGACACGACCCCACAGCCCAGGGAGAAGCACTGGAGGTCAGAGCCCAGCAGGTGCATTAAGCCCAGCACCTGTGGGAGACCCGAACTGGCCCCTTCAGCCCATCCAGCCTGGAGGTGGGAAGGAGAACCCAGGAGAGGTCCCTGCGCATCACTGGTGGATGGGAGAGTTCGGTGGCATCGTACCTGCCCACAACAACCCTGTCTGAGGGTGAGGGCTTGCCATGACGCACCGCCACTCCTCAGGGTCTGGACAGTCGAGACCGTCAGACCACATTTACCCCAGATTCTGGTGTAAGAGATCATCTGGGAACGGATCTGTGTGAAATAACCATGCTTTCTCCAGTTCTGAGGAGTGAAAGGAGCCACAAAAGAGGCCACTTCCGCAAGGAGAAAGCCTGGAACTCCAGGGAAGCCCCTCTTGCACTCTCTGTGCTCCCCCTGTGCCAGCCACGGGTGTGCAGGGATGCAGGCAGTGCAGGCAGGACACTGGAGAGAGGGGTGGCTTGTCTGGGGGAAAAGGGAAGAACAGACGGGATGGGGATGGTACAAGGAAATTTTAATAGAATTAGACAGGGAGGAAATGTTCCTCCTCATTATAATTTAAGTCCATGCACTTGCTTAATTAACTAAATGTATGGTGCACAGTATGCAGATGAAAAATGCACCCAAACTATTTTTAACACGGTTAAAGAGATGCATTAGGGTTGTAAATTCTAAGCAGGAAATGCAGGAATTATATTGGTTCCTGAGCACACAGCTCTAAAAGTGCCTGAATCCAGGATGTTTTCTTGCCACTGTTCCAAATGCAGCCCCTTCTCCAGCTCAAGGACCAAAGCTGAACACCCAGGGATCAGCAAATGTGTCTCCAGACACCTCAGACCATGGGGGTGACCAGCGTGAGAACCTTGGTTAGGCTGGCACAGAACAAACACGGTGATCCCTCCCAAAATCAGATGGCAGGTAGGGACAAAAAAATCACTTTGAAGTGTTACAGCCCT
Organism: Hirundo rustica; assembly: GCF_015227805.2. Taxonomy (NCBI): domain Eukaryota; kingdom Metazoa; phylum Chordata; class Aves; order Passeriformes; family Hirundinidae; genus Hirundo; species Hirundo rustica. The sequence goes on from NC_053465.1 coordinate 6,147,954, forward strand.
TCCTGAGCACAGGACAGGTTGCAGAATCCAAGCCAAAAGGACTAGAAGGAAAAAAAAATCAGAATAATAAAATGGAAAAATTTTGGAAGACAAATGCCCACCTGTACAGAGAACTAAACTGAGATTTAAGTGCTGCTGCACCCCTCAAAAAGCCTGACCTACTATTTAGACACAGATCAAATTTTCAAGTTTCAGCTCAGCCTTGAACAGAAAGAAGCCATGTGCTGCATTGTTAAGGATCTGCCAGAAAAAGAAAAAAAAAGAAAAAAGAAAGAAAGAAAAAAATATATATATATAAGGTGGGGGAGAAATAGCAAAGGAAGATGTTGAGAGAAATATTGGGCGAAGGTGAGAGATAAAGGAGGCTCAGACTTCTGGGAGCCAGAGACCACCTCTAGCTCCACTCAAAAATGGAGCCCACCAGGCTGGGCTGTCCGTGGGGCTGTGCAGAATATGCATTATATATCATATATATCATACACCCAGCTCCCAGGAGCAGGTCACCCAGTTGTGTCAGTGTAGGAAGTGCTATTAAGTACAAAAATGAATCATAACACAGAAATATAAAATTGTGCTTCTGCTCACAGAGGTAACGGCGCTTTTAGAGAGGCAACATCTGAGATAAGACCAGCACTGGGGGAGTGAGAGATCTCCCTGGTTCGAATTTCCCTGATTTCTAATGCATGAAATGGTGCGAAAGGGAGCGATCGACAGCAGGAAGAGGTGGGGAATGAAATCAGATGGATTGGATCTAGGATGCAGCACTGGAAATAAATGCAACCTGCACAGCCAGAGCATCAATGGCCCCGTGCAGAATCAGCCTGGGCCTCTGCAGGCAGGAATTTAGCAGAGGTACTTACCCGAAGGCACCTCTCATATTTATTAAAATATCTCCGTGCTGGGAGAGTCCCAGCAGTTTTTGTCTTGGCTTTGGGTGCAGGGAGCTGCCTGAGCAGCTCCGGAGCAGCTCCGTGCCTGGAAAGGCAGCTGGGTCTGTGAGCATCTTCACGAGATAAAACCCAGCCTTGCAGCATCACAAACCCACTCACACTGGAAATAAATCTTCATGCAACAAAGTCCCTGTGAGCAGCAGGAGTGGGGAAATAGGGGTGCTGGCAGCAGAGAGGGCTGGCTGAACCCAGAACAGTGGCAGGACAAGGCACCCTCATCCTCAGCCTTCCTCAGGACTCCCATTCCTGCAGGAGGAGGGCTAAAGCTGCTTTTGTGCTCCGGGCTTTGGCACAAACTGAGGTTTGGGGCACGAGGAGACAGAGGAACCCCAGTAGCACAGGTAGGGCACTGCACCGGCCTTCGGGACACGGGAATGGCTCCAGCTCTTCCATACAAACTTTGTGACCTTGAGGCAGTCTTGTCATCCTCCCACACCTTTGAAGAAGCTTTTCATCTGTCCTGTCTGTCTGCATTACTGACTTCCAGTTACAAAACCCATTCCAACACTCACAGACCTGGCCCAGGCCATGCCAGGCTCACCCGGGCAGCAAGGGGGGCAAAAGATGGATGAGCTAATCCTGGTAACTTCGTGTGAAGGTTCCCCTATCCCTCAGCTCTTCAAACCCTGCAACAGCAAACTGCCAAGGCTAAACCTATCATGTGTATCGTACAGAAAACTAGAGCCCACAGAACCTCCCAATACACTGCAAAAAAATAATGATATCACCAACTCTTTGCAGACATTGGTGCAGTTACCACTTCAGCCCCGAATTCAGCCTCCATTTCCCAGCAGGTGCATGAGAGGTGGGGCAGAGGCTGGTTTTGCACGGCTCCCTGCGGTGCCACAGCGGATACAAGTGGAGTCACAAGCCCAGAACAACCGCAAGCTGCTGGGGCTGGGGGGATGCAGCTACGTGGTGAGAGCCAAGGGGCACTGGGAACAGCCCGGCACTGGGAACGGGGCACTGGGAACAGCCCGGCACTGGGAACGGGGCACTGGGAACAGCCTGGCGCTGGGAACGGGGCACTGGGAACAGCCCGGCACTGGGAACGGGGCACTGGGAACAGCCTGGCGCTGGGAACGGGGCACTGGGAACAGCCTGGTGCTGGGAACGGGGCACTGGGAACAGCCTGGTGCTGGGAATGGGGCACTGGGAACAGCCTGGCACTGGGAACGGGGCACTGGGAACAGCCTGGTGCTGGGAACAGGGCACTGGGAACAGCCTGGTGCTGGGAACGGGGCACTGGGAACAGCCTGGTGCTGGGAACGGGGCACTGGGAACAGCCTGGTGCTGGGAATGGAACACTCTGGGGTGGGAGCACTCCTGGCTGCCCAAGCAAATGCCACCACAGACAGCCAAACAGGGCAGAAGTTAGAGCAGCTGAAGAAACCAAAGATGTTTGTAAAGCCCCCACAGGCAGAGCTGCCCCTGCCGTGTGTGATTTGGCTTTCAGCCCCTTCCATCTCTGCGGCTGTCACCCCAGTGCCCCCAGCTGGGCTCTCACCTGTACTGAGCCGCCCAGAGTGCACACTGCACACACCAGCCCCACGCTCGGGGCACACACAGGCAACAACCCAGCCCACAACGGGAGCGCTCGGCCCCTCCACGGCTCTGGGAGATTTTGGGACCCAAACCACCCACAACTCCAGAGGATGGACGGGAGCATGAAAGGTGCTCAGGATGCCCAGTGCTGGACTTCACACTCCTCATCGTAGCTGCAGCTGAGCTCCACAGATGCTGTCTCTTCTCCTGTCCCATTTCCCTGGGAGATGAGCTTCCCCAAGGACCCCAACTCACTGCAGTGCCGGGCAAATCTCCCCCCTTCCACCCAGCCAGGATCTCTCCTCTCCGACTGGTCCCACTGACACCTTCAAGGAAGGCCTCAATGTACAAAATGGCTGAGGAGCAGAAAGCACATCCCAACTCTTATCTTACAGCAGCACAACAGCAAAAGGATAGAGAGGGGTGGGAAAAAACCAAAAAGGCCCCAAAAATCCTTTTGCTGTGGCTGACAGAGGCCCTGGCCAAGAGTAAAAACATTAAAAAGAAAAAACAAACAAACAAACAAACAAACAAACCAAAAAAAAAAAAAAAAAATTGGCACCAAGGGTAGGAACACCTCAGGCTGAGCCCAGGCCTGCGGAAGAGCCCGGTGGGACTGTAGAAAGTCCCAGAGGGAAGGGAGTTGCAGTAACGCCGAGATTTATCTTGACCCTCCCTTTGCAATCCTGGGAACAACGGGAAGTCATCTGCGCTCCTATGCAGCAAGGCTTCAGAGATTCAGGGAATCCTGCTAAACGCGGGTCAGCTGGGCCGTTTCTGCCCAAAACCCGGCTCCCGGGGGGAGATGTGCACCCAGGGATGCTCCTTTGTTTACCGCTCGGCTGTACAAGCAGGCAGCCCCAGACACCGATTCGCATTTCTTTCTAGACACATCTCCCATTCAGACGCTTCCCACGGGGGACAAGAAATATCTCCAGAACCCTGAGCAGAGCCCCAGAGCCAACCCCGGCCCCAAACCGACCGCGGCCACCCAGCAGGCAAAGATGGGGCCGGGGAGGGAAGGATGCTGAGGGGCGGGGGGGGGGGGAGGAGAGACGGTGCCTGAGCAGAGCTTTTTGTTCCTCTCTGCTCACAGCATTGCTATGGTGATTTCAAGCAAGACGGAGGAACAGTCGCTACCCATCACTCCCGCTGCTCCAGCCCCCTGCACCGACCGCATGAGCAGCCCCTTCCCCCGCAAGCAGGAGCGGGCAGGGGGAGACAGGGTGCACCGCACCTCTCCTGGGAGCCACCCCCCAGCTCTGCAGGGGCAGCTCCTGCCCCCCCGCCCCCTTCCCCGGGTGGCCATCACCGCCCCGTCCCCGGGCACCGCCTGGGCTGGGGCGAGGGATGCGGGATGCGGGATGCGGGATGCAGCGGCGGCCCGGCCGGGCGGCCCGACTGCTCTCGGAGGGGATGGGGGGGAAGCGGCTCTGCCCCCGCCCCCCGCAGCATCCCCCGGAGCTCCCCAACCAGCGCCGGCACCCCGCATCCCTTCCCCGCACCCGCTCCGCAGCTGGAGCATCCTTCCTCTCCGGCGCATTTGGGGAGCTGAGGGGATGGAGGAGGGCACCCCGAACCGGGGGGGGGCGGCGGTCTCTGCCATCAGGTTTGCCCCCCACCCTTTTACTCACACGTATGCGTGGTAAATGAAAGCCCATCCCCGCGGTCTCTCCAGCACATTGTAGAGGAAATTCTGCAGCTTGCGGTAAAAAGCATTCCTTTTGGGGGGCTTCCCGCTGCCCGAGACCCCGGAGCGGGGCTTGCTGAGGATGCTGCCCCGCTTGGAGCTCTCGGAGCCGGCGATGAGCAGCGCTCCGTCCCGGCTGGAGTCCGGGGCTCCCGGGTCCAGCCCCACGAAGCCCACCTTGAGCTTTTTCTCCGCGGCCGGCCCCGGGTAGACGCCTCCGTTGCGGGATTTCTGCACCATGGTGGCGGCGGGGGCCGGCGGGGGGCGGCGGGGGGCTCCGGCGGGGGCTCCGCCCGCGCTCCCCGCCGCTGCTCCGCGCCCGGCGCAGCCGAAGCCGCAGGAGCCGCTGCAATCGGCTCCGCCAGCGCCGCCCCGCCGCCGCCCGCCCCCTTAACCCTTGGCATCCCCCGCCGCCAGCAGCCGCTCGCACTCCCCCCCACTGCCAAAAATACGGGTTTGCCATTCCTCGCCCCACACCCCACCTGCGCTTCTCCCTAAAATTTAAAAAAAGCGGCTCCGGCCGCGCCTCTCTCTCCAACCCAAGAGAAGCAGTCTGGCGTTGTTCCCCCGAACGTCGGTCCCCCCTAAAGCAGGGTCTGACACCCCGCTGTCAGATCAAGATACAACATCTTCCCCCTGCCCCCAACCCAGTGTCTGCTCTCCAAACCAAGCTCTGGCACCGCCTCAAAGCCCCCACGGAGGGGGCTCCTTCTGCCCCCCGGGAAGGGCTGGACAGCGCCCTGCCATGGGATGGCATCCCCGTGGGGCGGGCAGAGGGCGCAGACGCGGCCCCAGTGTCACAGGAGGGACACAAGCCATGCCCCATCTCCGTGAGCCCACCCAGCAGCAGCCCTGCTCAACCTCTCCACAAACCCCAGTGTGCGAAGTCATTCCCTTTCTCCACGCTTCCCGAAGGCCCAGCCCGTCATCTTGGAAGCCCAAATTCAGCTTTCGTGCTGAAACTGCACCGTGACTTGGACGCCAAGCTGTTCAGCAGCCAGTGCTCCCAGTGCAGATGTGCTGACCCAAATCAGCTCTTTAACGCCCCACTATTTACAGTCCAGCAGCAGCATTTTCCCCTCTTACACCATGGCTGGATTCTCCCTAAGGAATATTTCCTCCTGACACACCTTCACTGGACTCAGGAGAGGACAGGCAGGCTGCAGAAGATAGGACAGAGGTGCCTTCTCCTCCGTGGAAAGAGTTCTTAGCAGGGCAGTGGGAAGACCTGCCATCAAATAAAATCAAGCCCAAGATCATCAACTCCTTCCCAGTGACATTTCTGTCCCTTACGACCCAAAAAAATCACAGGTGGTCTGTGAACTGCACCCCTCTGCATGTCCTTTGTGAGAAAAACAAGGCTTTAGGACAAAACCCTTTGTATGTAAATTAAATCGAAATTAAATCGAAAGCTCAGGTAGGCTGCTCCTTTCATCACAAATACCTCGACACAATGATAGTAGGAAAGCAGCAAATGGTGGCCCCGAGTTTTATGGCTGCAGGAGCCACACAGGACTGGGTTTCTTTGGAAAACCAGCTTCTCCTGAAATTCACATTTAAATGACAAAATCAACATAACCTTTCATAACTTTCTCAAGTCCTGGCTTTTTGCTCCTCTCCTAATTTTTCAGGAGGATCCCAGTGAGAGCTAATGGAAAAGAGGAGCACTGAGATTAAAACTGCTGCCTCTCACTCCCCAAATCCTGTCATGCACGTTGAGAGAGAAGCAAGCTTGGAGCAGCCCTACATTTTTTATGAACAGAACGCTTCCCGTGACCCATATTCTCTCCAACACATGGCTGAAAGAGAAGCCATCTCTGCAAGGCAGGCAGAAAACTAAAGCTGGGTTAAATACTGGAAAAACAGATCTGCAAGTATGTCAGCGAATAAATTGCTCAATTCAATGAGGGGCCATTCTATTCATTATTTGTGAACACTTGTAAGATCATTAGTGTTCTTTAATAGGGTGGCCAATTACAAATGTGCCTGGCACTAATGTACAAAGTGCATTATTATAGATCCAGTGACGCAGTCCCAAGGCAGGAAATATCCCCCTCCACAAAAAGGCCAACAACAAACAAAGGAAGCAATTTTCAATTAACAAATTCAAGATTACAAATAGTCTGTGAGCCCTGAAGAAGAATCTAAATTCAACGCGCTCCTCTTTGCCTAATTAGTTGGTCATTTGCTGTGTGACACTGCAGCACAGCTTTGGGTATCCTGCATCTCTGAGACCACCAGCAGTCGGGAGTGGGAAGGGCAAGGGGTGGGATCTGACCCTTCCCAAGTCGTGGGTGGGCTGAGGAAAGGCACGGTGTGGTTGTAGGGACTGTCAGGGATCGCTGCTTCACTCGGGAGGGAGGCAAAACCTCCAAGACAAGCAAGGTCTTGAGAGCAAGTGGCATCAAGGATTGCATCCCTTTGTCTTTGTCAAAGACAGATCGGTCTTTGGAAGGTGGAAAAGGGCTGGAATTGTGGATGAAGGCCTCTTCTAGCCTCACCCCTTCTTTCTTTTTACCTTGGACTCTTGGGGCGTCTCTAACTCCTTTTTTATAGTACTCCATGGGTTGGCACCGCCAGCTGCAGTTGAGTGTTCAGAAGCACGTGCCTTTCCCCTTCCCGCTCCCTCATGGCGCTCACAGGAGCTGTCCCTTGATCCAGCCTCCTGTGCCTGGCCCGTTGCAGCCCTGAGAGGAGCAGCAGTTCTGGGGCACAACTGGGACACAAACACTTAGGGAGCTGTGATGTCCCGCACGGAGCCTGCAGCAGGTAATTCTGGAGATGAAGTCACTTGTGCGCCACTTCTGCTGGGTGGCAGAAGACAAGACGCAGCCATTAACACTGGGAATTAATGAGGTATATAAAAACAGCAGTGGGAAGGTGCTTTTATCTGATCCAAGGACATTATGTCTCCACAAACAAGCAGAGTTACTGAGTCAGTCCTTTGCTTTCAACACTGGTGATGGCTTTAAAACACAAACACCATGGCAGATAGCTTAGACCCTGAAGGTAGGATGAAATCCATCAATCCACGTTAAGATAAAGCAAGTCCTGCTCTGTCCCCTGGCGAATTTTGAGATGTAGTAAGAAATGACTGGTGTGAAATATGTAGAATGACTCCAGGGATAAATTTCTGCTTGAAACGCTGAACGAGAGCCCTTTCTCCATCCCTACCCAGCTGGTGGTTTGTGTGAACTGTGCTACCCGTAGCCTGGGTTTTGTCACTCACAGCTCTCTCCCAGAGCTATTTTCAAACCCTAAAGCAGATGGCTTTACCTCCCCTTGTACAGGATGCTGCAACATCCCAGCAACACTAACCTGCCAAGGGAAAAGACATTACCAGCTCGGTCTCTCTGCACCCAGTGTCCACCCATCTCACCCTGCCTCAGCTCCCCCTCACCTCCCACCACCCCCATCCTCTTCTCTGAGCAGAAAACAGCCCTCAAGAACCCCTGCCTATTGATTATTCATGTCTCTTCCCTGCTTGAGTCTTCCCAACACGTGCCAAATCAGTTTTGGCTTTGAAACCAGCGGCCCTGACCCAAGAAAGGTTGGTTCATCCAAGGAACTCGACCTGGGAGGAGATGCTTCCCCAGCATAAGGTGGAGCCCTCAGGGAAAAAAAAAGCTGTAGGAAAGATAATTCATGTGCACAAATGGAGAAATCTACATGTTTCCAAAGGAGAAAGGTGAGTGTGACATTTCTGGCCAGAATAGAAGGCAATGCTCAGCCAAAGCTTCCACATTCGGGATGAAGAGAGGTGGGCACAGCTGCTGAGTGTTTGCAGAGGTGAGGACACCGGTGCAGAAGGACCTCGAGAGCAAGAGGGTTCAAACTGGGCAGAGAGCAAAGGCAGCTTTTGGCAATCAGTCACAACCACGGTAACAGCACTGATTTTTTAAACTTTTTTTTTTTTTAATCACCTGAAATGAAGATGCACCAGATGGTTTTCCTGTTCTGATCAAATCTGACAGTCATCAGTTTCAATGCTAATTAAGTTTCTATCAATTTTCATCAAAACTAGAAGCCTTGACAGAGGCTCCCCAATGGTTCCTTCTTCCCCCTTCAAAGAGGATTTAAAATTGTATTCTCTTCTTTACCAGGCACAGGAGAAGGTGCCCATGAGGAGGCCACACCTCCCAGCCACTAAAAATCTTCAATCAGAATTTGCAAGCAACATGCTGATATGAAGAAGCCAGGCTCCCTTCATCCTGCTGCTGACAGAGCTGATTATTTTATATTACATATTTATTGGATGCAAAATTTCTGTGCCACCATCTTCCTGCCCTGTTCTTAGACAGCACTGACCTCATTGGAGGCTGCTCCAGAAAAACCTGGGACAAATCCTGCTGTATGAGGTCAGCTTAAGCTGCAGCTGGAAGCGTCTGACTGTATGAACAGAAATCTCCCCAAGTTACACTGAATTGGCTCGGCAGACACACAGGCTCCATCCTTAACTAGAAATTTATGTTCCTCCTTGGAACATAATTGCTGAGGCCTAAATATTAATTTGTGCTGTGGAGACCTGACTCTATGGAAAACTGGTTTCTGGAAAGAACAGCTTCTTGACTGGGCATGTGGAAGGAGAAACAAGTCGGGGGGAAAAAGCAAAATTAAGGTGAATTCTCTTGAATTAAATTACATCGCTCTCAGAGCACCCGCAAAGCTGAAAGTCAGTCATGGAGGGACCCAGCCCATTTCCCTGCCACCTTTGGGCTGCTCTGCTTCTGCCCCACTCAGCCACAGACCCTTCTCCTGGCAAATTCCCCGCTGGCCAGGTCTCCTTCCCCACTCTACTCTCCATGCTTCCGTCACTGGCCTCCAGCTCCTCCTCCTGCCCTCGCCTCCTGCGGGACCACGTGTAATTCCCTTTCTTCATTTATGCTGTTACCTTGAAGGTATTTTTAGCCCGTGACCACAGTTGCCCCCGAGCCTTCCTTTTCCCAGACTCTGTAAATTTAGCTCTCTTAGTCATCCCTCACGTCTCCCAGTGCTCACATTGTTCCTCCTGACCTCCTTGGGTTTCCGCCTCCTCCTGCACCCACAAGGACCAAAGCTCTCGGTCAAATTGCTGTCACCTCAGTGCTCTCTGACCTCATCCCCCAGGACAAGGCTGCTCCAGGACCTCCTCCCACACCCTGATGGCCACCACAAGCTCCTTGGGGATGGCCACTCAGAGGTGGAGGAGATTTCCCACTAGGAGCCCCCTTGCAGTGTCTCCAAACCAGCGCTGTGCCCTCCACGACGCACAGCTTACAGCGACAAAACTAAACTTGGTCTCACCTGGGAGCTCTTCCAGCCTTGCCTGGTTTCAGGAGCTTGGAATCCAGCTCGGGACTGGCTCTGCTCCCAGGAAAGCACCTCCCAGAACCATAACTGCATCCTGGCTGCCACCCAGTCCCACGAAGCCCATTAGGTGCTTTGTTCCCATTCAAGCACCTGCCTCCCACTGACTTCAAAGCTGAATCAAAACCTGCATGAATATTTAGGGGCTGGAGGTTGTCATCAGAAAGAAACAAGCCCATACTGAAATAGCTGATTCTGACACATCATCTCTGCACAAAGAGGCACATCAGATTGCTCTGTGCTTCATCCCGACGTGGAAGGGAAAGCAGCTCCAATAAATGGGCTCCAAACGGCCCCCGGTGTCCTGGGTTGGGAGGGATCTTCTAGAGCCCGAGCTTGGTAGGTGCTGGGGGCATGGAAGGGGTGTTGGTGGTGTGCAGGGCAGGAGATGCTGGAGCAGGATGTGAGGGGGATTCCAGCTCTCTCGGGGTTACAGCACGTGGGGAGCTGTGCTGGGTCCGAGGGGGTCTGTGAAGGAGATAATCCCATCCCCAGGGATGGGTGTTCCCTAGGGAAGAGCAGGGAAAGGGGGCACAAGGCACTGGCTGGGAGGGTCCCTGCCAGCAGGAGGGGAGCAGCATGAGGAGATGCAAAAGCTCTAAACCTGCATGGAGAAAAAAAAAATTCGTTTTTGATGCAAAAGCTTTTTTTTTTTTCCAATTTTTTTCCTTTCTTTCTGAAATGTCAAAATCTACAGATTTAGCAAGCAAGAAAACCAAACCCAATTGCTAAAATACTGAAAAGCTTTAAGGCTAATTATTTTGCCTCTTCATTATTGAGAGAAATTTTAAAAAACCCTTCCAAATTAAAAAAAAAATCTGCTTTCCATTTTTTCCTTTTTTTTTTTTTTTTGGGGGGGGGGGTGTTTTGTTTTTTTTTTTCCCATCTCAAAAAATGTTAAAGAAGAATATTAGATTCTGATTTTCATTAGGAGGTTTGCTTCTGATCCATGTTTCAGGTTAAAAAATGGAAGTATTAAGTTGGGAAGCTGCCAGGCAGACGTGGCTGTCTCCATGCTCCTGCCTCTGTCACAGCATACCACGTGTCATCTGCAAAGAAAAACTCTTCAAGTAACTAAATTCGTAGTTTCTCTGCACCATGGGCTTTTGCTGCAGGCTTTCTTCAGCCTTTCAGCCTGGACACCTGGGAAATCAAAAGAATGTGAAAGGGCAAGGGTTTATGATTTATTTATCTTTAACCTGAGGTCTTAAGGAAAGCTGGTGTACGTGCATCTGCATCTCTCTTCCCTCCTTTAATAACGGCAGAGCTTTTAGGCAATTTTTATCTTCTTTATTAAAGATAAGGGGGACATTTCAGATTGCTTTGAGTGAGAATATGTGATGAGAGAGAGGACAGAAATCTCCTCGCTGCAGGGAACGGCGATGCATGGGCACGATAATAATGGAGATCAGAGAACCCACAGGACACTATGGAAAACATAAATCCGTGGGAAAATGGACACCCCTGGTCCTACTGATCAGGAAACTCCCTCTTTGTGGGCTCACTTTGGATCCTGCGTGGGAAGCACCTGCTGAACATCTCGAACATCTCGGGTGTTGGACAAGGCAGGATCAAGCACTTTGGGCACCTTCCCCAGGTGAAAATGCGGGTGCTGCGCCTGCAGGGTGACATTTCACCACTTCCAGCATGATTTTCATGCAACCCCTCGTTTGTTATCACAACTTGCCTTGCTCACGCTGTTCCTGTCCTCCGGGCATCCTGACGCTCCGGCTGCACCCTCAAAACCTCTCATTCAGCATCTCCGTGTGCGGGCAGGGCAGGGCAGGGCAGGCAGCTGTAAAACTGAGCTGTGCCGGTGGCCTGACAGGAGCTGTCAGCTGGGCACAGTTCAGCTGCCCGGAGAGGGAGTTCAGCTCCACCGGTGTGAGAAATGCATCTGCAGGGAATTCTCAAAGCCTGGCAGAAGGCTCTCAAAGTCTTGTGCATCTGCGTGCAAACTCTGAGATAAAGTGTGCTGACTTAGAAAGGCCGTGGAATAGGACAGACGTCGTTGAGAGAGAAATTGAACTAGGAATGTTTCATATGATGACCTTGCAAATAGATGAAACATTTTAGAGAACTAGAACTATGAAAGATGCGTCTTTAAAACGCCTCTCAGGAGCCCCGTCTTTGAGACGAAAAAAAAGAATTGGAGACGTGCTCAGCCTCGGGCACCCCGCCCTGTCCCCACTCTGGGCACATTCCCCTGCTCCCGGTGTTGATTTGTGGGCGGGGAGGACACCAAAGCTATTGACCTGCGGCAGCGCTTCGCTCCCAGGATGGGAACCGGGATGATGGGAGCGGAGCGGCCGCATCCATCACAGCCCTCGCTTGTCACCGCATCCTTCAGGGCGCTGCCGGGGGAGGATTCCACGCTGTGTCCTTGGAGAGATCTTCTCGCCGCCCTGACGTGCCAGAGGTGGCAGGGCTGGCACAGACGCTCCCGTGTCCCCCCTGCTCCTGCCCCACACCAAAACCCGGCTCAGAAGCCCGCAGCTGTCACACTGCCGTCACACTGGTGTCACAGCCCCACAAAGCTGATATTTGGGGATCGACCTCTTCTCTTTCCTCTGCTTGCATCCCCGTCCCAAAGCCTGGCTGCTCCCAGACTCATCACTCGAAGTGCTCGGCTGTGGCTGGCAGGGACTGCAGAGAGCATTTAGCAGATAGAAGACATGAGAACAGAGCCAGACTCGGGGTGATTACAAATCATTTAGACTAAGCAAAACCAGGCCGTCCTAAATTTGTCGGCAGCAAAGGAGTGTTAGTGAGCAGAGCTGAAATGAGTTATTTGAAGATGCTGCAGTACCTCTACATAAAACATCAGAGCTGTGGACAAATGGTACTCGAGGCAGAAGGGAGGGTCTGGCCCAGAGCTGCACCCTGGGCTGTGCTTCAGCTCCAGTTTCTCTCCAGCTCAGCAATATCTCTGCACAGGGTAAAGCACAGGCCAAGAGGAGGATGGGATGTGGTGCACTGCCCTGGCCCAAGCTGCTGCTTCGTGTTCCTCCAGCTGCAGATGCACCTGAAAATGTGGATCTCAAACTGGGCATATGCAGAGGGAGGCTGTCAAAGGGAATTAGTCAAAACCTGCCAGGTTTGGCCCTTGGCACGATACAAAATGTTGGAGGAGATCCTGGATTCCCACCCTCCTCTCTGAGTTTGCACCTCTGGGGCCAAGGGCTGATGTGAAGGGGTGTGATGGAAGCAGGATGGAGAGATGAGACCCACAAGGCATGGGATGTTCTTTGCCCTCATCAGCCTTTTCCCACAGCTTGTGGTCTGGCCCATCCTCTGTTACCCAAGAAGGTTTAGTCCGAGGGGTTTGTGTCCAGCCCCAAGGACACAAAACCCAGGGAGAACTCCTCAGCCCCCTGGGCCAGGCACTGCCCAGGCTGTGGGGATGGCTCCAGCCCCGTGTGCTCTGACCTGGGTGCCCAACACCATGCAGATTGGCTCAGGGAAGAGGCCAAGCCCAGACACTGGGGCTGGAGAGCAGAGCAGAGGTGATTTACACCAACGCTGGATGCAGGGCTGCCCACTGGCAGTGCAGCCTTGCAAGGGGAAATGTGCTGTGCAGCTGCCCAGGGAGAAGAGAAGCATCTGCTGGGACACAAGGAAAGACATTGGTCAGGGATGAAGGCGCTTTCTGAGGTCATGCAGTCACTTTGTGCTGCGTGTGCACCATTCCCACTGCCACCACGGATGATTCAGCATCTCCAGGCAGGACCCCCTTGGGTGCTGTCCTCTGGGAATTCTGGGCTGAACAGCACCTTGGCCTCCTTGGCAGTCAGTGGCGTTGGCTTCCAAGGCAGCAAAACCGGAATGGGAGGTCAGGAGATCTTCGTTTGCTTTTTTCCCCTGATGAGGATTTTCAAATGCTGTGTAAATGCTTCAGCTGTCACCAAGACTTCTGAGTCAGCGTGACACAGGCAGGACCTCACTGCCTGCGTGGGGTTAAGGTTCAGCAAAGTCTGGTGACAGATGATGGAGCCATGGGAGAGGAACTGCTCTGCCTGGAGAGGTTTTCTGCATGCCAGTGACGCGTGGCCTGTGCTGGGTCTCTGCAGGGACCTGCCCAGGCTGATGGGGGGTTGTGGCTGATGTTTTAACTCCCCTCCAAGTGCAGAAGGGCAGCAGACGGTTCAAATTCCCCTAGCTCAGCATCTGCTGCCTGGATTTCACTTGCAATCTTGCAAAAGCCTTATAAATTTTTTAGAGCAGCCCCAAACGCCTGCTGAGTCGGCCAATCAGCTGCAGTGGGTTAAGAAAACTTACTTTAAATTATTAACAGCACACAGCCAGACACGAGGGTAGAGGTGGGAAAGGAGAAGTACTCATCCCTCACTCCAGTGGATGCCACAACAGCAGCCAGCACCAGGCTGGGGTCTGGCAGAGGTGAACTCACGCCTGGTCCCATTGGTGGGACCTTCCCTTCTCCATCGGGAGCCCCCACCAAGGCACCAGTGCCGTGCTGTGCACGGGGTGTGCTGCATCAAGGGGGTGATGTTCCTTTTGGAAACTGGGTGCTGGCTCACGTCCAGCCCACACACACCTCCCTCTTCCTCCCTCCTCTCCCGGGCCCATTCCTTCTCTCCTCTTGAAGAGCTGACCCCCAGCTGTTCGGCAGCCCTGATGTTCTTTGACTTTCCTTCAACCCCAAGTAATTTTCCCTCCACCAGCTCTGACTTTCAGGAAATACAATCACATTTGCAAACTCCTCAAAGAAACGGCAATAAGCACTTTGCATTTCCCGAGGCTTTTCCTTTTGCTTTGGACGTGCTGCCTGCCCGCCAGGATCAGGGACGCGGGTCTGGATTTCCTCTGCTTGGCAGCTGTTCCAGGAGGACTTTGTCCCTGTTTCCACGAGATGGCACCGATGAGGCTGCAAGGGGAAGCGGCCGCCGCGACGCCTTCAGGGAGGACTGGGATGGAAAATTACTCCAAAACGATGAAAGTTGCTATGAAAAAATAAAATAAAATAAAATAAAAATGCCTCTAAGCTCTGGGTTGTGGCATCCCAGCACACCTGGCCATGGCAGGGAGGAGTTGGAGGAGACTTTGGTATTTTAAGATCCATCTCAGCACCACAGCTGTATCACCTGCCGTGTGTCACACACACCCACCTGCTCCAACACGGTGCTGATGGTCCCAAAATTGTCTTGAGCTCACTGCAAGGTCTGCCTAAATCCACCTGGGGTCCAGTCCAGGGGGCTGTTGGGTTGTTTATCATTTTGGTAGGACCCCAAAATGGATCACATCAAACTAAGGGCATCATTGCTCGTGTGCCTTGGAGCCCTGTGGGGCCAGGCAGTGATTTGCACATCCAATCCCAAAACACAGATCCACGATGGATTCAAACCCAAGGTTTGGCTGGAGGCAGGTTGTGGTTTCACTGATACTGTGTTAGATGCACAGAAATTCAGCTTATTTTTCTTTTGGGAACCTCATTCTTTGAAGTGGGTTTAAATAACAATATTTCTGTTAATTCCGTGTCACTAAAGATCCTGACCCAAACCTCCCAAAATGGGGGATGCTGCTGCTGCTGAGATCTCCCTTCAGGCACCATCTCTTCCTTCTGCTCCTGCAGATCACCTGGGGTGCCAACCCACATGGAAATGAGGCTGAAAACTTGGCCCTGCTCTGAGCCATGAGCAAGTCTGAGTTAAACCCTCTGGGGTTTGTGTTTTTTGCTGTTCTGCAGTTCCATCATTAATTACCTCACCACTTGTGCAGTGCTACCGGAGTATCTTTCACAGCTCCCCTGGCATATTTCTATGGAAACGAAGCCGTGTTTTTGTAAAGCCTGTTTTTACTTTTAAAATAGCGAGAGAGGTGCAGACTTTGTTCCTGCTCCTCTCTGTCCCCCACCTGACCCCAGGTTGTCCCCACTCCTGCTGTTCCAGGCGCTGGTTTCCATGGGGCTGCCGGGAGCTGGAGGTTCCTGAGCAGCGTGGGAAGGATATTCCCACAGGAGTTCCTGTTGCTGCTGATTTAAGGATGCAGGAAGGTCATGCACCTGAGGATGTTCTCCTGCCTGGAAACACCCAGGAAGAGGCACAAGCTGTCTCAGGGAAAACATGCCTCGGGAGCTGGGGAATGCAGGAGGAGCTGGAAGATGAGATTAAACTATCAGTGGGAAAGCAGCCTTCTCCTGTGGCTGGGCTGTGCCTGCAGGGATCTCCAGACCCCCTTCCAATCCGTGGTCTGCCAAGGACACGGCACTTCAGAGAGCCCAAACACTGCGAAGACCTTGGGAATCAAATGGATTTCCACGGATGAAGCTGGTGGATGTGGGGTGTGCAGAGAGGGGTGAGGAGCCTTGGTGGCCTGTGCACAGTTTTGGGGATCTTAGCCCGGGGAGCCAGTCCGTGTCTGGATGTGAACGTGGCAAGGGGAGAGTTTTGAGGGGGCAGGCAGGGTGAGATCATACAGAGCTCTCTGTAATTCAGCTGCATGTCAGCTCCTTGAGGCTCTGCCTGGGGACACTCGGCACTGCAGAGCATCAGATGTTAATTAGGATCATTAAGGGCTTTGTGACACAAACAGTAATGATGATGCTTGTGCCTCTGGAGCTCTCCTGGGAAGGACCTCGCATGATGCTGCCCTTCGCAGAGACCGTGTCGGGCCACCTGTTCCCAGCACTGTCTCCTCCTGAGAGCCGAGTCATGGGCTCAGACAAGCTCAGGATGCCCCAGCGCGCTGCTAATGCCTCCTTCAGGGAGGAAATGTCCCTGGGAAACATCCCTGGAATGATGTAGTGGAAGCACAACTCTCACACTGCCCCCCTCCTTCTCCCTGCCCCACTGCACCACCTACTTCTCCTCCTCACACTGTGCTCCCACTCCGTCCCCCTCAGCTCCGGGCTGTAGTGTTTGGTCAGTCCCACCCACTCAGCAACCACAACCTTCTGGACTGGGACAGCTGCGCTGCGTGGAGCTCTCCCAACTCCATTGTGATGGGGGTCAAGACACCACCCTGGGTGAAGACCATGGGTTTTGGGGCTTTTTGTGAGACCTGAGTCATGTCTGGGCTTCAGTCAGGAAGAAACGTTCCTGTTGTGTTGACTGGAAGGGGCTGGGGGATTCACCATGTGTGAGGCACAGCAGCACATGGGGAGAGAAGGCAAGACCCAGTCACTGCCCCCAAAAATGATGGGGAATGACAAAGACCCAAAGTGATGCTGCTCGCCCTTACCGGAGACATGGAGTGCCCTATTTGCCTTTCTTTCAGTGGAATAACTGTAGGAGCTCAATTTAAGCCTATTTTGCATTTAAAAAAAAAAAAAAAAATTAAGACCCTGGAAAATTATTTTAGAGGCTTGAGCTGGTTGAGGAGAGCCTCAAAGCTGCTGTGAGAGCTGTTGCTGCTTCAGGCTGGGAGAATTACCCGGGTCAAGGGATGCAAGCTAGGGGAAGGGCTGAGTGCTGGCTGACACCCTGAATGTGGGCTCCCAACTGTCCTCCTTCCTCCTCATTTCCATCCCAGGCCCATCCCCACCATCTACTCTGAGACTACACAACCCCCAGCCAATCCAGCCCCTCTCAGTAACAGACGCACACACACACACAGAGCTCCACGCCTTTTGGGTTGGTTTGGTTTTGTTTTGGTTTTTTTTTGGGGGGGGAGGGGAGGGGTTGTCTGGTTTTGTTTTTCTTTTTTTTTTTCTTTTCTTTTTTTTTTTTTTTTTCCCCACTGTGGATGTTATACCAGTTTTATTGGTAAAATTAACATGAAGCCTCACAAACGCTGGAACATGCTTTTCCTTTTAAAGAATTTCCACTGGACCTTAATGGTGAGCATCCAGTCGTTGACATATAAACTCTTACAAGCTGATGTGCACACGTGCGCCCGGGGGAGACGGTGGCAGCGTCCTGGTGTCAGGGATGGTTTCTGCGCGATGCACGGGGAGCCCACGATTCATTTGCCAGCCTTCTGGGCCTTCTGGGCGGACTTGGTGACTTTCCCGGCCCCGCCGCTCTTCTTCTCCACGTTCTTGATGACGCCCACGGCCACGGTCTGCCGCATGTCACGGACAGCGAAGCGGCCTGAGGGACAGAGGGAGGAGGAGTGCGAGTGAGACGCCGAGGTGAGCTCGTGGTGGTGGGATCTACACCCCCCACTCACGGTGTTATTTATCCCTGCCCTCGGAGCAGGTTCCTGCAGGGACGAGCCCTGAGCTAGCAATGCTTGCTAGTCCTGATGCTCCCCTCTATTTAAATGACTGGGTTTTAAACTTAAACCCCAGCTCTTCTCTGCAAGCTCCCAGCACTGCTAAAGCTCCCAGATGTGCAACATCAGCCTGGTCTGGTGGAAGGTGTGTCTGCCCACGGCAGGGGGGTGGACAGGGTGGCCTTTAATGTCCCTTCTTATCCAAACCACCCGAGCATGGCACTTCCCAGCATTAAAAGGTGGTCTCCACTGAGCAAACTTCCCTCTTCCTTCTCCTGACCAGTTGTTTTAGGGCAGAGAGGAGGAAACTGGAAAATGTTTCTGTGTTCAGAAACTATCAGGGCTTAGTAACCATAAAGGAAAGGTCTTGTTGCTCCCAGAGGGAAAATCCAGTCTTTGGAAACCCAGCTGGGCAGCACATGGGGGAGCAAAGAGACCTCCTCAGCTCCCTGCCCATCTATCTGGGAGAAGCTCAGCCTCTCTGGTGTGAGCTCTGCACCCACAGAGCCCTCGAGCTCCTCCTCAGCAGACCCCCAAAGAGCCGTTCCCTTACCAAGGGGTGGGTACTGGGAGAAGCTCTCCACACACATGGGCTTGCCGGGGATCATCTCCACGATGGCTGCGTCACCCGACTTCAGGGACTTGGGGTTGTCCTCCAGCTTCTTGCCGGAGCGCCGGTCGATCTTCTCCTTCAGCTCGGCGAACTTGCAGGCGATATGTGCGGTGTGGCAGTCGATGACGGGCGAGTAGCCAGCGCTGATCTGGCCAGGGTGGTTCAGGATGATCACCTGGGGGACAGAGCAGCGTCACGGCAAGGCTGGGAGCTGGGGGACGGCGGCAAACCAGGCGTGGTGGCATCAGGAGACCCTGCTCACCTGGGACGTGAACTGCGCCGCCTCCTGCGGCGGGTCCGACTTGCTGTCCCCGCAGACGTTCCCGCGGCGGATGTCCTTCACGGAGACGTTCTTCACGTTGAAGCCGACGTTGTCCCCAGGCAGAGCCTCGCTCAGGGCCTCGTGGTGCATCTCCACGGATTTCACCTCAGTGGTGATGTTCACGGGGGCAAAGGTGACCACCATGCCAGGCCGCAGGATTCCGGTCTCCACTCGGCCCACAGGGACCGTGCCAATCCCTGTGGAGACAAGGACAGAGTGCAGCAAAATTCAGGCTGCTTGGTATAGCCCTGGGCCAGAGCCTGGATTCAGCAAAAGCAAGATTTCTCCAGTGGTTGTCACCAAAGGACACGTTTGCTCCTTGCCCCAAACCCCCAAGTTTTCAGCAGATCAACACCAGGATTTTTAAAATTAGTATGAGTCCATCCTTCCTACTCAAAGTTTTGTGAAAAGGAGGTAACCCATAGCCAGAAAGTCCTGATCAACCTGCACGCCCCAAAAGTTCTTCTCCTGGAGCAGCTGTGGCATCTCCTGCATGGAGCACTGGGACATCCCAGCATGTGTGCAACAACACTGACCACAGCCCTGATGGCCACACCAGCAGCTGTGACAGAGGATGAGGGTGGCTCAGTAAATCTGGGATCTTTTATACCCTGCGTCACCAGGAGACCTTGGGAAAATCCCCCTTTGGAGGCATGTGAAGAATGACTGAGAGAAACAACATTGGAAAGAGATTGAAGAAGTTGGCTGGACCCATCTGCTCCTCCACATCCACCCTGCTGCCTCCACCTCCCCTCTTCCCACGGCGTCTCTGCTCCCCAAGGACCTGCCTCCCAGTAAAACCAGATCCCTTTGCCCAGCTGAGCTAGGGGAGGACACAGACCTGCTCACCACCTTTCACATCCACTGCAAACAGCAGCAGCCTGCATTAAAAACCCAGCTAAAATCCCACGTTCAACCCCTGCAGTGCATGTGCCCTTGGAAAAGGGTGGGAAAGGGCTGGAAAAGGCTGTGCCTGCCTGATCCAGCAGCCAGGGAGTCAGCAGTGCTGTCCACTTACGCAGGTCAGAGAGCTCACAGGGTATTTATAGCTGAGCAAAGTGTCACCATCACCTCTCCAGAGGGAAGGGGACACGCGTCAGCCACGGCGCTCCCCACATGGCTGGCACAGCTCGGCAGGAGGAGGTGCTGATGATGGACACCAGCATTTGGGAAGCTCAGGCAGGTCACAGCCAAGCTGCCAGGCACCAGCTTCAGTGGCTCTCCCTGCTGGTCTTGTCTCTCATCCGGGTCACAGAGTGTTTTCTGCTGCCTCCAGCTTGCCTGGCCAGCCATGACCTCTGGACACACAAATTTGCAGCCATTTTGGCATCATGTGCTCCCTGGGGAGAGCTCACAGACCTGCTGCTCCTCTCTGGTGCCTGGGCACCTTTGGGCATGTCCACCTCCACCCCACACAGCCCAGGCTCAAATGGGGTCTTTGCCCGGGAGCTATCACCCTTTCCTCCAACATTATCTCTGGTTTGGAGAGTCAAATCCCTGCAGTTTCCCAACACCTGGAAATGTCATTCCCGAATTTCCATGGAATGAAGACTCCAGTTAAGGCAGAGGAGCGGCAAAGCTCACCTCCAATCTTGTAGACATCCTGGAGGGGCAGGCGCAGGGGTTTGTCTGTGGGGCGGGTCGGGGGCAGGATGGTGTCCAGGGCCTCCAACAGGGACACCCCGCTGGCGTTGCCTTCTTTGCGTTCCACCTTCCAGCCTTTGAACCAAGGCATCTGGGAAGAGAGCAGCAATAGAGAACCGTAGAACCACAGGATGGTTTGGGTGGGGTGGGACCTTAAAGACCATCTTGTTCCACCCCTCTGCCATGGGCAGGAACACCTCCCACCAGACCAGATTGCTCCAAGGCCCAACCAACCTGGCCTTGGACACCTCCAACGCACCGAGTGTGCCTGCCCTCAGCACCCAGAGGTAAACCCAGAGAGATGTCCCACCAGGACAACCTTCATGAAGTCAGTCCTGGCTTTACAGGGGGCTCGGGAGCTCCTTCCGCTCCACCATCCCTGCCGGCTTATCTGCTCCCCTTTGCTCAATCTCCCTCTCTCTCTTCTAGAAACCAGCAGAACATCCATTAACAGGAGAAAAAGGATGGAAGTGGTTAAGGCCAGCGAACTCACAGCCCCCACTTCCAAGACCAACCCATGGGCACCGCACCAGCTGCCTGGATCCTGCCCTCCAGGAATGTTGTCCCCAGCACAGGGACCACAGGGTCTGCAGACAATTACCAGCTACAAACTGCTCAAGGTCCACGATTCTCCAAGGTGAGCCCCAGAGAGATGCTTCTCCCACTCACTCCTGCTAGCACCCCTCCAGGGTCTGGATTCTAAACCCTGGCTTGGGAGGATGCTGGAAACCCAGCTGCCAAGAGACAGGATTGCTTTTCACAGGTGTTCCCTTCTCCTGCCCTAAAGTGGGATTTTGAAACTAACAATTGCTCAGAAAAGAGGCAGAGAGGGATGGAAATGTGCTCAGGTACCATGGGTAAATGCAGGGGACTGGAGTGCTTTATTGGGGTCATGCTGCACATCTGGATGTTGTAGCAACACCTGGAGCTTGCTGGTAAGAAAAATTTAGTTCTGGGTCTGAGACAACCCTGATGCAACAAGCAGAGGTCAGAGTCTGCAAGGCCATTCCCCTCCCTCTGCACAGAGAGGGTCAGACAGTATTTTCCCACTCTAATGTCAAATGCATCCTGTGTGTCCCAAATCCATCACACACTTCGTGGATGTGGCTTTTTTCCCATGGCACCAACACCAGTGGCACAGTGCAGTGGGCATGGGGGGCTGGGGTGAAGCAAGACCCCCAAAGTGCCCCCAGCTCCACAGCCATCCCTGCAGGGTGTGGCTGTGCCACCTCTGGTTTCCTATCCTGCAATCTGCACCTGCTTTGGGAAGGAGAGAGGAAAAGACGGGAGGCAGCCAGGGAACTCAGCTTCAGCCCCTTCAGAGGGTCTGACACCACTTGTCTTTCTTGGTGGCAGTGGCAGGAGGAGCCTGGGACACTTTTGCAGCAGGTTCTTCCCAGGGCATTGCAGCTCTCACCATGCAGCCGGACCCAGAGCCAGGCAACAGCTTGGCAAAGTGAAAACTCCATCCAGGCAGTGCGGGAGCCTCGCAGGCTCGCAGTGATGTGCAGGATGACTCAGACCTTCCCCCATTCTGCTGTCACATGGCCCAAATGCCAGGCAGGGACCTGTGCCAGCAGCTGCCTGGTGGCCACCTGCCCACAGGCTCTGCTCTCGAGGATGACGGCCACCAAGTGCCCACAGCTCCCGTCCCTCTGCCCCACACGGCTCTGGCACACAGGAGAACAACGACCTCTGCCCATGGCACCCGGCTGTCAGAGCCATCCCTCTCTCCAGGGAACTTCTGACACGACAAGAATCAGGTAAAGGTGAACTTAAACACCTTCTGGGAACAAATCTCTGCAAAACCTCAGAGTGGCCTCAGGGTGAAAAGCGTCTGCAAAACCTGGTTTGTGCCGCCTCCTATGGCCGCCCAAATAAAACCTCTGTCATGTATTCCCCAAATCTGCTCCCCAAAGAGCAATTCCTACTCCACCACTCCTATGGCAAAAACAGGATCTGACCAAATCCTGCAGACACATGGGCTCCAGCTCCCCAAAATAACAGCTGAACTCCAGCTCTTTCACACTCAAAGCTTATTTTACAGAGCAGTTGCTTCTCCCTGATTTCGCCCAGCCCATGAGCACCTCAACACCCCCATGCACACACCCCCGTGTTGAGGCTGCAGACCCAGGAAACCCCAGCTCCTGGCACCAGAGACTGGCTGCGTTTGGGTTGCAGCATCCATGGGGTGAAAGTCTCCCAGGCCACACGGAACGGCCCCAATCTGCCAGCTGGAGCATCACAAAGCTGCTTCACAGAACACCCCACCTCCCAAAAAGCTCTCAAATGCCAAACTTTGATGGAAGCACAGGCCAGCTGTCTTTTTTTTTTTTTTTTTTTTTGCAGTTGGCCTTGGGATTCTGTGCAACAGGGATGTGGGCTGGAGTCTCCCACACAGAGCCGGTCCCAGCCTGACGTACCACCACACCCCCCTTGCTCAGAGGCAACAGGAGCTGCAGGGACACCATGGCTCCAATCCCCACTTTCTGATAAGCCCCCTGACAGACAGACAAGTCACTTGACTGCCTTGTGCTTCAGTGAAACCTGTCCAGACATTGCAAGTGAAAATAATCAGAGCTTTTTCAGGCGAGGAAAGAGAGAAGAGACATCTACACCAGGTTCCTGTCTAAGCTTTCCCAGAGGTGGTGCAATATGAGGAGGAGGAGTCTGTCCCTCAACCCTCTCCAGCAGAGCTCATGCTGTTCCAGACCAGGCCAGGTTTTCTGCCCAATTCCCTAGCTCAGGCAGAACTCTGGAGCCAGCTGCCTCCTTCAGACCAAGGAGAGAGTTGTTCCATCCTCTGCCTTCTCCCAGGCAGCACATCACTCCGGGAACCTGCCCTGAGACCCCTCTGGAGGAAGGGGGACACAGAGCCCCTCCTGTCCCATGCCTCCCCTCTGCTGCCTATTTATAGGAGAATTATTCAGGATCATCTTCCCAGGCCAGCAGCTGCTGACATTTGGAGCCTGCCTGATTTGAGGCAGCCAGGAACCACGGGGCTGGGTTTGGCACGGCCGTGGCTGACCTTTATCCCAGCTCTGCTCCTCAGGGAACAGGAATCTCCCAAGCACCCCAATAACTCCCTCCTTCCAAGCCATCCCAACAAGCTGCCTTTCCTGTGCAGGGCAGGAGCTGTGTTTCATGACCGTGTGAGTTTGCATTGCAGCATCCCCCTTCCTCAGGCCTCCCCTGACCTCCCTCAGTTGCTGATGGAGATTCATGGATTGTCTCCCTCATCACAGAGCCCTGCCCTCATCCACAAGTGATGTCCTGAAGTCCCCCCAAGCATCAAATTTCCCATTGGTTTCACAAGAGATTCCTGGAGTGTCTGATCTGAGCAACTTGCTCAAGGTCACACAGAAGTCGCCAGGAGAGCAGGGATGTTCCTCTGGCCAGAACTTTCCAGCCCATCATTTCTTTAAAAGACTAACCCTGAGGTAGCTTTTTCTCCAGCAAAAGCAGTGTCAGAATAACATGTCTTAATGGCAGCCTGTCCCAAAAACCTCCATCCTTCTTCAGCTCTTCCTTCTGTTGTATGAAATGATGGCACGGACCCACCCAGAGCACCCTGCCTTTGCCTCCCCACCGTCCCCATCACAGAGGGAGTGAAAACCAGCTGGGAAAGGTGCAGCCTCAAATGGGTGCTCTAGGGAACTGTGGTTCTGGCATGGGAAACCTGGTACTTCCTGAAGAAAACGTCACCTTTGGGAGTGGGATCCCAGCGCTGGAAGGGGAGGTTTGGCCACCGCAGTGACACACAGCATCCATGGGAAGGGGACCCGAGACCCAGCACAAGGGAGCCCGGCTGTGCTGTGGGAACTGCTCCAAGCCCAACCCCAGGTTGTGTTATTCCCCTCAGAAAACAACGCCCTAAAAACACACCCGCTGCTCCTGCTGAGTGACAATTGCTGCTCTAATGTCGCCATGAGTTCTGACAAGGCAAAAACCTCAAACCCTGGCCCAGAGGCAAAGCCAGGCAGATCATCTCCTGAAGATGCTCATGTTTAGCTGCTGGGGTGCCTGGCCAGGACACAGCACCCACGAAGAGTGAGCCCATTCATCCTGCCCGGGGCCAAGCAGAGCTCCATGACACATCATCATCTGTGCTGCCAGCACGGGCCGCTGTGCACAACGGGTGCATGAAATGTTTGCAGAGCACAGAGTTCATCTTCAGCCCGGGTCAGGATCCTCAGGCTGGGTCGGGGGGAAGTGTAACACAAGGCACACTTACATTGGGAGAGGGCTCCAGCATGTTGTCTCCATGCCAGCCCGAGATGGGCACAAAGGGAACTGTGGCCGGGTTGTAGCCGATCTTCTTGATGTAGGCGCTGACCTCCTTGACGATCTCGTCGTAGCGTTTCTCGCTGTAGGGGGGCTCTGTGGAATCCATCTTGTTGATGCCCACGATGAGCTGCTTCACCCCCAGGGTGTAAGCCAGCAGGGCGTGCTCGCGGGTCTGCCCGTTCTTGGAGATGCCGGCTTCAAATTCGCCCACACCGGCAGCGACGATCAGGACAGCACAGTCAGCCTGGGGGGACAGAGCAAATGAATTGCTGCACGGCCCTGGTGACACCCCTGAGGGCTTTGAGGGAGTCACAGAGGACTCCCTGCCAGCCGCTACCCATAACCCTGATGATCTATCTCAAAACTGACCCAGATGTGCTATTTCAGACACGCCAACCCCACATGGTTCTGGGCCGTGGGTGGGAAAACAGTGTGGACCCCTCCTGGATGCAGGACTCTGACCAGGACCTCATCCTGACCATCTGCAGACAAGGTTTGATTTAAAACCCTACTGAAATCTTGTAAAAAAACCCCCTGTGTGATGGGTGTGACTACAGCCATGGTAACTGTTCCTCAAATTAGTTTTGTACCAAAACACACAGCAGAAGCTGCCTGGGTTTGGCAGAAAGCCAGGCCCAGCCCAACTGGTACCTCAGTGGGAATGTAGGGGGTTCACCCAGCATCCATCAGTCCCAGGGGGATGCAGGAGTGTCCCACCATGCAATGAGGGGAAGCCACCCTACTCAGGGAGGGTGGGCCGTTGGGTTTGTCAATATAATGTGGGACAAAGACAGCTGTTCTGAGGAAAAAGGAGAAAAGATCTGTGGAGCTTCCTTTATCCAATAAAAGCCAGCAGATTATTGGAAGTTTCTTGTCTATCTCATTTGGCTGAGGCTAAAATAGTGTGGAGATACCCTCACACGAAGCCCTGCAGGCCACATTCATCCCACCTTCTCGTGTGGGTGGAAACGGGCTGGAGAAACCACCTCTTTGTGCCCAAAGACCCCCCTTCTCCCAGACCCAGGGAGGTGCAGGACCCCAGGTGCCACCCAGTCTCTCGGGTGGACTCTGCTGAGCACTCCTCGACGTCTGCTCTCTCAGCCCCCCACCTCCAGAAGGACTCTGACAGCACCTGCATGACCCTGAGCTTGTGCACAAGCCTCAGCCTCCCCCCTGGGCCCCATCTCTCACCTGGGAGGTCCCGGTGATCATGTTCTTGATGAAGTCCCTGTGGCCAGGGGCGTCAATGATGGTGATGTAGTACTTGGTGGTCTCAAACTTCCACAGCGAGATGTCAATGGTGATGCCACGCTCGCGCTCGGCCTTCAGCTTGTCCAGCACCCAGGCGTATTTGAAGGACCCCTTCCCCATCTGCCCGACACAGAGGCAAGGAACAATGAGAAACCCAAGCCCACAGCACTGGTGATGGCCTCCCACCCTGCAGGGCGCTTCCCAATCTCACACAGGGCTCACACTGCAGACATTTCAAGGTGAAATTCCCAAAATTCAGTGAGAGTTGTGGTCTCTTTACTAAAAAATACAGGTGAAAGGAGATATTGTTCTCAACATGTTCCTCAACAGGATGCAGGAGAGGCTGGAAGAGGAGCCATGGAGTGAATTTGTGAGTGGGGCAGGGTGGGCAGGACCTGAAGGCAGCCCACGAGTTCTCCTCCACAAAACACCATGGTCCTGCACTGCTGCTGGGAAATCCTGTACAGAAACATGGAGAGCTGCTTCTTGTCACACCAAATGTCTCTGAGCGGCTATTTAAATACTTATCCCATTTCCTGATGTTAATGGAGTTATTGAAAAATGTCTGTTTATGAGATTTATTTTGGTTTATTTCCCATGGTTTCACAGAGGTGCACACACAGGGACATGGTCTAGTGGTGGGTTTGGCGGTGCTGGTTGAACTCGATCTTAGAGGGCTTTTCCAACCTAAATTTTTCTCTGATTCTGTGTTTTTTAATCTATGACTCAGACCTGTGAGGAAGCTGGTTAGTGGGAAAGGGCACTGCTACATGAGTGAGCCCAAAACTGGCAGAGGTGGAATGAGTTAAAAGAAAATGAAATGAGAGATGGTTGCTACGAGCGGAATAGAAACGTGATTGATTTTTGCCATGGAGTGTGCAAATTCACAGGAAAAGCTACTGTGAGCTGCAGCCAGACCAACTGTCGTTGCCAAATGGCCAGAATCTCAGCCAACATTGTAATGCAGGAAATCACGCTGGGGGAGATTAGCTCCAGTAAATCTTTCTGCCCTGTGATAAAGCACATTCCCTGGTAAAACCACGGCGGCACTTCCAAAGAGCCTTCTCCTTTGGGTTGGAGCCCTTTGACGTCACTGCACCAGGGAGAGCTGGATTTCCCTCCAGCGTGGAGGTCATGCTCTGAGTCTGAGCCAGGATCCTGCCAAGGTGGAGCTGGGGCAGGACAAGCCCACCGCAGGCTGTGTGGTCAGTCAGAGGAGCACGGCCAAAGCAAGGGGTTAAAATGGGCTGCAGCCAACAGCGCTTGGCCACAGATACAAGGGGGGTTGAGGCAGAGAAAGGAATTTAGGTCATTTGCAGATGATTTAATGGTCTCCTGTTGCTACGAAAGGTCAGAGCTGTGATGCCCTGCTGCCATCCATCCATCCACCCATCCATCCATCCATCCATCCATCCTCTGTTCCCTGCAATCACAGTTTCTGCTGGCCCGTTATCAATCACCAGTCAGAGGGAAGCACCTCCCCATGGCAGGTACTGAACACTCCACTGATGAGCCTCCCCAGGAAAGAGAGCTCGGCATCACATCCAAACCTGCCCTGCCCACACCATGCCCAGGGGCTGCTCCATCTCCCACACTCCAGCCCTGTTCCCAGCCAGCACAAGGAATTAATGGTGACAGCCTGTTTCATAACAGCTGAGTGCTGCGATGACTTTGCAGCTTGCTCCGGAGGATTAAGGGCAAAATCCTAAAGCCAGGGGCAAGATTACCCCTCCTCAGAGGGGAAGCCAGGTCGAGGAGGTGATGCTCCATCTACACTGGGAAGCTGTGAGCTCTCACTGGGATGGAAAAATCCAGAATCAAGTCTCTGCTCCTGAGCATCTTCCTGACATGGATTTAGTGAGGGGGCAGAGCAGGAGCTTGGAGGTTTTTAGAATCACAAAATGGTTTGGGTTGGAAAAAACCTCAAAGATCATCTCATTCCAACCCCTCTGCCATGGACAGGGGCACCTTCTACCACACCAGGTTGCTCCAAACTCCATCCAACTTGGCCTTGAACACGTCCAGGGGTGGGGCCAGGTTAACCCTTCCCAGCATTTCCCAGGGAACAGGGAGGAGTCATCAGAGTGTGCTCATTTACTGCTGGAAACGGAGACGCAGCAGGGAATGGTGCATTTGTGCATTGCATTGATAACAGGCTCTTCTCAGGCAGGAGGTCAAGCAGAACATCCCACAGCCTCTCCCCCATCAGCAGCCTACTCCCTCCCTTCTGGATGGGGAAACTGAGGCACAGAGTGGACCCCTGGCTCTCCCACGGCAGCTGAGCGGGAATCAGCACCTTTTTGCCATCAGCCACGTCCACACGCACAACCAGCTGCTCATCACGTGTGAGACCCCCCCCAGAGCTCGGCATCACACGTAACGTGAAGACAAATGAGATCCTTTATTTAGCAGTTTCCCTCCTTTCACGGGGTGTATTCAGTTACCCAGAGCTGGTGTTGAAAAACCCAGGGTATTATCTAGCCCTGCACAATACCTTCCCTGTTCAGTGCCAGAAATAGCCTGAATTTCCCTGATCGAACCCCAGCGGAGGGACAGCTTTCTATTCTGAGGCCACAAATACTGATTATTTAATTTTTTTTAAAAACAGAACAACTCTTCTTTCAGAGATACTGTTACCTCCACCCTTGAATCAAAAGGAAAAAAAAAGGGAGAAATCCTCGCTCTTTTCTCTTAAATAAAATAACAGACCCTGGGGGGTTTTTTTGTTGGCCTTTTGGGTGCACGCAGGCCTCCATTTCCTGTGAATGCCACCTAATGGAAGCAAACCCTTCCCCAGCCCTGCATCAGAAAATGGAGTCTGTAAGCTCAGTCAATAGGCTATTAATAGCAGCCTCCGGTGCCCGCGGATCCTGGCAAGTCAGTGAAAGTGTCTGTTCAATTAAAATCACTGCAATCACATCGACGATAACCTTATCATGCCTTATCTGATCTTATAGGTAAAGGGGTGGGGGGGAATTTATGTAAGCATATCAGCAGTCATTTTAAACCAGGGGAGAGGGATCATTTCGTACGAAGGAAG
Source organism: Hirundo rustica (assembly GCF_015227805.2). Lineage (NCBI taxonomy): Eukaryota > Metazoa > Chordata > Aves > Passeriformes > Hirundinidae > Hirundo > Hirundo rustica. The sequence goes on from NC_053465.1 coordinate 6,176,814, forward strand.
AGGCTCTTCGGCTTAAGGATGCGGAAAAAATACTGAAAGTGAGGCAGGAAAATGAGGGATTTAGCTCAGATGCTATTGGCAAATTTAAAAGGTTAAGACAGACAGACAGCAAAATGTGAAATCAAAAGTGGCAGCTCTGTAAATCTATTTTTTTTTTTTGTCACTGAAATGTGAGATCTTGACAAGGAAAAAAAAAAAAAAAAAAAAAAAAAAAGGAGGGATATCTGCATTCCCAGAGTGATGACGACAAGCCATCTTCTGAGTGACAGGAGCTGCCCTATGGATAACACAGCCAGGCTGTTCCCGGCTCACCCACTTCTCTAGAATTTACCATCATTCATTTCTCAGGATTCCCCATCGACATTTTTCTGCCCAAGACTGTTTCTTCCTCTTTAGTCTCGGGGTTTGCCACGTTACAGGTATTGGGTGGTGCTTTGCTGTGTGACAGCTTCTAAATGCATACACGATAAAATTGTTATAAATGCCACCAATGCAAGGGTCAAACAAAATAATTTAACTTAAATGCTCAGATTTCCAGCCAGTTTTCTGTATCATAGGCTGCCAATCCCACTTTGCACCAGACCACCTGCCTGAGGAAAACGGGAATGAGGTTCTTCAACTGGATCAAATGAGTGGTCCAGCTGATGCTGCAGCTTGTCCCCAGCAGGCACTGGAAACTGATGCTTCAGAGTGAAATTCAGGCAGCCCTGACCTATCCAGTGAGAGATTATCAGGTTTTCTCCCTCATGCACCATATTTAGAAGGAATTTCATGCCTTGAAGCACCACGGTTTGTGGCTTTTCCAGAATCCTAGTGATTCCTGCTGGTTCCCTAAGCCATCTTGCAGACCTCGCCGTGCCCCTGTCCTCATTAAGAGCCGGCAGCACGGAGTCCCCCAGCTCCGGAAGGGAGGGTGGCGAGCGCCCAAATGGCCTATTTTCCCAAGGCCAGAGAAGTCGGGAACACCCAGGGGTGCGGAGGGAGAAAAATAGATGGGAACAAGGGGAGAAAGAGAAGGTAAGAGAAGGGCAGCACCAGCAGAAGGGGAATATTGCCCGCGGGATGCCCGCGGGGATCAGTGTGGAGCACCCCCGCGGGTGGGAGTGCGGGGTGGGGGCAGGCTGAGGGGCGGGCTCCTCACCTCGGCAGCCTCCTTCTCAAATTTCTCAATGGTCCGTTTGTCGATGCCCCCGCATTTGTAGATGAGGTGCCCGGTGGTGGTGGATTTCCCAGAGTCCACATGCCCGATGACGACGATGTTGATGTGCGTCTTCTCCTTCCCCATGCTGCTGGGCTACGCGGGGCTGGCCGGGGCGGGCGGCGCTGGGGAGGGCGGTGGGAACGCAGCTGCCTTTTTGGGGTTGGTTTTTTTTTTGGGGGGGAGGCTGCGGGGGAAGAGTCAGGAGCGTCAAAAAGAGCCCCCCCCTTGTGCCAACCCCCCCTTCCCAGCCCTTCGGGAAAGGCTGTCCTGCCCTCGCCCCACCTTCCCGCTGGACCAAGCGCCCGGGGGTGCCCGGCCTCGTCTGGCAGCTCTGCCCGCTCTGGGTCAGAGCCAGCCTGCCCCCGGAGGAGGCCAGCCGGGCTATTTCGGGCTGCCACGTCCAGCCTCCAAGGCTCGGCAAGATGCCGTGTTTTTCGGCATCTTGCCCTCCACCGCCCTGGCGGAGACCCCCGCTTCCCAGGGCTACGTCATCGATGCTTCGAAGGTGCCCTTCCTCCCTGGAAAAACCTCCCCGCGACTCAGGGCTGCTCCCGCCGCCTTTCTCGCTCTTTCCAAACCCGAGGGCATCTCCTCCGTGTCCTCCTGGGAGGAGCCGAGGGTGCCCGTCCTCCCGGGCTGCCCTCACCACTGCCCAGCTGGGCACGGTTCAGGTGACAGCAGAGCGTCTGCAAAATGGGGCGGACAAAAATAACCCTCGCCTGCTCCCCCGAGCAGGGCTGCGAGCAGCGGGGCTGCCGAGGGCTCCTCTGAGCCTGCCCTTGGGGGGTTTATTATATTTTGGTGCCATGAAACTGGATGGAACGGAGGGAGAAGGCTAAAAAACGCGAACGGATATATCCGGGGAGCTGTCCTGGCATCTCCCGGCGTTGCCATGGCTCTGCGGCTGCACACAAACCGGGCACAATTAGGAGCTTTAATCTGACGTCTAATAAAATCCAATTTCACGAATCTGCCCATAGAAGTAAAGGAGGTCAGGAGGAGTTTGCCGCTCTAATAGCGATTCAGTCATGCGGGTGATAACATTCCCAGCGAGAAGCTTCCCTGGGCAGCAGGAGCCGCGGCCGTCCCGTCCCTCCTGCCCTTGAAGCCAGCCAGCCCGGATCTGGCCATTTTGCGGCTCCACTGAGATGCTCAGTGCCGGAGCGCCCAGTCCTGGGTGCGGGTCCCTCTCCTCCCTGCAGACCCCTGGCACCCGGAGGGAGATCCAGGATCGCTTTTGGAATTAGGGGATTTTTTAAATATTTTTTTTTTTTATTCCTTTCCCAAGGACTTAAAGGCGTCCCTGCCCGTGGCAGGGGGGTGGAAGGAGATGATCTTTAAGGTCCTTCCAACCCAAATCGTTCGAGGATTCTATGATTCTGAAGGGCGGGGGGAGGGGAGGGGGGACCCGGGGGGGGGGGGATTATCAGGTTTTCCTCCTCATGCACAACGTTTAGAAGGATTTTCACCTCCCGAAGCACCACGGCTTGCGTCTTATTTCCCACCTGCGGGAAGACGCGCCCGCGGGATGAAGGAATGGTTCAGCCCCATCCTTTCCCTCCTCGGGGTACCCCCACCCCGGGGGCCGACAGCACCCACACACGGGGAGGGGGGGCACTGATGCCCTCTGGGGCAGGACATCCCCCCCGCATCCCGGCTGTCCCCCCCATCCCGCCGGGGTCCCGCAGCTCTTACCGGGGCGGCGGTCGGGGCGGCCAGAGGCTGCCGGCTTGGGCTCCGCCGGCTTTATCTCCGCGGGAGGGGCCCACCTATCGACGGCGGCAGCGCAATGCAGCGGCCCCCCCCGCACTACGGCAATGCGGTACCGGGCGGGGGAGGAGGAGGAGGAGGAGGAGGAGGAGGAGGAGGAGGAGGAGGAGGAGGCGAGGGGGGGACGCGGGGAGGAGGAGGGCGACGAGGAGGAGGAGGAGGAGGAGAAGGAGGGAGAGGCGGGAGAGAAGGGGGACTGGGAGGGAATGTGTAAGGATGGGAAGGAGGTGGAAGGATGGGAGATAAAGGGATGGGAGGAAGATGGAGGGATGGGGAAAATGGAGAGGTGGGGAGAGATGGAGAGATAGATGGATGGATGGGAAGGTGAGAGGCTGGAGTCAGAGGGTGACAGCGAGGTGGAAGATGGAGAGATGGGAGGAAGGTGGAAGGATAAAAGATGGAGAGACAGGAGACGTGGAAGGTGAAGGCATGAGAGGGAGGTGGAGAAGTTGGAGGCAGAAGGATGGAAGGATGGGGAAAATGGAGAAGAAGTGGAGAGGCAGAGGGGTGGAAAATGGAGGGATGGGAAGATGGAGAGATGGAAGACTGAAATCAGAGGGAAACAGCAGGATGGAAGATAGAGGAATGGGGGAAAGACGGGAGGATAAAAGACAGAGAAACAGGAGAAATGGAAGATGAAGCCATGAGAAGGAGATGAAGGGATGGAGGAGATGGAGAGACTAGAGACAGAGAGGGATGGCAGGAAGACAATTAGATGGAGGAAGGGGCTTCTTGGAAGAAGGGGAAACGATGGAAGCTCTGGCCTAGGGGGATTTGGGCTCCCTGTGGCAGCCTGGGAGTGAAGGGACAGGGCTGGGTTTGGAGGGGGACACCAAGTCCCACATCCCTGGAAGGGCTGTGCCCGCCCAGGGGCTGGGAGGAGAGGGGTCCCTGCAGGGCACAAACACCACCCTGGGCAGACCCTGGGGGCACTGCCCCACATCTCTGCCCTGCTGGGAATGCACCTGTCCAGGAGCAAGGGACAAAGCAAGGGACAAACACAGCAAAACAGATTTCTGCACCTGCAACATGGATGAGGGCTGCCGAAGAATTTGTGATTTAACAACATCATCTCATTTTAAATGGGAAGTGGGGTTCAAGTCCTAGCAGGATAAGGAAACCATAAGTAATCTCCTTCAGTAATATAATGACATTTTCTTTGCATACAAAAATAATATGTAGTGGTCAGAATATTTGTGTCTGTGTCAACTGTGCATTTCCAAGGCCAATCCAAATTTTTTCTGTGTCCCAAAGCCAAATATGGGTCAAAAGAAAACTAATTTTGAGTAAAGCTATGAAATAACCCAGAACAATTTTATGGCCCAGACCACCCTTCCCATGAATTTAACAGCTAAATTAGATACCCTTATGAAGATACTCTTACCATCCTAGACTAATGGTTAAAAACTTACTCATCATGTGGATAAAAATGTCCCTAATTTCTCATTAGTGCCCAGAGGGAGGCCTTTTTTAATGATTATTATAGCTCACTGGTATTTTCTTAGAAATATGATAGTCGAGCTATCTTTTGTTTTTATGAAGCATTCCTTGCACAACATAAAATGCACTGAGTGCCAGGAAAAATAAAAAGAAATTTCCAAGGAGAAGGCTCTAAGAGGATTTAAAGAGATTACCCCAGCCGTGTTTTGGGACTGGGGTAGAAGCTTTACCACAAGTCTGAATGGGCTGGAGACAGACAGCAAGTGTGATAACGTGGAAGAGGGAGAGGTTTATAAATCCCTTATTCTTCCTATCTATATTTTAGTGCTTTGCCCTTTTTTTTTTTTTTTTTTTTCCCTACACAAGGGCTGAGACAGCCTGGGAACTGCCCTCAGCAGGGCAATGGCTGAGTTTAATAATGAGGATGGGGATGGAGCAAATCCTGGTCACCTCTGCCAGGTGAGCATGGGATGGGCCTCTCCTGCCTCCTTTCCTTCTCCAGTAAAAAGCATTTTAGTTTCCACCCCTTCTCCCAGGCAGGAAGAGGGGAACTGGGCAGTGCCCTGTTCTGCGCTGAAATAGAGCCTGACAGCCCATCAGGCTATAAATAGTCCAGGACCTGAGCAGGAGAGAGGGCTGTCAGACCTGGCTAATCCTGGCTCCCTTAAGCCACTTTACCCCAGCCTCCAGACGCTTAAAGCCACAGCTGTGTGCCCAGGTTTGGCTGGCACCGGGCAAAGGGCTTCACCGAACACATGTGGGGCATGGGACCATCAGGCTCAGCTGCCATGCCTGAGTGGAATAATTTTCCCTCACAAAAAACAGTGTAAATTTGTGAACTTAAATGTTCAGCCGTGTAAAATAACAGAGACCCAAGCAAGTGAAATCTGAGGGTGGATGAAGTTTAGAGCCTCATCTCCCTCCATCTGGTGTCAGATCCACATCCCTGCTGAAACAATTCCCCTACATCATATTGAGCCTTGATTCACGCTCCCTGTGAACCATCACCAAATGGTTTAGGGGGACTCAAGAAAACAGAACCCCGCTTCCCCAGAACAGAGGGGCAGGCTGCACACGGACATGGCAGGGACCTCTTACTCCTTTCACCACCTCCACCCCACCCAACCCCACAGCCCCTGGGTTGAGATTTGGTGCTTTAAACTGGGATGAAGTTGTCATTTGCCCAGACATAACCACTGGAATTTATTTTTTTTCCCCAAGAGGCTGGCACAGTGTGACTGGGAGAGGGAATAATCCACAGTGCTGGTAATTTGTATGGATCTGGGATGTGAACACCCCAGGCTCCCTGCCTGGATTTGCCTGGAGCTTCTCCCTGTGAGCGCTCAGCTCACTGAGCAGTTGCATGTTTGTGGGTATAAAATGCAGCAGGTCTCCTCTGAAGGAAGGGGTTTGGGCAGGGCAGATGGCAGCCACGAGGAATGACAGCCTGGATGTCGCTCCAGAAGCTCTGGTCTCTCAAGGGAGAAGTTGGCGCTGGACAGAGGCATGGCTGTAAATCGCTGTTTTCTTTCAATGCAAAGAAATAGCGTCCTGGAAAGGAAGAAGTGCATCCTGGCCTCACGCAAGAGCCATCGGAAAAGCGGCTCAGAGGTGGGTAGGGCAGTGGTTGTCCTCTAAAGGGCGGTTTGTGGGCAGAGTGGAGGCTGTTGGGTTTCCTTCCTCCCATGTTCAGGCTTTCAGCTCCTTCCACACCAGCTTTGGAGGCTTTGCTGAGGCTTTGAGCTCTGATATTTCAGCATTTACCATCTGCTGGGAGTGGACAAGCTCAAAACATCAAGGCACTGACCGTCCTCTGTTCGTGTACACATGGTGCATCCTGTGGCAACCCTGACTGCTGGTGCACACAAAGCAGGCATTGCAGCTAAACCCCCAATTACTGGGGTCAAAACAGGATGGGATTCCCTGCTCTGCATCCCAGGGGTTTCCAGGGCATGTTCACCTGGGGCTGGATCTGAGGTCAAACTTTCCAGGTCCCAGTGTTTACGTGCCCTGACCCTCCCAGTGTGCTTGCCTGGCAACGCTCCTGGCCCAAGGCACCAAATAGGAAGAGACCATAGGATTACAGAATCCTAGAGTGGTTTGGGTTGGAAGGGATCTTAAACATCATCTCATTCCAACCCCTCTGCCATAGGCACGGACACTTTCCACCAGACCAGTTTGTTCAAAGCCTCATCAAACTGGCCTTGAACACTGCCTGGGATGGGGCAGATTTCATGGACTTTTAACATGAGAAGATCTTTCAGCTCATGCTCATGTTGTAGACCTGGAGAGGAGAGATAAAGACAGGATTTATGGGACAGAAAGGCAGGGGAAGGAGGAGAAAGGGAGTATTTTGAGGTCCTGCACTCAGCGCATGCTGCTGATACCTTTAAATTGGAGCCAGAGATTTAAAAATAAACTTTGGGAGTGATAAGAAGACATCCAGGTCCTCCAGCCACTTGGCCAGCTGGGGATGGAGTTTGGTGTCATCCGTGACGGGACAGCAGAGTGCCTAGTGCAGGGTGGGCTGCTCCTCAGGACCCCCATGGTGCTCACACCCCTGGGACCTGCCCAGTGGGGTTCAGTCACAGCCATTGGGGGTCCAAGGGGATCTGAGGTAGCAGAGCTGGAGGGACAACGCTTAAAGGCCTTGAAAACTGTCCCCAGTCATCCTGGGTGTCAGTGGTGGCACAGGGCTCCAGAGGATGCTCTTCCAGGAACCCCTTTTCCACCAGATATCTGAGTTATGGGGTTGAGGCTGTGGAGGATACAACCGCTCAGCCTGAGCTGCTGTCCATCTGGGATGACACCAGACTCCCTGTCAGAGTCCTTGTCAGAGACTCTGTTCAGACATTTCCATGCCCTGAAATATCTTTTAGCGCCAGGGAAGGAGACAAACACCATTTCATCCACATCTCATCAGGGACACTGTGACATTTCTGGTGCCTGGGTGCAGCATCTGTGGGGGCCACGAGATGCTGATCCCTTAAATCTCCCCGTGAGCTGAGGACGGGGCAGAGCCCAATCTAGGTCAGGCCCAAATGAGATAAAGCACCTCTGCCCTGTGGTTTCGTGCTGTTTGCAGGATGCTGCCTTGCCCCTGGACCGTGCCGGGTTTTCAGCAAAGATGTCTGGTGCTGTGTCAAGCTACACCAGATTGAAGTGTTTGCTTTGGCAGCTGTGCACTGATCTCCCAGTTAGGAAAAGCCTGATTAATCCCAGGGATGGATTTTCCTATCAAACCACAGCCGCTGAGTGGAAAGAGCCCTGGCTGCCCTCATCTTCTGATGGCTTTAGTGGAAATGTTACAGGAGATACCTGGATAACAGCATAAGCTTTGGATGCATCCAGAGGTGAAAAGAGGATCGGGGAACTTAATGAGGAAATTTTTTGCTGAACCAAACCCCACTGAAGCCCCGGGGTTTATACTGGTGAATAATTTGTTTTCATGTGGTGGTAGTGACTGGTAGTGGCATCTCCCCCGCTCCCACAGAGGAGTTGCTGGTGTAGGAGTTTTCTGCGCAGACATGGATCCTGCTCAGTGTAGCTGCTGGTTTCTGTAAGATGATTTTCCAGTTTTTAGAGAGGAACAGATGAAGCAAAAGTCAGGAACTTGTGGAACCAAGTTCAGCACAGACCTCTGGATTACAGCAAGCAGCTGTCACCTCTCTTCACTGGCTTTTCCAAATTGGAGACATCCCTCTTGCACAGGCAAATCAGACAGTTTGTGACTCTAACTCTCTCCACAATGTATTTTCAGACCAGACTCAGAATTCTGAGCATCCTGATGCCAATTCCCTGTGCCCTTTGGGAAACTGGACTGCAGGTGAGGACAGCAGAGCTGCTCCCATCACCAGAGGGACAGTGATCGATGCCCTGATCTGGCTTTGGTTTATTCTCCTGCCAGGGCGGCACTTGGGTCACTGCTGCACATGTCCCAGAAAGGCAGAGCACGATTTTCCAGGTAGAATATGCTGCTCAAGCGCTGTGCTGAAGGAAAGCCTTTCCCTGCATTTCCAGCAGGTTCCCTTTTCTGATTTAAACGCGTGTAGGCAGGGGAAGATGTCCAGGCATTTCTATCAGCCTGAGCATGGGCTTGGTGCCACAGCCGCTCTGCTGTGACCAGCGATGGCCCGAATGTGACATCTGGGATGAATATTTGGGGTATTTGTTATCCATAGGTGGCAGCATCAGCCTGTGCCGGGCAGACGCTGCCCTAATCCCAAACCGGGCAATGAGCGACCGAGCCGGGAAAAAGCAGAGGAGGGGGAGGAGGAGCGAGAGAGGGAGGAGGGGGAAAGAAGGACAAGCCTGAACACAGGTCCTGCCTGCTCCCTCCTCTGCAGCGAGGGTCCTCAAGAGAGGGAGAATTAGGGAAACGCCTCGGTGGGGCAGGATCGGGTCAGGCTTTGTGGCGCTGTAGAGACCCGCAGTCTGTGCTAGTGAACAGGGTGTCCAGGGAAGCTGTGGCTGCCCCATCCCTGGAAGTGTTCAAGGCCAGGCTGGACAGGGCTTGGAGCAGCCTGGGACAGTGGAAGGTGTCCCTGCCCCTGGCAGGGGGTTGGAATGAGATGAGCTTTAAGGTCCCTTCCAACCCAAACCATTTTGTGATTCTGTTTTTGTGCCAGGACTGAGTGCTGCCTTCTTACCCAGGAAGAAAATTGCTGCATGCTCTGGTGGGGAAGGGGCTGCGGGGCAACCTTCTCTTGACCAAATTCCTGAAGCACTGGGATCTCACATCCCTAGGAGGAATCTGGTAGCAGCATGAAGCCATTGGGGTGCCCCAAACACCCACGGGTGCTGGTGGAGTCCAGAGGCAGCAGCTCCTTCAGCTCTGCAGCTTTTAACGGCTTCCAGAAATTTCTGCCGAGTTCAAAATGCCACAAAAGGCTCTTCCTCAACAGTCCACACAAATGGCAGATAACAAAAATCAATTGCCAGAAGCTAAAAGCCAGATAATAATAATAGTAATAATAATAATAATAATAGTAATAATAATAATAATAATAATAATAATAATAATAATAAGGGAAAACACAGAAACCTTGCTGAAAAGCGAACTGGAGAGTGTTGCAGTCCTAGACTCTAATGAGAGAAAAACAAAAGAGAAAAACCTATCCAAATCTTGTCATCTGCTCGCTTTAAGGCTACCATTCCTTGATCAATATAAATGAAATGTATCTTCCTCTTTTCAAGACACCTGAACAGGCTTTGTCCTGGGAAACCAGGCTGGCTGCTCCATCAATCTGCCCTGGCTGCTCTGTCCTACCCATGCTGCTCCTGCTGCGTCCTTAAGGCAAAATGGAATTGATTTTGAGAGGAAAAGCAGAACAAGGCTCGATTTGCTGGAGACTAATCCCCCTGAAGCAGCAAAGCCCCAGTTCACCCCTCTTGGCTGTGGGTACAGCATCACAGCCCCAGGGTTATCTGTTCAATGAGGTGATCCTTTAAAAGCAGCCCCAAACGTGGGTCTAAGTGGTGACACTGCACAGAGGGACTGGGGAGGTTTGTTCATTTCTGCTCTGTCATTAATTAAAGCAATCAGCCTGCTCAGGCTCCGTGGGGTGCACAGCCATCCTGTACCTGATGGGGAGAATATAATCCATTATGGAATATAATCGTTATATCAATACACTCTAATTGCTCTGTACATTATTAGGGGGATGGAGGATGCAGGAATACATCTCTAGGGAGCTGAGGAGGAACCTGAGAGATGACACAGGCTACACTAAAACAAAAGTGACTTCTCATGTCTGAAGCACTGAATTTTTAGCCTTCTAGCATTCCCTTCTAGGCCAGAAAAATCTCCCAAGTCTGTGTCCTGGGACTCTTTGTGCTGTGTAGCTGGGCAGGGCTGGGAGCAAATGGGCTGGGAGTGCCAGGACCCTGAAATCAAACCAATGATCAAACCCAGCCAGGCAGCACAAAAACAAAGCCTCATGCTGGGCATGAAAACAACCACGTGGCTGTTTAAACTGCCTGTTGGAATTTGTGCATTCAAAGTCCATCACAACCTTTAGCCAAATCCTTCCCTGGAAAGCGCTGAGTCAGTATTATCAGTGGGGAAACTGAGGCAGGGCTGGAGGAGCTCGGTCCCCAGCTGGACCACACATGTGCTTGTGTTAGCGCTTAAACCTCTGGGGTAAATTTTGGAAATAAACTATTTATTTACAGACCTGCTGTGCCAAGGCTTTCCCTGAAAGCTGTCCTGGCTGCTTTCCTGGGAGGGTGCAGTGTCCATGCCAGTGGCCATGGCAGTGGTCAGCGTGGCCTTCTTCTTGGGTCAGCTGAGGACGTGGCTCACATGGAGTGTCCCCATGCTGGGGTGGTCATACCCTGTTACCCTGGTTTTTCTGAGCCTTTTGATTTTCTTAAATGGAGATCTTTTTAGTTAGTGTACAATATTAAGAGCAGTTTTCTACCTTTCCACAGATGTAACATAAACAAATCCTTTGTTTTTCATTCTCTGTCCTTTGTTTACATATTTCTAACCTGAAAACAATTGTAACTGACAATTGGCCTGGCCACTGAGGCTGAGGGGTGGAAACCCCAAAAAGCCAATCTTCTGCTAGACCCACAAATGTATAAAAAGTAAGAAATAAACAAAGGAGCTCTCTTCTCTCGGCTCTCTCAGCTAGGAGCTGGATCGGAAGAACCTCTGTGAAAATCTCTTGTCTGCGTGTGATTGCTTTGTGTGTCTCGGTGACAATACCCCACTGAGAAAGACAGCCCTGAGGGCAGCTCAGCCCTTCTGCTGCCCCATGAGCTGTGCAGGGAGACCCGTGTCCTGGAGCAACCCCGGGCAGCCTCCCCTGGCACTGCTTCCTCATCCTGGTGATTAAAGAATAACTCCAGATTAAAAAGGAAAAAAACCAGACTGGGGAGGAATGAACCTCGTTACGTGGGGAGTTTGTGGCAGAACCACCCCAGGCTGGCTTGTGGGCTCCCTTCTGCCTTCAACCCCTAAAATGGTTAAAGCATCATCCCCCCAAAAATGTTCTCTCCCACAGCAGCACCCGAACTGCAAGGTTTTACTGCAGCCCCCAGAGTGCTGGGCTGCAAAACTCTGCTCTGGAGCATTACTGAATTTCAGGGGAGAACAAATGAGCAACGTTTTAGGTACACCAAATACCAAACTGCCTTTGTGGAGACACCTTAAGGCTCTGGCATCTCTTCGAGTGTTTTGCTCTCAAGCCCGTTTCCATTCCAAAGAGGAAGAAATTTTCTGTGAAGTTTCTGTTCCTCTTAAGCGGATCTGCTTCCTCGTACACACGTGCACTGCCTTGGCTCTCCCAGACTCACATCCCACAAAACCAGTGGAGCAGGATCTGTACAGGATGGTACCCAGACACGGAGGAGTCGCTCTGTGGTGCGAGTTGTACTTTGGCCTTGCTGCAAGCTTTTCCTCCGAAATGTTCTCTCCCAAAACCGATAAAACCCAGCCAGATCAGAATCCCTCCAATCCGTATTTATTTATTTTCCATGTTTACCCTCATTTTAAACGCAGCATTGCCTGAAAGGAGAAACTTCTCCGGTTCCGAGCCGGGGCTGAACCCCCTCAGAGGCGACGGGCGGGGAGGATTTTGAACCCCCTCTCTCCGGGCTCCGGGCGCTGTCCGCCCATCCCGCGGCGCGTCCGAGCGACCTCGGGGGATGTCGCCTCTCCCCGCCGCGACAATCGCGACCGATGGCAGGGACGTGTCGCGGCACGCCCCCGCTGCCATTGGCCGTGTCTCGGCAGGGCGTGTCCGGAGCGGATAAAAGCGCGGTGCGGGGGCGCTCCGGCAGCGCCGCGGCTCAGGCCGTGCGGTGCGAGCGATCCGCGGCCCCCGCGCCGGACCCCCCTGCCCTTTCCTGCCCTGCCGGACCCGCCGGACCCCGCACACGGCCCAGGTGCGCTGCCGGGGGGGGAGAGCGGGGCGGCCCCCATCCCTTTGGAAAGGAGGAACTCGGCCGTGCCTCGCTTTCCCCGCGGAGGAAAGAGCGATTCTCGCGGATGGCGCCGGGTGTCCGCCAGCTGTTGGCAGCTGGCGCGATTGACGCGCGGAGCCTTTTTTCGTTAGAGGCTTCTTGGAGAATAAGGGGTCAGTCAGACTGTGGGGAGAGCCAGCTGCTGGCAGGAAGGTGTTCTGTACCCGGAAGAGGGGAAAAAAACCCCAAAAAACCCCAAAAAACTTCTCCAGTTCAGAACTGGAGCTGAACCGCATGGAAGGTGAAGGGCGGGCAGGTTGGTCCTGGCTGGGGCTGATGGGGAGGCTGCTGAGAACAGGCTGGGGCTGGAGCTTCTTGCAGGAACAGCCTCGGTGTGTGCCCCGGCTCAACACTTCTTTGCTCCTTATGCAACATCCGCCTGGGATTTTGTAACTCCAGATGTTGACCCAAGGAGGGGAGCGGGATTCCTGCAGGAAAAACACCCGGGAAGGAGGGCTCGGGAAGGGGCTGTGCCAGGCTGTGCTCCGGGCAGCCAGCTGTGTGTGAGGGAGTTATTTTGGCTTTGCCCGTAGCTCTTGGAGCTCCGTGGATTTTAATCCACGTGCAGTGAGCACCGCCGTTCCCGGTGCAGGGTCGCACGTCCCTTTCTGCAGCAGTCACACCGGTTCTGTTTGCACCCCTGCAGCTTTCGGGGGTGCAGGGGTGGGTCAGGGCGAGTGCTGACGGCTGCCTCTGTGCTCCCAGGTTTAGATCTGCACAAGAACCAAGATCAGGAACCATGGCATCCATCCCATCCAGCGGCTCGCTCATGGCCACGCACAACTATCGCAGAAGTAAGGGCGGGCTGGGGGCGGTGGGTGAGCACATGGGGGTCTCTGCCGGGTGCGGGGGGATGCGGCTGGAGCAGAGATGGAGCTGAGCTCAGGTCTGTGCTTTCAGCTGCAGCCCCACACGAATGTTTGGTGAGAAGAGGGGACAGCCAGCAGTGTCCCTGCTGCTGCCCAGACCCTCCTCTGGGCCCCCCAGCCCAGCTGTGCCAGCTGCTGAGGGGGCTCAAATCTCCTTCACTTGTTACTAAGGTTCTAGGGGATGGAGTGGACAGTTCGACCTCACACTGTTGCTTCAGAAATGAGCTGCAAAACCCGTCTGGGCAATGGTTGCTCCTGGTACCTCACCGGGGAGAGAGTTTCTCCTTTAATGGATTGCTTAAACCACAGGGAATTAAAGGATTCCCCCGAGATGAAACAAGCAGCAGGATTGTAGCTGTTGTCCTAAAAACGCATGGATTATGCACAGGAATTTGCATCCTCTTGGCCTCAAGTCATCTGCAGAGGCCTCTCAAAGCCTCTAAATTTTGTCCTTGGGGTTGCAGGGTTTTTTCCTGCAGAGGTGTTCCAGTGTTTTTTTGCTCCTGGCAGTTGGAATCTCCCCAGTATTCCCTTCCTAGTGGTTTTTACTGGCCTGGCACTAAACTGGGCAAGTGGTGGAGTGAGTTAATGACGAGGCTGAGCCACATCACGCAGGCACAGCCTCACCAAGGCCGCGTTTTCCTTCTCGTGGCACGACCATGCGTCAGCAGTGGTTCTGATGGCCATGATTTCTCCACAGGGCGCCTGAGCTCCACATCCAGCACCAGCTCCTGCAGCTCAGAGTACTCTGGGGAGGTCATCCCCCATGGCCCAGGTGAGTGTCACCTGTCCTGGCTCAGGGAGGCTCTGCTCCCAGTCCCTCCTTGGGAAATCTTACTGGGGGTGACCCAGCTTCTCCTGTGGGATGAGGGTGGGGTGGCCATGGGGCTGACTGAACTCTGCCTGTCCTGCACCCTTCCTCAGATCTGCCCAAGTCTGACCCCGGCCAGTGGTGGGCCAGCTTCTTCTTTGGGAAGACGACTCACCCGGCCATGACAACGGTGTCAGAGTCCCAGGAGAGGTGAGGTGACACGGGGGAGCACCAGTGCAGCGCCCAGGGCCTTTGGGGCTGCATCCCCCAGGGTGCATTCTGCCCAGGGCTCCCACGCCTTTGCTGCGGCGATAAATGCAGAGCAGCAGCAGCAGCAGCGCCACACTGGGGGGTTGGCAGGACTGCTGACTCCCCCTCTTCTCTCTGTGCTGTGCCTTGCAGCTTGGGAGCCCTGCGGGCGGCCACAGCACCCATCGCCTGCGGGCTGGTGGCAGCCCCGGGCGCAGGACGGAGGCGCCACGCCAGCGAGTCCAGCGCAGGGCCCTCGGTGTGAGCGGGTCGGCGGCTGCTCCCTCCCACCCCGGCGGGCACAGCCCCTCCCCTGTAGAGTAGCCGGCTGCTCCAAGCAAAACGTGCTGCTTTCTGATGGAGAAGTGCAGCCACCCCGACGATTCCACTCCAGCCTTTTTTTTTTTCTTTTTAAACTCCCAGTGTAACTAAGCCCTCTGGAAGCAGACTTGGTAACACGTTTTTATTACCTTAAACTCGTACAATGGCAACGAATAAACTGGAGCAGCCTTTTAAAACGCTGTGGGTTGTTCTTTGTCCGTGGAGGGGGGAACAGAGCGGTGCTGGGGGTGCTGGACCAGGACACAGCGCCGCTCCTGCCCGCAGCAGCAGGATGTGCTGCTGCCTGACTCACTGGGCCACGCGTGTTTTGCACGTGAGCAGGATCTGGCTGGGCTGTGGTGGTGTTGCAAACGCCTTCCCTCAACCTCTTCTCTCCTTACTTGGCTGCGCAGCCAGTCCCTGCTGGCGCTGAACTTGTTTTGCTCCCCAAGCACACGGCTGCCCTGCGCTGCTCTGGTAGATCGAGGGATAGGACCGAGTGCCAGGGCCTGAGCAGGTGTGGCTGGGGCTGGGGGAAGGATTTGGGTGCACAGTGACCCCTCCCAAGAGATAAGGCTTGCTCAAGACGTGTTTTGTGGTCGTGATCTCAGGCTGGAGCTCACGGTGTGGATGGCAGCTCCGAGGCTGCGCTGGGTTTGCAGCCCTGGATCCCAGCTGGCCCATGTGCTGCCCTGCCCCAAGTGCTGTTTTGCCTGATTTTTGCCTTCAGTTAGTCAGTGTTTGATCCTTCTGTGACCAGCCCCATGGCTGGGAAAACAAGAGCCTGCAGGTGCCTGCATGAAGGGAGCGCCTTTGTTCCTACTGGAAACAAAAAAAACCCTTGCAGAGGTGGATTTAAAGGTGCCAAACATTCCTGCCCCTGCTTCCAGCCACAGCATGAGGTGCAGGGCTGTCCCTGCGTGCACCAGGGCCTGCAGCCCCAGTGGCAGCTGAGGCCATGGGACCCCTGAGCTGTGACTTTGGCTCCTGGTGTCCCGTGCTGGCAGGGCAAAGGGCAGGGAGCAGCTGGGGGCCAAGTGGCTGCTCTGCTTTCTGTCTGCTCTGCAGGGGCATCCAGGGTCACTTGCAGCTCTGCTGTTTCTACAGTGGAAAGTGTTGAGTAAGCTTTTCACGGAGCTCTGCTTGCCCCGGCCCTGGGGCTTGTCTTTGGGGCTGTGTCCCTGTCCCTCCGAGGGGCCGGGGCAGCCCTGGCACCTCTGCCCCCTGTGTCAGTGTGTGCAGCCAAAGGGAATGGCTCCAGGGGCGTCCCAACACTCTGGGCACACAGCTTGGAGCCCAGGGGCTGCCAGCACCCTGAAGGGGACCCCCAAGTCCATGGCAGCAACTGATCTGATCCGACTCCTGGTCGGGCAGCAAACTGCTGCTGTTGTGGGGCTGCACATCCCAGAAAGCACATGGCAGCCTTTGAACTTCACGGATTGCAGGAAAGTCAAGATAAAATAAACCCTTTCTGAGTAAGGCAAGGCAAGGTGGGCTGGCTGGATGGGACGTGTGGTTGTGGCACCGCTCCAGGGTGTTCTCAGGCCCCAGCAAAGCCCTTTGGGTACAGCTCAACCCCAGGATGCCTCAGGGGCCTCCTCTGCTGCTGGCTGCCAGCAAAAGCCACATATTTTTGGAGAGACAAATATCCTTTTCCAAGCCTGGAAATCAGTGTGGACTCACAAAGGTAAAGTCAATATTACTATATTTGCTTGTTTGTCTTGTGATCATGAAGGGACAAACCCAGCAACTGTCCCCAGGCACCCAGGGGAGGCAGCAACAGAGCAAAGGCACCAATCCTACATCCCTGCCTTTCACCTGGACACATTCCCCAGCTTGATCCAGCTCTAAGTGAGCTGCTCTGTGTTGCCATGAGCACGTGGATGCTCCCCTATCCAGATTTGGGATGCTGGATGGAGGTTAAATTCATTCCCACGTTGCTCCAAGATGGGTTGGATTTACAGGAGGGGCTGGAACACCTGTCCGTGGCTGCCCTTATGCCCATGGTTCCCTGTCCAGTGAAGCAAAAGTGCCTGGAAAAACCCTGCTGAATGAAAGGTTGTTTTTCTGAATGTCTGGGAAGTGTCACAGACTCCTTCTCTGCTGGGAGTGGAAATACAGGGAGAGTCCAGATTTCCCCAGATGTGCTCCTGGGCAGTTTCATGGCATTTCTGAGAGCAAAGCCCTTGGCACTGCCTTTTTAGCTTGGGATTGAAAGGCTTCTAGGGCCTTTCTTGCCCTTTCACGGCCTTCAGATATATTTTGGAAAACCATCTGACAACCAAGCAAATTTATTTTTGTTCTGTTTCCATCTCCACTGCTGTGGGTGTCTCGCTCAAGTAACAAGTGATGAGAGAAAACTCTCATTTCACAATTGTATGGAACAGCCTCAAATTGTGCCAGGAGAGGTTTAGGTTGGAGATCAGGACAAATTTCCACACCAAATGAATTACCAAGCATGGGAACAGGCTGCCCAGGACAGTGGAGGGGTTTGACAGACCTGTGGATGTGGCACTTGGGGACATGGGTGAGTGGTGCAGTGCTGGGGGAATGGTTGGACTCAATGGTCAGAGAGAGCTTTTCCAACTTAAGTGATTTTATGATTCCAGCTGATTTTCTGTGTCCTGTGTCTTCATGTTGCTGCTGTGGTGGGATAGAGAGGGAAAACACCGTGCAGCAGAAGCAAGATAATGAAAGGGCTTCCCCATAGACTGCACACCTCCCTAATCAATCCCCTTCTTCCTGCAGGGCTTGATATTGGCGGGGCAAGCACCCACCTCCCACAGCATCAACCCCACAGGGACTGATGTCCCCCCTCTGCTCCCTCGAT
This sequence comes from Hirundo rustica, assembly GCF_015227805.2. NCBI lineage: Eukaryota > Metazoa > Chordata > Aves > Passeriformes > Hirundinidae > Hirundo > Hirundo rustica. The sequence goes on from NC_053465.1 coordinate 6,194,276, forward strand.
GGTGTTTTAGCTGTTGATTAATTCACATATTTGCTAAACGCTCGCTGGTGTTTTCTGCTCACTCGTCCCTTGCAGCAGCCCTGGTGCCACCCCACCGCCTCCAGTGAGAAGTTATTTCTTTACATTCCCTGCCTCTTGCTGCTGGGGGTTGTTTTGGTTTGGTTTTATTTCCCTCCAGCAGCTTTGCTTCCCCCTCACCCTTCAAACGCTGATGTGGGACCTTAAAAATAGAAATGAGCTGCGCAGCTGAAATACATCGCATTAGCCCGAGGCTGCTTCCAAATGCCACTGGGTCAAGGCTCACATCCCTGAACCTCAAACGGGCACATGCCAGGCTGCAAATGGAGCAGGAGACACCTGTAACTGCAGGATTTGCAATGCCTGCTCCGGAGTGGATCCCGAGGGACTGGGACCCCAGCATTCCTGCTTTTGTGGAGTGGATTTAAGGAAAAGCCTGGTGCAGTTTTTGGGGGAGGGCTGCAGCACCCAGCTCAGGCTGAGATCCTGCCAGCAGATAGGAAAATTTGGGTTCCCTTCCCCCCACCCCAGGTTTATCTGCTTTTAGAAAGCAAGCAATGAGTGAGAAACGCCAAAACCTCCGTGCTGGAGGGCAAACCCAGGCTGTGGATTGGATTTTCATGCAGCAGAGGAGGAGGAGGATGAGGAGGAAGGAAAACTGTGGGCAGCACCGTGTCCGCAGGTCCCCATATTCCCCCTCCACATCCCCAGGAGGTCGCTGTGACTGCTGAGTGAGATGTTTTTGGGCCATGTGCCTTGCCAGCCCTCCTGGCATCTCCTGGTACCCCACCATGTGCGGCTGTGCCCCACAGCAGCCCCATCGCCCCACGCACACCCTTCTCCTCCTGCTTATTTTTGAGCTCCATCTGGTGGCAGCCAGACCGGCAAATTTACTGTCGTTATTGCTGTTCGAGCAGCCTGGTGTAGTGCAAAGCGTCCCTGCCCATGGCAGGGGGCTGGAACAAGGTGATTTGAAGGTGCTTTCCCAGCCGAACAGTTCTGTGATTCCGTGGTGCAGCAGCCCCTCCGTGTCCCTGCCCTTCCTCAGTGTGCCATAACCCTCCACTGCTGCACGTGGCTTCAGCCTTTGCTTTCCTGCAGGAGAGGACCTGGCCTGTGCAGAGGTGTGCTCTCTGCTCAGGTGTTTGACCAGGCTGCAAAATGTTTGTGCAAGGAGTGGATTTCCTCTTGCAGCCATGCCCAAACCCAAGCTGTTGCTGTTTCCATCCGGGAACACTCTGAGCAGGAGCTGCTGCCTTTCCAGGACAGGGCTGCAGCCCTGTGAACACAAACAGAGCAGGCTTCATCCCACTCCTAAACCACATTCCTGCCTCCCCTTTCCAGGCCCCTCGTGCTCGGAGACTTGCTCAGCCAACAGCCAGACTTGTTTCTGCTGTTCTGCGCAGCACAGACGCTGCCCAGGCGTGGGGAGTGTTGCATAAACTTTATTAACTTTATAAATTCCTACGTTGCTGTTGGCTCAGTCCCGCTGGTCACCTGCAAAGGGGCAAAATGGGCTTGTCAGGAGGAATTCTGCACCTCTGCCAGTTACCTTTCACCCACAGCCTGTCTGCTCCTCCCACCAGTGCCACAGTCGTGTTAGGGCTCCAACAGCCCCACTCGACCTGCCCCTGCCTGCACCAGCCTGGGGCCTTGGCATTGCTCCAGTTCCTGCTTTTCCATGTGTCCTTCCACTGCTGCCAAGGACAGTCCAGCCTCTGGGAGTGTTTATGGGCAGGGGACAACAGGGCTGGAGCAAACCCTGCCCCGGCTTGGGAGGGAGCAGAGGCTCAAGGTCCTCTTGCAATGCCATATTCTGGGATTAGGGAGGAGCTGGGGGTGGTGGGAGTATCTCTTGGCTTGCCCCATGGGTGGGATACAGAGCAAAGCAGGGTGATGCAGGGTTTTACCTTTGCTGCCTGCACCTGGGATAAGCAGACATTCGATATTAGAACACAGACCTTTCTTTTTCTTGGAATAACCGCTTGATGGTGAATGAGACAAGGATCCAGAGCGGAGCAGCGCAGTCAGGAGCTGACTGTGCAGAGTCCTCAGGGCACGTGGGACTGCTGCCTGGGAAAGGGGCAGCAGGGGCACACAGGGGTGCTTGGGTGAATAGAGACACAAGAATGGTTTTATCTGTGGTTGCAAGAGTGGGACTGGTTGCAAATCAATGTTTCCTTGAACCTATCCTCGGTGGGTTCCATGAACTCATCCCTGGAAGTATTCACATCCAGGTTGGACAGGGCTTGGAGCAACCTCCTCTAGTGGAAGGTGTCGCTGTGGTCCATGCCAGGGGGGTTGGACCAGGATGAGCTTTAGGGCCCTTCTAACCCAAGCCATTCCATGATTCCTGGGAGGGAGCGGAGCAGCGTGCTGAGGGAGGAGCAAGGACTCCCTTGCCAGTCCCTTGCGGGTGGATGCACACACATTTATTGATAAATACACTGAACACACACTACAAGATAAACCAAGCAGAGCCACAACTGAACATGAACTGCAAACCTTCACGTTTGTGTGGGGAGCAGCAGGGACCTCCCACCCTACTGAGTGAACGAAGATGTAAACTTTGAGTGGTGCCTCCTTGGGGCTTCTCCAAACTGTTACACAGCCGAGCGCCGGCAACGAGTTCTCCACAGCTTGTTGCTTTCTCCCTTGGCCACCTCCCTGCGCCCTGACTGAGAGGGACCACAGGCTGTTTTCGGGGGGGGATGTGCTTTCCTTGTAGCCCTGTCAGAGGGCAAACCAGAAGGAGGGAACTTCTTGGCAAGAGCTGGCCTGGAGGGGCTTGTGGGGGATGGTGGGAAGGGGTCCCTCAGGAGAGGGAGCTGAGCAGCCGCCGGTAGATGAAGCCCAGCTTCTCCCGCAGGGCCAGGAAGGTGGGACGCTCCTCCGTGTTGCCACTCCAGCACTCCAGCATGATGCTGTAGATCTCGGGAGGACAGGGGCTGGGCCGGGGGAGGCGGTAGCCCCTGGTGATTTGCCGAACAGTTTCTTGGTTTGTCATTCCTGCAAAGGAAGGAGAAGTTGCCCCTGAGTCTGATGTCCCCAAAGGATGCCCTGAGGGTACACCTGCAGTGGCCAAGAAACGGTGTGTCTCTGCCAGAGGGCTGGTAGGAGAGAGGATCTGGGAGATCCAGGCAAACTTTCTGCCCGCAGCTCCTGCACCCACTCTGCAAGCACTGAATATCCCTCTGAGCCATCCCCTTTGTGGACAATAACCTGCTCATGCTCCAGGAGCTGTGTCTGTATCCCTTAGGGAAGGGACACCATAACCACTCCTGACCCTCTGGCTTTTGGGATCCATGGACAAGCTGCCCAGCAGGTGGATGGAGGGCACAGGAGTGAGGCAGCAGCCCTACCTTCATACGGGATCTGTCCATACGTGAAGACTTCGTAGAGCAGAATCCCATAGGACCAGACGTCGGACTTGAGGGAGTAGGTGCGGTAGTTGGCTGCCTCCGGGGCCGTCCACTTCACCGGGATTTTAGTGCTGCTGCTGGTGGAATAAATGTCATCCTGGAAAGCAGTGGGAGACAGGACATGAGGGATGGGGTGATCACCAGAGACACGGCTTTTGGGGAAAGTGGACAGCCGGGAATGTCTCCAGCATGGGGCAGCTTTATGAGCTCCAGTGGTGGGAGAGAGGGACCACAGCATCCCCTGAACTGACCTTGAGGAGCCGGGCAAGCCCAAAATCAGCGATTTTGCAGGTGAGTTCCTCTCCAACCAGGATGTTTCTGGCTGCCAGATCCCGGTGGACGATGTGCTTTTCCTCCAGGTACCTCATCCCATCTGCCACTTGGCAGGCGATGTTGAGCAGGTGAGAGGTGCCCAGGGACTTCCCTTCAGGACCTGTTAATCCAGACAATCCAAGCATTGGGGGAAATCTACCGACATCCATTTTGGGTGTTCTGGTTTAGAAGGAGACCCTGTGCTGGTAGTGTGGGACATGGGGAACATGTGAAACCTCAAAGCTGCGCTCCTGCCTAACTGTCCTGGTTGTGCTGTGTGGAAAGTTCAGCGCAGCCGTGTGCTCCTCAGGCATGGGACAGGGGTAGGCTCTGATGGGCACCAAGGTCACAGATATCCATGGCTTGTTCAAAGCCAAAGGTGACCTTCTGCCATGCAAATCTCCCTGCAGGCCTCTCAGCCTGTTGTACCTGTGAGCTCCAGCCCCTCAGGCAGCAAATGCTGCTGGAGCCCCAGTCAGAAACAAGGTCAGTGTGAGTGGGAGGGGAAGTAGCCTGTAGAAAAACAGGTCTTGGTGGGAGCGGTTTGTTTTGTTTCCTTTCAAGACCGATTGTTCTGGGTCAGGAAAAGAAAGGCCAAGAAAATTAAACTGGGTGATGAGTGGTCCACAGCACGTTATGCGCTCTGCACACAAACAAACCCATGGGGAGGTTGGGCTGTTTCATTCCTAAAGAAGGTGGAGTTGTCCAAACACGTCAGTGAGATTCTGTGCACCGGTGACAGCTGGCAGACCACGGGTGGGTGCGGGAGGGATGAAGGTCCCTGCCAACAGGCTTGGGCTCCCAGGGGTTAATACAGACCCAGCCCACATGGACAACCCAAAGGATCATGCCAGACTTTGTTATTCCCAAGACCATTTCCACCAACTGCCCATGGATAGCTCTGATCACACAGAGCACTGACCAAACATGACACCACTGATCAAATAGCACAGGAACCAGGCTGGCACTCTCTTAGGGTCCCCACTCAGATCCATAGGGCCACTCTGAGGCACAGGAAGCAGCGACCCAGGGTGCCCCATCCCGTGGGGCCAGCACAGCACTCACTGTTGAGGTAGCTGTGGAGGTTGCCTTTGCGCATGAGCTCGGTGATGATGTACACGGGCTCCTCCAGGGAGCACACGGCGTGCAGCTGGATCAGCTTTTCATGCCTCAGGCGCTTCAGGTTCTGAATCTCCTTGGTGAAGTCTTCTGCTTTCATGTCAGCTGTGGGAGAAAGCCAACACGGCCCTTGTGAGCCACTTTCTCATGTAGACGTTGGGACCTCAGTGCCTCCAGCTGGGATGAGGACCATTTTGACCTCCTCAAAGCCCATCCCTGCTCTCAAAGCTCAGGTTTGCACAACCTGTGTCTCAGAGCCAAAGTTTTCCACAGGGCTTTGGATCCTATCTTCAGGATCATAGTCCCATCAGGGCTTGATGTATCACAAACCCGTTTGATTCAATGTGATGTCACTTTTCACAAACCCACTGGCTGGAGTCATTTTATAGGGATGCTGCCCAAGCTTAGGTTTGTGCACAGAAATGTTCCAGTGGCTCCTCACCAGGTCCTGCAGCAGTTTGTCTGGTAAAACAGCCACAGTGGCCAAGAGGATGAGGAAATAAGGGAGGGTCACTGGTAACGGCAGCGAACGAGAGACTCGTTAGCATGGCTGCCGTTAAGATCTGATTCTCCACGTACCTTTAATGATCTTGATGGCCACGGGCACAGTGTTCCTCCACAGCCCTTCCCACACCTCTCCGAAGTAGCCCTCTCCCAGCTTCCTCCGCAGGGTGAACTCCCAGCGCGGGCGCTCCCAGCCGTCCCTCTCGGGGGGAGTCTGCCAGATGGACACGGAATGGCACACTCGGGCCAGCCAGGCAGGCAGGACCTGCTGGTGGAGCCTGCACCAGCCCCTGGTGCCCACAGAGGAGCAGGACATGGTGCTCCAGCAGCCAGGGGCTGAGCCCGAGCATTGCCCTTCCCTCAATGTTCACTGCGGGCACAAAACACGTGGGGCAGCCTCTGCATGAGCCCTGCTGGGACCCCGGGTGTGCAAGGGCGAGAGTTTGGAGACTACGTGAATTACCAGCAGTTCAAGTCATAATTCACTCCTTATCAGACCTCAAAAGTGGCTTTTCTCCATCTCCACCAGTAAATAAAAATGAGTGAATTAATATTATTGCGTATTATGGCTGATGTAGGCTTCAGCTCATTAAGCATTTCTTTTATCCCACACCTTTCAATTTCACTCTTGGATTATTCACATAGTTAATTGCTGTTTCCAAGTCATAATCAGTGGATGGAACCCTAATCAGGAAATGAGTTGGCAATTTGGGATTAATACTGTAATTAGACTTATGAGTGCTGCACTAATTGGTATGAAAACTTGATAAAAGCCGTGTGTTTTGTCTTATACTCTCAGCAAGCGCAGGTATTTCCAGAATCAGTATTGAAGGGGATTGTAACAATCTGGTTTCCAGTCTTTGAGATGGACAACACATTTCAGAAAACCCTGTGCATTTTATCTGGCCAAAAGCACATATAAATGCCATGCCCAGCCTTAACGTGGCTGATCAACGGCGGTGCCGGCAGCTACGCTAATGCTGGGCTTTAAATTTAATTTAATAAAGCTCAAAGGCCAAACGGGCAGACTAATCATTCCCAGTTTCCCTCGTTTCCCTTTGCTTTCTCCCGTCCCGGCGATGGCAGGGATACGCACCGCGGGGCTGCAGGGCTGCAGCAGCGGGCTCTGGATCACCTTCCAGTGCTCCGTGTAGAAGGCGAGGAGCTCCTCCATGTTGGGGAAGGGATGTCCCCTCTGGATGTAGAGGCTGCCCCTGGGGCTCTTGCAGATTCGGAAGTGGCTGACTTTGGTGTGGTTGCGCACTGTGGGGAAGCCCAGGTCGGGGAAAACTCAACTCGTGCAAAGATCAGTCCCTCCCCAGCTCCCTGCTGACTTCACCCTCTCTCCTTTAAAGAGTTTTTTAATAGAGCTAAAGCAACCCACCTGCACTGCTTCATCCCACTCTCACCTCCCTTCTGCTCCCACCTCCTGGCCCAGAGGATTCCTGGACACTGAGATCCAGGCTCCTTTGGACCACAGAGGTGATGCTTTATTATCAGGGATAATTAATGAGCTTTATTGTCTGGCATAAGTCCACCATGGACTACTCAGAGAACAGTGGGGCTACCCACAGAGGATAAACCAGGGGCATCTGTGACTCCCACAGCCCAGGGACTGATGGTGGGATGCAGAGTTTGCCATGAACTTTCCTGGGATTACTTTTATGAAGATAAAACCAGATCGTAATGGCACTACCTGGTCCAAAACCCCCTGAATTCAGATTTCAGTATGTGGGAGCAGCCCAGGCCCTGGTGATCTGGAGTGGCAGCATATTTTTAAACAACCCTCAGATGACAAAAGCTGCTGGAATGAAATCCTGGGAGTTAGTGCCACGAAGCCATCATTAAGCTGCAGTGAAATGTTTATGGCTTTCATACCCCAGACAGGAGCCACGCACTTTCCTTTGCCACGGTGATTCAACAATCCACCCCTGCTCTGTAAAACTTTCCCCTTGCCCTCAGAAAGCAGCCCATTCCCTTCAACAAGGTGCTGAAAAGTGCTTTAAACATTCATCTCATGCTAGGCAAGCTGGGAGCTGCCCCTAAGGAGCAGCCTGCTTCCTTTCCCTGCGCTAATTTCATCTGGATAATTGCCACAAAGTCACCTGAGAGGGAGTATTCTCCCTTGCTGCTCTCGCTGTCCCGGACGAGGAAGGAGCCGTGCTGGTTGGGAGGGGAGAGGAGGAGCTGCTCTGCTTCATTTCGGCTGATCTTGCTGAAGTACCAGCTGGGGAGCAGAGCAGAGGGGTCAGAGCAGGGCAAGGGGATGCACGGTTGGGTCTGCATCCATTTCAGGGTACCCTGCACCTCCGGAGCCAGGCAGGGGAGCAGCTGCTGGAATCCCACTCTGCTCATTCCTACGGCCACCAAGTGGCCTGGTGGGTGAACATATCTCAAAACCTGTCGATGTGGCTGCCTGCACCAGGCTGTTCCATTGGGTGGGCTTTACAGGCACTTGCTGCGGTTTACTGCAGCTCACTGCCTGCCGACCATTTTGCAGAATCAGAGAATCCCAGAATGGTTTGGGTTGGGAGGGACCCTAAAATTCATCTCATTCAACCCCTCCTGCCATGGGCAGGGACATCTTTCCCTGGCCCAGGCTGCTCCAAGCCCCATCCAGCCTGGTATTGACCACTGCCAGGGATGGGGCATTTCCTCCACCAATGTCTGGACACTGCTGTATCAAGCTGTCCAGGTCTCAGCTCCATCCCAAACCCGTGATGTTTATACTCTTGGGCTGACAGCCTGTGGTAAATAAAGCACCAACCACCTGGTGCTGTGCGGAAGGTGCTCTGGCGAGGTTGTCCCTCTGTCCTGCCACGAGAGCAACATCTGCAGGCACAGGACCCCTTTGCATTTTTTGGCCTACAGCTCATGGACAGAACCGGCTCTGAGCCCCCGGGGAAATGGCATCAATGAAAACATCTCTGGCAAATCTTTTTGGCAGTCAGTGCTGATTGGGGACTTCACAGCACCAAGCAGGGGGGAGGACCCAGCCAAACCCCTTTTCTGTGTCACATCACTGAGATTCATCACCGAATTCCCGTAAGGAAAGGCAGGTTAGCTGGCTGGGTCCCGACACAGCGGGACGCACGGGAAGCCGCAGCTCCATCCAGCCTAAGGCAGCCAGGACGTGAGAAGCCAAAAGTTTTCGTCATTAGCTGGGATCGCCAGCGTCTGAGAAGCCGCGCAGGAAATTATACGTGATGGGGTGAACAAATTAGCACCCAGCTCCGACCTGCGGCTCCGCGGAGTCTGTGCGCAGCTCACGGCTTGCTCCGGTGGGAAGCCGGGCACGTTCCTGCCGTCTGCCCTCCCGCACCGTGGCATCGCCCTTGTCCCTGTCCTCAGCAGGTGGCTGGGCACCGGCTGCTCACGGCTGCTGCTCACGCATGTACACACACAGAGGTACACACACACGTCCACACACACACCAGCAGTACACACACCTGTGGGTCCCAGCGCAGCCCAAGAGGACTGGATTTTCCTTCCTCAAAGCACACGCAGGGAGGGTCTCTGCCATCCCACCTGCACATCGGGGATCCTTCCCAGGCTTCCTCTCCTTTACCCCACCCAGCACAGGGCGAGCTCGGAGGGGTCTCCGGCGTGCCACGCCCGCGCAGCCCCGCGCAGCCCCGCGCTGCCCGCGCTCGGGGTGACTCAGGCCCGGGTACAGAGGGTACAGCAGTGTCTCGGGGCGCCTTTCCCGACGTGTCGGGACCGGGCAGGATGAGCTTTCCGGCCGGCCTTATGCAACGAGCAGCCTGGGCTTTCCCCGGCTGCCAAAGGGCTGAGACATGCCCCGAGCTCCCTGTCGGCTGGGAGGGGCACCCGCCGGGAGGAATCCCCCCGCCTGGATGAGCAGGATGGCGGCAGAGCAACAGCTGACCCGAAAGAGCTCCGGGCTTCCCGGCAGGTACCAACCCAAACTGCTTCTTCCCGTGCAGCCCTTTGGAGCCGGCCGGGCTCAGGTACAAGTCCCCCGGCTCCCTCCCTTCATGCTGGCTCCCCTTTAACAAGAGGGAGAGAGCAGCCGGAACGAGCGGGAGCTTTTGCAGCTCTGCCCAGCACCACAGCGCACCCCAGCCCGGAGCCATCCCATCCCGTGCGAGGGGGATGCCTCAGGAAGGGACACCGGCATCTCTCCCCGATGGCGCATCCCCCAAATCTCGCTCCCTCTGCCGAACATCTTCACCCCGCTGCCACGAGCTGCGGGGGCTGCGGGGGCTGCAGGTGTGCAGGGGCTGCAGGGGCTGCAGGGGTTGCAGGGGCTGCAGGGGTTGCAGGGGCTGCAGGTGTGCAGGGGTTGCAGGGGCTGCAGGGGTTGCAGGGGCTGCAGGTGTGCAGGGGTTGCAGGTGTGCAGGGGTTGCAGGGGTTGCAGGGATGCCCAGGGGAGGCAGATCCCCGTTCATCCCCTGATGGCCGAAGCAGGGGAGGAGGATGTCGCGCTCCCGTGGAGGGTGAGTGAGCGCTGCCTTTCCCTGCGCGGGGAATGCGCTGTCCCAGCCCAGCCTCCGTCCCCTGCGGATCCAGAGCGGCGGATACTTACGGGCGGTGAGCGGAGGTGCCCTGGCTGAGGTTGGCCACGTAGGCAGCAGGGACGTAGCCCGTGGCCGGCTCCCCCAGCAGCCGCCGGGCGAGGACATACTCGCCCTCTTCCCTGAGGACGCGCAGTTTGTCCCCTGCGCTTACGCTCAGCTCCTCGGCGCTGCGGGCTGTGAAAGCGTACAAAGCGATACAGAGAGAGGACTTGGGGATGACGGAAATGGAAGTCGCCTCCGAGCTCAGCGAAACGGAATCAGAGCCAAGATACCCCAGCGAGCAGCTCTCCGTCACGGAGCGGGGACGGAGCTTATTCCAGAAGGATGTCAGGAAGGTCAGGCGCTTCCTGACGAACTGCTCCATGCCCGGCGATGCGGTGGATGCGGTGGGCTATGCCACCGCGCTCCGGGCGGCCGGGGGAAGGGGGGATGCGGGGCTCCTGCCGCCGGCCGGGGAGCTCATCCTGCCGGCCCGCGTTACCCGCACGCGTCTGGGCGTTCGCCGGCCCTTCCCGGAGAACTTCCTATTTCTGAAAGTGAAACTGGTTCATCTGGTGAGACGAGTCTGCAGGCGGGACGAGTCTGCAGGCAGGAGTCTCACGCTCAGACCCACGGGCACATCTGGGAGACACGCACAGCTGGAGCCGGGCTTGCTGCTCTCGAAGAAGAAGAAGGAGAACGGCTGTTGTTTCATTTAATCATTATTTTAAAGCGTGCTCTTTGCTTCTTAGCAGAGCACCATAAACACAGCTCTCTGTTCTTCAAGCAGCTCTTGTCACAAGTGGCTGACTCCAGTTAATAGTCTTCATCTCACTTGCGTGGGAGGATATTTTTTTTTCCATAGGACAATAATTGCATCCACAAATGTGGGAGAGTTAAAACAGAATTAAGGAAATAACCTCAGAAGAGATCTGAAGTGTTTGGGTATTTGCTGGGTGGATTTTGTGGGGTTTATAACACAAGACCCTTTCTTCTTTCAGTCTACAATGACCTCCCAGTTACCCCACTAAAACATTTGCCTCCTCACACTAATTCCCTGCTGCAGAGGATTGCTAGGGAATTCACATCCCAGATTTACCAGGATCACTCAGCTTCCACCAGAGATGGGTCCCCCTCAAAATCAGGAGAACTTTGCCTGATGCAGGGCCTGAATCAGCCTCAGGTCCTTGCATGGCATCCACAGCTGAACCCTGGAATGCAACCCCCAGCTCTCACTGTGCCAGCACAACCACACCTCCCCAGCCCTGGTCACACTCAGACACTGACATGCTCCAAGCCACCTCCCAAACCCCACCTCCCACAACCATCAGACAGAGATTACCCCTCACATCTTCCATGTGCACTTTAAGCCACCTGAAGACCACTGCTCTCATGAGAAATACCAACTCCAACGCCCTGGCCCCCACCTGGACTTTGTCATTTAACTGTTCCATCTAATTAGTGGGAATTTTGTGCCTGGCAACTCCATTCCTTGCCTTGAGCCCATTATTTTGATCCTCCTCTGCTTGCAGTTGGTCTGTGGAGCTCATTTTGGGTGTGCAATTGGACTTTGAAAGAGGTTGCGTAAAAAGAAATATGAAAAATGAATAGTAGGAATCCGGGCTGCCGACTGTACCCGTGTGGGTATGAGGAACAAGCTGGACCCACCCTTTGGTCCACAGCTCTAGACATGCTGTGTCCTGCATCCTGGGTGTCCCACGGTGGCCAGAAATTTGCAAAAGGATTTCCTGGTCTGGGTTTTTGACTCAGCAATTTCCTCACCCCCTCCCAGGCAGAGATGCCCAGGGCAGAGGGCAGGAGCACAGAGCGCTCCTCAGCGTGGCCTGTGCATTCCTGAACTGATGGGAATGGGGAAGAAAGGGAGTCTTTAATAAAATATTCTGCTCCCTCCTTACCCAAGTAGCCCCTGAATATATGGGTAAGTCCCCCGGGGTCTGCCCCCTGCCCAGGTCACAGCCTCGCCCCCAGTGCCACACAGGGATGTGCAAAGGCCATGTGCATTTTTCCCACTGTGAAATGTCTCTGTGCATTTTTTCCCACTGTGAAATGTCTCTGTGCATTTTTCTCACTTCAGCATGAGGAGGGGAACTGAGGATGCAGCACAGAAGGGTTTGCAAACCAAAGGGAAGGGGCACCCCCTCTGCTGTCCTTCTGCAGCCCTTGTGACAGGGATGTTCCTCATGTCACACCCCATCAGGAGCAAAAGGGGCTGCCTGGTTATGCCCTGAAAAAAGATCTGATCAGATCCAGCATGGAATGTTTGTGCCTCACTGTTTTGGATGAGGTCTCACTGAACTTCTGGTCTGCAGAAGGAGACTGTGAACTGATTTACCTTCACTGACCTTTGCCAGGTTAGATTCTCCAGAGGTACCAGCAATAGATGAGTGCAGCAGATTTCTAACACACAAGGCTTTGGGTCTTGATTTGCACCTAAATGAAAGAGTACTTCCAAATGACAAACATCCCTGAGGACTAAATGCTGCCTCTGAGCTGAGCCTACCAGACATGCAGAGCACAGACTCATCCCTGCAAACCTCTGTCTGCACAGGACACACACGCACAGCTCAGCCCCGCGTCAGGAAAGAGATGATAAACCACAACCTTTTTCTAGTATTTTTTTTTTATTATTATTATTATTTTCCTATTCAGTTCCAGGAGCATCCCTGCTGCTTTGAATCCCTTTTTGGTACTATAAAACACCTAAAAAAAAAAAAAAAAAGAAGAAGAAGAAAAAGCATGTTCGTAGAAGTTTCTTGTCCTTGTGCTGTGGGGAAAGAAAGTAGAAGGATGCAGGAAAAGTGATAGAGATAAGGAAGGCACAGATATCTGATGGATCAAGTATTTTCTCTTCAGTCCCTGTGACCAGCTTACAAGGATGTATTTAAAAACCAATCTGTGCACAGATCTGGGGTTGTGGTGGGTACACAGGGACTTCAGTTCTAGCACCACTAAAGAGCAGCTCCAAAGAGCTGAGCAGCAGAGCTGCCTGCACAGCCCTGGTTTGGCTGCAGAGCACCAGGGAGCCATAAAAACAAACAGCACTTTGCATCCACCCGCCTGTCAGACACCACAGCGTGGCCTCCCAGCATAATTGACAGAAACCAGCAGCTCCCCTCCACTAATGAGAGCGCCCATTACACCTAATTAGCTGAGCTTCTGTTCCAGGTCCTGTTACGATTACACTCGAAATACATCTTCCAGCAAAGAGCCTTTTTGGAGGGAAAAAAAAAAAAAAAAGGAAGAAGTGCATAATTCCAATTAAACCCCTAAAGGGGAAGAAAGTTGGAGAATGCAGGTCATGCTGAGGAAAATGGTTTTGAGGAATGGTAGGTGACTCTGGGGTCGTGGGATGTGCCACTTGTCACCAAGGACTGGCAAAGCACAGCTGAAGATTGAGGGTGGCCATGCCATGCCTGGCACCCCATCCTGAAACACCCAACCCCGAGGTTCCTCTTGGTCTTTTTGATGGCATCAGAAGATGGCTGGGGTTTCTTCTGGGCTTCATGTTTATCTCTTTTTTTTTAGTGATTTCTCCAGATGTTTCCTGGCACCACACTGCATTTGAGAAATTTAATCTCTGATTTTAGTCTCTCAGTGAATTGTTTCGGGTGGGTGTCCACAGGACAGCTCAGATGAGGGTTGGTGGGTGATGACAGCAGTGCATGGGAAGAGGAGCAGAGCAGAAGAGTGGCATTAAAGCAGCTTCAATTTGTCTCTGTTTCCTGGGGGCTGTGGAAGGAGGAGGCACCTTGGCAGACTCTGGGCTGTCCCCATGGAGGGCAGAGCCCACCCCTGGGAGGCTGACAAGGGCAGGAAGGGTCCCGGGGCTGAGGGGCTCGTAGACAGTCAGTGCAGAGGGTCCTGGGACAGGGAGTGGTACAGGAGGTGTGAGAGCAGGCACAGCATCGGGGGTCTCATGGTGGCTCTCTGAGCCCTGTAGGGTGGGATGGACTGGCTGATGGAGAGCAGGAGTGCAGGTCACGGGGCACCTGAAATGGCACAAGAAAGCAGAAAAGCTCTGTGGGAGCAGCTGGAGGCAGAGTGAGCTGTTTGTACAGTGCCTGGCAGATCTGGGGCAGGAAAACCTTTAAACCCACACCAACACTCTCCAGGGACCCTGTAAGCCCAGGCCTCATGCAGGATCTGAAACAACAGCAAGGAAAAGCCAATTCATAAATCACACTGCACTCTGTCACATTCCTGCAGCAGAGGCACTGTTTGAGTGGAAAATCTGTAAAGACCAAAACACCAAATCATGCTGATAAACAGCCTGGCCAGCCTCCAGGCTTTCCCTTTCTGCTTTTTGCTGCTTTTATCAGCACAGACCAGCCTTCGCTTGCCCCATCCTTTCTTCTGTCTTCCAGAGAATGAATGCTCCTCCTAGCACTGACTGCCTGGCAGAGCTGCACTTCTCAAAACTCCTCTGCTCCTGTCCCTGCAGTAATGATTTGTAGCGCATCAAACCCATTCACCACCTTCTTCAGACTGCCAGGTGCCAGGGAGCTGTTCAGCCTCTCTGCCAAGGCTGCAGGGATCTCCATGGGAAGTGGGAGCTCAGGCTGTGTTTCCTGTGTCCATGAATACCTGGACTGGAGATCTGGCCAGGACTGCGTCACTGCTGAGAAGCAGTGGGAGTGCCCAGGCTGGCAGGGGCTGGCAGGGGCTGGCAGGGGCTGGCAGGGGCTGACACAGGCACCTCACAGCTGCGCTGCCCTGGTTTGGGCTCAGCCAAGAGAGGACTGGTGCCTTCAGGAGTGAGGAGCACGGTGACTCAGATGGGCAGGGGGAAACCTCTGCCACTTTGTAAGCAAATCATGGATTGCTCCATCTGCCCAGATGTCCTTGTTCCCCTGGGGAGGAACCAGTCCATCCACTCCATCACCGAGCTCTGTGATATCTCTCCCCACAAAGGTCCTTCCGAGGCTGTTGGATTTGGGGTTATGACATTAAATGTTGTTAGACTAAACCTACCCAGAGTCCCAGGAGAATAGGCCCAGGAGACCTCACCCAATCCACCTGGCCCATCCTATACTTATGTCTTTCCCCATCTTTGCCAAACCAGTTCTTGTAGGACCTCCAGGAATGGATAAGCCACCACATCCCCAGACAGCCCATTCCAGTGAGTCACTAATCACCGCCAGCAGTGTCTAACCTGCTGCATTTACGTCTCTTACCTCATGTCCCATTCATCACCTCATTGCTCCATTCCTCCCTGCATGGGAACGCTGCTGAGGTGTCCCCCCACGCTGACCCTGTGGGGCCCCAGCCCCAGAATAAACACACTGACCTTACACAAGGAGGCAACAGGGTCATCTTTTTCTCCATTTGTCCCCGGTCTTCTTGCCCTGTCCACGTGTGCTGGTGCTCCTGTGGTGCCACCTCAGCTGGCTCTCTAGTGCGTTCACCTGGGGGTGAGAAAGCAGCAGCTCTGAGAGGGGTCTGCACCACTGAAAAGATAATCTTTAACCTGTCCCAAATACAAGAAGAAAATTCTGGCTCAAGTTTTCTTCACTGAGGTTCATGACTCCATGAAAGACAAACGTTGGGGCACCAAGTTTTACCTGTTTCCGTAGGGAAGTGACTGTCTTCTCCAGCTCAGCCACAAGGGACTCAAGATTCTCTCTGGAGGAAGAGCTTGGAGAAGGTGCCTCGTCTCTGGGGTCAGGGATAAAAAGTGAAAGGGGTTAGGCAAACAGCAGCTTCCTAAGTGAGGGAATCATTTTTCCTTCTCCAACACCAGCCCCCAAGTGAGCATCAAAGGGAAGGGCCCAGCTGCCAGATTCACCTGCCAAAGAGCTCCTTAGCCCAGGTATTTACACATCAGAGCTGGGCTCTGCACTGAAGTGCAGAGAACTGGCTGAGCCCAGCATCTCTCTCCCAATCTATCCCAGATCTCTGTAAAGTGCCAGATTCAGAGCCCTGAGTGGACTGAGTTATTAAAACTTCTGTTTCATAAAATGGAGGTAGAAAGGGTGATACTACACCTGGGCAAGGCAGGCTTGTGCTTTGCAGGGTTTTCCTCGGGGTAGCTGAAGCCAGGAGACCTCTTGGTTCGGAAGCGCTGCGAAAGAGCCCTGAATTGCCCTCGTGTCCGGCAGTCTTGGGAAGGGAGGGAAGGTCTGCAGTGAGCACTGGTGCTTAAAGCAGGACTGTGTGAACTGCAGCAGAACAAGGCAGCATTGCCCTCTTGCACCATCCACCCTGGACACATCTCTTGGGCCAGAGGGAAGGAGGCAACAAAGGTGTGGAAAAGGATGTGCATCACTCATGGATTACCACATCTCAAATGGACATCTGAACCAGAATGCAGCCCAAAGGGACCATGGCAGGGTCTGAGGTTTTCTGGCAGAGATTTAGGCTCCCAAATGAATCTGTGAAGTGGCACGTGGTGGGGATCATGTCCTGTTTCAGTCTCTCACTCAGCCAGAGACCAAAGCCCTCAGTGAGGTGGCCTTTCAGACAGATTAAATTAAACTAACAGGCTTCCTAGAGAGTGGCCAATATCCCAGACCTCTAGGGGTTTAAGAAGCATTTGGATATCATAATTATTAAGATATAATTAATAATTCTCTTTAACTTTTGTTCAGCCCTGAACTGGTCAGGAGGTTGGACAGGATGATTGCTGCAGGTCCTTTACAACTGAAATATTCTATTCTGTTCTATTCTATTCTATTCTATTCTATTCTATTCTATTCTATTCTATTCTATTCTATTCCATTCCATTCCATTCCATTCCATTCCTATGCTCTATATTCAGTTCTCTTTGCACCCAGTTGCTGACACAAGGGTCTCATGGTGCAGCCAGAAATCAGCTAGGATTTCATAAGAGCTGCAGTGGCATGTGACAAATGCCACCCAGAGTGATGCCCACATCAGTCAGAGCCAGAGCATCCCGCTCCTTACCCTCACAGCAGTCCTGCCACAGGCGGAGGTCCACGGCAGGGATCTCCTCACAGCTGACCATGCCCTGCAGGTATGATGCCACCTGGAACACATCTCTCTGCAGCTGCTGGACGTGGTCACTGTTGTCACAGATGACACGAGCCAGGGACGCCTGTCTGATCTGAGTCAGCTGTGCCGGCGTGAACACTCCGGGGTTCTCATACCAAAATCTGCAGTGGGGTGTAATCACAGCGTGACTCAGGAGTGGGAGAGGAGTGAGTGAGTGAGTGAGTGAGTGAGTGAGTGAGTGAGTGAGTGAGGCTGGGAGAGGAAGAAGAGCTCCCTGACATCTGTGTGGCAGCACCCACACCCCTCAAAATGAGTGTCTGCTCTGGTGTCAGGTGGCTGCAAACACAGACGCCTTTTTCTGAACCCACAAACCCCTGTGCTCCTGCCCTAAGTGCATCACCAGGCAAGGGTGTCCCGTTCACACAAGCAGCAAACAGGGATTAGAAAGAAGCTCCTGTGGACATTTTCTAGGATTTTCATGAGATATTGGGGACATCCTCAATGGTTCCCAGTGTTCTGCAGTGAAATGAGAATCATTAAATCAAGAAAGGACACCTTGACAGTAACTGTGACAAGTGTTTTTGCAAATACACTGTTCCTCATACCATAAGGCAATAGATAAAAAAAAATTACAGACTCTGCTTCTTCCTGTAAGGCAAAAAACCTCCCAAAGGGCATACCAAAAGATTTGGGATGATTCCAATGGCAATACCTGTCTCCATCCCTCAACCTTCTGAACTGAGTTGTTAAGAGGCACATCAGTGTTGGTCCCACTCTGGTCCCAGGGACAAGATCCTCCACCATAAGAGCTGGAAACAGGTCAATATTTTTGGTAGTTCCATATAAACTGCAGGATAACAGATATTAAAAAAAAAAAAAAAAAAAAAAAAAAGTTAAGGGGCTTTCAAAGAGCAGTGATAATATAAATCTGATACCCACATAGGAGTTTGTATGTCAGGAACTCATCTGGACAATATTTTTAATGGTTTTATCTAAAAGACAATAGGATAAAGACCTGCCTTGGAAGAGGCAGCCAGGGCAGATAGGACGCAGTTTAGTCTGACTGGAAAATAGCTCCAAGGCTCAATCTGCTCCCAATCTACACCACGGCAGTGCCTGACAACATTCCACCCAGAACCAGACTGGTCACTTAGAGAAACTTCATTTGTCTTACCCCATTGTTAAACCACAGTTATTACCCTATCTTAACATCTGTGGGGGGCAATATCTGGGAAGGTTATTCCATGGGTGTACTGGAAGAAGCAGGAACTTTTCACTGACTGGTCTCCAGTAATTTTGATCCTTCCACATCCAGGCTATAGTACCTCCTGAGCTTTTCTCTGATCTCCAAGTTCTTTATCTCATTCCGAAGGTCCTCAAACTCCTGCGCAGAGGAGAGGTTGCAGAAGACCCTGAAGTCGTTGTAGGGCGGGATGCCGTGGTCTCGCCCTCTCTGGATGTTGATAGCGGCCAAGTCCAGTGACACAGAGTGTGCCATGGAGAAGAGTTTCTCCGTCAGCTCCATGTTGAGGAGTTCAGAGGGCACCCGCATTTTCCCAGGAACCCCAAACAGCCCACGGAGGAGGGGGTCGATCCCCCCTTCCTGCATGATCCTGAAAGGGGAGAAGAAGGCCTTGTGCAGGGGGATGTGTCCTTGTCGGATGGGCTGGAAGGTCTCGTTCAGCCGGTACAGGAATGGGTTGATCAAGGTGTGCCCGAAGCGGAAAGCGGCCGTGGCAAAGGCGTTGAGAATCCCCGCGTTGACGTTGGGGTCGTAGCCTTTGTACTCACCCAGCATCTTCATCCCAGCCTCCCCGAGGACCTTGGGCAGCCAATGTGCGTAGGTGATGTGCTGCATCTGGGCACCCACAATCTTGCGCGCCTCGTGGTACAGGAGGTCCCCGTCCCAGTGCGGGTTGAGGGCAGCCAGCTCAGCGGCAAGGCGGTTGTGCTCCCGGAACCACAGCGTGTGCATGGCCGTGAGCCCCAGCTGCTCGTTGGCGCGGTGGTCTCCTGCCAGGAAGCACGGCACGGGGCTCTCGTTCTCATCCCTCATGCACTCCGTGGGTGGCCCCACGGCAAAGGGAAGGAGGTGCTTCCCCGAGCTGGGTACAACTTGCCCTCGCTTCAGCAGCCCTTTCTGGCCGCTCAGATCCCGCAGCTCCCGCGACTCCTGCTCCGTGCTGCCGTAAACGTTGGAGGCGTCGATGTAGGATGTCAGGTGGTTGATCTGCTCCCTGGCATAGACTGAGTTCATCAGCAGGGAGGTCATCCCGCTGCCACACACGGGGCTCGAGCGCGCAAAGAACATGCAGCGCCCGTTCCGCACGCGGGGGTCGTTGGCGGGGACGGCGATGGAGAAGCAGGGAGGGTCGTTGCTGCACACCTCGCTGCAAGGGGCTCCGTCGGAGAAACGGGACATGCTGATGGCTGCCACTGTCTGGTCCATGTCGTGGTCCAGGAACTGGCCCCACTGCATGAGCATGTGCGTGAACTGCTCATCGGGGGTGATGGTCTCGGTCCCGATCATGGCAGTGGAGACAAGGCGAGGTAGAGGAAGGGGCAGATCCCTGGCATCTTCTGCCAAGGAAAACCCTCGGGGGAGGTTAAATCCATTCTGGTAGGCGGGTTTGAGGAGCCTCTGGAAGGCCGTGAGGGATGCACCCCACATGGGGTGCTGGAGGTTGTTACAAGAGCCGTCGTGCGTCCTGTACTTCTTGTGGAAGCAGATGTCGGAGCAGTTGGGCGTGCGGCGGTGGGCGGAGCAGCCCGACAGGTTGGCGATCATGGTCAGGTAGTGAGGGGACACCAGGTCGTTGTAGCGATAGCCTGCAGAGGGAAGGGCAGAGCACCAGGTCAGGCATCAGCTGCAGCCTCCTGATTCCCACTGTCCCACGGGACGGCTCCGTGTGAGAACCCCGGTCAGGATGGGCACAGGATGGTGGGGTCCCCGAGCGCGGTGTTGCTGTGGAATTTATGGGAAGCAAAGGAAGCACAGGATCACACCAGGCCCACAAAGCAAGAAAGAAAGGGAAAAGAGTTGAACTGCACTGAGCTGGAAACCAGAAATATTGTGACTGGCAGAGCAAACTGTGGGGGTGGTCTTGGTCCCTATTCTAGGTTTATTTTATGGCTCCCTGGGTTATTGCTGCCACCACGAGCTCCATCAGCCACCCAAGCTCTACGTGACCAGCAGCAGGAAGCCGTGGGTGACTGCCAGGGCGCTGCTGCGCCGTGTGAAAGCGCTGAATGATGCTGCATTGTGTGGATGCTGACAGGGCAACGAGGAGGAGAGGCTGGCAGGCCAACCAGCCCAGACCAGACCTGCCGCCTGGAGAGAGACTCTTCGCACCCTGGAATACATCCAGGCAGGAAAATATTTACAGGCCCCAAACACAGATGCCTGCTACATGATGAATCACACGTATAGAAGCACGCAGTGTATGGGAATGTTCACTGTATATCAAGGAAGTGCCAGGTAGGAAGTTTTGGGGTGCAGCTGCTGCATGGTTGGACCTCATTAGGTATTTTTGGTGCTACACTGCTTTGTTGTTTGCTATCTTACCTCAGCAGAAGGAACCTGAGTTGCTGGGACTCACCTGAGTTTGTAGCTAAGAGGTCAAAGTAGTAGAGACAGAAAAGGGATATCCCACTTCCTCTGCAGCAGCACCCAAATACCTCAGAGTTCACAGCACTGTTCTCATTGCCATTTGGAGGGCAGGAAACGTCTCAGACCATGCTGTTGAGGGTCTGAACTTCAGACCCACAAAGATACTCCTTTTTTAGTTAGATGGTTAATATTTTTTTGAGGAACAAGGCTTTTATAACCATCTAAGAAACCTTTGCCAAAACAGGGAATTAAAATATTTTTCATCACATTTGTTCAGTGAACACAGGACCAGCCCTTCAGCTGTTAAGAAAAACCACAAGCTATAGAAAGAATTGGCACCCAGACAATGCATTTCTTGGTATACCCAACATTTATCTGTATTTTTTGATACACCACCACACATTTTTAACTTCCTGGATGTCTACACATAATTGTTTTCATTTCATCCTGCACACAAAATTAGGAAGGGGAATGAAAACTCTCCTACCTGTGACATTCATGTCCACGATCAGCCCTTGTTGCACGTGTTCCTGAATCAGCTGCAGGGTCCTTTCAAAGATCTCCCCTGCCCTGGCTGTCTCGATGGTGTAGGGATCCCTCGGGTAGCGGAACAGAGCCAGGAGGTCATTGGGAGTCTTGGGGCGCCTATTTCCAGGAATTAAAAGTGATGCAGGATCATTAAAATTAGTCAATTTTGCTCAGGGCAGCGAGGCCCTACAAGCAGCAAGAGTCAGGCTCTAAGCTGGTCAAGTGCTTGGCCCCCAAATTAGTGCATAAGACCATCGTGGCTTGCCTGCACATTGCAGATGATTAAAGAATGGCTTTCTTTTTCCCCTGGAAAATGCACATATTTAATTCCCTCAGTTTCTCTGGGCTTTTTCTGTGATAGCGATTTATTTTTTCACTTTTCAACAGCTGAAACCCAGAAGGTTTCTGGCTTAATACAAACTATCCATCCTTCCAATAAAAACATATATTGGGGTAGAAAAGGAGGGAGTCATATTCACTAGAGAATTTATTTTTTATTGAGGAAATGGTTGGAATTTTTATATTATTTTTTCTGTTCACCCTCCACAAAGTCAATTGCATTCATAAAATGACTACTCTGATTATTTTCCTTTTTATTCTCTATCTCCAGAACCAACTCCAGCTGACAAAACGCAGATGGAAGTGACATAAGAGACGATGCTCGTGTATCTCATTTTTCCAGAATCCCAAATCTGTTGGGAAGCTCTGTCACATCCTACATGGCGCAGCTTCAACCTCCAAGCACTCGTAACAATCCCGTAGCTTTCCTTTGCGGGTTGCCAGTGATAAAACGAGCTTTGAGAAAGCTTCGTTTCTTGTGGGGTTTTTAAATCACTTTTCAGCTTCAGGCAGGCCCCAGCTGGAGGCTCTGCCCACACTTACTTGCTGAAGAGCTCGGTACGTGTGGAGTTGATGGCGTGGTCCACGCTGCTGATGGCCTCGCGCAGCGACGTGGCCACAAACGTGTCCCCGCTCCGACCCACGTCCGTGGCTGCCCAAAAGCACAAAGAAACAACGAAACACCCTCAATTTGCTTCGATATCAGCTGCCCCTCCCAGCTCATGAAAATCCGTGGGCCAGCACCAGCTCCAGAGTGACCTCAGTGCGGGACAAACCGCGTTTCTCTACGTAATATAAACACCATGATTTTTTTAAGACACATATTCTGAAGAATGTGAACTGCCTGAAAAAGAAGGTGGCTTTCTCAGGAGATGTCTGTGGACACACAGTCAGAGTTTTCTCCTGTACGGCTTTGGGAAAAAAAAAAAAAAAAAAAAAAGTATGTTTTGGTTAGTGGTTAAACTGCAAAAAGAAAAGGTAAAAATCACAGTGAGTTAATCCAAAATAACATATTTGCTTTCCACAAAGGTACTTCTCAAATTCATGATATTAATTTAAATATATTGTTCATACATTAATTTTCTGTTTGTGGAACACTTTACTTATTAATTATTGCTGGTAATTAATAGATATTTATGATCATCATAGTTCAAACTTAGTGCTAACATAACTGCTACATAATTTTAAATCAAAAATACCAAAGCTGTTGTTGGAATACCTTCAGAAGTAAAGACATCACTTCTTTAAAATTACTACAGGATGCATTTTTTAAGCCAGGGCCTTTGTCACAGCTGAACAAACCAGTTCCCAGCTGGCTACTGGTTTGCTTACTGGGGAATGAGGCACCAATCAAGAATAAACCACAGAAGTTATCTCAGGAATTATTTCAAACAACAAAGACATTTCTGACCATTTTCAGCTCCTTGCTTACAACCCCTATATGGAAAACATCATTAAATTCATCGAATAAGCAACTCGCTATCCACTCTGGCTATTGCTGGAACAGCTCTTCACTTATATTTTAATTTTTTTTTTCTTGCCTTTGATTTCTTTTTTCCTTTGCCAGTTTTATTACCCTTTAAGAGGTACAATTTCCACTTCTGACCTCTGATTTGACCAGCAGAGGAGAGCTACTCCTCCTAGTTCATTGCAGCTTCCCTAACGCACAGAGCAGGAGATTGAAAACCAGATTTTGTTCCCATTCTCAAGAGTGGTACAAGGTCTGAGGTTGGACTTGATGATCTTGGAGGTCTTTTCCAGCCTTACTGATTCTATGATTTTATGATTCTCTGACTGAGCAGACATTTAAACCCTGTATTTGCAGCGACAACATTGTTCTGCTCCTCCCTTCCCCGGCGTGCGAGGTTTTGGTCAGATGATGATTTGTGAGCATGTTGGCACATTTTAATAAGTTTCTCCCTCCCAGCAGAGGCAACAGCTACATGGACACTGACAGCTGAGCTGCAGGAGGAGGTTTAAGTCAACACCTTTGGCTTTGCAGGGAGCAACTGCAGCTCAGCTGAGCAAACAGCGAGGGGCAGCTGGGAGATGCGTGGGCTTTCAAATGAGGTGACTCCCGTCCAAGGGACCTGTCTGCAAAGAAGCTGAAGAAATCATTTCTTACATAATTATCTGCTCAAAGTGTAGCTGTCGACAGAGCACAGCAGCACCTCTGTACACGGGAGCCAGAGAAGGCTCAGGGGAGGATACAGTACCAGTGATGGTGAGCTGCATGGCACTCGAGGTGAAGCCAAAGGGGTTCCTTGCTATGCACTCGTATCTGCCCTGGTCAGCCACACCCAGGTCCTGAATGGAGAGGGTCCCATCCTGGCTGATGTGGAACTTGCCACTCTCTGTGATCTGGATGCCCTCCTGTTGCGCCATGAAAAGACAGGAAGCTGTGTCAGAGCAAGGAAAGCTTCCCACCAGCCCAGCTTCAGCCTGCTCAGCAAACCCAGGGATGGATGTGATGAACAAATGTGGCCACCAGATGTTAGCATTGCTCTTCCAGAGGAACCAGAGAGACGTCCAAGGACACCTGCTCCTGATGGGACCCACAGTGGTCCTTCTCAGCTCCTTCCCCTGGCCCAGCCCAGGCCATCCCCACAGACAGGCTGGCTGGAACAAGCCCCAGGCCCTGATGCCCTCACAGAAGTTTTGTAGCACAGAAATTAAACTGACATGTTTTCAGTTTTAGGACAACCTGAAACTGATTTTTTCTGCTGGCCTTGACCTGCAGATCCCAGCTTTTGCTGGCTCTGACAGCAACACTCAAACCCAACCTCTCAGCCTGGCTGGTAGCTGACTTTAGGTTTTACTTTTTTATTTTCCTGCTACTTTCTGCTGCCCTGCCGCAACCTAAAGCTTGCTCTGCTGCGCTCTCAGGCCCTTTCCTTCTGCTCCCACTGCTGGTTGAGCAAGAAACATCACTGGCTTCAAGTGATTCTTTTGGAAGGATAACAGGAGAATATTTGCTGCGAGCCTAAGAAACCACACTGTTCTCTTAAAAACCCCAAATCAGTGGAAATGTTGGGCTTTATCCACGTGTATTGAAAAACTACTGAAGCTGGGAGAGGTGCTGAAGGAGGGGGCTGTTTAATTCACCCCAGAGGAGCCGCCCCTCTCCCCAGTGATGTGAAATCACCACGTACCTTGACCCACGTTATGGTGGGCCGGGGGTCTCCCTGGGCAGCGCAGGAAATGGAAACGTCCTGGCCTGTCTCTGCCACCAGGTCTTGGGGGGGATGAAGGAACACCGGGATCACTGCGCAACACAGGGGGAAAAAAGTCATTGGGGCGAAAAATGCGTCACGGAAAATAGAGAAATCTGTGTGTAATAAATCATCTCAGCGTGGGAAAAGCAGAGCTGCTGCGCTTGCAAGGGCTCTGCAGAGGGGCAGCAGCTCGCCCTGTGCTCCCTGTCTAGCTACCAAGCTCTCTGGTCATGAATTTATGTAATTTATGTTCATTATTTTCTGCTCCTCTGCATCTCTACTCGGGGCAATTACACAGGAATGTGCTGCATCATTTAAAATCCTTAATTCAAAGGCTCTCTAGAAAAGATGCTCCAGCTGAAACAGGGATCATGACTTGCTTCAGGAATTATTGGATGAGGCTCTCTTGAAGTGTTAGTCAGGCCAGATTAAGTAATTATACTGATCTTGCTGGTCTTAAAACGTCCTGTGAGTTCTGTGCTTGAAGCTCCACTAATTTTATTCTTCTAGAGAGTTTCTTTCCCCCCAGTGTGTCATTAGTAAAACCCTGCCCTGTTTGTGAACAAGAAGGGAAGTTTGCTTATTTAGAAGAATAATTTACAAGGAAAAAAAAATAAAATTAGTCAAAAGCTTAAAAAAAAAAAAAAAGGGAAAAAAAAAAGAATTTAAGCTTTAATTAAGCAAAAGCATCCCTGTCCAACTTGTGTTTTACAGTGTCTTGCTTTTAGAAAACCTAAATTTAGTTTGAAGCTATGACCTGCTAGGGAATGTTTAAGACAAAAGTATCGAGAGCCAGACAAAATTTTAAAATTGAAAAAAAAAAAACCCATATATTAGTAAGAATTTAATTAATACTTGTTTGTTTGTTGCAAATTACCCAGTTTTTCCATTACCGGGGAGTTTTTCCCAGTGACAACTCCCAAACTGCACCGCCTTATCCCAACTTACAAACGTCGGGAAACTCGGGAAGCCTCTCCAACATTTCCCACCAGCTGACGGAGCCCTCGTGGGCAGAGACATCCGTTCCCAGGGGAGATCAACATCCCACCCCGTAGCAAAGGGGGGCAGCTCCCTGCCATAAAAACCACCCGGATTACAGCCACACCTCCGGCGGCGCCTCGTGCCCGGCTCACCTCGTGGCGTCACCGAGAGCTGCGCGGCGACGGTCCTGACGCCGATGGCGCTGACGGCGTGGCACTCGTACTGCCCGTGGTCGTGCAGGGCCACCCGCCCCAGCCGCAGGGTGCCCGTGGACAGGACGCTGTGCCGCCGGTCGCTGGGCAAGGGCCCGCCTGGGCGAACGAGCAGCTCGTTAATTCCCCGCGACGGCCCTCGTCCCATTGATGCCAAGACGGTTTTTTTTTTGCTTTTTGCGCGCTCTTCCTATCTCTTGGCGGCTCTGGAGGGTGCTGCTGTGTTGTTGTAGAGTTTCCTAACTCCAGCATTTTTGCTGTTGTATTCCTGAGGGCCAGCTCTGATCTTGCTTCTAACCAAGGATAAGACACCTTCCCAAGACACTTTCTCATGTGTTAGACATGAACACGTAGAAAGGGGGGAGGCTTCAGAAGGGGTTAAACCAAGAGGGGGAATTACTTCATTACCTGTGTTTCTTACTGGGGATTCTTGTCAATTATGCTAATTTGCTGAACTTATAAAACTGTGCTTGCCCTGTGTCACGTGTGCTTCAACACGTGTGCATTTTTAGCACATTTTCAGTGTGCAATTTGCCATAGTTGCACCTGGACACCTCCAATTAAGAACTTGTTTTTATATTACTTATATTAATATTCTCTCAAAAGTGGTTTGAGTTGTTTCTAGATTTTGAAGGAGGGGTCTGTGTGATAGTCACACATTTAATTTCCTTCCCAGCATCAATTGCCCTGAAATTCCACCTTTACACACTGAGTTGTCTGATCAGCTGGGAAGAGCTGGAACCATTTTCTTTCCTTCTAAGTATTTTCTTAGTGCAACCTGCAGATTTTTTGACCCTTGATGGATAGCAAATCCCTCTTCAAATTGTCCAAACTCTCTGTTTCATCAAATAAATGGGAACATTTGGCATTGCCTTTCTAAATTTGTTGGTCTAATTATTTTGGTTTAGAAACAGCTGTTTCAATATTTTCTCTGTTTCAGGAGAAAAGCTGAGAACTAAACTGCTTTAACAAACACAAAATTATCAAACTTTCTCAGGTTAGCAACTTTTTTTTAATATATATATATACTCAATTTTCCTCCATTTATTAATCCTTTATTTATTCATCCCAAATACCAAAACCCCACACTCTCAAAAGTGGCTTTGAGCTGAGCAATGATGCACCACTTCCTCTCCTCTTGTCTTGCTTTTAGCATGTGAAAGCAATGTAAAGCTTGGTTGATTTTTTTATTTATGGAGTGCTGAGTGCAAACCTGGTTAGAAAGCAGTTATGAACCTTACTTCTTGTCACTGTGCTCCTTTCCACGTGCCTAAGATGTATTTTCTGGGAATTGGAGGAAAACAGGTTAAAGGAGATGGAGAACATGCTGGCAGAGCAGAATTTCAGCTGGTCCTTCTTAGCTCTGCGTCAGGGCCATTGCTGTGGAAGCTGGAACACAATACCCACAAAATCTCCACAGCCCTAAACCATTAATTATGGCTTGTGAAGCATAAGGAAAAGCTGGAGGACCTCTGGGCCAAGCATTACTGGCTTCTGTCCCAGAAAGTGTTGGATGAGATCAGTTCAGTGGAGCCAGCATTAACAATTATTTGAGACTTTAGAAGTTCACCACCACCTGTTGTCCCAAAATCCTTTTTCCTAAGCTAAGAGAAAACTCTGAGGTGTGCCAGTGAATGGTGCCCTTCTGCAACGTGCTCCCCAAGGGCAGCAGATCAAGGACAATGACACGGAGCTGGCACATGGTGGTAGTGCAAAAGGAAGTGGTGGAATCATCATCCCCAGAAGTGTTAAAAAAAAAAAAAGTGTAGATTTGGCATTTAGGGGCACGGTTTAGTGGTGAGCAGGGCAGTGTTGGGGTAAAGGTTGGAATTAATGATATTAGAGGTCTTTTCCCACTCAAACAGTTCTGAGATTGATATCCACTGACCTGGAGTCAGTGATCTACAACACACCTCCTAGTGGGACTGGGTCTGTGCTGGTCACAGTTTGTCCTGTGCCACCACTGTAAGGCACCCTGGGCCAGCAGCTCCGCTGTTCCCACCCACACCCTGTGGATGATGGCATGGGAGAGAGAAACCACGAGTCAAGAGAGGCAGTACCTGCCCTCGTCCAGGTAATCACTGGGGGAGGGTGACCCTCAGCAGAGCAGGGGAAGTCCACGCTTTGTCCCTCGGTGACAGTCTGATCGGTGGGAATGACGAGAAACCTGGGAGAATCTGGAAGGGAAAGCAATGGCTGAGCAGCAGGAAACACTCGGGCAGCAAACTCAGGGAGTTCATGGGAGCAGAACCAGTCACAAGACTCAAATTCACTCCGCTGACCAAACAGTGTGTCCCAGAAATGCCACAGAATCTCCACAGTATCAGCCTGGGAGCCCTCACCTTGCACGATGATCCTTGCTGTGGCCTGGATGGATCCCTCGGAGTTGCTGGCATTGCAGTTGTACTGCCCCTGGTCCGAGAAGGTGACGTTCTGAATGAAGAGTCCCCCAGAGCTGGTGATGGTGAAACGGGAATCCTGTGGCAAAGGAGAGCCCGTGCCAAGGGTCCAGCTGATGCGAGGGTGGGGGTGCCCAGAGACCCCACACTCCAGGGTGACACTTTCTCCAATCAGTACTTCAGTGTTCTGTGGTTGGATCACAAAAGTGGGCTTGGCTGGAAGGAAAGGAGAGCTTTAGGAACCAGCTCTGCTGCCTGCTCACTGATGGGCAGAAGCTGCTTGAACTCCTCTGCAAGCCTGCAACCCACCCTGGCTCTTCCCTGACACCCAAATCCTCACTGTGAGCAATGCCCCCAGCATCTTCCAAACACCTCCTCACACCCACACACTCAGTGCTGGAGCTTCCCCACACCCGTGTCCCACTCACCCTTGTGCTGCAGAATTCATCCCAGATTTCAGACTCCCTCCCCAGCCCCAAATTGCCTTCAATCCTTGAGTGTCCCTCTTCCCTCTCCACTGGGAACCCCTTAAGCTTGGGCTTTGGCTGTCACCACTCTCTCCCGCAGCATACCAAGACCATCTTAGCACATACGAAGCTGGGACTGACTGTGATTTAGCTCCGCTCCCATCCCCAACCCCAGCCGGGGCGTAAAGGGGTGCACAAAGCTCAATTACACGGGGTGCCAGAATAGCGCAGCACGACCTCCTGCGTCTTGACCTCCCCAGCAATGTTCTTGGCCATGCACTGGTAGACGCCTTTGTCCGACTCCTTGGTGTTCTGGATCATCAAGGTACCATCTTGCAACAGGTTCAGGCGGTCGTCATCTTCCATGTCTATCTTATTACTGAAAAAACAACCACAAACAGGCAAAAAATGAAGGGAATAAAGACTGCTGGTTCCCCCTGGGGGGATCTGGGGGCTTTGCATTGCAGTAAGTTGGGGTTTCTTGGAGCTATTCTGAGACTTCATGAAATTTGCAGCGAGAGTTCTGATTCACAGTGCTGAACTGCAGCTCCAGCTCTGATTTGCTCCCTGGGTGAGCTGCTCTTTTTCTCCCCACTGATTACACAGGACATTTACAGCCCATCAGGAGAGCACTCTGTTCCCATGTCACAGCATCGCTGCCATTCTCAGGGCGTCCTGGCCAGGAAAGCCTGTTCTCCTTGCTCACTAAGAGCAAATTTAACAATGAATTAATGCTGTTCTCGTGTGCAGCCATTGCTATTCAAGGCTCAAAGGCCTCAGAGGAGCAAAAAGCTCTGAGAAGTCACCATGGGACCCCAACACAGATTGGACTTCAACCCATCCCAGAGCTGTGAAACCTCTCCCTTCTTTCTGCAATGACCTGCGACCCCTGGATCCCAGCCCGTGGCATAAGGTCCCAGTGCTGCATCCCATTTGTCCTAGCACGAAGGAATCTTGGACGGCTGCAGATGATGGAAAGGGAAGAAGGGACCTCTCTCCCCCTAGGACAAAGGCTGAACCCACTATGCAATCTAATCTGCTTGCTGGGCATTTATTTAATTCCCCTGGTGTCTCCTCACTCCAGCCATATCTCGTTTGTTGAACATTTATTATCATTACCCTTCTTACATTGCTGTCTTTGGGAGCCTGCCAGCGTTTCCCTAACAAAACCTTCCTTCCAAAGGGACTTAACTCAGCCGTAAACTTTTGCTCTGGGCTGAAACTCTGCCTGGTGGGGGGTTTGCTGAAGAAGCACACATTGATCATTTTTTATTAATAACTGAACCCTTCTCAGGCTTCACCAGACAAGAAGCTCATAAAGCAGCTTCACTTCCACAGTGGGCACCAAATATTTTATTGTGTAGAATTTCCCAGAACACTCTGGCATCTAGCACAAAACCTACACATGAATTTGCAAATTCTGTTCTTCAGTGGAGCACGGAAATTTTTCCGTTTGGAAAGAAGCCTCATACCTTGCACGATCAGCCTTTAGTGAGAAGCATTTCAGCAGTTAACAAATGGCAAGCGTGGTGGCTGAGAGCAACATGAAACACTAATTTTTTTTTTTCCAGATCAAAAGACAATTGGTTTCAGCCTGCAGATTATGTTTATAGGAAAGTTATAAGCTCTCGGAATCCATCACAAACACAGATGAAATATTTCAAATGCAGATGAAAACACCACTTGGATTATGTGGTCACCAGAGAATGCTGTTAAAAGGAAGGTAAATATAACCCATGAAATAATCTTTTTTTTTTTTTTTTTTTTTTTTTTTTTTTTTTTTTTTTTTTTTTTTTAATGTTGGGTGAAACAACTTTTGTAATTACAGGCAGGCACTGAAGAGCTCAGTGCTTGAAAACCTTTGCCACCCCAGGGCTCCTTGCACGTAACTTACTTGTTGTGCAGCCAAATAATGGCCGGCTTTGGGTTGCCTTCTGCCCTGCAGGTGAAATAAACTGTGTTTCCCAAGAGCACATCGACGTCGTGGGGTTCTGAGGTTATTCGAGGCCTCTCTGCAAAACACCATTTGAACACAACCCAGTCCAAAGCAGCACAAAGCTACCTGTGCAGCCCAGCTGCACACAGCACCCACCCTGCAGTGCCCCAACAAACAGGCACCAGGCACAGCCCCAGGCACAGCAGCATCCGCCCAGAGGCACCCCAAAGCCCCTAACACCTGCAAATATCATGGGGGAATAGCAGCATGCACCTGTAAAGGCCCTGGGGAACTGTTGCTGTTCCCATTCCCAGTATGCTGGGCAGTGGATCAGTTCCCACAGAGCTGACTGTACAGTGGTTCATCACAGAGCTGGTCTCTGCCTCCCCCCAAAGAAGGAAAGAAGTCAGTAGCATCCTCACTTGAGTGGTTTTTCTGCCCTTGGCAGCCTGCGGCTTCCTGCTCCACCTGAACACAGAGCCAGCTCCCTGCAAACCACACCACTTCCTTCCCAACAGGATTTCATTCATTATGGCCCTAATTCATCATCCTATCCCTGTCCAGCCAAGACTTTCACTGTGTGCTTCACTTGGAGATGCACTCAAGCACCAAGCAAGTCAAACATGGAAAGGATGTGCTAAAACAGGGAGGAATTTAGGGACAAGCTGCAGAGTACTTCATCTCGATTCAGCAAAAATCTTATCCATTTCACAATCTGCATGCTCACCAGCAATCCAGTAAAACCAGCTGGATTATTCCTAAAACTGAGAACCTCTCACCTCCTCCAGTGGAAGGTCAGTGTCCTCACTCCTCAGACCACAAGTAAATGGCGCAGAAAAAATCCCCAATGGCAAACCCAGCAGAGCCCAAACCCAGCACAGCCCAAACCCAGCACAGCCCAAACCCAGCAGAGCCCAAACCCAGCACATCCCCACAGTACAAAATGCTGACCTGGGGCAGATTTGCCCCTGTGGCTCACAGCTGCTCTGAGCTGTGGGTTAATGGTACCAGCAGCTTTCAGACTGACTCAAATATCAGCCGCCCGCATGGGGAGAGCTCTGTATCATTTGTCTTCCCAGATGGCACACCACCAAATGCCAGCAAAATCTTCCCACCAGGTGCTCTGGCTAATTTGACAGACAGCCCACTGTGTTTCCATGCCTAAACCAGAACAAATTTGCACTAACAGCTGTACTGTGGCACTGGGAGTGTGTTGGGGACACCTTGTTGTGTGGCACAGCCACTCCATGTGTCCCCAGCTGCTTTCCCTAGGCCCTTCTTATCCCCCACTCCCTGGAGGTCACAGATCCATTTGTGCCAACTCAACTTTTTGCATGGCTGTGCCTTAAATTAAGCTGTGAAATGGTCAGAATTAAAAAAAAAAAAAAAATTAAAAAAACAAAAAAAATCTTAAGAGAAAAGCTGAATTCAATGGAGAGCTCTTCAAAATCCAGCTGAGCTCACACATTTGGCTCGCAGCAGGGCCATGCACAGCTGGACTGGCATATCCAGGAGGGATGCTAACAGCCAGCCCATGTGGGTGGGAATTTCTCAAACCGACTCTGCCAGCAGCAAAGCACCACGGAACTACAGCCAATGTTTGTGCCAACCTCCACTTAAAAATCAGAGTTATGTCTTACCTCCACTTAAAAATCAGAGATTTGTCTTTTGCTATATGAAATAACTAATTTTAGGATTTTTTCAGAACAAAAACTAATTTAAAATTATGAATTTAAAGAATACCAGGCTTACAAAAGCCATTGGTTACTCCACAGTCAAACACAGCATTCAGCTCCGTATCTACTGTGCTCTCCCTCAGGTTTCCAGGTGTGTTTCCAGCCACTGCGGCTCTCTCGGTGCTTCCCTTCTGTTCAGCCTAATGTGGGGAATTTCCTCTGCTTCCTCACGGTTGCAGCAGATCCTTTACCACCCATACTCCACCCTAAAAGCCAAGACAACAGCCACCAGCCAAAACAGAGCCGCCTCCAACACCTCTGGGGATGTCAGCTTCCTCCCGCAGCCCCACTGGGATTTTCCCATTCCAGCAGTGAAGGAGGGAGAAATCAGGATGCCAGCAGAGGGAAGAGGGAGGAAAAGGGCTGGAGGAAGCAATTCCCAGACCAGCACCCAGCTCCAGGGGCTGGGGGTGGCGGCTGGAGGGGTTTGATGGAGGGGCTCACCGCAGTTGAACTCCTGGGCGGTGAGGGTGACGATGGAGCGGCCGTGCAGGGCGCGCGGAGCCTCGCAGGTGGCTGCGGTCTGGATGCTGCCCTGCTCCGCGTACCTCTTCAGCAGCTCTGCCAGCCACAGCAGGTCACAGTCACAGAGCAGGGAGTTGGAGTCCAGCCGCCTGCAACAGCCAGGGAAAGGCGGCTGAGCTCAGCCTGAGGCTGCTGCGCTGCCTCCTTCCCCAGGGAGGGGAGCGGCCCGCCGGATCGAGGGGCGTCTTGGGTGGTTTGCCCTGCATTTGGTTGTATCCCAAGTGAAAATCTGAGATATCTCATTGCCACAATGGCTAACTAGGATGCTTAACCATTTAGGAAGATTTAATTCGAAAACTACCATCAAGCATTCCCGTTTCAGATAGAAATGATTCGGTTAAACTGGATTGTGCAGTTTTGGACTGCTGGAGGCACGGAAATATTGGGCTTTACCCTGGGATGGAGATTTCAACCTTCACCAAATTCCGTAAGAACTGCCTCTGTTACAGCTTTTCTCTTTTAGCTCCAAGAAAACCTCCCCCTTTATTTATGTGCGGATGGGATCAGACCCTTTCTGTAACCAGCTGTGAGGTGTTGCAGCATTTCTGCACAACTGGAAGAATTTTATTGCTGCAACACAAGCCTGAACCACAGCAAATGGAGCTCCAGTGGCCTCCCAGTGCCCCCAGCCTCTTCCCCGCACTGACCTCATTCCTAGTGCTATCCATGAGGATAAATAAGGGCTACAGGGGGATTAGTTTGTGCCTCCTTCCCCACTGACAGTTTTACAGTCGATGGGCCTGGGCCATTGTGACCGTTTTCAAAACCAGCACAGCCATCCAAAAGAACAAACAAAAAACACCAAAAAACGTGGAAGAAAAACCTAACACTTTCAGGGTCACATATTTGAGAATGTGAGCTCTCACACAGGGCCATGAGCGAGTATTTTATGGACACCCCAGCTTTTTCTCTGGCACCCACAGAGAGCATTTCACAAGATTTTCCCTGTTAAAGAGAAGTGAAGCATTTTACCTGCTTGCAGAAATCACTGGGGGCTACAGTGAGAAATACATTATTTTATTGTACTTGAAAATCACAGCAGAACGCCAAAATTCTTTACCTTTTGCATTTTTTTTCCCTCCCAAACACATAATAGAACTTATTTCCAGAGGTCATAAAACCAGAGCAAGAAGAAGTAAGCTTAAGAGACAGACAGGTTATATGGGAATGGCACCCTGGGGAGCTCCTGCATGGAAAGAGAATCATTCCCCTTGGCACCTCTGTGACTAATTTCATTCTAGAAAACAAGACTTTTCTTTTATGATTTTTCTTTCCATGTTAGATAGTGATCTACAGACATGCTCAAGGTCATAGCCGTGACCTGGACTTTCTACATTTTTCAAGGATGTTTTATGGGTTCAAACTGTTGTGAAGACTTTCCAGGAACGTTCATTCCTGTGGCATTATTAAGCTGTAAGCTGATTATAATTAGACACTTAGCATAAAGAAACTTCTAACTGCTTAAATAAGCTTTCAGGTCCAATCAAAACTGTTTTATAAACTTAGCAGTGGCCTTAGAAGTGCAGCAACTAAAAGCTTTGCCAACCAGGCACATTCTTCCTGATGTCCTGCCCATCTGATTGAAGATAAACAAGTCCTCTTTGCAGGCATTGTTTTTTACTTACAGCCGTTTGAGGGATTCCAGTTGAGAGAATGTCCCTGGATGAATCCTGGAAATCTTGTTGTTGTGCAAGAATCTGCAGTGGAAGAAGCCGTGCCAAAACATTATTCAGTATTTGCACTGCGAGGATGATAACACCCCAGGTCACAACTCAGTTTAAATGCAAGGGCTGCTCATCAAAATGGAGCTCAGCTTTTAAATTCCGTGTTTGTTTCCATGAGCTGGAGGGATTTCATCCCTCGGTGGGTGTGATGTAATATGCCAAAGCAGAGAGTGGGTGTGGGCTGGAAACAGTGACTCAGGATGTGATGGAACAGGTTGAAACTGGACCCTTCCAATTTCTCAGCAAAGGGAGGAGAAAGGGCACAAAATCTCCTCAGACTGGACCCACCCTCTGTTTTCTGGGCCTGGGTCAGCTCCAGTTTAGA
Source organism: Hirundo rustica (assembly GCF_015227805.2). Classification (NCBI taxonomy): domain Eukaryota; kingdom Metazoa; phylum Chordata; class Aves; order Passeriformes; family Hirundinidae; genus Hirundo; species Hirundo rustica. The sequence goes on from NC_053465.1 coordinate 6,229,141, forward strand.
AGGGACCTTTTCCTTCTCCTTGTGACAATTTCGCAAGGGCAGCCACTGGCATTAGACATCTCCTGCCTCAGACTCCATGTAGTTATTAACCCAAATTCATGAGCAAATCTAATTCAGACGACAGTCACCTAAACTGGGCTTATCTCTGAACAAAGCTGAGGCAAATTCTCACTTCCAGAATCTTAGCACACGCATTAAACTCCCCAGTTCCTAGGGAGAAACCCTGATTGTGCTAAAATGCATCATCTTAGTGGGGGCCAAGAGGGGATAATTAACTCCCCATTCCCACAATGGTGGGGGAATTCACTTGTGTTTGTTACATCTAAAACTCAGAAGGGACCACTGATAAAAGAGATGAAGCAGTTTTAGTAGGCGGTGGAGCAGGAGAGAACAAAAGCAGCACGGCTCGAGTGCAAATGTCTGCGCACACACGTGTGCACCAGAGCTCAGCCTGGTTGCCCAGCTTGGAGGCTGAAAAACCTTCCTTTAAAATTTAAATCCATAATTTTTGTTGGATCCAATACAGTGACTGAGATCAGCCATGTACTGATCCAGGTCTGAATTTTCCTAAGGGTGTGGGATCCCGTAATTTTATTTCTTTGGCATGTATGGATATAGGGCACATTTCCACACAAACTCTGCTGGTTTCTCCATGGAGTGGGAACCACACATGGACTGTCGTGCTGGTGGCTCCATTCCTGCTAGAAGCAATCCTGGGGAGCAGGAGACTCCATTTCCTTACTGCTTTCTAGAAGGATGTGTGTTTTTCTTGTTAGACTTTCTTCTGAATTTATCCCTTTTCCACCCCCATTTTTTTTGCTCACTCTGCCCAGCAGTGACTAACGTTGCTGACCTTATGCTCAGAGTAAAATTTCTCTTGGCTTGACCAGCTGTAGGACTTTCTGTAGATTTAATTCTATTTAGGTGGAAACCTGAACACAACAGAAAGTGGGAAATTCCCTTCACATCCTCAGTCACCCTCCTACTCGTCAATTATGTAAAATCTCTTTATTTAAATAAGTTTCTGCTTGCATTTTGGAGATAGCACTCCATGCTACCAAAGCTGCTACTCTAAATAAAGGGGTTTTCCCCCCTTCTCCTCACCCTCTTAGTCCCAAGAAATATCCCATTTTTACTCACAGCCTTTCAAGTTTAGGCAGGTCACTAAAAGTTTCCAGCTCCAGGCTTTCCAGGTTGTTGAAATGCAGGTACCTGTGACACGGAAATCACACAGAAATCACACACACATTGCAATTTAAGAGACAGGAGATCCTCCCAGATCAATCCACCAGCGCCCACTCATCTCAGGGCAGGTGTTGAGCAGCCAGAACCCATGCTAATGTCTCCAGTTCCACATGCAAACACAGCAGCCAACATGGCTTTTCTGCTAATACAGACTAATATTTTTAGTTCCACTAAAATCCAAAGTGTGACCTGCCTCTCCAAGGCCTAGGTGCCTGTACCAGGTCACCCCTTGCCATCAAGAGAAGGAATGTGGTGCCTGCAGAGCAGCTCACCACAGTACCCGAGCCTCCCCGTTGCCATGCGCTGTGACATTCACCAGCACGACTGACACATTCCTGGCATTTAGATGGATTTTTGTACAGCCCCCAAACTGCCTAAACTGCTCCCCTTTATTTTACACAGGCATAAATTTCACAGCAGACACAGATTAATCACAGCTCTACAAACGCTCATTCTGCTGTTGTAGCTGACTGCGTGGAGAAATAATTGCCTAAGCCTCCACATGGCTGTTTGATTTGTAATGGAAGGATTCATGATAAATGGTCCAGTATCAGAGCACAAACTGGGAGAGGGTGACTCAGATTCTGCACTGGAGGGTCACAGTGGGGAGGACAGGGACGTGCTCTAATCAGTCTCAGATGTCTGCTGAGGCTGCTTTGGACCTTGAGGAAAGCATCTGATCCTGCCCATCAATCGGGTTCTACTTTTTCTTGAAAAGCTGGCTTGTGGGGGACAGGAAAATGGGGCAGGATTTGAGCAAAGCTATTTCTTCTGGAGCTGAGCCTGCCTGGGATTGAAAACAGATGGGACTTTCAGAGGGTTGTTTGTTGGTTTTGTGGGTTTGCTGGTTTTGTTTTTTTTTTTTTCTTTTATTCGTGACATCAAGTCTGGAATGCTCACTGCTGAAATATCCCTGTGGGCAGCATCGGCCCTCTAAGCTCAGCTCAGAGCCAGTTTCAGCTTCCTAAATTTTCTCCCAGGCATCCTTGCTGAGCTGGCTGATGAAAAACCACATTGCACACAAGCTTGGTGGCACACCTATTGTTAGAATTGCCTGAAACTTCCAATTACGCTCAGTCCTCTTGTGCTGTCAACCTGGAGAGCAAGCTGGATCCTATTCCTTTTACAGTAAAATCCTTGGTTACATTCCAGCCCTATAAATGCTGTGGCTGGGAAAAATTCAGAAATTAGACCAGTTTCACCTTTGGTCTCTGTTCTCCAATGATACAAGGAATTCCTGTATTTCAACTATTTAGGAAGAATAAATAATTAGGAAGAAATTCTTCCCTGAGAGGGTGCTGAGGCCCTGGCACAGGGTGCGCAGAGAAGATGTGGCTGCCCCATCCCTGGAACTATCCAAAGCCAGGTTGGACAGGGTTGGAGCAACCTGGGATAGTGGAAGGTGTCCCTGCCATGGCAGGGGGGTGGAATAAAATGAGCTCTAAGATCCCTTCCAAGCCAGACCATTCCACACATCTATGATTCAAATATCCAAGCTCATGCTCTCTCCAAGTAAGAAAAATCCAGTCCCAGTTTAGGAAGGCACTTCAGAAGAGTCAGACCTCAGTCTGTCCATCTCACCTCGAGAGTGGTGCATCGAGAGTGAAAAAACAAAACTCCTTTGAATAAACAGCAGGGTTTTGCCATACACAGAAGGGGAGAAAATGGGGGCTGCTGGAGTGTCACTGTGATGGAAAACACACGAGGCTCCCTCCACCCCAGATTCAGCACGGAGTGCCACGCAGCTGAGGGAAGGTCATCACTGTGCTTGTTTGGATCCATCATCTTCCCCCTCTGGAATTTCCAGATGCTTTGCAGCATTGGAGCACCACCATCCTGGTAGGTCCCAGGAGTACTCGGCTGCCCCAGCTCTCAGCTTGCACTTCATCCATTCACTCCCAGCAGAGCTTTGGGTGGGAGAGAAACTCAACCAGCGCCCTCAGTTTCAGTAAAGGACCAGATCTGATCCTCTGCTCAAGGGATCCCCAGACACAAACCCAGCAGAGCAGCTGCCTTCTGCTTCCAGCAGACCCCTCTCTCTTCCATCATAAGGTCCTTGGAAATAAAGGCCATCAGAAGCACAGCTGGGCTCTTCCGATGCTCCAGAGGTTTGGGAGCAGGAGAAAACATATGGAACACCAGTAGGATGAGATCTCAGCACTAACTAACCAAAACCAACACTCAGAACAGCTGTTTCCAAATGAACCCAGTGTAGTCTGGCAAATGTGGATGATAAAAGAGCAGAAGCTTCATCCTACCCCTCACTAAGTGCCTGCTGCTCTCCAAGCCTGGGAACACAGCATGCAAACCTGGCTCATCTGTACTTACAGCTGCTCCAGGGAACGGAGCCCGTGGAAGGCATGTTGCTGGATGCTCTGAATTTCGTTTTTATAAAGGTAGCTTTCAAAAGGAGAGAAAGGAGACAGCATTAGGCCAACTGACCAGCAGTTGTGTTCTAAAAAGTCACAGGAAACAGCAATGACCCTCAACCCACAGCAGAACTTGCTGCCAGGATTGAAGGGCAATGTTTTATACCTCTGACACTGAACTCCAAACACACACATTTCGACTATGAAATACTGAATATTGAAATGTTGAAAGTGGGTTGTTAGATTTTAAAGAGGTTAAGAAATTACTGAGCTACCAACTCACAGGTATTTCAGGTTCTCCAGATCTTCAAAGGATCTTCTCACGATTTGTTTTATCTGGTTATTGTTCAGCAGCCTGTTCAAATCAAGAAAGAAAAACACTGGTGAAGTCAGCACGTGTGAGATTTGTGGCATTTCTGCTCTTGCATGCCCGCTGAAAAATTCTGAGTCCAGGCGTCACAGAATTTAAGATTTAGTGGGGTTAGCAAGTTGAAATTTGGGTGCTCACACCAGCCAAGGCAGTGAAAAGGTTTCTCATCCAAGGGGGCCAAATACTTCCAATACCGCAGTTCAAAGTATTTTCCTTACCTTTTGGCACAGTTCTCACCCTAAAGTGGCAATTTTTCCAGGAAAGGGATGAGTGGATGGGAGACAGGCAGAAAGAAGCAGTGAGGAGTGAGATACTAAATCATTGCTGCCACTCTTGTACCACCACAGTGGGTTTTGGAGGTGCCTGGTTGTGTTCAGTGAGCGAGCAGAGTGAGAGCCAGTTTTTAAAAGTACAAATGCAGTTTAAAATGTCAGTTCCCCGTGGAGTTATAGGAGCCATGAAATACTAATAGCTTTGCTCTAATCACTTTGTAACTGATACCCACAAATGAGAAAGAAATAAATTCAACTCTGACTCCTGAGGCTGCTCAGAGAAAACCTCTTTCGATCTCAGGAGCCTTCTGCCAGATTTTAACCCAAAACCTCTGGACCACCTGGCACTGGAGAGCCGTGTGTGACTTGTGTGTGCAGTTGCCATGACTGTGAGTGCAATCGATGGCTGGTGCCAGTGACCAGAAACAGCCCAGCTCTGCAAGAGCCGCGCTGTGCAGCAGCGTGACCACACAGCTGAGCCCTGCAGAGCTCTCCTGCAGCCCCTGCCAAGCCCAACACCGAGAAAACACAATAAATCACTTATAAATAGCTCCCTAACACACAAAGTTTAGCTATTCTTCGTGGCTGCGGTGTCCCACTGATGTTCAGGTCTGGCAAAGCTCAGAGCTGGTGGAGCTTTTACAGCTGAACAGCCCAGAGCAAGCGTTTCACCAGCCACCACTAATTTTTAAAATTCCTAAATGGGGTTGTGGGCAGAGAGGGAATCTGTGACTGTGTACTGCAAAGATTTATTTTTCAGGTGTTGTAGGAAAAACATCAATTCCCCATGCAAGCAGCTGGACCTTACTACACTGGGTCACATTCACCACATGCACTGCATGTGCACTTTACAAGTTGATTTTTGCCATAGCTCTGCTCCCCAGGAACGATCTGCCACCAGGCAGCAGGTGAGAGGACAGTTCAGCACTGTCCCAGCAGTAAAACCCAATCTTCTGCCCCTCTTTTCTGGAGAAAAAAGAGCAGCCAGCTTCTGTCATTACAAGCCAAGGTCTTTTCCTGGCCACAGTTTGTGTAGGTAAAGGATGGAGAGAAAAGACAAAGAGGTGGGGAGAAATGGTTAAAAACTTGTGGGAAAAGAAGATGAAGGTAAAATCAAACACCTCAAGGATGACAGAAGAGATAAAAGATGACAGAAGAGATAAAAGATGTCAGAAGCACGCAGGTGTGATGGCAGCTTCGCAAGTTCCCTCCAGGCACCTGAGCCACACCAGCTTTCCACCAGATTTTTCTCAGGTAGAGAATTACACTGAGTCACAAAAAAACCCAAAAAAATGCATGTGAGAAACTGAGGAGCAAACAACTTTGGGAGTCAGGTAATGAGGGGCTGAGAAAAAACTCCTTATCCTGGATTTGACTTTCCTCCCTGGATTAGCTGCCCTGATACCACAGGTGTGGGTGCCACTGCCAGACTGCACATGCCAGGCTGGGCACAGGGTTGAGGCAGAGAAAGCTGGAGAGCTCCTGCACAGCTGGAAGCAATGGCTCCATGCACACAGCTGAGGTCAAACAGCCGGGGCTCATTCACAGGGATGCAAAAGTGACGTCAACTCCTTGGAACACACGATCCCTCTTTGACAGCCAGCTATGCTGAGTGGAAATACAGCCCCTGAGCATCAACCCAAAAGTTTATTTGATGACCGAACACCCAAGGGCTGGAAATAACTGTCTGAGAGCAGTGTGGGAGAGGACTTTTGTCTTTTGCCCGCAGGACAAAGACAACACAGCCAGCGCTTCCCTCCCTGCCCCTATCAGCTTTCGTCTCCGGCCAGAGCAGGACCAAGGCAGCTCCTTCTCTGCTGGCTGACCCTTGGCCCCGCTTCTGAGCACACAGTGGGCTGACCCATGTCACTCCCGTGGATGTGAGTGCTGTCACACGACTGGCATTGGCCATTTTCCCCCCAGGGGACAGGTGACAGTGACCAGGTGAGCAGGGTCACGCCAACAGCCTGAGCGGCCCCAGGCAGCAGCACGGTCTGGAGCCCTTCGCTGGTTATTATCTTTAATGCTCAGAGTTCAGACCGGGACTGATCTCCGCTGGGATTTCAAATTGCATCATGTTGTCTGGCTGTGTTTTGGGCCTATTTAAAAGCATTATCCCAGTCTGTTTTGTTGTCTTGGCTATTTTGTACAGTTCGAGGGAGTGTAACCACTGACCCAGCCAAATAAGATGAATCCTGGAAGTTCAGATGGCAAGCAGCACACAGGGCTCTTATCTCATCGTCTGACACTTAAGAATTTGTTCATTGCCTGATTTAAGAATAAAAAGTGCATGGAAGAAGCCATCTCTGCTTCCTGTCTCAGGATTCCCCATTGTTATGGAAGGATAAGTCCTGGAAAACATTGGAAAGTGAGATAATGATGAAGTCCATAATAGCACACTTATTCCAAAATGCTGCTTTCAGAGAAATCCATGGACAAGGCAGCACATCTGGCTCCTAGAAAGACTCTGGATGGCTCCTGCACAGCTGTCTCCTCCTTGACTCCTGTGCAATTCACCCAGGCAGAGAAGTGTGCAAAATCCTGGCATGGCCTGGCTATCAGTCCCAGCTGCCATCCATGGCAAAAATCCCCAAATTCCTGCTGCCCTTAGAGGGCTGAAAGCTGAGATCCCAGATTTGCTGGGAATAAATGCACTTGGCAGACAGAGGCTGGGAAGATCATTACAACTGCATTATCTTAAGCACATCATCTCTAGGAAACCAGGCTAAATTAACAGCATCAGCAGCACGTTTCCTAGCAATAGGGTGGGGCATTCCCCTTCATGCTCCATGAACTGGGCTCCCCATGAGCAGGAGAACTCAGTCACATAGGTTTTATTCCTGCAAAACTCTTCTGGGACGTTCGTGATATACAAGTGCTGTGAGATCTGGCCCAGATTCACTAAGAGAATATTTAAATTCAGTTTCCTCTAAATTTTATATCCTGACTGCCTCTCCTTTCTCCTTCCCCACCCTCTCTCCAAGTTGCCAGGCACAAGCTTAAGTTGCATTAAATGAGTGGTTTTCTGTTTTGAAGAATGTATTAAATGATGTGACAGGACAGAATTCAGACTCAAACCATGTTCTCTTTCCTCTTTTCATTTGACAAACCACATGCTACAGTCATTGTGACAAAAGAGCTATATTTTTCCTCACGCCAGTAATAGAAATCATCATGTAGTGTATTTAGAGGGGGAGAAAAAGTGAGTTTTATGTTCAACCACACATTCCCCCATGTTGACAGAATGATCTGGAATAGCCATTTCCCATATTTAAGGGAGAAAATTTCATTCTGAGATCCAAGCAGGCTGTGACATCCCTTCCTTGCTGGCAGGAACACATTCTCTCAGGAGTTACTAGAGGGTAAAAGACAGAAATTCCACGTTACTGCTCTGTCCACCCTGAGACTCTCCACCAGCAGCACATAAAGCAGAGCTGCAGGGCTCAGCAGAAGGGGTTTGCTCTCACCTGAACAGAAAGAGAAACACGATGTGAGCAGTGACAGGGCAAAGGGCCAGACAGGGGCACAAGCAGGGGGTCTCCACAGAGTCCCTGCTCTCCAGGGTGCTCTTTCCTCAGGAAGAACAAAATACACACTGGGGATGTTAAGCTTTGGTCCCTGGGTTGGACATTTCTGGGGATGGTGCTGGAGAGACCCAAGGAGCAGAGACTCTTTGGCTGTGGTTTGAAAACACAGCAGTGAACCGAAAGGGTTAACGGGGCAGCGCTGGCTCCTGTGGGAACGTGCAAGGAGAAGGGCTGTCACCCCTCACAGGGGTGGCATCATCCATCCCCACCCAAAAATGACCTAAAGGAGCAAAAACTGCAAAGCAGTGAGAGTCTGTGCCTCACCAAGAGCTCACAGCGTTTCCTCGGTCTCCCACAGCCCAGCACCTGCTCAGAGCTAAGGCTGGCTTCAGCTCTGCAGCAAGTGATGGCAAACTGCAGCAAAACAGCTGTCCTGGAGCTGGGGGGGTTGTGGATGGCATATGAGGGGTTTCCTTGCCTCACTTTCCCTGCTACCCTTTATTATTATTATTATTATTATTATTATTATTATTATTATTATTATTATTATTATTTTTGTAGCAAAGGAACATATTAAGAGTTTCAAACTGCACAGATGGGAACAGAGCAGAGCCAGTAGGAGGGGATGAGGAAATCTTGCATCTCTTTGAGATGTTCAGCCCAAGAGAACTTCTCCACCTGCACACAGCCAGCAGGGAAGTCCCCAGTGGTGCAGGATTTAGGATAACTGCTCATTACCTGTGGTGCTGTTACCAGGAGTCCCCAGCTGGAAGCAAACAGTGGCTGTGACCCTCCCACAAACAGGGCTCCTGTTTTTAATGCCAAAGTAGTGCTCTGTGATTTATCAGATGTCCCACAGCAGAGGAAAGCAGAGAGGAGCCAGGGGAGGGTTTGAACTGTTGAAGAGCCCCACTGGACATCCACTCAGGCTCCACTCCTGTCAGGCTGTTAACCCATTTCCCTGCATCCAGCACAGGCTACAAAGGTTTCCTTTTCAGGGTGGTTTATAAACTGTCAAACTTGGACACAGAACAGCCACCCTGCCCTAAAGGAGATGGAGAACAGAAGCTTCACCAGAATCTGTTGCTCTTCCTCTACCATTAGTGGAAAAAAACTCCTTTAAAAAAACATTTATTTGCTTATGGAAGATTTATTTAAATTCAATGGCAGAAAGCTGCAAGCTCAGAACTCTGCACATGGAACCTGAGCTATTCTATCCTCCAAACCTCACACTCCAAAGTTTCTGGACAAAATTTCCCAGGAAGTCTCTCAGGGCTTTTAAAGGATTTATTCCCTTTATCACTTGAAAAGCTAAGTCCTTCAGGCAAAGTTTACCATCTAGAGAAACATCAGCAAATTCTTCAGCTCTTGTCAGTTTCGATGTGGGAATTGGACAAACCAGAGTTCCTGGAGAGAAATTTGCTTCAGGAGAGCCAGGCTGTTATCAAGCTCCTCAGCCGTGGGAGTTAACTACTGCAAGTGTGAGAATAACTGAGTGCTCCAGTCTGAGGGCCAGACCAGGAAACACAGCTAAGCACAAGTGTAGTATTTAAATGAAAAGGTTTCCTTGGCAAATCAGGTTGATTTTCAGAACCCAAGCGTAAAAATGCAGCATTTTGTTAGAGCAGTGTTTCACCCGGTCCAGTGTTCCAGCTCTGACAAAGGCCACAGGATATTTTTTAGGGAAAGCAGGAGTGTCTGCCCACCACCTGTGGAAACACGTTGTTCTTACCTCCCTGGCATCCCAAACCATGAGGTCAGGAATGCCAGGGGGCACATTCCTGCCTATTCCCTCTAGCATCTGCTCATGGGCTTGCTGTTCTTGAGGTCTCTGTCCAGGAGAGCGTGGAAACAGAAAGGAAAAAGAACTGGAGGAATTCACGGAGCACAAACAGGTGTTAGAGAGAGACAGGTCAGAGACCTGCCCCGTCCAAGGTGCTGGCAGGGCAGGAATTGGGACCCCTTACAAAGCTCTGGTTGGGTGGAGCATCTCTCCCAGAGAAGCCCTGCCAGCATCCTCGTTTTCCCCAGGGCTCTGCTGAAACTCTCCTGGTGGTCCTGGAGCTGCTGCCAAACATCTGCCTGCATCACACTGAGATGACATCATCTGGAACCCTTTGTTTCCTCGACTCAGGAGAGCTCCAGGGGTGGAAGAGCAGGGTTGGAGATCAAGAGGCCCCAGCAGAGCTTTGTGATAAGACAAAACCCTACAGATTTGGACTATTATCTCTATGATATTTTTTTTTCTCATTTCTTGCTGTATCTGGCCCTATCTCAAATGACAGAAATCCATCCAAAGCATCTTTTCTTCCCTATTATTTTTGGCAATTACCACATGGTGCTGTTTGAGAGACTGACCCGGGCTGTTCTGCATGAACAACATCAGTGGCAACAAAGTTTTTCACCAGCCCACTTGATGACCACCAGTGCTGGGCCACAGCCAGGGTACTCTGGAGCATCCTGCAGTCATGGCTTGGCCACTCAGTCCCACACACAGAGCGGAACAATCTTTGGCAAATGCTGATTTTTCAAAGATAACACTTCAGCAGGTCACAATAATAAAGTCCTGCTGTAATCCCACTCTCCCAACAACTACTTAGAGCTGACTGAACGCCTTATTGCCCAGCTTTGCCTTCCTTCAGCTCTGCCACCTCCACGGGATCAGGGACTTCAGCTCGCTCAAGGCCAGACAGAAAAAAACACCCTGAACTTTCTGCCAGCATTTGGGATCATGAATGTGTGAACATCTGTCAGGTTCCCAAAGGAGCTGCTTCGCCTCACTGGGGAATTCCAGCTGGACCTGGGAATGCTGTGGCTGTTAGCACCATGTCACAGCTCGAATAATTCCATCTGAGTCTCAACAGCCCAGCTGCATCCAGCACAGAGCAGTGCTGACACAGCTCCTGGTTCTGATTTGGGAGCTGGTGTGTTTGCAGCTCCTTGGCTACGGGGCGCAGATGCACTCAGATCTGCCTCCAAACCCTCAGCCCTGCAGCAGCCAGAAGGAGCAGAGGCTCCCAGGATTTCCTTTGGGAAGAGTGAGGAGCTGGTCAGGGGAGCAGTGTGTACAATGATGTGAGAGTGGAGTAGGGTAGATGTAGGGTAGATACAGGCACCTCTTTTAGGGCAAGGCACGGGCAAAAATGGCATTTGAAGGATGCTCAGTCAAACTCACGTAGAGCAACTGGTTCATGCATTAGAGGAGATCATGGAAAGGAAGAAGATTTTAATCCATCCCTCTGCTGTCTTGATCCCAGGTGAGAACTTCTTTCATGGGCTACTCTGAGGCCTTACACCTGCTCAATCATCCTCAGTGCTAGAGCTCATCATATTTTATTCTTAAACAGAGAGTTTAACTGTGACAAATGAAAGTTATTAACCACATTTAAATTAAAAAGGTAAGAAACATGACACAGGGTGGAGCAGAGGGAATTTTAAAGCTTTGGCTGGATATGCACAACTTGACTGAAAAAAATAAAAGCCCAAGGCCACCTTTAAGCCATTTTAGGAGCCTAACACAAGTAATAAATTGATTCCCTTGGAGTGCAACTTACAGTGTGTTGAGGTTCTTCAGTCTTCTGAAGGCTCCAGGTTGAATCTCCTTGATGTGGTTGAAGCGTAAATCTCTAAAAGCAGAGGATATAAACAAGTCATTAGACCAGGGAAGGGAGTAGAGAAGGAGTAGGGACGTTGGTTGGGGTCTGCTCTTGTCTGCAAATTCAGCCAGTAGCTGGGACAAGCCTACAGTCAGAAAATTCTTTATTCTAATTTCATAGAAAACCAGGCATTAAAAGGGACCACTCCCATGAGCACCAGAAAAAAGTCTGCAGCAAAACACCCCAAGTTCACGTGCAATTACTCTTGCATCTCATCCTGATTTGTAGAGGAACACACTTCATCACGTGGACCCATAATTTAGCTCCCCACCAAAACTATCATTGCCCTAAAATGGTTAAATCTGCTCAAATAACCTCATATAATAAGAATTTCCCATTTTGCTCTGCGAAGCTCCAAGACTTACAACAGCTTATCGCTGCCTGCATTTCAAATCTGTGCCAACTTCAATTAGAATTACTGGAGTCCAGGGGATTCTGGCAACCTTCAAGGGCTGCCCACGGAACTACATCAGCCTGGAACCCAAAAACATGGGGTTTGGATTGCTAATGGGACAATGAAATAAGAGCTAAGTGCTTTAACCTGCTTAACCAAGGAGAAACTCTTCTATAGGGAACGTGCATTGGTTGGCACCTTGCGTGGCCCAGTGTATTGTAACAAATCACAAAAGGCTGACAAACGGGGATTGCGGCAAGTTTCCGTCCAAAGCACACGATGAAGTGGATTTTTTTTCTCCTGCACCACTTGATCTATCACATTTAGGGAACACACAGCTATTTTTTCAGTTTAAGGCAGCCTTTTAAGGGCTTTAAGAGGAAAAAAGCACGAGTTGCCCATTCTGGTGGTAAAGTCACGCTCGGAGGCAGAGATTAAAACAAGGATTCTACAAATAGCTTCAAATTCAACAATTGTTTTGAGACAGGCAGCAACAAGAATTGAGGTATTTATAAAATTCAAATTGGAAAGAGGTGCAGTCATTGCAGATAGCCCCAAACTGACAGGGAGGATCCAAGGGGGCTGAAACAGCTCGGAGCAATACACAGGAAGAGGCTGCACAATGAGTAAAGCTGATTTTATTTTAAGATCATGGAATCACAGATATAACAGATTGGTTTGAGTTAGAAGGGACTTTAAAGTTCATCTCATTCCAGCCCCTGCCATGGGCAGGGACACCTTCCACTGTCCCAGGCTGCTCCAAGCCCTCTCCAGCCTGGCCTTGGACACTGCCAGGGATGGGGCAGCCACAGCTTCTCTGGGCACCCTGTGCCAGGGCCTCAGCACCCTCTGAGTAAAAAAAAATCTGCCTAATATCTAATGTAAACCTGACTTATTTCAGCTTAAAACCGTTGCCCCAAGATGTAACATTTCTTTAGCTTAACAGTTTGCAAAATGTAGTGATTCTATGCTAAAAATTTCATAATAAATTTTCTTACTTCTTAGGCAGAAAATGCAAGGCAGTTTTACTTAAATTATTCTGAAATATAAAATCTCTGCCTTGTCACCCCTTTGTTATCACTGGATGGAACAGCACACGGACCAGTGGAAGTTGTCTTTTCTGTTGTGCTTTCTTCTCTTAACTTTTCTACTTTGACCAAAGGATTCAAAAGTTTAATACAGAGAGAAATCTTTCACCTCTCTTAGTCATAAACATTGCACAGAGAAGAATTACAGGGCAGAAAGAAATCCAGCTTCACGGCATTTAAAAAAATGCAATATTTCTAGTTGTAATTCACCTTCTCTGTTTGTCCACTGCAAGCTGCAGACCCCAGGGATCACCTCTGACATTTTCAGGAGTGTTTGGCTTAGCTTGCATTGCTTCAAATGTGCATTTCTTGCCCTTCCTCTTCGAGGCACTCCCATATCCTTCTTCCCCGACAAGGTGAATTTGAGGGTATCTTTACGGATTTTCCAAGGCAATGGCTGCCACCATAAAGCCAAACACAATTAAACATTGGCAGCAGTGACAGCACAGCGTGCTGCCTCCTCTCCACAGCCTCCTTAAAGGGAGACGAGGAAAGACTAGACCAGGAAAAAACAGTGAAGAAATGCAAACTCGATTTATGCCCTGATTTATGCACAAGCACCAACCCCGCTGCCCCAGGGGCTGTAAAGGGCCCTGTAATTAGTGCAGGTAATAGGGAACATTACAAATACACGGGAGGAACACACAGGGGTCAGGGCTGCAGCTGGTGATGCTCAGGGAAAGCAGCAGGGAGCAAGTGTAAAATCCAGCTTCGGGTCACAGGCTGCAGGTGGGGACAAAAAGCCTCTGAGTGTTTTAATGAATGAAGACAACTGCAGCTCTTGAAACTTCACAGAACTGCAGTTCTTTTCAAACTACACCACCCCCAAGGATCATGTAATAAAGCTTAGCTCATAATTTTAATTAAATGTTTTAATTTTTCTTCTGTTTTCTGTTCCAGAAAAGGCCTTTAGATGATTCTCTGCACCCCAGCTATCTTTCAGTCCTTTGGAAAGTTCCTTTTGGTTTACCCTCCATCACAAAGGCAACAGCTTTCCCCACAGACAAAAATGGAACAGAAACACTGCATCTCTTCTCTGAGCACCTCATTTCAAGAAATTATGTGAAATAACTGGAGAGAATCCAAAAGAAAGCAGTGGGAATGATATGAAGTCTAGAAAACATGACAGTGAAAAGAACCGAGATTGCTTATTTAACCAGAGATGCAATAACTATGGCAGGAAATTGCTACAAATAGAAAGGGCAAATAGTCACTGACTGAAACTGCAAATTCAGGGTTTTTTTAAAAAATATCTCAATTAGCGAGGCTCATAAAACACCCAGGGCATTTCAGGTGAGACAGGCATTAGGCACACATGGCTTAGGTAGGTGGATCCTGCCCTGGAGGATGGACCAGCCTATTCTGCTCCCTGTACCCCAGAGAGCATTAAAAGGTACCAGTGTTGATGTCCCCTCACAGCAAAGTCCCTGGGCATGCAGAGGAACCTACATATTCCTCTTTATAATCTTAAACCCCAACACTTTGGCTCATCCTTAGCGTTTTTACTCCAGACCTCGCCTTAGCCTGAAGCAGTGAAGGGCTGCACTGGGAATTCCCTGGCTTGCATGTGCTTGATTGAGAACGTTCCCTACAGAGTTTGTCTCCTCTCACACAGAAACGCTTGTTCCTCTCTATTCCCAGGGCGCTCACTCTGGAAATTTACGTTTCTTTTCAGGAACAAATGTGGTTTTTTTACAGGGACCCACCACGGAGCTTCTCCCAGGGCAGCCGCTCCCAGCTGGGCTCCCTCCCTCCTGCCCGCTTCTTTCCACCTGGGAATTTGAAAAATGGGGGGAAAAAAATAACCCCCTGTGATTTAACTCTCCCCCATGATTTCAGGGAGGGCAGTCTGGATTTACAAATGACTTTCCCACAAGGAACAGCTGCTGCTAAAGGATTCTGGATCCTCTTCTACCTTCACACAGAGTAGAGCATCGCCCAACACAGATCCCTCTGGACAGCACCAGTTTGACTGGATCTGCTTAGAATCTCACCAAACCCTCATGCTCTGACAGGAAAGTGACCTGGAATACGTAGATAATCCAGGATTTGCTGTAGAAATCAGCCACCTCTTCTGAATTTGGGAATTATTAACAGAGGTTACAAAGAATGCCAGAATTTGCACATGGATGGGGAAATGGGTCTTTACAGAATGGCACTCGAGTCTGCCTGAGCCTCTCAGCTGCTATCAGAACAATCAGAACTGCAAGCCTTGTGTTAAATAATTATCAGTGATTAGGATATAAAGCAATCAATGGCTTTTACAAGAAAGTTCCACTTCTGTTTAATCTATTTAGGCTTTCACAGACTCATATATTACTATGTTAACTAAGCAGATAATTAGCTACAAGAGGCGTTTTACTGCAGTTCCATGGAAATTACTGGGTTTGTTTCATTGAAGAATCCTTTGTGTTCCCAAGCTGTGCACAGCAGTGGTGCTGACGGTTCTGCCCACAGAGTGGCAGCCACACAATCACTACCAACAATGACACCGAGAGTAAAGGTGCTTTTACAGAGATAAGAGGTTGAAGTTCCTCCCAGGGTTTCCTGAGGAAGGGAGGGCCTGAAAGACACCCCAAACACATCCTAAAAATCTAAGTCAAGTTTCTGGTATAGAAGAAGAGCCAGGACATTTATCAGAAAGATGCTCGCTCCCCGCATTTATCTGCACAACATCAGAGTCAGCTCTGCAGGTTCTCCAGTCCTGCCAAACCACCCCAGTCCCGGCAGGAAGGGAAAGCTGCCTTGCTGAGATGGAAATGCAGCCTTCCAGACTCACTGTCATCAGCTCCCCAACTCAGGAATGTCCCTGTCCCACACGAGTCCCCAAATGGCTTTAATAAATGACAGCCTTCATCCCAAAGCCCTTACATGGACGGCTGAGCCCTGCCAGCCCTGCGAGGCACATGAGGAGCCCAGGGAGGCTCAGGGCTGGGCATTTTCCAAGTCGTGGCTATTTTGGGTCTTACCAGCTTAAAACATCAAGATTTGATTGTTCAAAGAGTGAAGAGGAAGGAAAATACGTTGAGCATGGAGATACAAGGGAATGAAATGATGGGATCAGGGCTGAAACAGTGGAGAGCGAGCAGCTGCAGGGAGCCTCGCTCTGCACAACGGGCTGTGGTTCCCTGCTGCACTGCCACACCACTTATTTTGAAGATTCAGGAACACTAGATTTTAATTAAGAAATTACCACAGGCATTCCTGAACCCAGTTTTTAAAGATTTCAGCTCCCACAAACAGGAGTCAGATTTTCAAAAGGGCTGCCTCTGCGTCAGCTGGGGCAGGAATTTGATGATAATCCAGCAGCCAGTGTACCAAGCTGGTTTGATCTCACTCTTTCTGTCCATGTCAGCTGGTGGGAATGCTATGCCTGAAAGGCAGTGCCAGGGCAGGAGGGATCTGCTGGGGCCTCATTCCTGGTGGAATAATTTCAAATAGCACCTGGCATCCCTTTAGCTCTTTCCAGGAAGGGTAGGAACAAGGAATACCTCCAAAACACAGTTTTGTTCCTGGACACGTGTTCAAGTAGGAAGATTACATAAAAAGATGCTGAATTTATCAATGTTAGATAATTTGAGCTATTACTTATTAGCAGTGGGATGAAGATTCGGGTCTGATCCTACCCAGAGCAGCTGAGTCTGTTCTTGGGCATTCATGGCAGCACGACTCTCTTTAGCTAATGCATAATTCCTTTCCACCATTTATCTAAGAGACTGCCTACATCAAAGGAAGAAAACTTTCCCTCCTCCCAAAGTGAGTTCTGACCTTGATTCAGAGGAAGTAAAATAAACACATTAATATTGGCTCTTTTGCAGCTTAAGTGTCAGTCTTCCACTTTTTAAAGAGAAGGATCATTAAAGTTTTTACCCAGAATACACACACATTCTTTCACCAAAAAATACTGAGTTCTCCTTAAAGAGCAGAGGAAATAGTCCTGGTATCCCTATGGGGAGAGGGATGTGGTGAGGGTAACAAATACTCAAGTGGGAACCAAATGCTGGAGCACTGGGAAGTTCAGGGAAAACAGGATTTTAAACACATAAGGTAGCTACGATCACAAGACTTAGGATGCTTCCATCAAAAGATGCTGGAATGTTTTTAAAAGGAAAATATATTTGAAATACCTTCCCTCCCCATTTTCCTGCCAATGAAGAGACTTCTAAAAATAGAACATAAAGTTCTTGGTCACCTCTAGAAGGTTTAATAAGGATTAAATACTACAGCGAAAGAAGTCAGAAAGAGATTCTACCTGGCAGATGCAGAATGTGTGGGTGTGCATTCAATGGCTGCATATAAGATTATCACACACAGAGGAAATGAGTAATCCCTTCTTCAACCCAAAACACACGACAGAGACCACAAACAGGGCAGCATTTCCAAGAACTCATTTGCTCAGTAAACCTTTCCCCAACGAATGTATAAAATTCCTTCTCAAAATGTGCTCACTAACAGACTAAGAGAGCTACAGCCTGTCCTACTCCAGCCTTCCTCCTGCAGGAGGAAGAGAGGAACTGAGCAGGCACCAAGAGCAGCACAACGAGGAAAGGAAAGGCAAGAAAACTTGTCAAGCTGGCCATGCTTACACTGCCCAATTAGCAACCAGGTCTGTGAACAACTGGGTCACCTTCAGTTCATGCCAGCGATGTGTTCAGATCCCGGATCCTGCCCTGTGCCCTCAGCTATGTTTCTCCAGCAGTACTCATTCATTATGTGCCCTGCATGATGCAGAAAGAAGAATAACCCATGGATAATTGGATTGCAATCCATTAGCTGCCAGCCAGAGGGGAACTTCTTTCCATGGATTTCTTCTACTCATGCCCACACGTTTCGAAGCTTATTGTTTTAAATGTCACACTGCAGAACAAATGGCTGCGGAGGTTAAAGACCTATTGAAATTTTCGGAGTGTATGTTCCACAGCTGTTCCCTTCCTTGGGCTGCTGGCTGGAAGAACTGCCTGAATCCCAGCGGTAACCAGCAGATCACATCTGGATAATCGTGTTCCAATTGAACAGACACCAGCCAAAATACGTTTGCAGTTCTACACCATGAATTTTTATGGCTTATCGGTACATGTGTAGTCGTTCCCATTCTCTGCTCGGGATAAAGCGAGCAGACTCCATTACCAAAGATAAATAGTCTACTGCTAAAACCAGACTTTGGGCCAGATCCTCAGCTGTACCCAGCTGGGACTGGGAAGGGAGGAGGGAAATGGTGACCCAAGAGGAGCCAGTAACAGCTCATCAATCCTGGAGCTGGTTTCATGCCAATCCCAGCATCGCTCAGAGAAGGCGATGGGCGGCTCCGAGAGCTGTGAGCTGGCTGCAGCCCCAGGGGCCAGCTGCCAGTGGTGAAGCACAGCCTGTGCCAGCTAGGAGACTTCCCCACTCTTCCAGGATGCTCAGAGAGGGTGGCACGGAGTCACAGAGGTCAGAAAGTCCCAAGCTCCCAACTTCAAAGCAAAATCCATCTGGAAACTGCAGCTGTTCTTCGAGGGAACCGAGCCGGAGCCTGGGATCGGTGCTTGGAGCTGCAGTCACAGACTCAGTCCTGTTCACACCAAAGATTAACTGTGGAAAATATCCCAATCCCACATTTTCTGCTCAGAATAACTCCGTGATCAAGACGATTCTTGCTATAATTCCAAATGTTCCGTCTGACACAAGGGCTCTCCCGGGAGAAACACTAACATACCAAAAAGGCTGGAGGAGTCACGGCTTGGTTAAGAAGCATTCCTTGATCTTCCACAATTCAAAGAGAGTTTAATTATTCAAATGCTATTTATAACAGATATAAATGGGATGCTGGCTGGGAAATGCATTTGCATTAGATTTTCAAGATAGCCAGGCAGTCAGGATTTTTTCTTGCCACACAAAGGCCCGTAATCTGCCAACAGAGAGCACTCACCAGGCTCATCTGTCTTATGTCTATGAGGATCTCTGATCACCAATACGTGGTTGGCTTGTAATTATGCAGACAGTAGTAAAAGAGGATAAAATGGATAAATCACCTTAAAAAATGCTGGTTCATGAGGAGTCATCTTCCTTTGAAAAACTGCAATTTTTATATCTCACACCTATACTATTTCTTTAATGTTTTAAAAGCCAGTTTCCCATTCAAGGTGGTGCAGAGAATGAAGTGTGCTGCTGCCTGAGGGAGCTTGGAACCACACCATTCCAGAACTGGAAAGAGCTGGTGACACAATAAACTTCCCTCCCTCTGCCCTCAAAGGATCTCTAGCAGAAACACACTCGGGCTCCACTGTGACAGCAAACGTCGCCTCATTTCAAACAGAGAACAGGAATTAAGCTTCAATGATATCAGAAATACCTCAGTTCAGCCAATGGAGCAAACCTTTCCCTCAATAAAATCTAAGTTTAAACAAGGAGGAACAAGTTACTTTGCTAAAGTCAATGTCAGGGTATTTTAAATATTTTAATATTTCAAGATGCAGGGGAATAAGGGGGAGAAAAAGGTTGGTAAGAGCGTGAAGAGTCAGATGCTGCAAGTTACTGTAAGAGCACGTAAGCACTGCCCGGTGAGCAAGTACTGAGCAGGGTCACGCTGAAAAGAACCATTCCAGCACCAGCCCAGGCAGTGAGAAAGCTTTGGCAGCTGTAGCAAGTGTAGATCTCATCCTGTGGGCCACCAATGCAAGGACCTCTGTGGTGTCCACCCACCAAAGCAGACCCGGAGGGCAGCCGTCCAGTGGCAGCATCCTGCCCGCAGCATGTTCCTCTGGCTGCCAGCAGAGAAAGTGCATTAGCAACATTAGTGAGATGTTCACGGGAGGAATGCTGGTACGGATGTGCCAGCCGAGATAAAATTGAGTTTGTTGTAAGCAAAGGGAAAAGCTGCTCAAACTCACGTTGGAAAAGTTTTGCAACTGGCAGCAGTTGAAGGAGGATGAGTGTGCAGATGCATTTTTTGACAAGTCTTTCCAACTACTTACAGAAAAAGGGTCATCCAAGACAAGGGATCAGATAAGAGTAGCAGGAAGAGAAGGATTTTGTCACACGTCACTGCATCTTAAAGCCACCTCTAAATTCAGAATTAGTTTAGAATCACAGGGAAGTGCTCTTCTGCACCTATCAGTAAGAGCTCTTCAGGAGTCTCCAAGCACTCAAAGTTCCTTTTCTTCCACGTTTCCTGTTTGAATGGACTCAGCCACCAGCTGCTTCACCTTCTTATTTCTCAAGGAATTTTGAGTTACCACAGTTGTTACTTTCCAGATAAGCGTTAACTTTGGTTTGAACAGTTCAAGTAGAAAGTGGAAAACCAGTACTTTAAAATTCAGTACTGAAATGGTGTTGTATATGTAAGGAAAGTGTTCCTGTCACTGGAGACAAAAGCCTGAGCTGCTCTATTTCCTCTCTCCCCTACACTCATATACAAATCCTTCTAAAATGCAAACTGTGCTCCTTTCCATAAGCTCAGTTTAACATTTTTGACCTTTGATTCCCCAAAACTGTCTTCCAGTGCTTGCCCTGGAATTACTCTCATTAAATTTTTCAATTCCCTTGATTGTCCCATTAGCAATTAACCGATGCCAAAAGAAGCAGTTTCTGCTTCATGTTTTGAAAGCACAAAACAGTTCTTGAGGCAGATAATTCTGCAGGAGAAAAAGAGGATAAAATATGCGTTTGGCCTTGACTTTTTTTTTTTTTTTTTTTTTTTTTTTCCCCTTCTTTCTAAAAACCGTGCAGGTAAGAAATGCAGGAAAATGAAGTGGTTACTCACAGAATGTTTGTCTGGGGCGGGATCTCGGGGATGGTTTCCAACATCAGATGCATGCATCTCACCGTAGTCCTGAAGCACAGGCAGCGGCTGGGGCAGGAGCAGGAGAAACCAGGCAGGAGGAGAAAATACAAAAAGCCTCCAAGAGCTGAAGGTTTGATCAGCATGGTGTTTGCTGGAGCGTATTTGCCTCAAAACTGAGCTGCAGGGAGCTGACAAAAAAAAAGTTTCCCAGCCCCGAGGTCCAGGAGGAGGGGACTCATCAGCATGTGTTTGCAATTAAATTAAGGCAGTTTGACAGTCCAACCGCCCACCCTCTGCCATTCTGCACATCACCGGAGATCGCACTGTCCCCACCCCTCTCTAATTGTGGCGCTGAAATACAAACTCTTCATTTTGATCTATTTTCGCCTTGCTGCTCCTTTTAAGCAGCAAGTTAACTCCTCGCCTTCTCCTCAGGCATCTGTCTGAAAGCACAATGCACCTCCATGGACAGCAACCAAAAAATGACCTCGTGCTTCCAGGGCTGAGATGGGATGCAAAAGATCCAGGGTCAAGGTTTTCATGTCAATTTTTTTTTTTAATATTTTTTTTTTTTTTTTCCCCCTCGCACACTCTGCAAACTAAAGAGTCTTATCTAACAGCCTATCAAATGTATTGTGCTGTAAGACTTTCAGGAAAGAGGCTGTCTGTAATTGCGTGTAGTTACAACATCAATCAAAAATACGCCTCCAACCATTGAGCGGGCACGGGATGTAACAGATCCCAGGGATTTTAAAAGGGAGATCACTAACAGAGATAAATAACCTGCAAATAAAGACAAAACGCCACCCTGGAATCTGTAAAGTTTCTTAGGCAGAGTAAAAGCTGATTCATTTCAAAGGTCTTTGACCAAGTATAATTTCTTTCAACAAGGATGTCATTTGGAAAAATGTCAGGGTTTTTGAGAAATTCAAGGCAACTGAGGGGTAGAGAGGGAAAAAAAACATGAAATCAACGGAGTTTGAACTGTAGGAAACATAATCCTCCATTTGTTTCTCCACACTGGATGATAAAATTAAGATGCAGAAGGCAGGATTTATTTCCAGTTGAATTAATCACCTTTATATAAATAAGCTACAGTGAAACCGGCTTATCTTTAGGTTTCAAGCTATTACTGCACAAGATCCTAAGTGTATGGGCTGGGCACGAGTGAGGCATCAACACACATTAGGATATAAAGGTACTCGAGGAATTTCCAACACGGCACCATCCCAAATAACCTGGCAGGTCACGTGAAAGCTTCCCATCAACCTGCACATCTGCTCTGTTCCGTACACTACAAAATAATTAATGTGGCAAAGAAGACAAGAGTGACATTTAGACCTTCCTGGTTCAGATTGTGTGTCACCTGAGCGTTTGGGGAGAGGGTTGAGTTTGGGGTTCCACCTCAGATTTCATGCCATGGAAGGAAAAACATGTATTCTTTCGTCCAGCAAAGAAGATAATTATACTGCAGGCTTTCTGCACTTGGTCCTCAGGCAATGCCACAACTGAAATCGGAGCCAGTTCACTGAACTCATGGTTTTGGGCAGAGTGTCCTCTAGCGGCCACCCAACCCAACCCAACCCAACCCAACCCAACCCAGGCCAGCCCTGCTCACGAAAACGGGCTGTAAAAAGCCAAATTAGCATCTTCGGCCTTCATACAACAACTGGCAGCTGAAATCAGACTGCTCCGGTGAACAGGACAGGTTTTGATTCCACCGGGGCGTTAAGTGCATTAGAAGCACGTCCCCCACACGCATCAGACGACGCGCGGGACGTGAAAATGTTCCTGACTGAAGTTCTGTGTCCTGCCAGCCTCCTGCTCCCCACATCAGCTCCTTCCAAAGGACAGGGCAGCACAGCTGGTAGGAGCTGTTCTGCAATGCTGGGAAGATAAACAAAAACGCTGTCCCCAAACCATGCATCAGTTATTTTGGAGCCACCCTTTCCCCTGGCACATCCGGCCACTTTGCAAATACAAGGCTTTTGCTTTTTGACTCTGTGGTGCATAAACTGTGAGCTCTAAACAAACCCTCTGCAACAACAACAAAAAAAATCCCTTTTTATTTGTGTTGCAAAGAGGAGAGCTGGGCCAGGGCTCAGTCCCGTTCCTGTGGGATGAGTCCTGTCTGTGGAATTGCATTTCGGAGCCTGGCTGTGCTAGGGGGGAGCAGCTTCGGGATGGATTGAGGGGGATTTGCACACTGCTTTGTAGGAATGGGATCTGGAGCAAGTCAGACTTAACAGAGCACGGGGAACCATCTCAGAGCAAGAAGGCAAGTCCTGCAACCCACACACGTTCTGAGAAGCAGACCTTTACCACACCTCTCCTGCCTTGCCCATCTCCCCTCGTGATAAACGGGATGTTGGTGAGGGTTAAGGAACGCCAGCAATCCCAGGCCCCTTACTCTCACAGTAATTTGTCTTACTTTCCATCAACATCACAAATTCTTTAAAAAGGATTGTGCATCTCTGAGCAAGAACAAAATCTTATCTCCTGAACACCAGGAATGATGTCAACCCTTGTGTCCCATGTTCCAGCATTTCCAGCCCCTGTGACACAGGCTTTTCACACCTGTAGAAAGCAAGATAGTTGGGGGGGGTTCCCTCATGTGTTTTGGTTTTTTTCTCCCCCCTCACCCCTTGTTTTTTTAGTTTTAACTCTCCCTTCTGTCTCTTTTTCTTCAGCAGAAAGATTCCCCTCAGGGGACCTGCCCCCTCTCCACACCCCAGGGAACGGTGATGTTCTATGTTTTACAATGAGGTGAACATAAACATCATCTGACAAATTTAATTTCCTCAATACCATTTCCATGACACATCCACAGCTTTCCAAAGCAGAAAAGGATTTTCTTTCAGCACGCGTCACGTGAAGGAAAACATTAACGTTGAACTAATCTCCTGTTATAGCTGGGAAAAGGACATTTATCATACACACAGATGACAGGAAGAAACACACAGGCAATTATCCTATGGAATAAAGGTTAACAGATTCATTTAATTAGCAGCAGCTGTATTTGCTATTATGATCAGATTCCTACCACAGCTGAAACCAAAATATTGTTCTCAATACTGGAGAGATGAAAGCCTTGAACACCGCTCTTAAAACTCCGCGTTAATTAAACACTCAGACAGAGCCCGGGGACAAGAGGGGAGCTGCAGTTCAGAATGCACAGAACAAACTCTGACACCTTTGGTTCAGGCAACTCCTTGAAGTACAGAAATGGATGGAATCACCTTTTGGTATCTGTTGTTTGCAGGTCAAACAGCCAGGGAACTACGCTGACTCTTTAACCACTCTGACACATTAAATCTAGATCAGTCCTGTGTGTGCTGATCCCAAAATTCATCCTGAACAGCTGCACTACTTCAAAGTCTGGAACTCATCATTTGGTTTAAGAGATCACATTCTGAGGAGCTCATCTAAAACTATGCACCTGCACCATACTGTTAAGCATTTTTCTGCTGTTTTTGTGTCTTAAACTCCAATCATGGAAATAAACACTCACCTACAAAGTATCTTAATCACAACACGTTGCAAAGCCATGTTAAGAAGGCCAAAAAGTCTTTACTGAATTTATTGATACAGAAACACTCATTAATAAAGTTTAAATTGCATAACACTTCTGCATGCCTCAGGCCAACTGAACTCTGGTTCCTACACAGAGATATTTCAGCTTACACGCTCATGACGAAAGCAGCTTGCAGTTCAGTTCTTTTTGCAAATTTGCTGCAGGATTGAAACCTAAAAAGAGTCACATACAAAAAAAAGTGACAACTACTGAGAACACAAAAGGAAACAAAGCAGGTACAATTCCTGGACAGCTCACAGATGCAGACAAACCCAGCTCTGCCTCAACCCCTCTGTTAGAAATGCCTACAAAACTACAGTGCAAGTGCTTGTGCACAGGGAAAAGGTATTTACAATTCCCCTTTATTTACAGGCTATAAGCAATACTATTTCACAGTTATACATAAAATTTCTACTATCTATTTAGATGCGTTTAGATCTGTGGGGGTTTTTTTGGACAAGGGGACAATTTGACAACGTAGAACATAAATTTCCTATATATATTTATTTATTTATTCATCCTATCCAGCAAAAAATAGCAGTATTTATGCATCTTATAGAAAGCTACAAAAATCTAGCAAATGTAATAAAAAAGGCAAATCCGGTGAAAAAATCTGATAAAATACCTTTTACAACTGGGGCTGGGATGGGGATAAAAACCAAACAAGGGATAAATGAAAGATAATCCTCCCTCAAATGATCAGCTTTAGCAGAATCTCTGCAAGGCTTACTAACAGGAACCTGAAGTGTAATGGCATTTTTACAGGAACTTCTTTTAAAGTGTTGTGATTAAACTGAAGGATGACCTGGTAGCCAAAAGCAGGAGGCACCCTGGCCTATGGAGGGGTGTGGAAATTGTGCCACATTCCAGAAAGGCACATACCTGGCATGACACCCATTAAGCAGAATTTTCCAGCAAATAAAGAGGCCACAGCCTGTAGGGAAGCACTGAGAACAGCTACACACAGATTCGATTAACCCTCTATTTGCCACCACATTCAGGAATTGCATTTGCAGAAAGAAATTCATGGGAGTTGCCAGACTCCAACAACGGGGACGTGCAGGAAACCATCAGCTCAGCGGCCACAGAACTGCCCCACTGCAAATAAAGAAATCAAAATGCAAGGGAGCAAGATAACTTGGGGTACCATTGAGACCAGAAGTGGAGACAGGAAACCAGAGGTAAAACCCAGCCTATGACTGTGTTACGTGCCGGCAGCCACACGATAAGGAATATTCCCAAAGAGACACAAAAATCCTGTCAAGCAAGGAAAAGTTCTCCACTTCAGGCTTAGACATACAGGTTATTCATTTATTCTCAAAGCCACACAGAACTTTGAAACTATTTTTCATGAAGCAAGTCGTGCAACTCGGGACCATTTGGCAATACAGTCTTCACTGATTCCTCCTCAGAAAATGAGGAGAAAACACACATTAAAAAAAAACCCAAAA
Organism: Hirundo rustica; assembly: GCF_015227805.2. NCBI lineage: Eukaryota > Metazoa > Chordata > Aves > Passeriformes > Hirundinidae > Hirundo > Hirundo rustica. Next base: position 6,254,849 of record NC_053465.1, read on the forward strand.
GATATCGAAGTGATACCAGCTTAAGTGCTTCTGATGGGGCAATGCCTTAACACAGCTTCATTACCAGCTGAGACAGAGCTTTTCATGCCCCCCAGCTTCAGGACTATTTCACATCAACACAATCTCCAGGGTTTCTCTCCAGCCTTTACCAGTTCAGGCACATTTTCCAAACAGGCTGAACCAAGTAAACCTCTTCTAAACACAGTATTTTATCATCCACAGACACGGTGGAGGCCCTGCTCCTGGAACTGCTCAAGGCCAGGCTGGATGGGGCTGGGAGCAGCCTGGCCTAGTGGAAGGTGTCCCTGCCCATGGCAGGGGGTTGGAACAAGATGGTTTTAAGGTCCCTTCCAACACAAAGCATTCTGTGATCCTATGATTCCATGGCATCTCCTTCCATCACCATGACAGAGAGATTTGGAATAAAAATTACAGCTCACATCCACAGAACTGCAGACTGACAAGTCCTCCCATATGAACCTGTTAAAATTTCTACTTCATTGCTGCAGGAATAAAATCACCTACGCAGCTGAGCAGCTTCACTCCACTGTGCAACACTTGTGAGCAAGTTGTATTCTGGCCACCTTGCCACAGCAGGGGCACACACACAGAACACCTGAGAACTGCCCCAGTTTGGCTCTCTAGGCTGCTCTCAGGTTCTGCAGACCCTCCACAAAACTCTGTTTGGCTGATTTACTGCTCAGGCTGGTGCTCTGCACCTCACTCTGCTCAGCCCAGACAATCTGAGTTATCTCACACGACAGCAAAACCCACAGGTACTGCTTTCAGCTTGCACAAACTCGCTGCTCTGCAGCTCTTCTCTACCCTCTTCCCCACTCTCAGAATTACTCTGAAAACATTTCCAGAGGAACAGTCCCATCCCTGACTACCCTTGCATCCTGTCAAACAGCTTTGCAATTCCTCCCTTGCCTCCACTGCTTTAAAAAGAACCACAAAAACCCAACTTGTTCTCTAGAAGAAGGTGTTTCCCATTAAAACCAGTATTTTGTAAAACACTTTTTACCGAAAAATTATATATAATTTACAAGTAAAATGGACCAGCCAAAGGGGAGCTGATGCTTTCCTTCTCATTCAAAACCTGGATGCCACATGGGTAATGCCAAAAATTCTTTCCTTTCTGTAAAAGTTGTGCTTTTCAGATTACTGGAAGAAATATGACTCGCCAGGTCAGGTTTTAACTAATAATCTTCATCCCCCATTAAACACACACCATGGCAAATACACGGCAGGTTTAGTGGGAGAGAGCACAGACAGGAAAGCTCTTTGGGGAACTGCTTAGGAGTTTTTCCCAACTGGTATTGGGTAGAGCAGCCATGAGATTTTTAGGAGCATCTCCTGCAGTTAGTTTCGAGGGAATTAAATCCTCCTTTCCATAAGCAGCTGAGCACTTCACCAACTTGCTTCCTAAGGAATCCCTGCTGTAGGATAAAACTATAGCACACAAGTGAGAAGAAAGAAGGAACTCAAAAAAGCTAGAATGTCGAAGTTTACAGCAGCCACATTCCCCAGCCAGCCTACTGCCTCGGGTGTCACATTCGCAGGCAAGCAAGTGGGACACGTTTGTCAAGCCCTAAGGAATACTTTATTCTCTGCCTACTTCCCACTTCCTAGAAGAAGGAAAACTACTTTTCCCTGTAATAAAGCAAGTAATACTTCAAGGGATCGGGCAAAGGCAGGCTCAAGACCTTTTCTCTCAAAAAGTTTACGGGAGGCTCTGGCTTTAGTTCCGAGGGTTTGGTGTCCTCCTCCTCCGGCCTCTCGTCCTCCATGTCCTCGCTGTTGTTGTTGTCGTCCGAGGGGCTGGAGATGCGGCTGGCGAACACCTCCTTGTCCAGGAACACGATGGTTTCCATGCGCCGGCGCCGCACCCGCCTCCGCTTGAACCTGGGCGGGTTCTTCAGCCCGTTCCCAGCTTTGCTCATCGCCTCCTGATGGATGATCTTCTTGATGGTGCCGCGGATGGCGATGCGAGCCAGGTCCTGCAGGCTGCGAACGGCCACGGGGGCTGCAAGCAAAGGAAACCCGTGAGCAGAGACGGAGGAACTGCCCCAGAAGCGCTCCCAGGAAAAACTCTCTTTGCTCAGATTAAATCAGGCCATTTGAATTCCCTGCTGGGATTGCACAAACGGCTCCATTCAGCTCCTGTCAACTCGGATAAACTGCGCTGCGACTTTCCAAACCAAATTTAATTGCGTGTTTCTCTCGTTAAAAAATTTCCTGCCTCGATTTCAAGTTCTCAATTATTCTACGATGCACATCTTAAAGATTGTATGAATGCAGACTTAGTGATGGGAGCTGTGACTGTTTAATGGCTTAGTATAAGGTATTTTTCCTGCGGTAGATAACTAGACCTGAAGTCTGTTTAATTATTCCATAAAATGATTTGTCTATTGTACAGTTCCTTCAGCTTTGCCAAGTTCTGCACTTATAAAACACAAGTACTATTTCTGCTCTTCAAAAACTGCTTCAGACTTAGTGGGTGAAGACAGGCTGGAAACCCCTTTGTAGAAGTAATTATAGAAACATTACAGTAAGTTACTGTATTAAAATGCCTCCCACATCCATGGCCTGGAAGATTATTTTGTCTTCTGCACTTACTTGCTGCCTGCCTAGAAATGCAGCAAAAAAATTTTAAAAAAAGTATAGATGCACACAGATCCACAAACTAAAACGAATTCAAACTGACACAAAAAGTCCCTGTCCTCTGCCAACAAGTGAGCTCTCCTGGGACCTGAATGGAAGAAGCAGGAAATAACTACATGTAATTTCTGTGCAGGTCTCACTACCAAGTGAGAACATGCTGAAACATGCACTTATTGGAATTTCTAGCATGCTGTGGACTGTTTCCTGAGCTCCTCTATGTCATGCAGACACCTTTCCAGGTTAAGACCAAAACCTGACTAATCTCTTTATGAAAGTACCCTGTCTTCATGTATTCCTAAGAGGCCTCTTGAGACTGAAGTCCTAATCTAAAGATTGGGGCCACTGATACGACCTGCATTTCACACAGCTAACCAAGAACTGCACAGCTTGTATCCCTCAAGCATTCCAGGTTCAGGATAATTCTGGATTGCTGGGGCTGAAAGTCTTTGGGTAGATAGAACATTTGTTCACAGGTACTGCTTGTGTATTTTCCCCTCCTTGTGGCACAGCGCCTGAGAACCGTGACAGGGTTTGATCATTCAGGGATGGAACAGAACGTGCAACGACACCCTGCAAAGTTCAGGTACAACTTCTTAAGAAATCATCTGTGTTTAGAATGATGGCCCAGTGGAAGGTGTCCCTCTCCACAGCAGGGATATTGGAATTAGATGATCTTTAAGGTCCCTTCCAGCCCAGGCCACTCTGTGAGTCCGTGATTTAGAATCTACTTCACTCAACTCCAATGCTTGCACAAGGACTTGGAGTAATTTTCCTTGAAAGGATTCCCAGGGATGTTGCAGCTCACAGCCAAGCAGCAGAAGGAGCTCCCCTATGCTCAGGAATGTCTGTACTCACGCAAGTGAACGAGCCTCGATTTTCCTGAATCTGCGTGGTTTGGCTGAATCAAAGGAGCAAAAGAAACAGCAAGGATCTTCTTTGTCTCCCAGGCAGAAGGACCAGTCCGAGTTATTTTAGTCAACTGAAGCAAAACAAGGAGATTACTGTCCATTGTGGGAACTACAGTGAGATTTTTGAACAAAAAAAATTAACAAATGACTTTTCTGCCTGGACAAGTCAAAGTACTGGAAGCTGCAACAATAAAAGGTGATCATGAGAAACAGTGTTGGTTTTTTGAAAACATTGGGAACTCCTTGCAGGAATTGGCCCTAAGTAACTTCATCTATTGCAACAGAGCATGGGCACTGGTAATTTGGGTCACTCTGCTTGCCCACTCTTCCTCCAGGCTGGACCAGAGCAGCTGTGTCTGACCTCCAGGAAAACTCCTGAGTCACCACGAGCACGTGAGCCTGAAAAGGTCTGCAGATCAAATCTCCTGCCCCAACCCACTGCACAGCCTCTTACCAGGAAGAAACCCTGCACCCTGCTCTTCTCATGTTCCCTGACAGAGGTAAAAGGTCAGGCACTTAACCCAGTTTTTACTAAAAAGAATCCACTTGTGAATAGGGACATCCTGCATGCTCCTTCAACAGCAAGTCAGGGGTGCAAAAGTTATGTTTTGCCATTAAGCATGCCATTAATAAATTATATAATTAAACAAAACTTTGCTCACATTTTCTGCAGTGTGGAAGTAAAATTGCAATTAACAACAGATTGCAACATATGAAAGACTGCAGAACTACAAATTTCTTAAATATTAGGAACGTGCAGAGTTCAGTCTTCAGTCATAGTGAAAACCGGTGCACTTAATCCTTTCTTCAGCCTGCCACAAGGGCAAGATAAAGGAACAGCTACTGACTAAAGCAAGATCAGAATTAAAAATAACTGAAATATAAGTGAAAGGGCACTCAACCTTCTCTTCTAGAGGCATGACAAGAATTCCCCCAACTTTCAACAAGTTCTTCATGTAGTCCTCATGCTCCTTCTGGACTCCAGCTCCACAGTAAACACGGTCATACTGAGTGCAGTCTGGAGAAATCTCTAAACAATTGCCTATGACAAAGGATGGCTCACAAAATTCAAACCTGAAAGTGAAAAAGACTTGTATTAGACAAGAATACGACAATTTGTAGAATAAATTATATTCACAAATCTGGAAAAATTGAACTATGAAAAACACTTGAAAAAACCCCCACAGTTTTACAGGATTTCTCCTCCAAAGCCCATCTATTACAGAGATTATTGTAACAGACCACAGCTAGAAGTCTCAAAACCACAGCAAAGTGAGGTCAGAATTTGTGGATTAAAATCTCCAAAGGATAAGGATGCATAATCTCACACTTGAGCTGCAGGTAACTCTTCAGAACGAGCTATTTTTAGTCACCTGATGCTGACTCAGTCGTAATATGCAAATATTAGACTCTGCTTCCAAATGTCAAAGTCTTCTAAGGACTGCACCTGGGTTTATCTTTGCATTTTCAAAAGCTTTTAACTAGTTTTCAGACGTGGGGAATTACCACCTGATGCTACAGAAGTAAGCTGTGCTGAAACCAATGGAAGTTTTGCCAGCAGCTTCAAAAGAACTGTGATTTCACCCTTCATAAAAAAGACTTCTTGCCTACAGTACTTCTGACTCAGTTTAAAAGAAAAATGAGTGATTCTCTGATGCCTCTGGTTTTTTTTTACAAGCTCCAAAACTCTCTAAGTTTTAAGCCCTATGTTTAAAGGCTGATTTTGGTAGAAGTTGTCCCACACATCCATTCTTTTACTGGTATCATGAGTGGCAGCTCAACATAGCACCTATTTATCCCTAAATGCTTCCTGGAGCTTTCTGGGTTTGCAAAGAGTGCTGGACATTCAAAGCAGCCAGAGAACAGTTCCTGCACACGCTGTTCCAGGAGCACAACCCAGCAGACATCACTCAGCAAAGCAAAATTTCCAGGCATGCTTTTCTTAATTCAGCTTGCTTTTGCTCCACAGCTATATTTGTCTGGAGAGAGAAGAAAGTCTTTCTTAAAACATCTCCTCAAACAATAGCAATGTGATTGAAAAAAACCCTGTTGAGCACCATCCATGCTGGAAACTTTCAGTCTCCTGCCAACATGCAGAAAATACAACCCCTTCCTCAGCAGCTTCCCAGGGCAGCAGGAACAGCAAAAGGCTGAGCAGCCTAAAATCTTGCATGTCATGATTTTAATTTTCTTCCTCCCAGGAGAGGAGGATATCAGGTATTCACAGATGCTTTGCTTCCCCCTTTGAACAAACTGTGAAACAGATCCAAAAATGTGACAGCCACAACTTTTATTGCTGAGGTTACTATTGGCAGTGGTTATCTAGCTGGGAAGTTATTACTTGTGACAGCAGCAGAATGGAGGGTCTAAGGAAGAACATAAATCAAATTCCAGGCAGTTTTAGTACCAACTTAATCATCATAAAACTACCTTCATATTTTAAAATGCCATTTTTCCTTCTTCTCAAATAAAACATATGAGGCCACCACAAAAACCAGTTCATAATTTCATCACCATGCAGGCTCTCGGATCACAAGCACAACCAAGTATTGTTATTCGCAAGTTTTAAGCTGCTACTGCAAGTGCATTTAAAAATAAACTTCCTCAGCTCCCTCTAAGCCCTGCAACATCAGCACTGCTATTAAAAACACTGCAAACATTTCTGAAACTTCCCCACGACACACACAGGCTTCCAAGGTCACACATTGCAGCTCAGCAAGCCTAAGGAGCCTGAATCCTCAGATTACCCTGAATCCAGAGGGGCCACATGGGAGCAAGAACTGCCCTGAGTAAAGCCAAGGGCACAAAATTAATCCCAACAGGCATTTTGCATTCTTACTTGTCAAAGCTGTCGCTTGTTTTAATGAAAAAGTCCAATTTCTGCTTCGCGTACTCGATCACGTCAGAGTGAAGCTCCACACCGTGGTTAACCCCGAAAGGACCTGCAAGTGCAGAACACCAGGGAATGGCAACAGCAACAACAGAAAATCCAGCAGGATTAATACACGTTGGGTTCCTTCCTCCAGCAGATTGTTCCATGAGTGCCAGAGTCGGTGTTTGTGTAGGGTCAGCCCTCTCACTGCTACAATGGGATTTGCAACCCTATACCTGCAATTTCTGGCAGCAAATGAGCCACTTGTGCACAACTGATTCTGAATCCTTTGCTCTAACTATGGAGGAAACTTCTCTGTAACAGGGAAACACTGATGCCATTGCTGTGAAAGTGACCACCTGGAAAAAAATCCCAGTGGCCTGCATGTTTTAGCACATCCATGTTATTTTTATACCCCCTGGCTGAGATGCTAAAAATCTCTGCAATTAATCAGGAACAGTCATCATACACTGTACCTCAATTAACAGCAAAAATGAACTGGAAAATACAGAAGTTGTTCAGCATTCATGCTTTTTACTCAGAACTGACAGGGTGACTTTTACAAATGAATATAGAAGCCTGGAGTTACATATTGGTATTCAAAATAATGTCAACAAATCTAGGAGAAAATCACAAATGGGAAATGAGATTTTACCCTGAGAATAAACCTCCCAGCAGTTAAAACTCTGGACAATTCCCCAAAATTTAAGTAAGTACCCTATAGCCACTTGCTATCCATCCTGGTGGCACAACTCTGACTGAAACACTGCAGGGAGAATTTAAATTGTCCAGTCACACTTGGATGATTTGGTTTGTGCACTGTAGATGTGGTCACAAAATCAGTTTTGCTGCACCCAAATGTTTTCCAGAGAATACTCCCATCTGTGTGGTGGGGAATTAAGAGTCGAAAGTGGATCTCAAACATATCTCAGCCCAGACAGGACTGTGAACACAAACCAGGCATGGAGCAGCTTTTTATGGACTTGCTCAGTCCCAGTTTCAACTCTGTATTCCTGATCCTGACCTGGGGTCTTGCTTAAGGGGAAACAAACCCAGGTTTGTGTCCAGACCTGCAGGAATCCACTACAGCCACCTCTGGAACTACATTGCTGCCTGTTCTGATCTGCCACGGAAATCTGGATCCCATCCAGCTCCAAAGAGAAGGCTGTGAGAATCCTGATAAATTGCTGAGCTGGATTAATGCATTCTTTACTTTCCCAGCTACCTTTTTAGCTCCATTAGTGGAGGAATGCCTCATCCCCCATTTCAAAACCCATTTTGAAAGCTCTAACACAAGCAGTTAACGTGACTGAAGAGGTATTTACCCAGGATGAGTCCAACCATGGAGCTCAGATAACCAGTGCCACTGCCAAGGTTCAGGAAGGACAGCCCTGGTTGCAGGTCCAAGGCTTCCATCACCTCTGAGTAAATGCACGGTGCTGAGAGATGAATATTTCCATGCTTCCATGCCAAGTCCTTGTAGGCATTGTCTTTGAACTCTTCCAGGTAGTAATCTGCCCGATCAATGGCTCGGAATGCCTGTTCCACCAGCTCTGTCCTGATGTACTGGGCCTCCTTCAGGTTATCAATTAATTCATCGTTATCTTCTCCCGCACTCACAGCTCCTCCCATCTTCAGCAGCCTCCTATAAACGCTAAAAGTGAAATAACAACAAAGCAAGGTGAGGTACAGAACACGCACTCCAACAGTAAATTATGCTGCTGTACATGGAGCACTTTGAGGGAGGTCTTTACGTACTCCAAGGGCCACAAGCTCCAGAAAAACCTCAGTGCTCCCATCCCAACAATGGAAAACAAAATGCAGCAGATCTGGAATCCAGTACCTGACACCAGCGGGGGGGAAAAAAATAAAAAAATCACAATAGGCAATTTCAATGTGCAAGGCCTGTCTTCAAACCCTCCCATCGTTTTACCAGCACATCAGCTGAACCCTTTTATATAAAGGATTATTCCAGCTCCTGCGCTTAGGGGTCATTTTTCACTGCAAGCCCAAACAACACGGCAGGTTTGGGCTGTCTGTCAGAGCTCCTGTCACACACAAACCTTTCACCTCTAACAGCACCAATGGCAACTGAAGAGACCGAGACACAGGCAGAAAATCCAGAAAAGGCTCAAATTGCATTTCCTTTGAACGTGCATCAGGATGCTGATTGCACAGAGGTTCAAAATACCCAACAAAATTCTGACCTGTCAACCCTGCTTGCTTTGGCAAATGCACTTTAGCAAATGCATTTTCACACAGCTCATCTCCGGAGCCTGAGCCACCACCATTAGTAAAGCACTTAATGACACAGCCAGCAGCTCCAGAGAGAATTCCCACTGCAGCCTACAGGTTTTAAAGGAAAACGTATAGGGGAACAAATCCACTCAAAATTAACCTGGCTTCTTCTCCCCTTCTTGTATCTTAAGGAAAAAGAATCCAGTCCAGAAAGCACGGCATGATTTTTAAGACGTGTTTATTTACAAAGCCTTTCCCTGCTCACAGTAATAACCAGGAAGCAGCAGCTTTGGAGTTCATTCCTGGGATCAGAAGATCTGCCTACAGCGAAATTGTTGGGGTTTATTTGTTACATTCAGCCAGAGCAAATTACACACTTTCATTTTCTCAGGAAACAAAGCAAAGCTACAGGACTCCAAGGAGATTTCACAGTTGTTCAAATAACACACCGTTCTGATTACCTGTAGAGGCACACAAAACAGGATATACTTAGGCAGGGAACCCGAGCCAGGTCTTAATCCATTCATGTCTCAAACACATCAATCCAGTTCAAGACCATTAATAACACTGGAAATAAAACACCACCACTCCACTTTCGGCAGTTACTCCTTCATTTTCTCTACAAAAAATGATTGTGTTTTATTATTTCGCAGTGGGAACACATCAGGTTGAAAGTTCAGGTGGGTTAATCTACCAATTATTTTATCCCCCTCCTCTTACACACAAAAAAACTCATTGCATTTGCAACATAGGGCTGCCTGCATCTTTGGCGTTTTACTTAATGTTCCACATTAAAATACTCTCCCCGCCAAGGATCTTTGATTCCCTTGACTTTCTTTTATATATTTTTGTTCTTAGGCTTCCTTCATTCTTTCACTCTTTTTTGCCATTTAAAAAAAAAAAAAATCTACATTTTTAGATTTAGAGCACGAAAAGGAAATTGTGCCTTTAACAGTGCTCCACTTTGGATCCCCAACAAATTCCTGCTGGTGTACGCAAGCCCCACTGGGACAACTGGTCTGACCTGGTTTCAGCTCAGCTCCATGGACAACAAGTGCTCCTCCATGCTCTACACCATGGAAAACAACAACAAACACGGCTGGCTGAGACATTTTCATAATGGGATCAAGGTGTGACAGGTGTCAGTCACTTCTGCAATCACCACTTTCACTGGACATTAACTTACTTCCAGTAAAATGCAGGTTTTATAGGCAGAACTTAATACTCTGGTATTCGAACTCCTCTCTTCGTGTGATTCCACGCATTCGCTTAACTTGGTGGAAAATGGGAACCAAGCAGGGCTTATTTTTATTAAACTTTTCAAAACAAAACTCGCTCCCTCCGCAGCGAAACCCCGGGAGCATTTTTCCTCACTTCTAAGGCAAAACAGAGATTTCCCCAAATCTGAGCAAGGACAAAGTCCACAGGCAGAAAATTCGGACCGCTGCCCGAGAAGGAGACATCAAAGGCGGCTCTGCGTGTTGAAACATCCCCTCGTTGCCATCTTCCCCTGTGAGAAAAACAACCCAGAACAAACCAAGCGCCCAGCCCGACGCCTGGAACAAAACACTGGAGCGGTTCCTGCCCAGGCACACCAGCACCGCCCGACGCTCGGAGCAGGGCTCCGAACAATGCACAGGGCACTGAAATGCGGCTGCTCCCCGCCAGCACATCTCCGGGGCACCCCTGCCCCGACACGGCACTGGGAGCACGAAAGCGGAGCTTATCCAGCGATTGAAGACAACAGCGGTACCTCAAAGGATGGCTCGGCTCCGTTCGGCTCCGTTCGGCTCGGCTCGGCCCCGTTCGGCTCAGCTCGGCTCCGTTCGGCTCGGCTTCGGCTCCGTTCGGTTCGGCCCGTTTCGGTTCGGCTCGGTTCGGTTCGGCTCGGCTCGGCTCAGCCGAGGCCGGCGCGCTCGGGCTGTAAACACTACCCAGCTGAGCGCTGGCCGCGGCACTGCGCATGCGCGGAGCGCACCATCGCCGCGGGCCAGGGGAGAAGGAACACACCACTGCTGCCCGGCGGAGGGCGCAGTCTGGGCTGTACCACGCAGAGCCGGCGCGGGGGGCAGGACTGTACCACGGCGAGGATGGAGCTGCCGGGAATTGCCTTCATCAGATACGGGGAAAACTTCCGGCAACTTCTCCCAGAAGGCACGCCGCTACCAAAATTAGCCAAGCACACTCATTGTAGCATACCAGGACCAGACACAGGCTGTTTTTCGCATCGCAAAGCTCCTGGGAGCATCTCCCCATCCCAGCGTGGATGCCTTTCCCAGTTCCCGGACTCTCTGCCCTTCCCAAGGTTCTTGTTCCCAGCACAAGGCTTCATCTCCACACGTGCTCCTCTAGCTCATTGCCCAGTTGTCCCAGCTGTCCCAGTCTTGGTGCAAGCGATGGTGCTGTGACAGTGCCTTGTCCCAGCTCCCGGTGCGATTGGCGCATCCCGGGATGCGGGAGGGATGCAGGGAGCGAGGCACTGGGAGATGCCGGTGCGCTGCTGGCACACACACACACATAGCATCTGAACCTCCTGTGTGAAGCCTGGCCAGCACCAGATGTTCTGGTATCATTAGTCAGGCTCGACAAAAATCATGGGAATTTAGGAAAACAAAAACAAAAACAAACAACAAAGAAAAACCTGTGGTGGGAACTGGTTGATATTCTTCATTTTGAGACGACAAACATCCAAATTTAGTCACATGCTCAGATTTTTTTTTTTTTCTTTTTTTCTGCACACATTAACGCCAGATGTGAATTTACTGAGGGATAAATAAGTGAGATAGAGATTCACCTGATTCCAGGGTCTGGGGCTTGAAGGAAACACGGAATGTTGTGAAATTTCACAATATCTGACATGCCATTCATTTCGTGAAGGATCCCTGTCCCGTAACTGAGTGTTAGGCCACAAATTTAAATTTTACACGCGTGTGAGCTCCTTCAGTGACCTGGAGAAAAAGTGTCTCCTGTCACCTGTTTAAGACTGAGAGAAATTATCCTTTAAAGGTGCGTGTTTGTTTTCATGTGTAAGTGACCCACCCAGCATTGGCTGATGCTGCAGATGAAATAAAATTGTCTGGACTGGACTTGGATCTAAGACTTCATATGGCTGCAAAATGAGAAGGAATAACTGCAACAAGACAAGAGGTCTCTTAATTCAAGTTCTCTGGAAATGAATTGTGGGGGGAAAAAAAAAAAAAAAAGCTGTCTTGGCAGACACAACAAGCCTGCAGTAGAAAAAAAAAAAAAAAAAAAGAATTACCCTGGTAAATGAGACTCAAATAAGAGAAAGTGAATCAGCATCCGAGATTTATTTATGCTTTAAGGTGATTATCTCAGCTCCCTTCATTAACGTGATAACAGCAGACTCTGCAAACAGGCACAGGGTAATACTGTAGATGTCTGCACTTTCATTTTGCAGAAGACAGCTGCCTGGGAGAATGGGATTATTTGTGGAGAGCCAGCTCTGAAACTCCTCCTTGCTGATTCAAGCGAAACAGGCCCTGGTGATTGCACTCTCCTCATCTTTCACACGGAGAATGCTCAGGGATAATGGCAACGCGCTGGAAACTGCAAACGCAGGACACACAAACTCCTTGCACGTGTGATTCCATTCAGCATCTGCTCCCTTTGCTGCTGGCATCACTTGAAAAATAGCAGTTGGGCTTTGGTTTCTTGGTTTTTGGGCTTGTTTTGTTTTTTGTGCAAAAAATTGTTAAAGTAAAAGCTGGGTAAAAAAAAAAAAAAATTGCAGTTGTTGCTAAGGCGGCGGTGCTGTCAGCAGAGAGCTCACAGGGGCAGAGGAGAGCACTGCTTGTGCCTCTTTCTGGCAGCAACGGGTCCTCAGGAAGCCCAGTAAGAACCTGGGGAGTGTTTTAGGCATTCCCAAATACGCTGTCCCCTCCTGGGTGTGTTCATGACTCCTAGCAGCCTTAAACTTCCGAGATCAGTGAGGCCTGCAGCTCGTGTTCCCAGCCAGAGAACGACAGGGATTAGCCAGGAGAAACACGCAGGGAGGGTATTTCCCCACTGCAGGTCCCCACCTCACTGCCTGCGCCCCAAACACGCCAGGAGCACAGCCGTGGGGAGGGAGCAGCTGAAAGGACAGGGTCACCCCAAGGGACGGGTTGTTTCCTGCACCTCTGAGTCCTGCAGTCTGTGCCGCACGCGGCCCAAATCCCTTGTGCCACGCCGTGCCCACGCAGCCACGCTGGCACCGCTCCGGGGGCTCATCCCCAGCTTCCCACGGCTTCTCCTCCCCTAGCAGCTTTTCCCCCATCTCTTTTCTTTGAGGATGTAGCTGTGGCTGGAAACACACCCATGGGCGTCAGAGCACGGAGCTGCAGCCCTGGAGGATACTAACAATTACCTGTTAGTATTACAAAAATCCACGCATTGCAAAAATCCCCACATTGCAAACATCCTTTTTAGGAAAAAAAAGAGCGGTTGGGTGTTTCGTCATTCCACAGGTCCCCAGCTGCTGATTGTCTGTGTTTCTTCTTTCCCTGCTCTTTACAAAGTCCCTCCTTTCCTCCTCACAGCTCCCTGGGGCTTCCTGAGCCCGGAGTTGCGGTCAGGAATAAACAGATCCGTGACTCTCTCCTGTCTACAAACACCCGTGGGCAGCTGCCCCTGGCTTGGAGAGCCCCAGCACGCCCTGGCAGTGCCGAAAGCAGAGCAGGATAAGGAGAGCAGGGGCTGGTGGCACTGGAATCACAGCGTTTGTGTCCCAGCCGTGCACCACAAGGTGTCCCCAGCAGTACAGGCATTGCCGCGGGGCGCGGAGGCGGCACCTCAGCATCTCCGGGCTGGGGCAGGGCAGGGTCCCTCGCTGGCACAAATCCCTACTCGCAGCAGCCACAGCCTTACCAGGGAGAATCCGTCTCCATCCCTCATTAGCTGAGATGATTGCTGAGAGCGAGCAATTTTTACGATGCCAAGCCAAAGCCAAGATTTTCCTTGTCTTTTTTTCCCCGTGTTTCACAGCTTCCACCTTCAATTTTTTTTAGGACCAATTTCTTTAATAAATGTTTTCAAAACAACAGTCAGCATGAATTAACTTCTGAACTCTCAGCGATGCTGAGTTAAAATGAGATGATTTCATTTATTTGGAAGATCAAACAGCAGAAATGCATTTTATCCCCCAAACCGGGGCCCAGCAGTCTGAGCTGACCTGCAGCCTGGCGATGCAGATGGTTAGTTAAGTCAACGGGGTAATTAGTGAGTGACAGGAGGACTCACATAAATTAAGAGCTGGGGGAGCATTAAATCATAGGGGTATATTTTCACCTTTTTTTTTTTCATTTTGTGAAATATGCTGCGTTGCCTTTTCTGTGGTCAGTTTGGCTCTATAGCACTTTCATATGCAAATATTCCATATATGCATATGCACACACATGCATCTATGCAAATACATGCAGACATACGCATTGACACTGGAATTAATATTAACACACTGACAGCAAATCGCTTGAGATCCTCCTGCCCGTGCAGAGGATTTCTATATTTATATATATGTGTGTGTGTGCGTGTGTGTCCTCTTGCTTCACTTCATCTCAGGGCTCTGTGAGTAATTGCTGAAGCAAGAGGAAGAACATATGTCTTGATTTCCACTGGATTGCACCACACATAACCAGTGCCACATGGAAAAAGGACTCCTAAAGCCCTGGATTCATCTCACTTAAGTGTGTCATCGAAGGAAGGCAGCCAGGAGATGCTGCAGCCTGGCTGGGGGTGGGAGAAGGTGTCACCAGACATCCCTGACAGTGGGGACACGGAGCAGAGAAGTGCTTCACATCCTCTTGGTACTGCCAGGAGCAGCAGCGAGCCCAGCTCTCAGTCCTGTGCCTCTGCTGCCTTGTTGTGGCCCATCTGCCATGATTTAGGAGGCAGCTCCCAAAAAAAATCCCAGAGATCAAGCTTTTCATATTGATGGAGGAAGAAAACCATTCCTGGATCTTTTGAGTGATCTGTGGATTAAATAAAATCGATGGGTTTTATGGATTTATAAATAGTAAAAATGCCATCAGATGGCAGCCATATCAGACTTCCCTCCTTTGCCTTTGGCAGACCTACATGTCCTGCCTGCAGACTCACTGGTCTGGCTGAACCAGACACATTTCTCCCTTCAAAGACCACGGGGGCACATCCATCCTGCTCAGCAGGCCCTTCCAAAACCTCCCTCCTCCAGCAACAGGAAAACATCTTCAAATTTCCAGCGGAAATTTATTCCTGGCCAAAACGTGTCTTATTTGCTCTCCCACCCATATATCCTCTAACATAAATCATTCCCCTTCCTCTCACCCTGAATGTATTTATGAAAAGTAATCATATCCCCTCTTAACCTTTGTTTTTCTAGGCTAAACAAGCCAAGCTCTTTTAATCTCCTCTCCTAAGATAGGATCTCGGTTCTGTTAATCGCTCTGCCAGTCCTTCTCCGCACCTGTTCAAGGATAAATTAATCTTTTCTTTTTCCAAGGAGACATCCCAGAACTCCACACAATATCCCACATGAGGTCATACCAATGCTGATATTTCTCTGCATCTGCCAAGTAAATTGTTTGTTGCATGAGACTTTCTGCAGAACAAATGGAAAATAGACACAAACCCATAAATTAATAACCATAACACAACCTTAAACATAACAGAACCTTGCTCAAGGAGATCTCTGTGTTACTGGGGCTTGCACTCTGCTCCTTTGCATTTGTGGGTGCAGGTCCTTAACAGGCCTTAATCAGTGGGTTTCCATATTTCACTTACCCCAGATGAGCACCAGAACCTCGTATTAAAGGAGGCGCTGAGGAAAGCCTTTCCTGTGTTCCCCTCAGCCTTTGCTGTGGCAAAACATCCTTTGAAATCACAGCTGAGGGTTTGAACTGTGGAGATGCAGAGTCAAATGATGAAAAACATTTTGCATTCGTCTCTTCTCTTTTCAAAATGATTTTCCAGTTTTACTCGGGATTTAATTAAATTTCTGTGACCCAGGCAGGGAGTTCAGCCTTTCTTGATTAATGCTCTTTTAAGTGGCTCTGCTGATAAGAATTTAGCATCAACAATTGAGCTAACAAGCCCCAGTGAACAGTTTATAGCAGGAGACTAATTCTATTAACACTTTGCAATGTCAGGACTCCACTTTGAGCTCAGAGCTGAGAGGAGAGATGGGGGAGAGGGAGCAAATGTAAAATTTGGCAACTAAATCATCAAGATTCAGCTTATTTGTGGGCAGAGCTCATCTAGAAACTATTTTAGCTGACAAAATCAGAATTTCACCTGTTCCTTTTTTTTTTTTTCTCCCTCCTGACTGATGTTCTGCACTTTTTTGGCTCGTTGTGATAAGGGCTGGGAATAAGGAGCGGAACTGAATGGCAGCATTGATAAGAGAAATGAAAGGGTAACGTGATGACATGATACTGGAGTGGGGCCTCTGCAGTTAGCCCTGTCTGTGCTGGATGTGTACTGCAGTACAGGATGGTCAGGACAGAGATGCTTGTGCTGACAGTTTCAAATTAGTCTGCTGTGAGAGAAAAATTGAGGTGAATGCTCTGCAGAAACCTTTCTGTAACTTTTTGGGTGACAGTAGAAATATCTTCAAGGTCTGTTGTGATTCACAAGAATTTTCTCTCTCCTTTTCCTTCTCTTCCCCTAAAATCTCACTCTGTGGCACAAAGTCTTGGCCAAGATATTGCAGATCCATCCATCCAGAGCTTCTCATCTCTAACACATGGACACCCAGGTTTGGACTTGTCTGTTTTGATCTGCCTACAAATCTCCTGCGAGAATCTCCTTTGTGGGAGCCTCAGAAGCCAGAGCATTATTTCACAGCTGTTGTTTTCCTTTCTCACCTGGACAACACAGGTGCCTTTCTCCATCCCTGCCCACCATCTCTCCTCTTGACCTTTCTTACTTCCTCCAGGCGCTCACTTAGGATTCCCACTCATTCCTGCTTTGCCTGGGATCAGTCCTGTGGCTCTGCAGCTCACCAAGGCTGGAGGAGGATCGGGATGCCCATGGACAAAGGGGCTCTTCCATGGCTGGTGGCTGAGCTGTCACGGCAGGAGCCCCCAGCACCCTTCAGTACTCCCTGAGCTGTTTCCCCTGCCTGTCCCGGGAACAGGGGTGACACCAAGTGCTGCTGGAGCTGATCCCTCCCAAAGGAGTCAGCAAGTCAGCAGTCACAGGCCAGGCAGGGCTGGGTGGCTGCACCCGTGTTCATCCATGCCGTGGTTGGTGTTCACAGGCTGTGCCCGGTTTTAGTTTATTTATTTTACAGAACAGGCTAATGATTCTATTCGATTATTTAGGGAATATGATCACCTTTGCTGTCAGTGCAGTCATCAAGGAGGATTAGCGGTGTTTCAGCCCCTCATCAGCTGTGATGTCCCACGTCACACACACACTGCTCCTGCTCAAACCCCGCTCCCTCAGCTGACACCTCTTTGCTGTCCCTGGACCAAACCGGTGACAAAACATGCCAAGGGTGCACAGCTGCCCTCCCTCCCTCTCCCCCATGACTTTTGCTACAGCACCACTGCAAATTGTAGCTGTCAGCAGGGGAGCACACTCATCAGGGGCCTCCAGCCGTAATCACTGCAAAGCGGATGCGTGGATCTAAGTCCTGGATGCTCCCCAATATCGAATCACAGCAGGGACCCAGCTAATACCCTTGTTCCCTCTCCTGAAAACGTGAAGACCCACTGAGAAATCCTTGATGAGGGAGGCTCAGACAGCGCTCCCGACCTCTCAGGACAAGAGGCAGCCAAAGCTTTGGTCCCCAAAGGCACCTGCACTGGCGGTGCTGCCAGGGCCGTGCTGGCCGTGGGAGCCACGTCATGAGCGTGGTGAAAGATCCCCCTGCCTTCGTCTCTACAGCTGTTGGAAGTGGCCTCGTGCACAAAGGGCAGTGTCCTCATTAAATCCTGCGGAGGGTTGCCATGTGGCCAGCAGAAATTTTGTTTTGTTTTATTTTGGGAAGCGGCACAGTAATATATTCACCACCTCCGAACGTAATGGGGTGACAGATGGGAGCTGGGCCCTGGCTTTCATGGGAAAGGCTCCACTCAGCAGGGAAGCAGCAAGTTTCCCATCTTCTGCAACCTTCAGACTCCTAACAACTGTAAGAAGCAGAGCAATGGGTAGTTATTAAACTAATGACTTCATCCCCAAGCTGGTAATAAATATTTTATAGTTTTATCTCTCCACCCTGTAGACTGCTCTAGACAGACCAGACTGTTTATTAATATAGCTTTTGGATTTATGCTATTTAATTGCTAAACAGCCTCAGCATGGTTAGGCTGGATTATTAAATGTTGGAGCCTGAAGAGTCCTGTAACAAATGGCAAAACCCGAGGAGCTTGGTCTTGGTCTTGGCTTATCAAAACCAGCTTCCCTGCAGTGCTAAGGCCAGGTCACCCTCTGTTTGAGTCCAGAACATTCAACCATTGCCTCATGCTCAGTGTTGGTGGACTTTGGGACTTGTTGTGAGTAAGGAAGAGGCAAGGAAAAGTTCTGGCACGTTCTGGTTTCAATAAGGATGTGCTGGTGTTAGCCTGCAGTGGGCAGGATGCTGCATCTTAGCATGGACAGGTTATTCTGGGGAAGCTCAGGCAGGGCATAGGTCCTTGTTCTACCCTTTTGTGGCTCACATTTCTTTGGGTCATCACAGAGAGCCCCTGTCATTTAAACAAAAGAGCACTACAGCCATAGATATGAAGGCAGGCTTTAGAGGTTCTTATACTTCCTTGTTGACAGGGTCGAAAATGTCTTTAAAACAAATACTACCATTTTTACAACAGCTGCTGGTTTATTCATCCCACTGAGAGATGGGGATGAAGGCAGCTGAAATAACAAGAGCTATTTGTCTGAAGAATGCATCATCCTCGTGCTTTCCAAAGCCTCAGTCCCACAAGCCCTTATGTACAAAGCAGGAGGTCGTTTCAGGATATATCTTCTCATAAAAGTGTAGGAGAAGTGAGTGTGCTAACAAGTGCAGGCCAGAGCCTTTGAATCCAACCAAGCTGTGCTGAAGCAATTTCCAGCTCAGGGCTGCTCTATTGGCTGCAGTGTCATCTCCAGCCCACCCCACTGCTCCCCAGCCTCAGCACTGTCTTTCTGAGGCCCAGGGGGGATGAATTTGATGCTAAATGGCATCTCTGAAGAGCAAAGTTTCTTTCTCTCCCCAGTAGCCTGATGGGCACGAGGCAACCCCTTCCTGATCACCCAGCTGTGGGTTTTTCAGGACCCCTCGGCTGTGGGAGCAGGGTGAGGTGATTCCAGCCTTCACTCAGAGGAGCTGTGGGGCAAGGGGAACAAAAATCAGAAAAATGCACCAGGCTGGGAAAGACACTCCCCCTTTCCTGCTCACAGCTGAAAGCCATGGCTGGAACGCCTCTCTGGGAGAGATTAGGACAATGCTGACAAGTGGAAGGTACCACTGGAGGACTGGGTCATTAGCAGCTTTTAACAATTAACAGCAGCATCAACGAGGCCAAATGACTCTCGTTGGTCAATGGTTTATCGATGTGTTTAGAGACAACCATATGCTGACGAGTATCTTATCCCTGGCATCCTTGAAGCCAAAGGCCCGCTCTGCTCTGACATTCCACTCTCACCCCACGCCCTGTAGGAGGAGGCTTAAGAGCTCTCCTAAGCACACCTATAAACTGACAGTGTACCATCTTAAACCAATTTAATTCCCTTCCCTGTGATAAAGGAGGCCAGTTCCGAGAAGATAACATCTCCCGGTGATGGCTCCCTGAGCTGCAATTTAGCACAAATCTGAGTGCTCTATTATCCAGCTCAGCCAATTCGTTAAGGAAGGACAGGCGAGCACGTCTATTAGCTCGATCATCATAATCAAATATTGGCACAAGGATCTGCTCAGTGCTGCAAAGTCGAGCGAAACCCCCATAAAACAATTATGTGCCCTTCAGGAAAACAACGTGCCAGCCAGTGAGGTGAACATGAGTCCCGCTCCTTTTCCTCCTGTGAGAAAAGGACAAAATCCCATCAACACCAAGTTAAGCCCAGCAAAGTCTCAAAGTGATTTTGTTCCTGGGGCTCCTGGGCAAGCTGGGCTCCATCTCCAGCAGCCCTCATTGCTGGGGGTGTTTATTTTCAGGGACCGCTGGCTAAGGGATCCTAAGCCTGTCCCAAGCTTCTGCCAGTTGTCCTGCACCAGGATACCTTGCAGACAGTAAATGAAGGCAGAAAAAACTTCCAGCGAACACCCATGGCTGTGCACATGCTCAGAGAAAGGCTTTAGGAAATCTCCCTTCTACTCAAAATTTCTTTACATTTTTCTGACTACAGTTCTTACCTTTCTGGCTGTGTTTATTCTGCCCCTTCATTTTCGTGCCTGTGGTAGGGCCACCTCCTTCTGCTGTAACCTAGCAGTGCTTGTTTGTGCTTCCATGCAGCAACAGACAGAGGAGTTCAGTTCAGTTAATCAGACAATTGAATTTCTTCATGATGAACCTGCCTGAAATTCCCATTTGATCCAATTGACGCAGCTCCAAATGGCCTTAACATGATTTGCCTTATTTCACCTCTGCTACAGCAGAGCAAAACTGAATTTTGGCAGCTTGAGAAATTATGTCCCCAACACAGAGATCAGTGAAAAATTCTCTTCACTGCCACAGCTTCAAAATATAAACTCTTACCAGAGAAAAAGGCTCCCTTCTTCCAGGAGGTCAGTCTGTGAACATCACAGTTGAGTTGATGCAATTGAACAAATCTTGTTGACAAAAATGAGGTTTTGGAGATTTTTTTGGAAATCCAGGAGGGACAAGTGTCCATCTCTGTGTTTCATCCCAGGGCTGACATCTCCTGTACCACTTCTGATGGCATCTCCTCTGCTCACACACCACCTGTGGGAGCACAAAACCACAAGAGTGTGAAATTGTAGGATGGTTTGGATTGGAGGGGACCCTAAGGATCATCTCATTCCAACCCCCTGCCATGGGCAGGGACACCTGCCATAGAACAGGTTGCTCCAAGCCCCATCCAATCTGGCCTTGGACACTTCCAGGGATGGGGCAGCCACAGCTTCTCTGGGCAACCATGTGCCATTGCCTCATCACCATGATAGGGAAGAATTCCTTCCCAATATCCTTTCAGTGTGAATCCAATACCCCTTGTCCTGTCCCTCCACGCCCTTGCCCCAAGTTCTTCTCTCTCTCAGACATCCTTTAGACACTGGAAGAGGCTCCTCTTCTCTCTCTTCTCTCTTCTC